>NC_077229.1:131654781-132254781 GCF_027887165.1 Monodelphis domestica | reverse complement strand
GGACTTGGAGTCAGGAGGGTGAGTTCAAATCCTATCTCAGACACTTACTGTCTGTGTGACTCTGGACCAGTCACTTAGCTTCTCTCACACTCAATTTCCTTATCTGTAAAATGGGGATAATAATGGCACTTATCTCACAACATTGCCTGGAGCTTCAAATGAGATGATATTAATAAAGTGCTTCGCAAACCTTTAAGTGCAGTATAAATGCTAGTTATTATCAGTCTTATCAAGTGCTCAATCATGTGGTCCATTCATTCAACAAATAATTCCTCAGGCATTCAGCTCTGTACTAGAATCACAGAATCTCATAGTTGGGCAAGAACTCAAAGACTATTTAGTCTTACCTAAATCAAAATTTCTTCTACAATATCCCTGGCATGTGATCATTCTGCCTTTTTTTTAAATCTTCCTATGATGAAGATCTTTCTGCCTCTGCAGGCAGCCTATTCTATTTGAGGATAGCTTTAATTGCTAGGAAATTTTGTTTTTGTGCCTGTTTTTTCCCCCTGACATTAAGCATAAATCTGCCTTTCTGTAATTTCTCTTCATTGCTCCTATTTCCACCTTTAGAACCAAGCACCAAAGGTCTAATCCCTCATAAACCTAACAGTCCTTCAGGTACTTGAGAGGCCAGACCCTTGGGAAATACAAAGATTTTTTTTTAAAAAAAAGGGGATAATAAATACCAGTTCAAGGAGTTTGTAACTTGAGTACAGCTGCAAAGAATTCATAGAAGCATTGGAGGTAGATCCCTAAGGGACCTGAGAAATAATTTCTTACAACCACTTCATTTTCTAGATGGAGATATCAACACACAGACACACAGAGTAGAAGTAAGTTGCCCAAGGTAACAGATGTTGCAAAAGGGGATTTGAATCCAGAACTTCTATCTCTAAATCCAGTGATCTTTCTACTACTACTCACTGCTAAAGAGGTCAGAGTGGATTGGAATAATTAGAGAAAATCTCACAAACAAGGTAAGATTTCCTTGGATTCTATATATGATAGCTGAGAGTAACTTTTAGACATATCCCTCTCAGAAACTCTTGCTCTTAGCACCCAGAGCCAAGATTCAAATTGCCAATTCTAAAGGACCAGGACCCTCTGAACCCTCCCAGCTGACCCATGTCTTCCAGGTTAACTCCCTCTCACTCTCCCTCCTTGGGGACACAAAGACCTCTCATCTCTCCAATCACACTTCAGGGCTGCACTGTGGGACCAAGCTTTCCCAGCTCACACTCTCCATTCCTTTGCCAATCCCATCTCCAAATATCTTTGCTCCCTGCCAAGACCACTTCATCTCTCTCTCCATCTGCTTGCCGCATTATTTAAGGGTGTTTTGGGAAACAGTTTATGTGACAGATACAAAAGCAAGTTCCATTCCACTGATGCCCAGACTTATTTTTAGCATGCTGCAAATACTTCTCTCCTCCACTCTGCAACTCATCCAAGCCTTTCAAAGGCCTGAGTTTGCAAAGGAAAACCAGGTCTTCATTTTTTCCATAGGGGATAGAGGGATGACACGCACAGATAATATTTAGCTACAAAATATGAGACCATCTTGCCTAAATATTTGCCGTTCTGATCCGACAGCCTAGTTTGGCTCTTTCTGCTCTTATTCTTTCCTACCCTCTTTTCCTTTCTTCTCTTGGTTCCTAGCCAGAAATGGTCATTGCCGTTGTTATACAGCCAGCATCCAATGCCCCTCTCCAAATACAGAGCTTTGGCCAGAGGGGGCTTCAGAACCATATTAGGAAATTCAGCCTAACTGTCCTCTGCAAAGAAAAAAAAAAAGAAAGAAACATTTAAAAAAATAGGTTTGTGTCTTCATGTAAATATAAACCCAGAGAAGGAAAAAATACTGCCTGGAAGCTAAGAGCTCAGACATTCTTGACAGTGAATTCTGGTCATCATGTTCTGCCTCCTATTGCATTAAGTTGCATACATATATCTCCCTCCATACCCCGCAGGTAGTCTGAATGCAGCAGACATAGGGACTGGAGCTGGGATTTCATTAATATAGAAAACTCCCATATAAGGAAATTCCTTCTTTTTTTTTTTGACTTGCGGTCTTAGTTATCTAAAGCACTTTGCACAACAAATACTTTATAACATTTATTGAATGAATGAACAAAGAATGGCTTCTATATTAGAAGTTTCCTCAGAGCAAGGAAACACGTATTTGTCACCCCCTTGCTCTCTGGCACAGAACCTTGAACATAGTTGTTCATCCATTTCAGACTCTTCATGACCCCATTTAGGGTTTTCTTGACAAAAATCCTGGAATGGCCGTCCATTTCCTTCTCTAGCTCATTTTACAGATGAGGAAACTGAGGCAAACAAGGTTTAAGTGACTTGCCTAGGGACATAGAGCTAATTAGTGTCTGAAGACAGATGTGAACTCAGGTCTTCCTGACTTCAGGTCTTTTGCTGTATCCACTATGACACTTAGCTGCCCCTCTGAACATAGTAGAACCTCAATAATATTTGGTGAATTGCTTTGAATTGGATGCAGTTTCTCAGCCCTTCTCTCTCCCTTCATCCCCTACAAAAGAAGTCTCTTGACTTAGATAAGGAGGTTTTATTTTTAAACAAGTTGATGGAACAGATCATATGATTGGCAGATTTGTCAATGAGCAGTTCTAGTCAGAAACTAGCAGGTATCATCCCTATTCCCTTCTTGTCCAACTTCTCTCTCTCTCCATTACAGAAGCTGATTAGAATTTTGTCCACATGAGTAGACATGGGTGATCCTCTCAGTCCCATTTCTAGATCTTCTTCAGTACCAAATAAAGGGAATTACTTTTATCACCACTGAATTCCATTCTCCTCTACCCTCTCCTCCTAACAGTTATATTTCCCTTCATCATTGTCAGAAAGGGGCAGTGTTACTTGAAAACAGAATAGACTCCCTAATCCCTACCCCCTTGCATGATGTGGACTCAGGAACATCTAGAATCACAGAATTTGAGAGCTGGAAAGAACTTCAGCATCATTCCAGTCCACACACAAAGGTCATCTCCATTCTAACATGCCAAACAAGGAAGCTTTGAACCTTTATTACTCTCCCCTAAATTCTCCTGAGCCCCTATATAATACCTACAGTTCCACCATTAGAACCTTAGCTTAAAACTAGGGTCCCTAAGAAATTAAAAATAGTCCTAAGAGTAAAATAGAATCCCAGAAAAATGGAGGTAGAAACAAACACAGAGAATGATATCACGATCATATAATCTGGTCCAACTCCTTCATGTTACAACTGAAGAAAGAAACTGGGACCCTGAGAGGGAAAGAGACTGGCTGAGGTCACCCAGCTAACTAGATCTCAAAAGCTCCTGAATCTTGTCATTACCCTAACTAGTAGCCAAGCCAGGACTAGACTTTTGACTGGTGGTTCAGATTTTTCTTTATATACCAAACATCCCCATCAGAGGTAAAATCCTGACTCTTCTCCTTACCACATGGATGATCTTGGGCAAATGGTCAAATTATTTGCTCTTTTGGGGCCTCAGTTTTTTTCATTTATCAAATGAAGATGTTAAATTAGATCCTTATAAGTTCCTTTCAAGATCTAAATCTTTGATCTCCTGTTTCTGAAGTCCTAATATATTAAGATGTCAAGCTCCTTCAGAGGAGACCCAGTAGATCTTGAAAGAAAGCTGAAAGCAAGAGACATTAAGAACAAGATATTTAATCTAAAAGTCAGAAGGAGAAGAGAAGGTAAATGCCTGTGATGCCTTACTATAAAAAGGACTGCCCAGAGGCCACATTCTAGGTAGTGAGGATGACCCACATGAAAGTTATTATTGTTTGCCCTTCATTTCAAAAACCAATGACAGCACAGTGATGGATTATTTTCAGCCTTCCTCTCTCCTCCCCAAACCATAGAAGGGACCATCCAGCAAACAGATAAATTCATTTAGATCATGTCTTTCATGTTTCCACTTATTAGTTCATTCTCTGGTGGTGAACATTCACAAGTTATTCTTCAAATATTGAACCTGTAACTATTTGTAATGTTCTTTAGTTCTATTCATTTCACTTTTCATTATTTCATGTAGTTCTTCCCAATTTTTTAATTAATCTGCTCATCATTTCTTATGGTGCCATAGTTTCCCATCACAATCACATACCACAATTTGTTCAGTCATTCCCCAATTGATAGGCGTATCCTCAATTTCCAGTTCTCTGCTAGCAGAAAGAGAGCTGTTATAAAAAATTTTGGAGCATAGGGCAATGTCTTAATTTGTTAATGAGTTAGATTTAAGTGAGGCAGAGCTGCACAAAGTCATCAGTCTTAAGCTGTCTTCCTAAGTCATCAAAGTGCAGTGGCAAAACTAAAAGTCCAGATGATTGCCACAGCCCTGGATGCAGTGGATAACTTTGGAATCTTCCACATCTGACCAAGCTCTAAGCATTCCATAACACCTACTTCAGCCATCTTCATGACCACTGGAACAGATTGTTCTCATCTGTCCATTCTACCAAAAGATAGAGGATAGGCACAAAACAGAGAATAAGCTAAAACATAAGCTCTTGTTGCTCTGTCCCCCAGACCCATGAATGTACAAAGGGAAGATTATCAGAAGCCAAACATTTCCAGAAAACAACCATAACAAGACTTGTCTTATTTAAACAGCTACACATTCTATATATTCTATCTTCATGGCCTGGTGAAGCTTACCATGACCTTCTAATTGCAACATCATGGAGAAATCTCTAGAGCTGGAGTCTAAAGAGATCATAGATTTAAAGCTAGAATGGACTAATTTGTAATGGACTTGGGTCCTGCCTCCATTTCTTATTAATACTGTGACTGTGGTCAACATTTAATTTCTTCTACACCCCCATTTCCTCACTGTAAAAAAGGAAATAAGAATACTCACAGAGTCTTCCTCAAGGGATAACTGAGAGGATCAAATAGGCTAATGTAGATAAGGCATTTTAGTATTATTATTATTACTTCTTAGGAATAAGATATGAAATAAACAACTGGGAGCAGGAAGACGACCAATGTAATATAGTGGCAAAGGATCTAAATTTGACTCAATATAAGGAAAAATTTACCAATAATTAGAGCTATCCTAAAGTGGAATTGGGAGCAGCTAAGTGGTGCAATGTGTAGTGTCAAGGATACTGGATACAGGAAGACCTGATTTCAAATCCAGCCTCAGATACTTACTAGCTGTATGATCCTAGGCAAGTTACTTAACCCTGTTTGCTTTAACTCTTGTTAACAACTCACTTGTAAAGTGAGTTGGAGAAAGAAATAGCAAGCCACTTCAGGAGCTTTGCCAAGAAAACCTCAAATGCAGTCAGGAAGAGTCAGACACTACTGAAAAGACTCAACAACAACAACAACAACAACAACAAAGAATTATCTGCTTGGTAAGTACTATATTCTCTGTTATTAAATATCTTCAAACAAAAGTGAGATCAAGAAATCTTGAGAGAGGTGAGATTCAAGAGATGATCATTTATCAGGGATGCTGAAAAAAAGAGATTCATGGCTCAATTCAATTCACCATTCATTGAACACATTCTGTGTACCAAACAGACACTGTGCTGGGCACAGAAGCTACAAAGACCAAAATGAAACCAGTCCTTGCCATAAGGTTTACATATTACTCAAGGGAAAATAATAAATCCATAAAATGTACAAAATACATTCCTATTCAGTTGTCCAAAATCCTCTGTGATCTCATGGTCTGGGGAGTTCTCTCCATGGCCCATCAATATCTGACCATCCTATAAGACCTCCTCTGTGTCCTACCAAAAGTTCTACCCTTTGGGTCCACTCAGAGTGCCAGAGACCTTCCTTGCTTTCTTCTGATGTCTCAAGGGCACCCATGGAGCCCTCTGGCTAGCTACCTGTCATTCCTCACTCTTACCAAGTGACCACATCTTCTCTTTCTGTCATATAATTCTTTGATCACATCCTTTATTCTGACTCTTCCTAGTTTCTCTTTGGTTCTATGTTGGAACCTGCACACACCCATCACATACCTTTCCATTGTCTTCTGTGAATTGCACAAAATCTATACCAAATAAATACAAAGTACTTTGTAGCTTGGGGAAGGGATCGCTGACAAATAAGGGAAGAATTTCTATAAAAGATGACCTCTGAGCTGTGCTGAGAATACTTTTATCAGGGCTGAAACCAAGAGCCCTGCTTTAGAATAAATGTTAATTGATTGATTGATTAGTTTTATGTAAAGTAAAACAAATGCAGAAATGTAGCAGCAATAGAAGTGTTTTATTTAAGAGGAAGATTGAGTAAACAAGAATCCATTTACTAAGTTTTTTCAAAGGAGAGGCAAGAAAGAACTTGTGGCTGAGGTCCCACCTGGTCCCTCTCTGAGTCTCCCACACACATTTAGATAGATATATTGGTCTTTTTCTGTTTCCCTTTTTGAATTTCCATCTTTCTTTCTCTGTGTCTCCACTCTCTGTGTCTCCCTCTTTTGCCATCTATCTGCCTCTCTTCCTGAGCCTTCGCCAGTGTCTTTTTCTCTCTTTTTCCATCCCTTTCTCTCGGATTCTCCTGCTAGTGCCTTGCATATAATAACTTAATAAATACCTGTTGATTTGTTGACTAAAAAGAAGTTAGTGGTTCTATAAGATAGAGAAGAGAAGAGAGCAGTCCAGCCAGGAGTGACAAACCACCTGTACAAAGCCATGGGATAAGGGGGAAGGGGATGGAATGGTGTCTCTAGAGAAAACCACGGGCATTGGTACGGCTAGAATACAGAGCATGTAAAGGGAATAAGGAGCAATCATTCTGTACGAATAGAATGAAGCTAGATTTTAAGGGTCTTGACCCTCAGAGTTTATATTCGATTCTAGAAGTAATAAAAAGCCATTGAAGCTTCTTGAGTGGAGGAGTAACACTAGTGGTATTTGGGCAATTATGTGAAAGTTAAATTAGAAAAGGGAAATGCTAAAGGCAGAGAGACCAATTAGGAGTGCAGTATCCAGTATAATGCAGTAGTCCAGACAAGAGGTGATGAGAGCCTGAATTGTAGTGATGACTATATGAGTGGAGAGAAGCAGATGGATACAATAATAATGGCTAGCATTATATATAATATATTGTGTAATATAATATATTCTAACATAATATATACTATAATGTGTAATAATTAAAACATTCCTGATCTAAGTCCCTTCATTGTTTAAATGGGGAATGGTCTTAACCAAACCTTAGGAAGTAGGGTCTGAGAATTTTTAAAGTTCACAATTGATATTATTATATATGATATAGGAGTTTACAGTTTACAAAATGGATTTATACATGCATTTATCCTTTAAAATAACCCTGGTAAATAAGTGCTTTTATTACCCCCATTTTATAGATGAGGAAATTGAGACTTGCCCAGAATTATAGAGCTAGTAAGTGTCTGAGGCAGGATTAGAACTGATGTCTTTCTGGTGCCAGATCTAGCATTTCGCCACTAGCTGCCTCAGATTCAAGTAAGATTTGGAGTAGATGGCCTGTAGGGTCCTTTCCAGGGTTAAAATTCTGATTCTAGGCATCAAAGAATTCAAGCTTGGCTGCTGCTAAGGGCTTGAAACCACTGTGACAATATTGGCCCAGTTTCCTGGAGGGACGCCTAAATATGCCCAGTTTCTAAGTGGTCATATTGACTAATGCTATGGGGGCTAATGTTCACACACATGTACACACACACTCTTACTGGAGTAACCCCTGCTCTATGTGGGCATCTCTTACCAAACCACAAAAAACACTTGTGACTGAAGCCTTCAAGGAGCACATTGCTAGAATGAAGGCCCCGGGAATTGCCAATGGTTTAAAAGCAATTAAATTACAAGAGCTGGACTGTGACCCTGGGAAAGGGCTGGTTCTTTCATTTTGATTCTTCCACACATGTTCCCTAGATTATGGGCAATTCTGTAAATGGACTCCCAGATGATTAAACTGGGGTGGGGAAACCATCCAGGAACAGTCTGGCCGTCCCTTCAGATCAGGCTGCTCACTACTGGTCTTAATTTGATGAGTTTAACATACATTAAGCACCTGAATTCTAAATTATGTGTTGGTCAGAAAGCGTTAGGGGAGGGATAAATACAGGAGCTCTATGGCTCTGAGGACAAATTCTTTGGATGAATCCTTGAATGGAAAGCAGGTCCATTGTTGAAGAATCTATTTCTTTTTCTTCCAAGGTTTTAGCCCACATCAACCTTTCTTTCTTCTGACTCTCCGACACCATCACCCTCCATGCCTGTTCTCTTAGCTGCCCAAATGTACCTATCAATGTTCACACCAAGGACTATTTTCACAAAATGTGCCTTCAATTCAGTTGGAGGGAAACCGTGGCAACCAGTTAAGAAGGAGCTAATAGACAAGGGGGAAAGCCACGGAAGAACTTCCTATTTTAACTAATTTTTCTTATTAGCAAAGCTCAGTCATTTCTATGCTACAAAATGTCAAAATGCTAGAGCAGAAAATGGCAAATTACTCCAGTATCTCTCCCAAGAAAGCCCCAAATGAGGTCACAAAGTGTCAGACAAGACAGAAAGGTGACTGAGAAACAGTAAGAAAAGTGTATCAAAGGGCTATTGAGTTCTCCCCAAAATTTTGATACCCTCAGGAAAAGTTCCAGTCTCCTCTCCCTCAATTAAAGCTCCTCTTAAGTATCCCCATTTCCTCTTATATCTAGCCTCTATGTATCCTTTCCATTCTGTCTTCCCCAAAATAGTTTTTCTACTTCTTGTATGTAGTCCCCCTATTTCTCCCTTCTCCCAGATATTGTCTAAAAATCTCTTCCCATTTATCTTATACCAGTTGCAGGCTGTCATCAAAAAAAAAACCATTTCTGAAGGGTCCAAGGTAGAGTTTGTAGTACCTTCATGCCACTCCTCCACTCACCCTAACCCCAAATCACCAACAGGAATATGAACTGAATCCTTATTTTTTCCTGACACGTGTCAGCGTTTCTCAAACTAGGGGAGGATGGAAATGGGATTGGGATAAAGTGTACAATATCATAAAGAGATTCTAAAAAGGTCATTGAGATGAAGAGAGCAAGGTAATAGAGGCCACAACTTCCTTCTACACCCAAGCATCCTCACCTTTTTGGCATTCATTATTTTTACAACACAAGTGGATAAATGAAACAAAGCCCCAAATAGTTGTTTGCAGGGACTTTTCTGGTGGGAGGCTGGAGAATCAACATGAACCAGGAGGGACTATGGGAATTAGAATACTTTAAGAATTGCGGCTGTCCATGATGACTTCCTAAGAGAAAGGTATCATACAAGGGTGATAATTTTTTAGGTATAACTACATTTCAAGACAGCTCTGCTCACAGAAAAAGTATCTACTAGGAACAGGTAGGTAGCCCAATGGATGGAGGGCCAGACCTAGATTTTGGAGAACTGGTTCAAATCTGTGCAACCCTGTATAATTGAAAATCTGTTACCCTAAAAAGAACTGTATTTCCCAGGAGCCCACTGACTTCCTGTCATTATGTCCTTCCTGTAGACACTCTCTTTGGCATGATGACATCAAGCTTGGTGCTGGTAGTAAGCTAAGCATGGGGCTTTTAAAAGGGTTGATCAGCCATGGGTACATGGTCTTTATTTTGTATCCTCTTTATTCCTTGATTTCTAATGATCATTAATAAGCCCCTTAAAATATGTAATTTTATTATTGAGGTTTAATTTTAATTTTTATAGTTTTGGCAACCACAAAGGGATATGAAAAATTCTCAATTTTTTTTAAGATAGCCTAGATAAATTTTAAGCCACATTTCTCCTACCAAGGCTTTTCACCCACCTTCTCTTTGGAGCTGCTGTCTTTTTCTTTCCCTAATTTTTGCCAGTTTGCCATACCTACTGGCCAGGCTATTTTTCGCTGGGGGTCTCTGCTAGAGCCCATGTTCTTCAGTTCCTCGCTGCTGCCTCTGACAATCCTCCTCCTGATCTCCAGTCCTGCTCCTACTCCTGCTCCTGAATTGGCCTCCATCCCGACCCTGGCCCGGACTGCTGTTGCTGATCCAGCTTGGCTACTGATTGCTGCCCCTGAGAAGCTAGGAGTTCTCTCTCTTCAGGCAACTGGTAAAAACCGTGGTGCATTTTCCTTAGACAACAATTAGCCTCCTAATTTCCTCTCCATGTCACTGGGGAAAGAGGGAAGGGAAGAAGGATGTTACTCTTCCAAAAAGGAAGTAAATTACAAGCATGGCATACTCTATGAAAGAGCAGTACCTTGCCTGTTTCAAATAGCTTCTACCATTCATGAGTATACTGTTCCTTTCCATTACCTTGCCTGAGATTCAGGAGAGAATTCATCTCCCTACAATCCTTTGCCATTTGGACCCAGTCTCTATGATTCATCCAGTTTGAGATTCCCCAAACCCATGTTCTCCCTCACTGTGGGAAATACCACAGTTCTGACAAATGGAATCTGAATGGATAGAGAAAGGAAGTTTAAAGAGTTTGGAGATGATATTTTAACCCCTTTCAGACTCCAATATTTTATAAAAGTCTCTGTATTTCATTGTATTTTGCTGATTATTTTGTTTATGATTTAATATGGTTGGTTTTAAGTTCATATATTAATTATTCAATATTATTCTGTTACACTGAATCAGTTTAATCTACTATGTTTTAACTACTGTTATATTCTGTTACCTTTCCCCTATAACTATACTGAACAAATATAAAAACAGCTTTTTCTTCCATTTTGGCTTTGTAAATCATCATACCAATGATGAATGGACTCTGTCAACCTGGTTAACAACCTTTGATAAATTTAATGAGCTAAATTTCTCAAATTGATTTTAAGGGGTCTTTATACACGATTTAAAAAAAAATTTTCCAACGACTCTGACTGCTCATTTTGCCTACCTCTGAGTTATTTGTAACAAGAGGTAAAGGGTCTATTTTAGTAGCTGAAGTGAAATACAATTATAATCCCTACCTCCCACATTTGTAAAAATGTGAATGGATGGGACATAAAAGTCTCATACCAAAGGAGCTGGGAAGTTGATCCCAGGACATGGTATCCCTGAATGGCTCCCAATAGGGAGGATCTCTCATTTGTAACTCTTCAGCTTAAGTTACTTCCACCAAAACAATCTAAATTTCTTAGTAATGTCCTAGACCCAAATAAGTTTTACTTTTTTTTAAAAATATCTCAACCAAGGTTGAAAGATTTACCACACCTGAAAAACCTGTGACAAGTATACATTAGCTTTACATGTCATACCTACAGCAGACTCATGTAAAATATGATAGTAGGTTTGTTTGCTATTGTCATTAAGTGGGCTATTATAATTTTGAGGATTTTGATACTTCTTGAATGTACATTACCTGTTGTACTATCATACTTTATAAAAACTATTAATTTGTAAACAGTGGAACATGACCAAGTTTGAAAAGGAAATAGATCTCATTTTGGGGTGAGAAACCCTTGTATTATACCTTTCCTTAGCTGACACAGTGTGCCAATGATTGTAAGCTATATATTTTTGATTTTTAAAACTTTTTATTATTGTTTTTGCTTATATGTACAATATTCTATTTCAGTTTTATTTTTTTCTGACCTTTTTGTATTTGAAGCACATCACCAGTATTGAGAAGATTTTCTTTAACTTTTTTGATTTTTCAGTAATATAAGTTAAATATATATATTTGCTATAATATTAATACATACCCAAAAAACTTTAGACTATAAAAATGATGTCATTGATTATTTTAAAAAAAATTAGGGGACTTTGCTAAATTATTCTGTCTGATTTCAGGAGAAGTAAATACAAAAAGACCCATTACATAGTGCCAAAGAAGTACAAAGCTACTAGCATAGTGCCAATAGAGCACAAGGTCAAAGAGCCCAAACCAGTCCTACATGGATTGATGACATTGTGCACAATGAGCACAAGAACTTAATCATGTGTGAGGCTTGAGGTTGTGGTTGTTTAACATGTGTTAAATGCAGATCTTCCTTGTACCACACATTCTATATAAAATACATGACATCAATTATTCTGGCTCCATCCTGGCTCCCATTTACTCCTATAATCTAGTCCCTTTTCTCTCTTATAGTATGACAACTTCCTATAGTGTTGGCTGCAAATGGGTAAGTAAAATATTACTGTGTTTTGTCCTACAGACTTGTGGGATAGAAATCACTTTAATTGGGCCCTGATTCAAGGACCTGTTATAAGTTTATTTTCCTTTAATTAAAATTTTTATACATAAGACTTTGATAGTCTATATTTCATCCAGAAGATATTTTTTCTCTTTTATTTGGATTTTCTAATGTTTTTTATTTCTTTTGCCAATTGATTTGTATACCGCAAAACTCAGCCATGCATCCCTTAGTGATTTCTATGTTTTTCAACACCCTCTTCAGGGGGAAATGTATTATTATTCTAAAATGTAAAGTTTAAATTCTTTTGAGAGTAGTTTTAAGTTAAGAAATATGCTACCTCTCCAAATCCAAAAAGTGAATTTTTTGGAGAAGGCACCATGAAGATCCCTCCACAGACCACACACTGTACCAGAAGATCCAGAATGAACTTTGGGATGTGGTGATTTGAACTGTGTGGGGTTGAATGCATTTGTTTTGTATGTATACTCTTATACCAAAGGGGACCGCCACCTAATTGGCTTTTTGTCAATGTGCCTAGCAATCATGGGTTTGTTCTTTTCTCTTTTATCCCCAAATTATTGTAATTTAAAAGTTGGTTATGTTTACAAGATCTATTAGAGAGACTAGTCTTCCAAGGATCTCATGGTGAAATATATGATTGAAAATCTGTTACCCTAAAAAAAGAACTACATTTCCCAGAAGCCCCCTGACTTCCTATCATTACATACTTCCTGTAGACAGGAAAAATATTGAGTGAGTGGTCCTGCCCCACTCTCTTTGGCATGATGACATTGAGCTTGATGTCAGTGGTAAACTAAGCGTGGGGATTTTAAATGGGTTGATCAGCTATGGGCACATGGTCTTTGTTTTGTATCTTCTTTATTCCTTGATTTCTAATGATCATTAATAAATCCCTTAAAATATATAATTTTTATTTTATTCTATTATTGAGGTTTTGTTTTAAATTTAAATTTAATTTTTACAACCCTGAGCAAGCCACTGAACCCCAATTGCTGGCCCTTGCCACTTTTCTGCCTTAGAGACAGAGAGAAGGTAAGGATTTTTTTAAAGAAAAGAAAAAGAAAAAATCTCCATTGCCACAATTATTCTAGAAGTAAACTTTTAGAAATCATGTTTCAAAATCTATGCTAATCACTTGGCATGTATGTAATTGTTTTTTTTTTCTTTTCCTTTTTTCTTAAACCCTTTAACCAATTTTGGAGAATCATATTATTTAATTTCCAATTAATTTTTTATTTGGCTCTCCATGTACCTGTACTAATTGTTATTTTCATTGCATTGTGGTCTGAAAAGGTTGTATTTATTATTTCTGCTCTTTTGAACTTGTTTGCAGTGTTTTTATGCCCTGGCACATGGTCAATCTTTGTGAATGTACCATGTGCTGCTGAAAAGAAAGTATATTCCTTTTTGTCCATATTTATTTTTCTCCACATATCTATTAACTCTAATTTTTCTAAGATTTCATTCACTTCTCTTACCTCTTTCTTATTTATTTTTTGGTTTGATTTATCTACTTCTGATAGAGGAAGGTTCAGGTCTCCCACTAGTATAGTTTTTCTATCAATTTCATCCTTGAGTTCCACTAGTTTCTCCTATACAAATTTGGATGCTATGCCATTTGGTACATACATGTTGAGTACTGATATTTCCTAATTGTCTATACTGCCTTTTATCAGGATGTAATTACCTTCCCTATCTCTTTTGACTAGATCTATGTTTACTTTGTCTTTGTCAGATATCATGATTGAGACTCTTGCCTTCTTTTTCTCAGTTGATGTCCAATAGAATATGCTACATTCACTTACCTTTACCTATGTATATCTATCTTCCTCATGTGTTTCTTGTAGATAACATATGGTAGGATTTTGGTTTCTAATCCACTCTGCTATTTGATTATGTTTTATGGGTGAGTTCATTCCATTCACATTCAGAGTTATGATTACCAGGTGTTTATTTCCCAACATTTTTATTTCCACTCCTAGTCCTGCCCTTTCTTCTTAAACTATTTCCTTCTATACCAGTATTTTGTTTTTAATCAGTTCCCCCTAATTCCCACCCTTATTTTACTTTCCTTTCTACCCCTCTCCCTTCTTATTCCCCTCTTATTTTTACAGTCTTTTTAAACTACCCCCCACCCTCTTCCTCCCTTGTATTGCTTCCCTCCCCACCAGTCTGTTTGTTACCCTTCTACTTCCCTATAGGGTGCAAATCGAATCTCTGCCCCAATGAATTTGATTGTTCTTCCCTCTTTGAGTCAATTTCAATGCACGTAAGAATTAAGTATTTTTCTATCTCCAACCTCTTTACTCTTCCAGTATATTGGTGTTCTCCCACCATGTGCTTCTTTATGGCATATAAATTTACCCCCATTTGTTTCTTTTCCCATTTCTCTTAGTATTAATCTCTTTTTTTAACCTCTAGTTTTATATATGTGTGTGTGTGTGTGTAGATATATTTATGCATACATATATCTATATACATATTTATGCCTTGACATTTCATCCTATACAGTTTGTCACTGTTCCCTCTAAGTATAATTCTTCTAGCTACCCAGGTGATAATGACAATTTTTAAGAGTTACAAATATCCTCTTTTCTTGTAGGGATACATATCATTTTAACTTACTGGTCCCTTAGAAAAAGTTTTTGTTGTTGTTGTTTTCCCTTTCTTAGTTACCTTTTGGTGATTCTCTTGAGTTCTGTGTTTGGGCATCAAATTTTCTGTTCAGGACTGGTCTTTTCTTTACAAATGCTTGGAAGTCTTCTATTTGACCATACTTTCCCCTACAAGAATATAGTCAGTTTTGCTGGGTAGTTGATTCTTGGTTGTAGACCTAGTTCCCTTGCTTTCTGAAATATCATATTCCATGCCCTTTGATCCTTCAGAGTAGATGCAGCCAGATCCTGTATTATCCTCACAATAGTTCCATGGTATCTGAATGACTTCTTATTAGCAGCTTGTAATACTTTTTCCTCGGTTTAGTAGTTCTTGAATTTGGCTATAACATTCCTAGGTGTTGTCAGTTGGGGATTAAGTACAGGAGGTGATCTGTGAATTCTTTTAATCTCCACTTTTCCTTTTGCTCTAGAATGTTGGGGTAGTTTTATTAGATAATTTCCTATAGAATGATGGCTTTTTCTTTTGTCATGATCTTCCAGTAGATCAATGATTCTTAAGTTGTCTCTCCTAAACCTGTTTTCTAAGGTTTCCATTTTGTGGATGAGGTGTTTCATATTTTCCTCAATTTTTTCATTTATTTAATTTTGTTTTAGAGTTTCCTGCTGCCTTGTGAAGTCACTTGCTTCTACTTGTTGTATTCTAGTTTTTAAAGACTAAATTTCATCCCTGGTTTTTTGGTCATCCTTCTTCTGGTCTGATTTTCTTTGGAGATCATCTTTAATTTTCTTTGCCTCATCTTTAATTTTAATTGCCTCATCTTTTTATTTCCTTTGCCTCATTTTCAAACTGATTTATTTTGGCTTTCAAGACACTATTTTCTGTTTCCAGTTGATTTATTTTTTTAAGTTCTTTTCCCAGTTGTCTTTAGCCTCTCTTAATTGTTTTTTTAATTATGTTTTGAGTTCTTCCAAAGTCTGTGTCCAGTTTGCTGGAGTTTCCATGTTTTTGCTTGGTGTTCCTTGATTTGCCTCTGTTTCATTTGCTCTTTGTTCACTGCCTGGATAGTAGCTATCAATTGTAATTTCTTTTTTCTTTTTCTGTTGTTTACTCATATTTCCCCTTTCCCCCCACCCCCTGTAGTTGCCGGTAGTCTTCCTCCTCCCATCTTGTGCTGGATCTGTGAGTTTGGGCTCTTCTGTCCTGAAGGACTTTCTTCTCTGTTCTGCTGTTTGGTCAGGTAGTCTGATTTTCCCTGGCTGAAAGCAAAAGCTGAAAAGGAGCTGGGCTTCCTGCCCTGTGGTCAAGGTTGTTGCCTGTAGTTTATTTCTGCCTTTGCCCCTTGGAGCTCAATCACTGAGGCTCTCAGATCAGTATATGGGGGAGGGGTGTTGGAGCTTGAGCTTCTCTGCCCTCTGATAGCTTCTTATCTGCCCTTATTGATGAGATTCAGCCAGGAAAGAGGAGTTAATCTACAAAGCTTGCTGTTCCCTGAGGCCAAAACCTTGGGGGCGGTTGGGGGCCGAGGAGGAAAGATGGAGTGTTTTGACTGAGACTGGGCTGCCTGCTCTGTGCTTCTCCTCCAGCTGCCTCTACACCATCTATGTTCTACATCCTGAGCCTGGCACATCTTTGTTGGTAAGGTTCTCCCTCTGGACTAGTGCCCTTGCCGGCCCAGAGATTGCAGCCATTGCTAGAGGCTTAGCACTGTAGTTGAGGGAGGGGTCCTGGGACCTTCCTTCTTCCTTCCCCTGAATCCCACATGTTCTAGAGTTCAGGCTTTGGGGAGGTGGGGGCATACCCTTTAAGTTGGGTCCAGGAGGAGGTTTCCCTAGCTCTGTCTTGTTGTTAGATTTGGTTTTCAGTCCCCTGGATGCATTGTGTTTTTGATCAGTGAGGAAGGGTTTACAGAGGTCTGAATTTTTGCTACCCCTAAGCCGCCATCTTGACTAGAAGCTATAAATGAAAAATTCTGGTCAACATAATGATGAGCCATGACTCAAAGAGACCAGCACTAAAGTGTGCTTTCTAACCTTTTACACAGAGGTGATGGACTAGAGGCACAGTAGTGAAACATATCTTTTTGAACATGATGAATAGCTGAATTTGTTTTTCTTGACTTGTGTCAGAGAATTTTTTTTTTGTTCTTTGGTGGAGGGGCAGCTACTACTCACCAAATGGAACAGAGGGGGAGAGATCAGCAAACGATAAACCAGAAATCCCAGAGAATTGGATACGGGCTGTGGAAGAACTCAAAACACAACTAAGAGAGGCTGAAAACAATTGGGAAAAGAACTTTAAAATTAAGATAAGTCATCTGGAAACAGAGGCACTTGAACTAAAACAAGAAAATAGTGTCCTGAAAGCCAAAATCATCCAGCTGGAAAATGAGGCAAAGGAGATGAAAGATGAGGCAAAGGAGATGAAAGATGAGGTAAAGAGGATGAAAGACGATCTTCAAAGAAAATCAGACCAGAAGGAAAAAGATGACCAAAAAGTCAGAGATGAAATCCAATCTTTAAGAACCAGAGTAAAACAATTAGAATCAAGTGACCTCACAAGGCAGCAGGACACTATAAAACAAAACAAAAAGAATTAAAAAATTGAGGAAAATGTGAAGCATCTCATTCACAAAACAGACGATTTAGAAAATCATTTAAGAAGAGACAATTTAAGAATAATTGGACTACCAGAAGACCACGACAAAAGAAAAAGCCTGGACATAATACTAGAGGAAATTATCCAGGAAAACTGTCCCGAGATCCTAGAACAAGAGGGGAAAGTGGAGATTGAAAGAATCCACAGATAACCCCCTGTATTTAATCCTCAACTGACAACACCAAGAAATGTTATAGCCAAATTCAAAAACAATCAGATGAAAGAACAGATATTACAAACTGCCAAGAAGAAGCCATTCAGATACCATGGAAACACGGTGAGAATAACACAGGATCTGTCTGCGTCCACACTGAAGGACAGAAAGGCATGGAATATGATATTCCGGAAAGCAAGGGAACTAGGTCTACAGCCAAGAATAAAATACCCATCAAAACTGACTATATTCTTACAGGGGAAAGTATGGTCATTTAACACAACAGAAGAGTTCCAAGCATTCATAAATAAAAGACCAGACCTGAACAGAAAATTTGAAGTCCAACCACAGAACTCAAGAGAATCATCAAAAGGTAATTTAAAAAGAGGGGAAAAAACAACAACAACAAATTTTAAGAGACTCAATAAATTTAAATGATATGTATCCCTATAAGAAAAGAGGTCATTGGCAACTCTTAAAAACTGTTGCTATCACCTGAGCAGCTAGAAGAACTACACTCAGAGGGAACAGTGACAAACTGTATAGGATGAAAGGACAAGACATGAATAGGTATATAGATATATGCATGCATAAATACATATACATGTGTATGTATATATATACATGACTAAAGCTAAAAAAGAAAAGAGGTTATGACTAAAAGAAATAGGAAAAGAAACAAATGGGGGTAAATTTATATGTCACAAAGAAGCTCATGGCAGGAGGGGGGAGAACATCGATACACTGGAAGGGTAAAGAGGTTGGAGATAGGAAATACTCAACTCTTACGTACTTTGAAACTGACCCAAAGAGGGAAGAACAATCTAACCCATTGGGGAAGAGAATAGATTTACGCCCTATAGGGGAGTAGAAGGGTAAAAAAAAGACTGGTGGGGAGGGAAGCAGTACAAGGGAGGGAGAGGGTGGGGGGGAAATTGTAAAAAGACTACAGGGGAAAATAAGGGAGGGAATAAGAAGGGAGGGGGTAGAAAGGGAAGTACACGGGGGACTGATTTAAAGTAAATCACTGGACTAAAAGGTAGAGCTGAAGAAGAAAGGTTAGATTTAGGGAAGGAGATCAAAATGTCAGTGAATCCACAAGTGACAGTCATAACTTTGAACGTGAATGGAATGAACTCACCCATAAAACGTAGATGAATAGCAGAATGGATTAGAATCCAAAACCCTACCATATGTTGTCTTCAAGAAACACACATGAGGCGGGTTGACACCCACAAGGTCAGAATTAAAGGATGGAATAAGACCTTCTGGGCCTCAACTGACAGAAAGAAGGCAGGAGTGGTAATCATGATATCTGATAAGCAAAAATAGACCTGATCAAAAGGGATAGGGAAGGTAATTATATTTTGTTAAAAGGGACTTTAGATAATGAGGAAATATCACTAATCAACATGTATGCACCAAATAATATAGCACCCAAATTTCTAATGGAGACACTAGGAGAATTGAAGGAAGAAATAGACAGTAAAACCATATTAGTGGGAGACATGAACCAACCATTATCAAATTTAGATAAATCAAATCAAAAAATAAATAAGAAAGAGGTAAAAGAAGTGAATGAAATCTTAGAAAAATTAGAATTAATAGACATATGGAGAAAAATAAATAGGGATAAAAAGGAATACACCTTCTTCTCAGCACCACATGGCACATTCACAAAGATTGACCATACATTAGGTCACAGAAACATGGCACACAAATGCAGAAAAGCAGAAATAATAAATGCAGCCTTTGCAGACCACAAGGCAATAAAAATAATGATCAGTAATGGTACATGGAAAACCAAATCAAAAACTAATTGGAAATTAAACAATATGATACTCCAAAATCGTTTAGTTAGAAAAGAAATCATAGAAACAATAATTTAATCGAGGAAAATGACAATGGCAAGACATCCTTTCAAACCTTTTGGGATGCAGCCAAAGTGGTAATCCATATCCCTGGGTGCATATATTAACAAACTAGGGAGAGCAGAGATCAATCAATTGGAAATGCAAATAAAAAAACTTGAAAGCGACCAAATTAAAAACCCCCAGCAGAAAACCAAACTAGAAATCCTAAAAATTAAGGGAGAAATTAATAAAATCGAAAGTGATAGAACTATTGAGCTAATAAACAAGACTAGAAGCTGGTACTTTGAAAAAACAGACAAAATAGACAAAGTACTGGTCAATCTAATTTAAAAAAAGGAGGTAAGAAAAGCAAATTAACATCATCAAAGATGAAAAGGAGGACATCACCTCCGATGAAGAGGAAATTAAGGCAATCATTAAAAATTACTTTGCCCAATTATATGGCAATAAATACACCAATTTAGGTGATATGGATGAATATATACAAAAATACAAATTGCCTAGACTAACAGAAGAAGAAATAGAATTCTTAAATAATCCCACATCAGAAAATGAAATCCAACAAGCCATCAAAGAACTTCCTAAGAAAAAATCCCCAGGGCCTGATGGATTCACCAGTGAATTCTATCAAACATTCAGAGAACAGTTAATCCCAATACTATACAAACCATTTGACATAATAAGCAAAGAGGGAGTTCTACCAAACTCCTTTTATGACACAAACATGGTACTGATTCCAAAACCAGGCAGGTCAAAAACAGAGAAAGAAAACTATAGACCAATCTCCCTAATGAATATAGATGCAAAAATCTTAAATAGGATACTAGCAAAAAGACTCCAGCAAGTGATCAGAAGGATCATTCACCATGATCAAGTAGGATTCATACCAGGGATGCAGGGCTGGTTCAACATTAGGAAAACCATCCACATAATTGACCACATCAACAAGCAAACTAGCAAGAACCACATGATTATCTCAATAGATGCAGAAAAAGCCTTTGATAAAATACAACACCCATTCCTATTAAAAACACTAGAAAGCATAGGAATAGAAGGGTCATTCCTAAAAATAATAAACAGTATATATCTAAAACCATCAGCTAATATCATCTGCAATGGGGATAAACTAGATGCATTCCCAATAAGATCAGGAGTGAAACAAGGATGCCCATTATCACCTCTACTACTTGACATTGTACTAGAAACACTAGCAGTAGCAATTAGAGAAGAAAAAGAAATTGAAGGCATCAAAATAGGCAAGGAGGAGACCAAGTTATCACTCTTTGCAGATGACATGATGGTCTACTTAAAGAATCCTAGAGATTCAACCAAAAAGCTAATTGAAATAATCAACAACTTTAGCAAAGTTGCAGGATACAAAATAAACCCACATAAGTCATCAGCATTTCTATATATCTCCAACACAGCTCAGCAGCAAAAACTAGAAAGAGAAATCCCATTCAAAATCACCTTAGACAAAATAAGATACCTAGGAATCTATCTCCCGAGACAAACACAGGAACTATATGAACATAACTACAAAACACTCGCCACACAACTAAAACTAGACTTGAGCAATTGGAAAAACATTAACTGCTCATGGATAGGACGAGCCAATATAATAAAAATGACCATCCTACCCAAACTTATTTATCTATTTAGTGCCATACCCATGGAACTCCCAAAAAATTTCTTTACTGATTTAGAAAAAAACATAACAAAGTTCATTTGGAAGAACAAAAGATCAAGGATATCCAGGGAAATAATGAAAAAAAAAAACACAAATGAGGGGGGCCTTGCAGTCCCAGACCTCAAACTATATTACAAAGCAGCAGTCATCAAAACAATTTGGTACTGGCTAAGAGACAGAAAGGAGGATCAGTGGAATAGACTGGGGGCAAGCAACCTCAGAAAGACAGTATACGATAAACCCAAAGATCCTAGCTTTTGGGACAAAAATCCACTATTCGATAAAAACTGCTGGGAAAATTGGAAGACAGTGTGGGAGAGACTAGGAATAGATCAACACCTCACACCCTACACTAAGATAAATTCAAAATGGGTGAATGACTTAAACATAAAGAAGGAAACCATAAGTAAATTGGGTAAACATAGAATAGTATACATGTCAGACCTTTGGGAGGGGAAAGACTTTCAAACCAAGCAAGACATAGAAAGAATCATAAAATGTAAAATAAATAATTTGACTACATCAAATTAAAAAGCCTTTGTACAAAGAAAACCAATGTAACTAAAATCAGAAGGAAAACAACAAATTGGGGGGAAATCTTCATAAAAACCTCTGACAAAGGTTTAATTACTCAAATTTATAAAGAGCTAAATCAATTGTACAAAAAACCAAGCCATTCTCCAATTGATAAATGGGCAAGGGACATGGATAGGCAGTTTTCAGATAAAGAAATCAAAACTATTAATAAGCACATGAAGAAGTGTTCTAAATCTCTTATAATCAGAGAGATGCAAATCAAAACAACTCTGAGGTATCACCTCACACCTAGCAGATTGGCTAACATGATAGCAAAGGAAAGTAATGAATGCTGGAGGGGGATGTGGCAAAGTCGGGACATTAATTCATTGCTGGTGGAGTTGTGAACTGATCTAACCATTCTGGAGGGCAATTTGGAACTATGCCCAAAGGGCGATAAAAGAATGTCTACCCTTTGATCCAGCTATAGCACTGCTGGGTTTGTACCCCAAAGAGATAATAAGGAAAAAGACTTGTACAAGGATATTCATAGCTGCGCTCTTTTTGGTGGCCCAAAATTGGAAAACGAGGGGATGCCCTTCAATTGGGGAATGGCTGAACAAATTGTGGTATATGTTGGTGATGGAATACTATTGTGCTAAAAGGAATAATAAAGTGGAGAAGTTCCATGGAGACTGGAACGACCTCCAGGAAGTGATGCAGAGCGAGAGGAGCAGAACCAGGAGAACATTGTACACAGAGACTAATACACTGTGGTATAATTGAACGTAATGGACTTCTCCATTAGTGGCGGTGTAATGTCCCTAAACAATCTGCAGGGATCTAGAAGAAAAAACACTATTCATAAGCAGAGGACAAACTGTGGGAATGGAAACACCGAGGAAAAGCAACTGCCCGACCACAGCGGTTGAGGGGACATGACAGAGGAGAGACTCTAAATGAACACTCTAATGCAAATATTAACAATATGGCAATGGGTTCGAATCAAGAACACATGTGATACCCAGTGGAATCACGCGTCGGCTACAGGGGGTTGGGGGGGAAGAAAAGAAAATGATCTTTGTCTTTAATGAATAATGCATGGAAATGACCAAATAAAATATTGTTAAAAAAAAAAAAAAGAAACTGCCCAGAAGAGATCAGAAGGAGGGGAAAAGGCCAACAAGAACAACCAACATAGTTTTGGAATTAACATGCTGAATTGAGTATAGTCTTAAAGCATAAAAATCTTACATGTGATGAGATTGTGGTTCCATTTAAATTCTTCTTTTCTTGATCTTCTTTGTATTGGAAATGTTTGTGTTTGCTGGAATCTGTAAGGTTCAGAATAACAAAACAAGTTTGTTTTCTTAAAAAAAAAACAAAAGACAAAAAATACAGGACTAGATTGCCTTGTTTAAGGAACAGCAAGGGCAGTTTGCCTGAAGAGTAAAATGAGAGAAGGAGAATGTAGTGTAAGATGGCAGAAAGATTGTTTGTATCATAGCTGCAAAAGGCTTTAAATGTTAAACAGTGGAATTTGTATTTCAGTAGAAACAGGGAGCCACTGGAGTTATATTGAGTAGTGGAGTGACATGCTCAGATATATATTAGGAAAATATATTTGGCAGTTTTATGAAGGATGGCTTGTAAAAAGTTATTTCAATAGATGAGGGAAGAGGTGATGAGAGTGAACTAAGTAGAAGAAATGCCCATAGAATCCAATTTCTATACTATTTCAAAGTCATAGAAGTGTTGTTAGTTAGAAAGGACTTTATGTATCATCTGTTCAAATCTTCTACAAATTCATGACAATAGGAAGCCTCTGCTTGACTATTTCCAGGGATAGGAGATCCACAACTTGAGAAGATGGCATTTAGGAAAAGCACTAAATATTAGGGAGCTTCTTCTTACAGTAATCCAGAATCCATCTATAATTTTCCATCTGCTATCCCTAGTTCTGACCTCAGTCAGGAGCCACAAAAATTCTCTAACTCAAAGAGAACTATAGCATCATGGGTGATGTCCTAATTCATTCATGAATTAGATTTAAGAGAGGCAAAGTTGAAGAAAGCCTCACTCTTTTACAGAGTCCAAGTCCAGGGGCAAGATAAAGTCAAGACAAGTTGTGATAGCCCTCTACATATCTGAGGACAGCAATCATGTCCCCTACTCAAAGCTTCTCTTCAAACTAAAAATAAGCAGTTCCTGGTTGTATCATCAATGAACATTGCTAGGGGGCAGCTGGGTGGCTCAGTGGATTGAGAGCCAAGCATAGAGGCAAGAGGTCCTAGGTTCAAATCTGGCCTCAGACACTTCCTAGCTGTGTGATCCTGGGCAAGTCATTTAACCCTCATTGCCTAGCCTTTACCATTCTTCTGCCTTTAAACCAATACACAGTATTGATTCTAAAATGGAAAGTATAGGTTTAAAAAAAGGGGGACATTGCTGTTTTTTCCTTTTATTACAGTTATTTGCTAAATTGCTAAAAATGCTTCTAAGCTTTTAGAGCAGGCTTGATTGGTTGTTTGTTTTTTTTTCTGGGACAGGTACAGTGAACATAGAAATAGGGGGAAGGAGGAGAAGGTCCTAGAATTCAAGGTCTAGGTTTTCTCTGTCTCTCTATGATTTCATTTCTTTCTTCCCTATTAACTCTTAGATTCAGGTACAAACAACCCTATTTGGCACTGAAGGCCAATTCAAGGTATCCTTGTCTAGATTGCACGAAATTTGGGAGATTTCTTTTAGTTGACATCACTTCCCTAGAGATTTGGAATATTTGTTGGAGAAAACCCGGCTCTTTGGGATTCTAGACAGTAAGTTGACCAGGATGAGAAAGATTACAGAGGGTGTCAAGGAAATATAATCACATTAAGTCAATCTGGGACCCTACCTACATCATCTGTGGCCCAAATACCAGGCCACCAGTATGGAAGGTGAACTTCTCAAGAATGCTGTCCACCTCCTGACAGAGAAATGATGGGCTAAATATTGAAAATGAGACACAAGGTTTGGATATGGCCAATGGGGAAACAAGTTAACCTTTGTAAAACTCTGAAATCTTAAAATTTTATATTAATGCTAGGTATTATTTTTATAAGAATTTTATTTTTCTTCCTTTTCCTTTGGGGAGAATGAGGTAGGAAAAGGGGAAAATAAATGCCTGTTCACTAAAAATAAATTTAATTTGGGGGAACAAAAGATCATCACCCTCTCTATGATGGAAGCCAGGACATAAAAGACATTTGCAAAGCCAATTTCTTTGAGTACTGTGTGTTGCCTTGGTTGCATATGAAACTGAATTACTTTGAAGAGGGATTAGTAATTACATTACTGTGGCATTACTGAATTACCTTACAAACTACAATCTCTATAGCAAAGTGATGAAGAGATCCAGGAAGGGGGTAGTAAGGTGGCTTTAGACCTTTGAGTGTGATCCCCAGACTTCCCCTCCAAGGACCCAAAAGAGAGCTCTCTGCTATCAAGTCCTCTGAACCCCTGAGGACAATAAAATGACTAATCAAACTTAAAAGAAAAAGATCCAGGAATCATAGAGAATTTGAGGAAATGAAAACATGAGGAAGCTCAGCATTCCAGAATAAATTAACAAAATGCAGTTATTGAGCACTTACCAGTTATTTAGCACAGTAGCAAACAATGGGGCAACAAATTTTAAAAAAAAATTTAATCACTTTTTCTAATAGAGAAAGATATCACATATGAGAAAGTGGTGACTAGGGAGAGGCACTTTGGTCCTTATAAATTACCAAGATGGTGAATGAGGCCATAAGAGAGTAGGTCAATATATTGCATCTAAGAACAATGTCAGGGTAGCATTGACCTTTGTAGAGAAGAGGAGCTCATGGATGGATCGAAGTGGTTGACAAGGCTCTTCAGAAGATGGATGGAGAGTAGGAAGTGAAGTAATAAAGACTTGGAAGAGATCTCAGGGGCTATGTAGTTCAGCCCACACCTGACTAACAATAGCCTTTGCAGTACCCCCAGTGAATGGTTGTCCAGGGTGTCCTTGAAGATCTGTGGTTTGGGGGAACTCACTATCTATTTAGGAAGTTAATTATACCCAAACATATATTGAATGCTTACCATGTGCCAGACATTGGTGATTTAAAGCTCAAACCAGAAACTATGGGCTTCCATAATTTTTTTTGTAGTATAGATACTTGTGTTTTATTCTCCTTTTGGGAGAAGATTGTATCTTTTCCATACCTGCATCTCTCTAACACCTAATATTATCATTTGCACATAGTAGGCATTCAATTATTGATAAGGATCATTTCCTGTCCTCTACTGTTTTGTAGGTTTCTCCAGTTAAAAGGTTTTTACCTTTTTCATCTTTGAATCTTCATAAAACCTAGGTTATGACTAGTGCATAGTAAAGCCTCAGTAGAAATTTATTGACATGAACTGAATTGAATTCCCTAGAGGTCTGAAATAGGATTAATGGGTGGAAGTTGTAAAGAAATAGATTTTTATCAAATTGAATGAGAAATCCCTAACAATTAGAATTGACCAAAATACTCTACAATCCAGCCAAACTGACCTTCTTGCTATTTCTCAGCTTTAACACTTCCCAACTCCATCCCTTTGCATAGGCTGTCCTCATGCCTGGAATTCTCCATTTCTTCATTTCTTCTTAGCTTCCTTCTCTTCCTGTGAGATTCAACTCATATCCCACCTTCTACCAGAGACCTTTCACAACCCACCCCCCATCTGATGTCACTGCTAGTGCCTCCCCTCTGAAATTACTCTATTTTACATGCATCTTGTATGTTCTCAATTATTTATATGTTGTCTCCCTTATTATGAACTTCTTGAAAGCAGAAGTGAGATATTTGCCTTTCTTTTTATCCTCAGAGCTTAGCATGGTACCTGACATATAGTTGGATGACTGGTTGTTGTCCTAACTCAAAAAAAGCCAAAAAGATGTCACTGGTGATATCTTTTGACTCTTGCATAAATTGAATTTAAGTGAGGCAAAGTTTCACAAAGTCATGAGCCTCATTCTCTTTCAGAGTCACCAAAGTCCAGTGGCAAGACAAAAGTCAAGATGACTGGTGGTGGTTTGGGATGCAGTGGATGACCCTAACTTCTTTGATGTCTAACTAAGCTCTTAGCCCTCCACAGCTCCTACTTCCATTGCCATCTACTTGAATGCTCACATTTTAAAGATGAGAAAACCCAGAGCAGTTAAGCAGCTTGATTAAGGTAAAACACAGACTACAGGTGGCAGGTCTGTGATTTGAATCCAGATCCTCTAACTCTATATCCAACAATTAAATTAATGTATCAGACTTTAATACAGACCAATGGCAGTCATTGAACCAGAACCCAGTTAGCATTCCCCTCTATTCTTCAAGAATCCAAAGACATTTCTAGGATAAACTATGAGGGAGAAGACCATCAAAATCTGAAGAGATAAGGAAATGTGTATATGTGTATGTGCATACACACACACACACACACACACACACACACACACACACACCACATACAACCTGATTCCATTGGCAAGAAACAATAGAGACGCCCAAGAAAAAATAATTCCTGCTACAAGTGACAATCTCTTTTCTTCCTGGATGGTCCTAAGTCAATAAGGATTTATTAAGCACCTACTCTTTGCTAGATACTATGCAAGACCCTGGAGGTACAAAAGTAAAATTCCAAAGGGTTTCAATTCTATCAAATATACATCTATAACAATATAGGAGAAAGAAAGAAACAAGCATTTAGTAAGTGCCTAATAGTCTGGTACTAACTAGCAAATGCCAGACACTGTACAAAATATTTTACAAATGTCTTATCTTCAAAACAACCCTGTGAGATAGGCTTTATTATTATCCCCATTTTACAGTTGGAAAAAAAATGACGTGAACAAAGGTTAAGTGATTTGCCCAGGGTCACAAAGCTAGTACATTCCTGAGACTGGATTTTAACTCATAATAAATATAAAATTATCATAAGAAGTAGGGGGTAGAATTTGCAACTAGGAAGATCAAAAAAGACTGCATTTAGAAGGTAGAACTTGAGCTGAGTCTTGAAGGTCAAGGGGTTCTATGAGGGGAAAATAATAAGGGAGTGAATTCCCACCAATACAAAGACACAGGAGAGAGGTGAAGTATTGTGTATAAAGAACATAAAGACAGCCAATTTGGCTAGACTGTAGAGTGTGGGAAAGAGAGTAATATAAGAAGGATGGAAAGGTAGATTGGAGCCAGGCTGTGAAGGACTTTAAATGCCAAAGAGAGGAGTTTATATTTTATTCTAGAAGCAATAGTAATCCACTGGAGTTTTTTTGAGCAAGTTAGAGGTATGAGTGGAACAGCACTTAAGGAAAAGTACTTTGGCATCTGTGCATAGGACGAAAGACTCAAGGCAGAAAGACCAATTAAGAGGCTAATGCAATAGTCTAGGGAAGGCAGGGGTGATGAGAACTTGAACTAAGAAAGTGGGTTTGTAAGTAGTGAGAGGAGAGAAAGATGTGCAGATAGGGACAACAGGACTTGGAAAGTGATTGGATGTGTGGGATGAGGGAGAGTGAAGAGTACACGATGACCCAGAACTTCAAATTTAGGAGACTGGAAGGATGATTGGAACCCAATTAAAAAGGGAAATTTCAAACAAGGACGATTTGGGAGGGAAGAGATTACGAGAGCTATTGTGGACATGTTGAGTTTAATTAGAAATCCAGGTTGAATTGCCTAATAGCTACTTGGTAATGCAGTCCTAGACCTCAGGAGAGGTCAGTAAAGAGACCGAGACAGAGAAATGGAGAGAGACAGATAGAAACAGAGACAGAGAGATTGTTTGGGGTGGATATAGAGATACAAGCCATTTTCTTCATAAAGATAACTAAACTCATGAGAACTGAAGTAACTACCAAGGGAATGAAGGGAATTAGCTTTTAGTAAGCACCTACTAAGTGTCAGGCACCGTGCTAAGCACTTTACAAATAGTATCTCATGTGACTCATAGAAACTAGGGGAAGCAAAGCAAGAGAGCCCAGTTCAAACCTTGAGGCACACTCACAGTTTGAGGACATGGTAACAATGCTGGCACACAGAAGAGACAGAGAAGGTAAAATCAGAAAGTAGGAGAACCAAGAGTAAGGTTGTCATGAAAACCCAAAGAGCATCCAGGAGGAGAGGGTGGTCGGTCAGTGATATTGTTAGAGCCTTTAGAGAGATCAAGAAAGATGAAATTTGAGAAAGGGCCATGAAATTTGTCAAAGTTTCTATTGAATGATTTTTTATAAAAAGAATCTCCTTTGTCAGACCTTAGGTCAGAATTTTCAGTCCATAAAATACTCAATATAGTATTGTCTCCCTTCCCCAAGTAGATTGTAAAATCTGAGATGACAGAGATCTTGCCATACTATTTTAATCTTTGTAGCTCCCAACAAAAATTGGTGGACTCCGCTCATAGTAGGTGGTTAAAAGATGCTTATTGAATTAAATTAAATTTTATGTAACTAAACTAAACTGAACAGAATCTAATTGAATAATACCAAATTGAATGGAATTTCTTTCATCTCCTATGTCTTTGCCAAGCTGTTTGGCAAGTCAGAGCTATAAGGAAGGATCACTTTCACCACTAGGTTTTTTTTTTTAAATGAGGGATGGCCTTTCCCAGAATCTGCTGGTTTACCTAGCCAGACCTTACAGTTCAGGAACATTTTCTGTTTGGATGTCAGGTCTATAGGAAAGTACATTCCCTAAGAGAGCATTACAATGACTGTTCTGGTGTTGGGCTTGCCACCAGAAACATCAGCTACAAAGATGTTCCCTCTTGCAGAGAGCTGGCTCCAAATAAACCCAGGTGGATTATCACTGTCTGGAAGTAGAGGCTAGACAGGGTGTCCCCCTGGCTTTTAGGGGACAAGGAAGGGATCCAAGACATTTGTCTTCTGAGGGAGGAAATGCCAAGAAGCTCTCTAATGAATGAATGATAAGGAAAAAATCCCACTAAACTGATTCCACTGGCCATTCAGGAAAGGGAATGAAGGCAGTTAGGGAGGATGGAGGTGGGAGAGAAGGGAAGAGAACTGCCATGTCAACAGAAAAGAAAAATGTGGGAAAATGAAAAGCTACAGGGAGGAGGTCATCACTCTCATTATTATTAACATGATCATCATGATCATAATTACTCATTGCTATCATTTTATTGATTGTCATCAAGGATGCAATTGTATTCAGGAACATTAATATTAAACATGGTAAATAATTAATAATATGTAGTAGTAGTCTCTCGGTAACCGAGGATGACGATTGTCTTTGTGAGTTTTCATCTATGATAGATGAGTGTGCACAAAAACACTTGTGCATGAAGGAGATTTAAGTGGAAAAGTTGTTGCACAGAGACAGTCCCACTCTCTCGGCGTTGGAAGCCTGGGTCCAGTGGCACGAAAAGTCATTACACGTGGAGACTTCCTCAGCTGCATTGGATGGCCGTGTTGTCCTTTGTGCTCCAACACACCCTAAGCACTCCACAGTGCTTTGCTGCATCGCCCTCTCAGCCGTTGAAACTTCTTTTTGGTTTCTTTGGTCTGTTCAGCCGAAGCCGTCTTCACATGCTGGGTGAGCAAAGCCCTGGTTCACCAGGGGTCGATGACCCAATGGCTACCCTCACAAGGTTTAGCCGGCCTGTCGAAGCCATTGCCCGGGGTATGGCCACTGCCGCATGCTAGCAGCTACTGGGAGCCACAAGTGAGAGCTGGGGGTCAGGTGGGGGTCAGAGGTTGGAGAGCTGACCTAGGAGGGCACAACAAGCCCTCCATACCAGAGATACTACTCCTCCCTGAGCACCCCATACACCCCAATAATATGTATACTCAGAAAACTCAACTCTTATACCTGATGAGTATTGTCCTCAAGAAGACAGTCCCCAAATCATGCACTTATTAGAGACATCAGAGGTCATCTTTCCAACCAGAACATTAACCAGAATCACCTCTACAACATACCTAAGTGGTTATCCATCTTTTCTTTGAAGAATATTAGAGAGAGAAGAACCTACTACCTCCTGAAATAGCCCATTCAGTCCTTAAACATTCTACTTTGAAATATTCTAAGTGCCATTATGTTTTTTCATGTGGTAAGCCTAAATTCAGCTCTTTGCAATATGTACCTATTACTCCCCATTTGGGGGTAAAAAGAAAAAAGTTGAATCCCTCCTTCAGATGACAGTCTTTGGAAATCTTGAAGACTTCTAATAATGTCCAGCACAGAGTGCAAATAGAAGGATTCCCTACAGATGTTGAAATCCACCCTCCAAATGCTTCTGTCCTCAACTTCTCTTATGTACACTTTCTCCAATCCAGTCGCTTTTCCCAGCTCAGTCTTCTTTCCTGCCATTTTTACTTCCCTTACAAGCACAATTAAGAGGCCAGGCTTATGGTTTACACTGCACATCAGATGAGTAAGGTATAGACTGGAATATATAGGTAAAGCCTGGAAAATGTAGGAAGGAGCCAAGTTTTGAAGGACTTTAAAAATCAAACAGGAATTCATATTTGATCCTTAAAATAATAGGGAGCCCTGGGAGATTGTTGAAATGGGGTTCTGGGGTACCATGCTTGGAAAAGGTACAACCTAGTTGGAACTGCATTTTAGAGGGATAGCTAGGTGGCTCAGTGGAAAGAGAGCCCAACTTAGAGACAGAAGATCCTGAGTTCTAATCTGACCTCATATAATTCCAAACTCTGTGACCCTGGACATAACTCAGAAATCCTAAAATCAAGAGATCTGCTCAACTCAATCTCCATAATACCTGAGAGTATAAATGTGCACCACCATACCCAGCATATTGATAACTCATATTATTATTAAATAATCAGAGTAAGTTGTAATGGGCGTATCTCCTTTAGAAGATTTATTGAGAGAAAAGCATAGGATGAAAAGATAGAGGGAGAAGACAACACTCTGATGATCCATGGATTCCTCAATGTTTCAGAATGAGATGCAAAGACCTATACAGACTCATGTTACTGAAAGGGAACAAAAGGGACCTTAGAGCCAAAAGGTTCATTGAGTCCAACTTGCCCACTTTACAGATGAGGAGATTGATGACCTGGGAGATTAACTGATTTGGCTCTTCTCCCAGCTAGTAAGTAACTAAGATGGGATTCAAGCCCAGATCCGTGGTTCTATACACTACTTCATGTTGCTTCCCAAAAAGAAAGCTCTAAGATTCTTCCACATGCAGGAATTTTGTATTAATGAGGTCATATAAATAGCTACAAAGCATGCAAACATGTAAATAACTAGGACTTACTGCTTGGGTCTGAGTGTTGACAAATAGAACAAAGTCCTAAATATCTAGTGATTATGGCCCTAGTCATGCAAGAGATTTTCAGTCAAAAAAACTCACCAATACCAATACCAATACCAATATTGTCAGCATCATCCAATACAAAGGGCCAGTGATTTGCACATTCCTTAGTATCCAGTCCTCCCATCACTACTACATCATGTCACGAGTTTATTATCTCATTCCCAAACTTCTCATTTATTTTCTCTTTCTGTCCCAGTGGTAGGTTGTTTAATCATTGTAGCTTAGGATATAAACAATATTTTGATATAAAGTACTTATAAGCACTTTATATACATTATCTCATCTGATCCTCACAACAGAACTATGAAATCAAAACTACAGATATTATTTTCTTTATTTGACATATGAGGAAAGTGAGTTTCCCAGAGGTTAAGTGACTTGCCCATGGTCACACAACTGTTGCTCCTCACCCCAAGTCCGTTTCCAATACATATACCAAGCTGGGATGACAGTATCATCTCACCCCTGATTCTGATTCTTTCTACCTTCACCCAAATTTCTTCATTGTGTTTTCCCTAATTTACTCCCAGATTTTCCCACATGAGCCTATCTTCTCAATAAAACACAAGAAGATGCTGATATCTCCACCGTGTCGATTGTATGATGCAATATTTTTTCTAATTTATTATAATCTCTGCTCTCTATGTGAATACCCTTTAAATACAAATAATTGAAAGCAAATGTTATCATCTTTCTTTGAAATAAAGATTTTCATCCTACTGTCTCCAGTATAGGCAAATGTACTCCATCAATTGACCCATATTAGTCCTTCAGAGGATTTTAAAATTCTGTTCCTTTATTCATTTCCGTTTCTACTCAGACTCTCCCCTTTCTTCTTTTTTCCTAGACCTCTTCACTGAGACATTACCTTCTCCAGCAAGATTTCATCCCACAAAGTCTCTGTGATACCTACAAAACAAACTGTGTTTCCCAGCCTTCAGATCTCCAGCTCCCCTCACTTGTGGTCCTTGCTTCATGCATGGTCACCAGAGACAATCAATTTCACAGCTTACTCCTTTCTTGAATATGTTCAACTTGTACAACACAGACAGAGAAAGATGGAGGCTAACCCTGTGCTTTGATTACTATAGAGAACGTCCAAGTCAGGAAACTAACCATGCAATTTGGTACTTGCTCTGCAACTGAGAATTTTAGAGAAGTGCCTAAAAGCAGTGGTTTTTCCAAACAGGATCTGGGGACCCTGACCTTTCCAGAGGGTCCATAAGATCAAACTATGTTCATTTCTAGTATTTATTTTTATATTTATCATAATTATTTTGATCAATTTTTCACTGTCAACTTCCTTTAATGATCTCAAAATTCTCCCAGAAGCACAATTTTACATATATTTATAAAGCCTGTATATACATCATACATATATACATATATAGTGAAAATCCATAGTGGAGTTCATCAATATTTCTTTAAATTGAATGCTACTATGGCATAGCATATTGTCAGCAAAGCAAGGCTCCAAAATAATCCCAAGGGACTCATGATGAAAAATGTTATCTGCAGTCATAGAAGGAACTGTCAGAGTCTGAATGCAAATCGAAACATACCATTTTTCATTTTATTTTCTTCTTGAGATGTTTCTCTTATGTGTGATACATGTCTTCTTTCACTGTATGAGGAATATGGAAACATGTAATGCATGATAGCACTGGTATAACATATATCGGGTTATGTACCATCTCAGGGAGGGAGAAGGGAAGGAAGGGAGGCTAAAGCTGTGCTTTCATTGCTATTGAGAACACCCTCATCAGGAAATTCTATCCATGCACAGTGGTACTTTCTCTGAAAAGTTTTAGAGAGGTACCTAAAGCATTTTTTTTCAAAGCAGCATTTTGGGACCCTGAGCTCTCCACAAGGTCAAAATTATTTTCACAATAATTATCAGATACAAATTGTTAAAAATTGTTTCTTCCTGTAATTGATAGTATGGCATAGTGCATAGAAAGTTAAATCCTACATTTAACACACACTGCTAATACAACCTTGAACAAAGTCACTTAACTTCTCAGGGTCCAGGGTCCTAGGCACTTCTTTAAATCTATCAGTTGCAGAATAGGTGCCTATCTGCATTTGGTAGAAAAAGTTTCCTCATGTAAGTGTTCCCTTTGCCAATTAAATCACAAATTAGAGGCAGCTAAATAACTCAGTGGACTGAGTATCAGGTCTGGAGTTGGGAGAATTTAGGTTCAATCTGGTCCAGACATTTCCTAGATATTTGACTCTTGATAAGTCAATTAACCCTAATTGTCTAGCCCTTACCATTCTTCTGCCTTGGCATAGATACTTATACTGATAAATTCTAAGAGATAGGGGAGAGGGAGAGAAAGAAAGGGGGAGAGGAAAGAAAGAAAGAAAGAAAGAAAGAAAGAAAGAAAGAAAGAAAGAAAGAAAGAAAGAAAGAAAGAAAGAAAGAAAGAAAGAAAGAAAGAAAGAAAGAAAGAAAGAAAGAAAGAAAGAAAGAAAGAAAGAAAGAAAGAAAGAAAGAAAGAAAGAAAGAAAGAAAGAAAGAAAGAAAGAAAGAAAGAAAGAAAGAAAGAAAGAAAGAAAGGAAGGAAGGAAGGAAGCAAGGAAGCAAGGAAGGAAGCAAGGAAGCAAGGAAGCAAGGAAGGAAGCAAGGAAGCAAGGAAGGAAGGAAGGAATCAAGGAAGCAAGGAAGGAAGCAAGGAAGGAAGCAAGGAAGGAAGCAAGGAAGGAAGCAAGGAAGGAAGCAAGGAAGGAAGCAAGGAAGGAAGGAGTTACCAATCCAAATCTTATCACTAAAAATCAGTGAGGTTATTTGAATAACGCAATGAAAGTTCAGTCCATTGACCAGAGTCAGGACAGTCAAAAAAGGCCACTACCACATGAAGAGTCAGCATCCCTCTCCCTTCTTTCTCTGTTTTATCCATTTATCTACATGAAGAATCAGCATCCCTCTCCCTTCTTTCTCTATAATCCATTTATCTTTTATCTCCTTCTGGCCCACTCTCTGTTCCTGTCCTTCCCAACAAAGAGAGTTCCAGGAAAGTTGGATGGGAAGTTGATACCTTTGCTCTTTCCAAACATGCTGCCCTCTGGCTCTCCCTCTCCCAAGGTGATAAGAGTCCTTGCACAATCCAGATAAATCACCATCCCTCTATCCCTTCATTTCACTTCCGCCACCGCAAGCTTTGAAGTCCCAAAACAAACTGTTCCTGGGACCAAATGTTGTTATCTTCACAGCCCAGGTGACAGGATATATTATGAGTTTATGATTTCCAGAAACCAACCCACCCTGAAACAGTGATTTCTTATAATCCTTGTTCATACTTGGTTCATACTTGGATGGAAAACTTTGAAGAAAGATGCCAAGATTAACAGGAAAACTTCTTCTAGGTTACCTTCATAGAATCACACAATTTTCTAGTTGGAAAGGACTTTAGACATTCAAGTGTTACCTCCTACCCAAAGCATCTCCCTATATCTTCTCCTTGAAAATATTTTTATTTTTACTACATGTGTACATGTGCACATGTACAAAAGATGTATATGCATATATACATATATGTACTTTGTGTGAACTTATGTGTGTGTGATATCCTCTTGATAAAATGCCTTTCTGAGGGCAGTAAGTTGTTTTTGTGGCCCTCAAGAGTTAATTCAGTGCTTTCCATGTAGTAATCATTTGACTGACTCAATTTGAACTCATTAAAAAGAGCCAGGAAAACTTCATCAAGAAAAGGTCATGCCAGAATAACCATATTTCCTTTTCTGATAAGAGTTTTTAAACTTGTAGAAGAGAGGAATTCCATTGATATACTTTACATAAATTTTAGCAAAGCATTTGAGAGAAGTTCTTATACTGTCTTATATAAAAGATGGGGAGGAAGGAAGGAACGAACAAATGAGCAACCAAAGGGAGGGAGGGAAAGAGGGAGGAATTAGAGGTCTCTGAAAATGGAATGCGCTATCTCAAGAAATAAAAGGTTCTCCCTTATTAAAGATATTCAATCAAAGCCTAGATTACATCATCATCATCTTTTAATGGCATCATTGTGATAATGATGAAGATAGATTAATCAATGAAATTTGTATAGTACTTTAAACTTTGCAAAATGTTTTATATATATATTAATTCATTTGATCCTCACAACAACTCAAGAATGTAGGGGCTCTTATTATCTCCATTTTACAGATGAGAAAACTGAGGCACAAAGAGGAATAAAATGGCTTGCCCAAGTCACACTACTAACAAGAGTCTAAGGCAAGAATTGGACTTTGACCTTCCTGATTCCAAGTCCTGCACACTACCTACTGCACCACCACAGGCATGTTACAGTGAAAATCCCTTTCCCTGCATAGGCTGGACTAAATCTCAGATTCAGTAATTCTATGATTTGAGTGTCCAAGTCTAAGAGGAAGAATGATAGAGAGAAGGAAAGCAATGTCCTTAGAGTTAGGAGAGAACTGGGCTAAAGTTACATCTCTGGTACTAACTAGCTTGTTGTGTGTCCTTTGTTTGTAAAAAGAACCAATGACATCACAGGATGATGTCTTAACTTGATTATGGGTTGGATTTAAGTGAGGCAGAGTTGAGCAAATTCTTCAGTTTCACTCTCTCTTCCAGCATCATTGATGTCCAATTACAAGACAAAAATTACTGCCCATCAAGATGATGGGCAGTAAGCCAGGATGCAGTAGATGGCCTTAGCATCTCTGATGTCTGATCAAGCTGTATGTGCTCCTCAGCACCTATTTCAGCTGCCTTCATGGCCACTGGGACAAACTGTTCTCATCTGCCTCGAGGTAGACATTTCCTTAACTCCCTGATGAGTCTGAGACCTATAAGTCACCTTCAACCTGGTTTAGCCCATCTGTCAAGACAATTTACTGGGGTGTAGCTACTGTGTATGCTATAGCTTCTTGGAACCACAGGTGAGAATTGGGTGAGAGTTGGACACCAAAGGTAGATGAGCATCTCTGGTCCTCCCAGAGCATCACCATATTCCCCTAGCTATAGGATCATGATGAAACTTTAACTCTCTGAAATTCACTTTCCTCATGTGTAAAAAGAAGATAATAAATGTCAGTAGTGCTTATCCCACAAAGTTCAGGCAATCCATCAATCAGTCAATCCACAGACATTTATTAAGTGTCTACTATATGATAGGAACTATGCTAATCACTGGAGATACAAAGACTAATCATTTTTGTTGTGGAGATAAATAAGGACAGATCTGTAAAGTATGGAGGAAGCCCTCCTCCACCATCTTGTTCCTTTCTTTGAACACTCTTCATTTTGTAAACACTGAAGTATTCTAAAATTATCAGCCATTCATATCAGTAGTACTGCTAAATGATGATAAATATATCCCCAAAAAAGTATATGAAATACTCCTGGAGCTTCTGAGGTCTTTGAGGATACTTGAAGAAATATTCATGCTTCAAGCTGTGGAGGAGATTTATGTTCCAATTGGACTTAATGACCTCTAAGCTCTCTTCCAACTCTAAGACTTTAGCATTACAAATCATGGAACTGTACTTTGGCTATGTAAAATCAAGTACCAAAATGAAATGGTGTAAGTAGGGAGCACTATAAGAACTCAGGATATGCAAGAAAAAATTCTCAGTGCAAGGAAGTCAGTAGTCAACAAGAATTTTTGTGCCAGGCCCTGTGCTAAGTAAGCACTGGGAGGTAAAATACAAGCAAAAAGAAAGCCAATTCTTGCCCTCAAGGACTTACATTCTACTGGAAAAGGATATATAACCCATAAATAAGAGTTAAAAAGTTGATGGGGGGGATTATATGGTGTCAAAGTTTGGAAAATCTACAGTGGATGGTCTGGATCCTCCCTTAAAATAGAGATTCCAGCAAGAACTCAGGAATAGGATAAGGAGAGCTTTATGGGTAGAGGGAGACAGCAAAGAGAGAGAAGGAAGAAAATCTGGATGAAAAATCCATAATTGATGCCTACCTGAAATAGAATCCCAGCTCTACAGCTTCCTTGCCATGTGACCTTGGACAAGTCTCTGCATATTTTTGAGCTTCAACCTGTGATTGTATCATCTAATGTAAGGGAAAGGGATTTGTGATAGAACATTATATCAAGCACGAAAATGAATTCTCTTTTGAGTATTTGCCTATATATCACAACCCTTCATTTTTCCCAACTTCAATGAGATGACCTAAAGAAAGGGGAAAAAAAGCTCTTTCTGAACGCTAACTTATTCAATCCTTTATCCTATGAGTGGCTTTGTCATATTGTTATCACTCTTATTGCTGGGGTTGCTATCGTGGACAGAACATCTGCTCTTGGGAAGGAAGCACCACCTGAGAGCATGGAAGAGTTCTAACCTCAACCTCCAGAGCTTACTGTCAAGTTCACAAAAGGCGTTCAATACCTTTGACCTTTCTAATTGTGGATTTAACTATGCCTTCCATTGACTTCCCACTTCAAAACCCCTTTATCCCTGGCTGAATCTAGTTCTTACAGAATGGACTACTGGGACACTCAGAAATGCCGTGTGCTCAGAGCATCTCATCCAAGGTCAGTAAGAATAAATAATGCTTTTCATAAAGCATCTGGGACCCCTTTATCTTCATATAAGGGGTCTGCATTTGAACAAGGTCTCATGGCATAAGAGGCAAGACTTTCAAGCTTTTGTTTCTGTTGTTCTTCTAATTAAATGCCCTGTGGATGGGAAGTCAACACCTTTTCAAATGCCCCTATGAAGTGCCTGGTGAGGCCATTCCATTTCCTAAGAGACAGATGTTCATCCAAGTCTTGGACTTTTTGAAAATAAGGTCAAGGACTCAGAAAAATAATTTTTAAAAACCACTCTGCTTAGTCTTAGAGAAATGTCCAATTTGAGGATAGGAAGGGGGGCCACCACCAGATCATCTAACCCATATACCAAAGAAATCCTATCTATAATATACTTGACAAGAAGGCATCCAGCCTCTCCTTGAAGACCTTTGAGGAATGAGAATCTACCATCAATCAAAGTAGCCATCTCCATGTTGAAACAGCTCTAATCATTAGGTAGTTTTTCCCAGCATCAAGTCTGTTCATTCCTCTTTACAACTTCTGTCCAATTGTTCCTTGATGTGCCTTAATGGCCCAAATAGAACAAATCTAATTCATTGTCTAAGGTGGCACAGAGAACTGGTCGTGAAGTTGAGTTCAAATCCACCACCAGGTCTGTGTGACACTAGGCAAGTCATTTAAGCCTGTTTTCCTGAGTTTTTTTTTTTAATCTGTAAAAGGAAGAGGAGTAGAAAATGGCAAACCATTCCAGTATCTTTGCCAAGAAAACCCCAACAAGGTCACAAAGAATTAGATGTGATTGAACCCAATGACCAACAACTCCTCCTTACAAAGAGATGAAGAAGACTATTAGGTTAGGGTATCATAGAGTGGACCAGAAGTTTCCTAAGTTCTCCATCTCCTGGTTCATCGTGTGGATACTACCTAGAGTGAGGACGTCGAGCGGTCTGGCCTGTGTAGGAAAGCAAAGCATATGGCTGAGACCCTAAAGTGTCCAGTTTGGTCAAATGGACCGGACCATGGCCAGGCCTCTCCCTTCTCTCTGAGTAGGGTAGAGAGACATAGACATCATCAGAAATAACCCGTCCTCTCTCAGCAGTCCTTTATCTCAGCAGGGATCGTCTCTCCCCACACATTAAAAGTGAGGGGACTGACTCTGATAAGGTAAAGCTTCACAGAGTTAAATGCAAAATCCTGCACTTAAGTTTAAATAATCGAGTATACTAATACAGGGCAGAAGAGACGGGGCTCCTTAAAATATTAAACTCCTGAAGAGAAAGGAATGCTTCATTCTTTTTCCTTGTATTCCCAGCACCAATCAAAGTGCCTGACAAACAGTAGACTATTAATAAAGGCTTCTTATGAATATTCTCTTACAACAAAAAATAAATGGAGACAGTTTTTGTGTGATAATACATGTAGAACCTAGGTCAAATTGCTTGCCATCTCTAGGAAGGGGGAGGGAAGGGAGAAAGGGAAGCAATTTGAATCTTAAAACTTCAGAAATTTTATGTGGAAAATTATTAATTCATGTAGTTGGTTAAAATAAAACATCTTTTAAAAATAAAAATAAATGCTTGTTCATTGATTGAAAGTCCTAGAGGTTTGGGGACAGCTAGGTGGCTCAGTGGATAAAGCAGTCAGAAAGACTGGTCTTCTCAAGTTCAAATCTGGTCTCAGAAATTTACTAGCTATGTGATCCAGGGCAAGTCACATAACCTTGTTTGCCTCAGTTTCCTTATTTGTAAAATGAGATGGAAAAGGAAATGGCAAACTACTCCAGTATCTTTGCCAAGAAAATCCAAATGGAGCCATGAAGAGTCAAACATAACTGAGATGGCTGAACAAATGACCAATATGAAGCATATTGTAATATACCAACCAAAAAAAAACAAAATCGAATGTGACCTTAGGGTGGAATGATAAAAAGCCTAATTCTCACAGAGTAGGAGCATTCTCTTTGCTTCCTTGTTGCTAGTTGGTTCATTTAGTTCTCCCTTGTTGAAGCCTAGAGAATTTGAAGTAATAATAATCATTATTATTATATATACAACTTGCCATATGCCAAGAACTATGCAAAGCACTTTATAATTATTATATCTTCTGATCCTCACAACAACCCTGAGCAATAGATACTGTTGTTTCTCAATTTTATGAATGAGGAAACTGAGGTAAAAAGAAGTTCAGTGACTTGCCCAGGGTCACACAGTTAATGAGTAATATTTTGTCCTGTTTTAAATGTTTACTAGCTTGTTTGCTCTTGTTGATGGATATTGAGATATAATGAAATTTAATTTTCTTAAAAATTAAAAATCCAGAGGGCAGCTGGGTAGCTCAGTGGATTGAGAGCCAGGCCTAGAGATGGAAGGTCCTAGGTTCAAATCTGGCCTCCGACACTGTGACCCTGGGCAAGTCACTTGACCCCCGTTGCCTAGCCCTTACCACTCTTCTGCCTTGAAGCCAATACACAGTATTGATTCTAAGACAGAAGGTGAGGGTTTAATTAAAACATGTTTTTTAATCCAGAGCAAATGATAAGCCTACATTGTCTGCATTTGTCAGCCATATCTCAAGTACTGTGTTCGGATCTGAGCAGAATAATTCGAACCTGCCTTTCATCTGATAGATCTTGAGATTCTGAGAAATATTAGCCTTCACAACTGAGTTTGAGCATCATGAAATGAAGAAGGGCCTCTACTGATCCCCTTGGAGGTACGAGTGCATTCCTGTTCCTAAATGACTTTGTATCTATTCTAATAATTATGATAGACAGTGTATCTAGATATATATATATGTATACATATATATATCACCTACTATATGTCAGACCCTATGCTAAGTACTTTACAATTATTATCTCACTGGAAGGCCACCACATCCCTAGAGGTAAGTGCTATTATAATTCCCATTTTATAGATCAGAAAACTGAGGCAAAAGAAGTTAACTAACTTGCCCCCCAGGATCTCAGACTTTCTGAAGGCAAATCTGAATTCAGATCTTCTGACTCCGGATACAGTGCTCACACTAGTGCACCATTTGGCTGACTCTACGAACTCCACACTTACTCTGAATATATTTACATGAGGCTGAAGCCAGCTGCATTTTTTTTTGTATGGCCAGACTCTAGCACAGTGTCTGGCACCTAGTAGGCACTTATGGAATGCTTGATTTAATTCATGTCACCCTCCCTTAAGTCTTCTTTTCAGTAGGCTAAGCAAACTCCAGCTGCTTCAACTGAGGGGAGACCTTGCGCCATCCTGGCCCACCCTGGGCATCCTCTCCAGGTTATCTGTGTGACTCCAAAGACTAGGATTCAAAAGTGAAAGTGCCAGCTGGGGCGGAAAAGCCATCTGCTTTCAATGGGCTATTTTAAAAAATCAGCTACTTAATCAGGGCTGGGTATTTAATCTTTAACGGCCTACTTGAAAGAAATGCTTTCCTGGAAATCACAGGCAAGGTAGTAAAGAAAATTGCCACTAAAACCTTAGGGGCTCCAACGGAAAGTCGACTATATTAAAATGGTCCCTTACTTGAAGCCCTGAAACTCTGCCATAGTTAATCAGGGACTCAAATGGGAAGCCTGGCAGAGTGGAAAAGGCACTGTGTTTAGACTTGGAAAATCAAGGTTCCAATCCTTGTTCTTCTATTTGATACCTGTTGGAATTTAACTCAGTCCTTTCCCTCCAGGGCCTCAGTTTCCCCATCTGAGAAATGAATTGATTGTTCTGGATGCCCTTGAAGATCTCTTCCAGCTCTCCCGAGATTGGATTCTAATCATACATCAAATGAGACGTAGAGTGGTGTAGGCAAAAGATAGGATAGCCTTGTTCTCCAGGGGAAGAATTAAAAGCAAAAGAGGGAGTTGTCAAAAAAAAAAAGGAGGGAAAGGGCCAGATTTAGGCTTAATGTGAGAAAAAGATTTCCCTAAAATTAGAACTATCCAAAGATGGAGCAAATTCCCTCAAAGAAATCATGGGTTCCCCCTCACTGGAGGGTTTCAAGCCAAGACTGAATGACATCTGTCCACATGTTGTGATAGGGATTCATTTCCCCCACTGGATAAACTATTGTTTGTTCTCCATTTGTTTATTTAATTTTATATTTTTAACATTTCAATACAATTTTTAATAATCATTTTCTGACATTTGGCTATCTATGTTCTCTCCTTTCCTCCCTCGCCTTCCCTTTTCGTTAGCAAATAATATGTTGTATATTATACATGTGCTGTCATGCAACACATATTTCCATGTTTTCCATGTCATAAAAGATGACATGTGTCACCTATTAAAAAAAAACGTGAAAGGAGTGTCTTTCATTTTAGAAGAGGACCGATGACATCATAAGGTGATGCCTTGACTTGCACATAAATTGGAATTAAGTGAGGTAGAGTTGTACAAGGTTTCCAGCCTCACTCTCTCTTCCAGAATCATCCAAGTCTAATGGCAAGACAAAGGTCCAGATGACTGGCAATGGCCTGGGAGGTCACATCTTTGATGCCTGACCAAACTCTAAGCACTCCACATGCCTTCTTCAGCCACCTTCCAATGGCCATTGGAACACATTGTTCTCCTCTGCCATTCCACAGGGGAACGCCTTCACAAGCTTCCAGTAGCCACTCTCCTAACTCATTAGTGAGCTTGAAGCTGTTGGCTACCCTCATCAGCTGAGAGGTTTTACTGAGTGTGGCCGGTGACTCCTTGGAGCCACCGATTTGAATTGGGTGAAACATGGTCATCAAAGTAAGATGAGCAACCCTGAAAAGTACTGAGACAAACCCTCCCACCAGAAGTGCTAGTCCTTTATGAACACCCCTTACATCCTTCTAAAGGGGCAAGCCAGTCCCTGAAGCCCTTTCTGATTCTCAAATGCTATGGTTCTATTATAATGCATAGTACTTTATATGGAGAATTAAATAGACCTAAATTCAAATTCTGCCTCTGACACTCAAACTCTAGATGATCATGGGTAGCTTAATTAGCCACTTTGATCTTCAATTTTCCTTTTTGGGATTATTTTAAGGTTCAAATGGGATAATGGATATAAACACTTTATGGACCTTAAAGCACAGGGTAAAGTATAAAGGTTAGACATTATTAAATTTCAAATCTATAAAACAGAACAAGACTTCTAGAAGAAGAAAAAGATGAGAAGAGGAATAAGAATAGAAGGATGAGGAAGAGAAGAATAAGAAAGAAGCAGAAGGAAAGAAGGAAGAAGAGGAAGAAGAAAAAACAACAACAATGACAACAACAACAATACCTCTCATATTTCCCCAAGGAAACTGGATATCACCCAGGAAGAAATAAAATTTTCCAGGAATCTCCTATTCTGGCACAGGAAAACCCTACTCCTTGCCAAAATCAAAAAGTGAGTGCAATTAAAATCTAATTACAAATACCAAAATTATAAGTGAACAACCTATATCTAGACATCTTGAAGCTCTAACATCCCTTGATCTTTCCCTGTCTCCATGTATTACTACCCAAAATGGAGGCATGATCTAAAAGAGAATACAATTAAACAGATCCAGAACTAATTGGATGAATAGATCCAAAAATCCAGTGACTGAATGACCTCTTGATGTTTAAAGTTTTGTGTTTACACAAACAGTGTCTGCTTACTGAGTTAATAACCTTGCAAACTTGACCTGTGACATGCGTCCCCTTGGTCAGAGGAATATTCATGTGGCCATAACCACATGATAAAAGAAATTCATCTTTTTGCCATAGGTATCATGGGTCAAATAGATGCCACTGGACACAGTGACAGATTCATAAGGCTTGGGTTGAAAAGCACCCAGTACATCTATAACACTATTCCATGACAACAAAGACAGAATGGGGCAAAGAATGGAGTGGGCTATCTCTAGACCTAGACTTTGATTCCTGGCAAAATTCTGGTAGCTATCATTAAAGGAATGGTTAATGTACATCTAGAAAAGGAATGACTAAATATGAAATGAAGAGCCAGCATAGTTTCATCAAGGACACATCCTGCCATACTAACTCCAATATCCTTTTTTTAATAAGGTTATTAGAATGATCTGATAAAAACTGTAAACAGCTTACCTAAATTTTAGCAAAACATTTGAAAATTTTTCACAAGAAATTCTGGTGGAATGAAATGGAGACATGGACTAGAAGAGGGTACAATTAGTTGGATTCTGAACTGGTTTGATGAATGGATCAAAAATCCATTGGTTGCTAATGTAAATATTAATAATATGGAAATAGATCTTGATCAATGACACATGTAAAACCCAGTGGAATTGCTCACTAGCTAGGGGGAAGAACATGAATCATGTAACCATGGAAAAATATTCTAAATTAACTAATTAAATAAAATTTTCAATTAAAAATCCATTGGTTGAATGTCAACTTGGAAAGAGGCTGCTAGCAGAGGGAGCTGGGAATCTGGCCTTCATCCCATTCTACTTAGCATTTTTATCAATAACTTTGATAAGGGCATAGAAAAAAAATAGTAACTGACATTTATATAACACTTTAAAGATTGTATAACCCCCTAAATATCTAATCTCAACTTATTAATAACTCTATAATATAGGTTCTCGAGAAAGTATTGTCTCCATTTTACAGATGAACAAACTGAGGTACAAAAAGGTTATGTGTTTGTCCATAGTTACATGGATAGTAAGCATCAAGTAGGAAAGTTGAACCTATTTCTGTCTCCATGCAGTTTCTATTGTTGTTATTTGTTGTGATTAGCAAGACAGTGTATTGAAAACTGGCCTCAAAGCTAGAAAGACTTGGACTCAAGGTCCCCCTCTGATACATCATCATCATGAACCCTATAGCACTTTGAGGTTTGCAAAGCACTTTACATATACTGCTTCCTGTGACCCTCACAACTGCCCCGAGAGGGAAGCACTATTATTATTATCCCTCTTTTACAGAAAGTAAAACTGAGGTAGAGAGATTAGGTGATTTGTCCAGGGTCATATAGCTAGTATATGAGCTAAGACTTAAAATTAAGTCTTCCCAACTCTATGTCCAAAGCCCTATCCACTGTGCTCCTTACCCACCTCTATGTATTGGCAGTGTGACCTGGGGCAAATCACTATACCCCTCATGGATGTAAACAAGCCTCTATCACTGAGTTACAAAGAAGGTATCTATCTGCTTGGGTAAAGAGTTTCCTCATGCAGAACTCCCCTGGAAATCACAAGTCCAGTGCCTATCTCTATTCTAATAATAATGATGGCAAGACACACACAAAGTGCATTAAATTTAGAAAATATTTTAATAGCAACGGAACTACAACGTAAGTGTCAAAGTACCATGAATCTCATTTTTTGCAAATGATGAACCTCAATCTCAAAGAAGTGAAAGGACTTGCCCCAGAGGACACATAATGAGGACCAAAACTAAACCCCAAGTCTCTTTCAAAGACCAGCACTCCCATTTCTACAATACCATTCTGACTTGACTCTCAACACTTACAACACATAAAACATTTTGCAAACATGACCTTAACAACTTTCTGGAGAAGCAACTGAATGTGTGGCAAGCACCAGCAGCCTTAACTTCTATGTGACGAAATTAAGAAGAGAAAGGAAGAATAACTTGAGAGAGGTCACAGCAAAAATAATAATAATAATAATAATAAAGGAAAAGAAGGCAAAAATCAAGAACAGAATCCTGAACCAACAAATAATAATCTCAATACTGGGTCGATCTTTCAGCCATTGTAATGATCTGAGTGAATATTATGCTTATAGAAAGCAAATGCCATTATTTGAACATGAGGTTGTAAGAATGAGACACTAAGATAATGGAATTTTTCCTCCTGATTTAGACTGATGGACAATTTTGAAAGTATTAGGGAAGCCTAGTGATGCAAATTAATTGAGTAATAGAGTGGAGTTTTGATGTTATTTTTAAACAGAATGTGAAATACATAATTGATTTAGTAAGAGCTGGGAAGTGATTCTAGAAGGTGAATTCACTTTATTGAGTGGAAGAAAAAGGTGTTCAGTTGTTCAAAAATGTCATCGCCTATGAAAGTGTGAAATTTCTCTATGAATCAGACACTTTAGTCAGAATCAGAGATGGAGTTTTCATTATATTTCTGAAAGCTGGAACAAGGACTCCACTTAGCAATCTTTCCAAGGAACTGTTTCACCCACACAAGTGCAGACACTTACACACACTCACATCTCTGCTCTGTCTGTGGTCCCCACTTTTCCACATCTGTGCCTTTGCTCACAATATTTCTTATACCTGAATGGTCCCTCCCTCTCTTCTCTGCCTGGCTATCAATGCTCCCATTTCTGCCTACTGAAATTTTGCCCATCCTTTAAGCCAGCAACAAGTCACTGTCTCCATAAAATCTTCCTGATTCCTCTGGTCAGAAATGAGCTTTCCTTTCTCTGACCTGAAAGATAATCCTTTGTACCTGCCTTGTGTTATTATTATTCTATTCTCTTATGCATTATGACTCTGTATTGATTGTATAGGGATGGATATTTAGTTACTCTTCATCTAGACTATAAGCTCTATGTGGATGAAGACCACATTTTAATTGTCTACCTCCCACAGCACCAAGTACAATGCTCTGCTCAGAGAAATTCTTAGTTAATGGTATATGAAAGGATACACCCACAAAGGTGTGCATAAATGATACTTTTATATATGGCATATGGCCTCTATATCAGGATGCCAGAGCATAGATGAGACCTGAGGTAAGTCTTATTTCTCTACTCACCACATAAATGTTCATAACACTTAGTTCCTATGGATTCCCAGAATTTACTGAATGAATAAAGAGGAGAGACAGAGATGAAGAGAAGAGAAGAGAAGAGAAGAGAAGAGAAGAGAAGAGAAGAGAAGAGAAGAGAAGAGAAGAGAAGAGAAGAGAAGAGAAGAGAAGAGAAGAGAAGAGAAGAGAAGAGAAGAGAAGAGAAGAGAAGAAAGGGGAAAAGAGGGAAGGAAATGATAGGAGAGGAGAGCAGAGCAGAGCAGAGCAGAGGAGAGCAGAGCAGAGCAGAGCAGAGCAGAGGAGAGCAGAGGAGAGAAGAGCAGAGGAGAGAAGAACAGAGGAGAGGAGAGGAGAGGAGAGGAGAGGAGAGGAGAGGAGAGGAGAGGAGAGGAGAGGAGAGGAGAGGAGAGGAGAGGAGAGGAGAGGAGAGGAAGGAGAGGGAGAGGAGAGGAGAGGAGAGGAGAGGAGAGGAGAGGAGAGGAGAGGAGAGGAGAGGAGAGGAGAGGAGAGGAGAGGAGAGGAGAGGAGAGGAGAGGAGAGGAGAGGAGAGGAGAGGAGAGGAGAGGAGAGGAGAGGAGAGAAGAGGAGAGAAGAACAGAGGAGAGGAGAGGAGAGGAGAGGAGAGGAGAGGAGAGGAGAGGAGAGGAGAGGAGAGGAGAGGAGAGGAGAGGAGAGGAGAGGAGAGCAGAGGAGAGCAGAGGAGAGCAGAGGAGAGGAGAGCAGAGGAGAGCAGAGGAGAGCAGAGGAGAGCAAAGGAGAGCAGAGGAGAGCAGAGGAGAGCAGAGGAGAGGAGAGCAGAGGAGAGCAGAGGAGAGCAGAGGAGAGGAGAGCAGAGGAGAGGAAAGGAGAGGAGAGGAGAGAAGAGCAGAGGAGAGCAGAAGAGAGAAGAGCAGAGAAGAGCAGAGGAGAGCAGAGGAGAGCAGAGGAGAGCAGAGGAGAGGAGAGCAGAGGAGAGCAGAGGAGAGGAAAGGAGAGGAGAGATTTAAAATAGTGGTGAAGAAAATGTTAGTAATGTAGATTGAACAAAAAATGTGTCATGCATACATTGTCTACCAAAACACTAACAAATGGTACCTATATTGGAATATGACTCTAGATTGTAGAATTTCCTTATTCAAAAGGAATAGGGTAGGTAAAATTGGGGGCCAGGTAGCAATGTGCATGTTTCTAGAACATCTTACTACATTTCTCAGTGTCAAAGTAGACTGTTTTGAGGAATTAATTTCTAAAATAATGTTCAAAATCCCACATTGAGAATAAAGTCAAGAAGCAGAAAGGTATCAAAAAAGAATAAGTGGTTCAAATAGGTGCCATCAAACCTATGCACTTCCCCCATAAGCCTTAGATTGTCCTTCAAAGCAAGAACTCCAGAGCTTCCCTTTTCTGCTTTCCTTATAGGGCTGACACCATGCGACTACTTTGGAAGGTGAGAGTGTGCTATAGTGTGTAAATAAAACCCCTTGGATGAGGTCCTATGCTGACTCACACCATACTTGAGAGACAATTATGGGCATAGTGGCTAGAATACTGAATTTGGAGTTAGAACTCAATTTAAATCCTGTTTATCTAGTCACTCTCTATGTGGAAGTAAGTAAATGATTGAGCTTCTTGAATCAGTTTCCTCTTCTGTAAAATCAGGACAATAATATTATTTATCATCATAGAGTTGTTATGAGAATCATTTTAATAATATTTTATTTTTTCTCCAATTACATGTAAAAACAATTCTTAACAATTTGTGATTTCCAAATTCCCCTCCTCCCTGAGACGCTAAGCAATCTGATATAGATTTTACATATGAAATCATGTAAAACATTTATGAGGATCCTTTTTAAGAACTCCCTTATTTCAGCAAAAATAAAATACATGATATCATCATAAACCAAAAGTTGTTGACTTAAAAACAAAATGTAAGACCTAACTACTATGGAAGTATATTTTCTATGACTCCATATATGTGATGGGTTTCATAATATTTGCCTTATCAATGGATGCGGGAGGCACTAGAGGCAAGAAAAGAATTTGGACATCAAAATTATTCTAAGTGAATTTTTTTAAATGCAAGGTAAGGAGTGGGGGGAACCTAGGTGTCTCATTGGATAGAAAGTCAGGCCTAGAGACAAGAGGTCCTGGGTTCAAATCTACCCTTAGATATTTCCCAACTGTGTGACCCTAGGCAAGTCACTTAACCCCCATTGCCTATCTCTTAATACTCTTCTGCCTTGGAACCAATACACAGTATTAATTCTAAGATGTAAAGTGAGGTTGTTTGTTTGTTTGTTTGTTTTTAATGCATGGTAAATAACCAAGAATAAAACAAAGCATCAAATTCTCTTACTATCATGTCCCAACTCTTCTATCTCTCAGGGTACTGTGGACCATAGGTCTTATAGTCTCTTATGCTGCTTTTCTTTTCATTAATTCATTTAATTTTTAAATAATTAATTTGTTTGTTACATTCAAGTTCCCAGGTGTCTCCTTTCCTCCCTCCCCTCCTTGCACTAAAAAAGTCATCATTTGACAAAAAGATATATGGATATATGAAACTACATCTTTCTTGTTTCTATTTATTGATTCTTTCTCTGGAGGTATACATACACAAGTTATTCTTCAAATAATATTTCTTACATTGCTTTTCAGTACTACATTGCAATTCAAGAAACAAGAAAGGGGTGTTGTAAGTTTGTATATCAAATAGATATTGTAACCTGTGTCTACCACATGTGAGACAGTAGGTGTTGTGTTAGACAAACAAGAATCAGCCTTGAGATGAGGGCAAAGATGTCCAAGAAAAAAGCTTGAGAAATCTATTTTCCCCAAGATCTTATGGAGTAGCTAGGGAAAGTTGTGTCATCTGCTGCCTATTAGGCAATTAGAGAGAAAGACTGTTTTTACCCAGAGGGTAGAGAAGAGTTCAAGAATGAGATGGCACTTGAATTAGACCTTGAAGGAAGGGAAGGACTTTATCAGATAAAAGAGACCAGGAGAATTTCAACCCAGAGGGTTGTTTAAAAGCAAAGATATGGAGATAGGAAAGGAAAGAAGAGATGTTACAGTTACCATGGCTTGTATCTAGCATCCCTGAAGGAAAATAGTATGAAATAAGCCTAGAAACATAGAACTACAGAATTAGAGGAACAAGGGACCTTAGAGGTCTTCTAGCCCAAATTCTTTATTGTATAGATGAAGAAACTGAGGAACAAAGTTTAACACAGGTATGAGTAAAGCACTAAAATTTGCTCTAGGTCCTCTAACTTTAAATTCAGTATTGCCCCCACTGTATTTTACCAGCACCATAGTTGCCCTCCAAGTCATAAACTCCTGAAAGAAAATTCCTCCTCCAACAACTTCAATTTGAACTGGACTCAACTCCCCTGATCTCCTTCTCATCTCTCTCTCACAGTGCTATCATTTCTTCTGTTCCAGTCATTTGGTGATAAATGTTCAATAACCATGTCTCAAAAAATGCACAAAGCACATTTTTTAAGTATAATATGCATCAACCAAAAATAATAATAAATTAAGACCTGATTTTTAACATTTGCTGATTTTCCAAGGTGCAAATGACATTTCAAGTCTCAGGTGGTGTTCTAGCTATTGTATGCCAAATGCCAAAACATAGTGAAATGTATACTTTATGATGGGCAAAAAGAGACAGTATGATATAGTGGACAAAGAACTGGTCTAGAATCCAGGTCTTGCCACTGGCAGATACTCAGCCCATGCTTCCCCAAACTTCTTCTTGACCCTGTGATCTAGGCTCTGTCAAAGCTTCCCCTGCTATGGTCTCCTCCTCTTATTGGAGAAGTAATCTCCAGACTCTCCATTTAAAGAAATAACTACAATAATCACTCTCCATTTCAAACCAGGCTTAGTCCATGACTCCTTGAAATACTTTTCTACCTTGCCCCATTTCTCTTTCAGCTCCCTTTTATGTATTGTCTTCCCCATTGGGATAGAAGCTCTTCAAGGGCTGGAGTAGAATTTCTTTTTGCTTATATTTGTAGTCCCCGTACTTGTTAGCAGTATCCGGCAAATAGTAAACACTTATAATTGCTTTTTCTGTCTGCCTTTGTGGCCCCAAATAAAACACCTAATCTCTCAGTGTTCTAGACTAGTGGTGTCTGTCGAACTCAAACAGCAACAAGTGCCACAAAACCATATATAAAAATCCCTGAGGCTGCACATCAATTTAGTTTTTAAATACAACATTAACTGTTTCAGTCAATCTTCATTTATTTTGTTATATGATATAGACTGTCGTTCAGCTCTTTCAGTCATGTTTGACTCTTGGTCACATTTATTTGGGGTTTTCTTGGTAAAGATACTGGAGTGGTTCATCTTTTCTCCAGAATATTTTACAGATAAGAATATTTACAGATGAGGAAAACTGAGGCAAACAGGAACAAGTGACTTGTCTAGGGTCACACAGCTAATAAGTTCTGAGGCTGGATTTGAAGTTAGGAAGATGACTTCAGACCTAGCACTGCCCCACATATTTATATATACTTGTGTATATATATAAAATACTGATTTATTTTGTTATTATACATTTTAATTTGGGCTGCACTGAATCCCACCTCAATTTCTCTGCCAATGTGTTTTATACCTCTATTCTCGAACAACTCGCAAAGAATATAAGTTGCAAAGAAGATGATAGCCTGTTTTGAGAGCAGGAGTTTATCACTCAGAAGATTTTCTTCAGGACCACACTCAATAATAATAGAACAATGACTGCAATTTCACCAGCATGAGGTGATTGATATAAATATTATTGACCCTATTTATAGATGCAGAAACTGAGACTCAGAGATAAAGCAACACTACAGAAGTGTCATAGAAGGAAGTGTCAAAGTCAAGGCTCAGACCCTGGTCTCTCCTGGCTCAGGTTCAGTGTTCTGTGCACTATGGCTCTCATCCAACTGCAGCAAACAGTAGGCTATCCACATTTGCCTGTGATTTGCATGTAATTTATATAGCTCCACATGGTCAACTCTACTACTCTAAGATTATTTTGAATGCAAAATGTTATTAGAGCTATCATTTGTTATTTTTCCTCATCCCTAATCCAATACCCTCAGCCTCCTATCACTCTATAAAGGTTTAAGGTAGAGGGAGGGAGAAGAAAGACGATGAAAGTTATAAGACATCTCTTCCTTGACATATTGACTCAATTTGAAGAACACTGATGTTCAGTGCAGAAGGATGAGCATTTGAAGATCTTTTTTCACTAAAAGTTTTAACATCAGGGAAAATTTACAGAGTAGAAAAAGTAAAGTCTTAAAGTTGAGGACTTAAATTTGATTACTGCCTTGGAAACTATATACTATCTGTGTTCGTGATGAATGTCACCCAATTTCTCAGAAGCTCAGTTTATTCTGCAATATGGGGATAATATTAATTGTACTATCAAGCTCATAGTGAGGAAAGCACTTTCCAAACGTCAAAGGTTCTGTAGATATTAGTATAGGCCTAATGTCAATCTTTCAGCCCTTGCTCTTGCTATATAATTCAATTTACCAATCTTATGTCATCATCATCATCTTTCTTTTTTCTCCTCCTCCTCTTCCTTCTCCTCCTTCTTCTTCTTGTCTTCCTTCCTTCTCCTTTCTTCTTCTTCTTTTTCTTCTCCTCTTTTCTTCTTCATCTCCTTTCTTCTTTCTTCTTCATCTCCTTTCTTCTTCATCATCTCCTTTATTATTCTTTCTTTTTCTTCCTCCTCCTCCTTCTTCTTCTTCGCTTTTCTTCTTCTCCCTTCCTCTTCATCTCCTTTATTCTTCTTTCTTTCTTTCTTTCTTTCTTTCTTCTTCTTCCTCCTCCTTCTTCTTCATCTCCTTTATTCTTCTTCTTTCTTCTTCTTCTCCTTTTTATCCTCTTCCTCTTCCCTCCTTCCTATCTTCCTCTATCTCCTCCTTCCCCATCACTACCACCACCATCATCTTCTTCTTCATTATCATAAACATCATCATCTAGAACTTGTTTGGTGCAGTTGAGTGGTACAGTGGATAGAATGCCAGGCTTGAAATAAAGAAGGCACATCTTACTAAATTCAAATTCAGACACTCAGACAGGGTCACATCTGGGAAAGTTACTTAAATCTGCCTTATTTTCCGCATCTGTAAAAATGAGCTAGAAAAAGAAATAACAAACCAATGTTATGAGTCTTTCTCCTCTTTCATCTTCATCATCAAGAAAGAAGGGAGGAATTAATAGATATCTCTGTGAGTTGAAGATTACAGTTTATACTGATCTAGAGTTTCTGCCAGAACTGGAGGAATAAGCAATAATAAAACTGTAGTCAGATCTAGCTTGGTGCTACTGCTTACTTGAATTGTATCAATTAAACTTACTGACAATTTGACATCACTAAAGAAGGGGTTAACAAGTGGTCGGTAACAGACACATATAACCCTCGGAGCTATAACTAGCACATTTGTGCCAAGGTAAAAAAACATGAAATATGCATCCAGTTTAGTTGTTGGGAGGGGTAGAAACAGGGCACCAGAGAGTAGATCTAGACCTTGGGGGTGGTTTACACTGGCAGCTTCCTGTTTTACCTAATTATTATTAAATGCTTAGCTCTGTTGTTTTATGCTGTGGAAAGATTGCAAGTGTTATTGGCACCATCTAAATTCAGCACCCTGGACAAAACTCCAGTCATCCTACCCTAGTTCCCATCCTAGTAACATTGAAAATCAACTTAAGAAAAGTCAAGTGATATGTGTGTGCATGTTTTCACACGTGTTCATAAAGGAAAGAAACAAAGGAATATTTTTTGAGTCCATGTGACTTTATTTTCCAAAAGCTTTGTATAGCTTCCACTCCAAACTCCCCAAATGCTGGGACTTGCATGTATCCTGATGATTTGCAAAGGGATGGGGGTGGGGGTGGGGAGGGGGCTGAGGGGGGATGACAAGGAAAAGAATAGTGAAGAAAGTATTAACACAGGGTTAAATGATGCCCAGGAAGGAATTCAGCTTCCATATAGCCCTGCTGCAATTAATAAATTAGATTTTTTTTAAACCATTTAGCTGAAGAATAATAAGGTTTATGTAGCTAATCAGTCAATAGCATGAGGAATACTGCTGACTTCAGTGTCAGTACCCAGCCAGTCTTGGCTTGTTAATCCCTCCACTCCCAGCTGTAGGCATTTCAGTGCTCCCAAATGAGCACTTAGGACTTGGGATAGCATGGGCCAACCCACAGCAAAATTCAAGAAGAATCTGAAAAATACCTAATGACTTTGATTCCCATGAAATGGGATTCAAGTATTTATCAAGTACCGACTATGTACTTGGGCATCATTGTGTAGCAGATAAAAAGCCAGCTATGAAACCAGAAAGACCCGAGTTCAAGTCTTACATCTGACATATACTGGTTAAGTGACTGAGCCAGGCATTTAATCTCTCAATTTCCAGATAATCTTTTCAGTCTAGAAATTGCAGAAAACTTATTGATCTATATTGCTGGAGGTAATTTCCTCAGCTGAGAGTTCCCTTCCAATGAAATCACAGGCTCCAGCTCTAGAACCAAGATTTTTTGTTTTGGTTTGGTTTTTTCCAAGATTTTTTTAAAACTTAGCAACATGGGTAACTAAATAGCACAGTGGATGTAGTACTTGGAGTTGGAGGAGGGGGGGACCTGGGTTCAAATTTGACTTTCAATATATTTCCTAGCTGTATGACCCTGGACAAGTCACTTAATCTAGCCCTTGCTTGCCCTTCTGTCTTAAAATTGAAACTAGGACAGAAGGTAAAGGTTTGCAGAAAGAAAAAAAAAAAACCAGGGATGAGAGATCTGGGTGTTGTCACAGTCAACCTTTTACTTACTACCTTACGCATCATCCACTATCAAGGGGTGATCTTTTGAGGTATCACATTTGCTAAGATGAAGAACAAGTAATCCTATTCCCAGAAAACACCAAAAGGAATGGGAAGTATGGGGGACAGTACTTCTTGGCACCATGGAAAGACCAGCCAGTTATGAAAATTTATCATGCAAATTAACATCATCAAGCAAACAAAAAAATCAATAAACCAATAAAATGGGATTCCATATAAAAGATATAAAAGCAAGGGGGTGTTAGAACCAGCTTTGAACCGGGAACTGATTGTTAAATTTTTAGTGTGAGCATTTATATCCCAGAAATTGGCCAAACTACAAAGTAGGGCTGGATTTATTGTTTTGTTGATTGTTTAGACTTAATAAAATGCTACCAAAAAATGGCAACAGCTTGGCTCTGCAAAGAGCTGATCCTGGAGAAAGGAAGACCTGATTTCAAATATGACCTCAGATACTTTCATGTGTGATCTTGGGCAAGTCACTTAACCTCTTTTCCTTCAGTTGCATCACCTATAAAATAGAGATAATAGAAAATATCTGTCAGGGTTATGAAAATAAAATAAGATATTTATGAAGCACTTAGCACAGTACTTGGTACATAGTAGGTTCTAGACATATGTTAAGCATTATTATTATTATTATTATTTAAAGTATGTCACAAATGTATGTTTTTCTCAGAGATCTGGCTGTTCAAAATTTACCAGCACACCTCTGTTACAAGGTTTGTAAAAATATTAGAGATCTTAGTTCTTGTGCCTTTTGATTATCTAAAAAGCACACAATATAACCAAAAATATTTATTGAATTAGATCAAATCAAATTGTGCCCGGCATTTATAAATAAGAAATAAATGGGTAAAAATGAATAAGGTGAGAGAGATATCAAGAATAGTTCCCACAATAAGCAATCCTAACAGTCTGCTAAGATCTGAGTTCACAAGACTGTAGATTTAGAACTTGTAAGGATCATAAGGATCATTTGGTCCAAATGAGGAAACTGAGGCCAAAGTTACACAGCTTGTCATCAAGGCAGGATGTGATCCTATGGCCTTTCTTTCCACTGTCCTATTTTGGTCTACTTGGGTCTCCAGTGATTGACAGAATTATCAAGAGGTAACATGGCATGGTAGGTAGAAAACTACTAGAGATGAGAGGTCCTGTGTTCAAATATGACCTCATATACTTCCTAGCTGTAAGACTCTGGGCAAGTCAAAAAAAATGGCTAGCCCTAATTGCTCTTCTGCTTTGGAATCAATACATATTGATTATAAGATGGAAGGTAAGGTTTAAAAAATGCATAAGTTCAAATCCTACCTCTGACACATACTGCGTCTATGACCCGGGAAAAATCTCTTTCATCCTTGACTTCCTGAAATGACTTTCTAAAACTATAAATTACATTAAAAGGGCTAATGTGTTTTGGTAGAAAGAGTTTCTCCCCAACAATTCCATATATATCTGAATCAAGTCCAGTAAAAAAGTGATAATTTATTGTGTATACTCCAGCAGATTGTTGCATTTATAATGTAATATTTTACAATGTTCTTGATCATGTCCACCATGATATATATTAAAAAGAAGGTTTATGATGTATTGGGTAGAGAAGCCAAAAGGATTTTAAATATACTCAAATTTATCATATATTCTGCTGTTGCTGTGCTTGTAAATATCAAATATATCAAAAGAATTCAAATTCCTTTAAAATAACAAGTTTAACTCTGTCACATGGGAACAGACAGACCATTCACATGGTACAGTGGATCTGAAGTCAGGGAGACTCATCTTCCTGAGTTCAAATCTAGCCTCAGACACTTACTAGCTGTGTGACCCTGGGCAAGTCACCTTATGCTATTTGCTTCCGTTTCATCATCTATAAAATGAGCTGGAGAAGGAAATGGCAAAAACTACTCCAATATATTCCAGTATCTCTGCCAAGGAAACCTCAAAGGGGATCACAAAGAGTCAGACACAACTGAAGAACAACAAAAATAAATTCTCACATCCCTGCTCAAGAAGCTTTAGTTGTTCCCTATAGGTAAAATGAAAATTCTACCGTCTGACATTTAAAGTCCTCATAAATTAGCTCAAATATATGCTTCCAGGATGAATTCACGTTACTCTCCATAAGACTCACTCTGCAGCCAAATGGACTCCCTTTAAAACGTTCCATCTCCAGATTAAGTATTTCTTCTTGGAAGACTCTCCTTCTTCCTTGGCTTGCACAATCTCTAGTTTTCTTCAAAGAACATTCAGGTACCACCTCCTATAAGATTCTTCATCCTTCTCCTACCCCAAATTATATTCACTCTGCATATCCACATAGTATATTATATAGAGTCACAGAGCCTTAAAGTCTCCTCTATGAAGTACACCAGTAAAAGTCATTTTTGACTGTAGAGTTATCAAGATCCCAGAGCATGTAAGTGCATGCGGAAAGAAAGTATTTTGGTTTTGTTTCAAGAGCACGTATTTCAGACATTCAACTCAAATAGGCCTACATCTCATCAAGGTAGTATTCTTCCAAAGACATGGATCATAATCCCTACGTGCCTCCCTGGCCATCCTGGGCAACTCTTGTCTGTGTCCTCCCCAATACTCTGGGGCCTCTGGTCATTTTCTCTTCTAGGATAACAACTGGACATGCAAGTTTCTCTCTTGTTTACCCTCACTCTCAACACATGACCAACATATATTCTTTTGGAGCAAAGTTGCTTATTTGATGCATCTTATACGATTGCTGATTTAAACTTCATTTGCTATACATGGCAGACTGCTCACATTCACCATGTACCTCTCCATTGTCCAATGGGTGATCTTTAACTAGAGTTATTTAAGAACTACAGTATTCCATGCCTTTAATTCATAAAATAATACCAGAAGAATAGTGATGTTAAAAAAGAAAGATCTATTTTTTTTCAGAATCTTTGCAATTTCCCAAAGGCAATCCTGCTCACTCTCCTTTTGTTTAGTACTAAACCTAACCCATTTTGCAGCTTTTGCATCATTTCTTCATGCTACATATACTGATGGAAGAGCTCTCTAGGTTGATCATAAATTTGCTTGTCATTTGTCATCCACTTAGTTTTTCCTGTGTGGATACAGAGGCCAAATTTTCCTCCATGATTATGGATCTCACTCAGGAGGATTTGCAGTGTACCAGCCAATCAATCAATTAAGATTTTTAAGCCCTATTCCAGGGCATAATGCTTTTAGCACAATGTCTTCCACAAAGAGGAGCATCTTGGTGACAATCCACTCATATACCATAAAGGAATCTCTTTAAACCCTGCACAGGATCTCCTCCATGACAGACCTTTGGCAAACAAAGGTTTCTCTCTTCAGTCTTGCCTGATAGCAATCAGTGAGTCACTGAACAAGGTGATCTCTGTTTTTATATCTTTCAAGGAATCAGTTATAATTTTAATTTATCCTTGAGAGATTCCTTGTTGAAAAAGAGTCTTTAAAGAAAAATTTTGCTCTAATGACTCAAAAAAAAAATTGGACTCAATAATTGAACCCAGTGGAATCTTGGATTCTCTACATCTTTTGGTCAATAATGTGATAGTCAAGATGTGATATGCTCTGGAATATTGCTTGTGAAAGTCAGCTTGCTCCCAATTAATACACTCACCAAGGATACTCTCAGCAGTGCATATGTAGATTATTCTCATTTTAAAAATTATACAGATGAGAAAGGAAGAAATGTGAAGGCAGTTATTATTATTCTCTTTAGTTATGATTTGGGGTGATTATATGGTCCAAGACTTTTTCCACTCTTTTGGTAAATTCTATTTCAGATACCTTTAATTCCTCAGCACCTTCAGCCCTAAATCATAGAATCATAGATTTTGAGTTAAAATGGATCTTTAGTATCATCTAGTCAAAACTTTCACCCCTCTATTTTTACAGATGAGCAAACTAAAGCCTAAAGAACTGAAAACATTTGTCCAAGATCGAAGTAGTAAGCAGCAGAGCCAGGATTGTAATCAACAAACTCCAGGATTATTCCAGGACACAAAACTGACATAGGTGAGCAGCAGAAGATGATAACACAAAGAGAGATTGGAGCCTGGTTGTGGAAAGCATTTATTTCCCAGCTAAGTTTTATTCAGTAGAAACTAGGGAGGCATAAAGGGATTTTTGTACAACGAAGTGACATTAGAATTGTGCATCTAGAAAATTAGCCTATCAACAATGTGAAGGATAAATTATTAGTGTCAGTATTATTATTAACAATATTGATAATATTAATATGGAACTCTGATAAACATAGATCTAGAATTTGATTGATATATGGATTTAGATCTTTCTAGATCCAGAGCTATATATAAAACCTCATTTGATCCTCATAACAAACCTAGAAGTTACATGTTTTTTTCCCAGCTTTGTTAGATGAGGAAACTGAGTCTGAGAAGTTAATTTATTTGCCATGGTCACAGAGCTAGTAAGTGTCTAAGGCAGGATTTTAACCCAGGTATTCTTAACTCCAAAGTCAAAGATCCAACTATTATGTCAGTTAGCTGCCTCAGATGAGATTAGATTTGAAGGGTATCTCAATCATTTAACTACATTTATTGAGGGCCTGCTAGAATACAAATGCAAAAAACCAAACCTTCCCTACTCTTGAAGATCTTAACATTTCATCAGGTGAGATGGCAGGTAATACACAGGATTTTTGTCTCTCTGGAAAGGAGCACAAATGCTCAAAAAAATCATCCTCTTGCTTGTTAACCCTCCAACATGAAACTCCATCAAATAATTACACTATAATGCAGCAGAAACCAGGGCCCTAGTGCCAAAGATGTCCCACCAAAGAAACATGACAACTTGTTTTAGGACTTTCCACATGGGTCTAGTCATCCCTGAGGCTATTAACCAAGCATGAGCATCCAGGATGCTCTGAAAGACTTATATGGACCAATTCCATTTCACCCCTGGTTTCCTCACTACATGACTCATCTGTTTGCTGTTCTCATTTTTTTTAATTCTTTTCTCTGTGAAGATCCAAGAAGATGGCATGGCCATAGCATCTAGAGCATCCATTCATACTTTTATGTTCCACATCACATGGGACAATTTACAGAACATGAAGATAACCTGGCCCAATGTCTGTAAGTTTACTTCTGACTAGCAGAAGCTGGATGAAGAAACAAGGTAATGCTCACTATTCAAAGGATGGTTTAAGTGCAAAGGTAGGCAAGTCTGCTGTCTCCAAATCAAGCACTATTTCTATTACCCCATGACACTTCTAAGAAGTTACTGTTTGGGGAACTGGGGTGTTGGTCATAGTATATGGACAAACTGGGCAGTTGGGGCAATCATACAAGGAATATCAATTAAAAGAAAAACTCACAACTCTCAATTCTATTAATCAGATGTGTTAATCAAAAGTATTTGATTCTTTTTCACCTGAATTATCCAGATAAATGCTTCAATTCTCCTCTGTATTATACTCACAAAGCCATTCTAGCCAGTTGCTTTAGAGCAGGAATAACATGCGTCCTCGGCATTTTGTTCTATTTTATTGTCTCATTAAACCTTTAACAATGCATTTTATACAATCCCCATTTCCAATATAGATCCCATACCAGTCATTGTTACAATTAGCACATTTATAGGGCTGGCAAAGATGACACCTTGGTGGAGAGGTAGAATGAGTTGTCTCGCTTCCTTATAGTTCTACACGCTAGACAGAATTGTGGGTGAAATGTGGCATATTGTCCCCCTGTCCCAATTCCTCCAAGCCTAATCCAACCCTTCATCCAAGCAGTACCTCCATTAAATTTTCTCAGTGTATCTGTCATTCTGTTACTTAGATACTTCAAGGAATTTGATTTTATTCATGTGGAAATTCCCTTTACCAACTTATATCCAAAGCCTTTCAAACCCTGGCACTAGGTTCTTGTGATAATCCATCTTCTGGTGGTCAACTTTGTAGATAAGATTTTTTGAAGTTAATTGCCAGGAGACATGGCATAGTGGATAGAGTGTTAGGCTCAGGGGTCAAGTAGGAATGGATTCAGATCCTCTTTCAGAAATTCTGTCTATATCAGGTTAGGCAAGTCACAACTTCTCAGAGTCTTAATTTTTAACCCATTTCACTCTGTCTTCCCCAGAGATTTTCCCATCTAGCAGCTCTACTCTCTCACTTACTCTCCCTATTGCTTACAAACATACCCATGTCTCCCCATCCTCAATAAGCCCTCAATTTATCCATCCTCAAAAGCTCTCTTACCATGTCTAGTCAGGCCCAGATGTCCTACCATGAGTCACTTAATTTTGATTTCTCAGTTTCCTTATCTAAAAAATGAAGTCAATAGTCTCTGCAGCACCTATCCCCACATGGTCATAGTGAGGAGCAGATGAGTATGTTTGTAATCAACTTTGCAAACTTTAAAGCACCATGTAAAGATAAGTAATCATTAAGAGGGAGGCAGGCATTAAGTAAACCTTTGATAAAAATATTAAAGTTTGAAAGGCCTATTGCCCAATTCCTTCATTTACAAAAGGGTAAACTAAGGCCTAGAGTGGTTAAGTGGATTGTCAAAGGCTGTATGTACAGCTAATTATTGGCAGAGCCAGAGATTGTACCCAAGTCTCCTGGCCCTTAGTTTGGGGTTCTTCCTACTATACAAAATTGGTCTAGTTACAGATAGAAAACTCTCTTAAGTTTGGCAAAAGCCAAGAATAGGTGGTGAATCAATGGTTGTATTTATACCCATTGATGAATACATGAATTTCACATTATTTAATAATAATGTGGTAATAGACTAACATACATAGAATGTCATTTGGACACTCATATTTTTCTAATAACCATTAATTCTGCTTTTAAGATCAACTAGAGTTTAATCTTCATCAAGGGCCATGCTCTTAGTTTCATCATCCCAAGTTTCCTTGACCGCCTGTAACTCTCATTCAAGACCTGTTGGGAATATCATGTGTCTCAAGACAAGAGAATTAGGCTAATTCTTCTTTGTGGGAATGAAGAAAGTTTATTTCATGAATGTTTACCACCTAAGTCTGACCTTCCTCAGACTCATCCACTCACACATCTGAATCGACAGCAGAGAATTTAAAGAACTAGCTATAGCTTTGTGAGCAGAGGTGACTGTTTATTTGGAGGGTTTATGCAGCCTAAGCCAGGATGGTGTTTTAATCATTGAAGTCATCCATCTTTCTTGTGTAAATAAACAGTAGGGGAAAGGGTAGGAGTCCATACAATTTTAATGAACGAAATCCCCATCCTTTGTCAAGAGAAAACAAGATGTAGCTCAGAGAAGCCAGGAAGCTAATTTTCTCATGATATCTCTGCTCCATTCCTCTGGGAGAAGTGGTTTCCAAATTAGAAAATAAAAATGATGCTCTGAATATATTTTTACTATCATCTTCTGTGCTATTGTCTTTGAACTTGTTTTTTTCTAGGGCCAGAACACTTAGCCTCTGCGTTAAATCACTGCTGAAATCTTCCAAAGATGCAAGTTTACATGGAGCCTAAAAAGCAAAACTTGTTAAATATTATCTTGGTTAAAGAACAAACTATAAGAACAATAAACATAGATATTTAAGAAAACAAAAACAGAAAGATATCTCTAAGCAAAGAAGCTCTGTTCAAGGTGGCATCTACTTTTTAACTATTCTTTTCACTAGAAAGCCCATGGATTAAGGGATGGATGAAGAAGTTGTGGCACATAACTGTAATGGAATATGATGTAAGAATATTAGTTCAGAGAAGCATGGAAATGGGGAACGTGCTGAGTAAAGGAAGCATGTAAAAATGGGAAATGTTGGAATAAACATAATAACATAAATAAGTGAAATAAACACAATTAGGAAACCAATATGCACAACAACTTAGTCAGGAAACATTTCTTAAGTGCCTACTATGTGCCAGGCTCTGTGCTAGTAATGAAAATACAAAGAAAAGCAAATGATAGTTCACAATTGAATGGCAGTAACAATAGATAAACTATGTACAGACAGGCTATATACTACATAAATTGGAAAGAATCAAGAGAAGGGAGGCAGTAGAATTAAGAGGGATACGGAAAGGCTCCCTGTAGAAAGTGGGACTTGAGATAGAACTATAAGGAAGCCAGAAGGCAGAAAAAGAAGTGGAGAAGTCCAGCCACTGGAGGACCACCAGTGAAAATGGCTGGAGTGTTTTGTGTGAGGTACATGGAGACGTCCAGTGAGATTAGATTGCAGATTTTGCAGTTGGGGGGGAAGGTGAAAGAATACTGGTTGGTAGGCAAGGGGGAAAGGGGCTGAGATTGGGAAGGTTTTTGCATATCAAAGGACTATAACAATATCAGTGGAGAGAACAATAGAACCGAAACTGAATGTAACAAAATTTTAATGAGCAAGTTTGACTCCAAAGAAGACATGAAAAGAAAGTAGCTCCCCTTTAATTCTTTGTACAGTAGGAGACTCTGGTACATTGTATATAATGTTAGACTTTTTGATGTGTTGTTAGTTTTGCTGAAGCTTTTTTAATTTTTTTTATTCTTTGGTATAAGGGATTGCTCTCTCATAGTGAATGGTATACATCAGGAAATTTACTCAAAATGGGATACATCAGGAAATGTATACAGGTATACATAAAAATTTACTCAAAAAAATACAGGCTAGGGACAACTATGTGGCTAAGTGAATTGAGATCTAGCTTAGAGAAGGAAGGGAGATCCTGGGTTCAAATGTGACCCCAGACACTTCCTTGCTATGTGACCCTGGACAAGTCACTTCACCCCCATTGCCTAGCTCTTACCACTCTTCTGCCTTGGAACTAATACACAATATTAATTCTAAGATGGAGGTAAAGGTTTAAAAAATGAATGCCACCATTTGGTAGGAAATACCATCACATGAATTAATTGTTTCTTTTCTTTTTCCTCTTTTCTAAATTCAGCTACCTCTTTCTCTCTCAGGCTAGAACTACAGCAGCCATTTATATGCTTAATTCCATTTTTAATCAGCACAGACCTCTGTTTCCAACTTGGGCCAAATTGACCCTTCTTAGGCAACCTGGTCACCCAACTTCTTGATAGATTACCATATTGACTCCAGACTAGTGTGGTCATGTTTTAGCCTTTCTGCAGATCAAAAATCCTGAACTCAAGACATCCACCTTCCTCAGCCTTCTCTAGAAGCAGAGATTACAGGTGTATACCTCCACACATACCTCAGTTGTTTCAAAGCAAACAGATTAATTCAGCCTAAAAGCTGATAGGAAACCTAAGATTCAGGAGATGTGGGTTCTGCACATCACTGCAAGTGGGACCTCCTGGCTTTGGGCACTCTCCTTCTCTAAGCTTCAATTTCTTCCTCTGTCGAATGAATGAATCATAGTAGATCATCTCTAAGCTCCCCTCCTGCCCTGACAGTCTATGTTCTCTTCTATGGTCTAAAGTCACTTTCAGCTATGATATCCTATGTTCTAAAGTTACTTCCCCAGACAGTGGTAATACAGTGGAAAGAACACCACATCTAGAGTCAGAAGGACTAATCTTTCTGAATTCAAATGCAGACTCAGACTCTTCCTAGCTATGTGGCCCTGGGTAAGTTGTTTAACCCTGTTTGCCTCAGTTTCTTCAAATCTGTCAAATGAGCTGGAAAAGGAAATGGCAAACCACGCCAGTATCTCTGCCAAGAAAACCCCAAATGGGGTCACGAAGAGTCAGACACAACTGAAAAGACAGAACAACAAAGTGCCTTCCAGTCCTAACATCCTATGTTCTGAGCTCTAACATTCTTCCTTCTAAGGGACCTTCTAGCTCTAACATTTTATGTTCTAAAATTCAATGTTCAAAGATCCTTTCCAGCTGAAAAAATTTTCATTATTCTATTAGTGCAATTTACTGAGTGTTTTCAAAATGATGGGTAATTTGACACATATTTACACCAGTCTCTATGTGCAATCCCATTCCTGCAGATCTCATTGACAATCTAAAAATAGAATGGCCAAGTTGGCTCTAGGATTCCTTGGATTTTTCCAAAAGAGGGTGGAATTTTTCCTGTGCCCCCCCAGTAGGAGTCTATCTCTGGTGAATCGGTTTAGATTAGTTTCTCAAGAGAATGAAATGTATTTTACTGCCAGAAGGATACTTCATCATCGGTAGTAAATATTCATTTGCATATATTGTGCACTTGAGTTGCATGAATGATGAACCCCAGCTCCAGAAATGAATGGGAAACTTAGTAAGACAAATGTCACCTCTCAGTGTTGTTCTTATAGATAAATTGCAGTTAGATTTCCACCAAGTGGGTAATTTCATGCCTTACAACTGTTACCAGTTCAAGCTGCCCAGAGGAGCTGGCCCAGGGGAACCAAGGCACCCCCCAGTGGGTGCACTTTCCACAGACCTCTCTAGGATACATTCAGCAAACAGGCTCCTTCTCAGCTCAGCTCAGCTCCAAATAAGAATCACAATTTTGCTAAATACACTGCTTTAGGGGGGCAGCTGGGTGGCTCAGTGCATTGAGAACCAGACCCAGAGAGGGGAGGTCCTGGGTTCAAGTCTGGCCTCAGACACTTCCCAGCTATGTGACCCTGGGCAAGTCACTTAACCCCCCACTGCCTAGCCCTTATCACTCTTCTGCCTTGGAACCAATACACGGTATTGACTCTAATCTGAAAGGTAAGGGTTTTTAATTAAATAAATAAATACGCTGCTTTAGGAAATCTGGCCTGATAAAAACATTTCGGGCAGAACATTGGCCAGATTGTCTTATATATTAAGACTCTGGATGCTAGCAAGCAGCATTTGTTTCTTCTTTGGCAACATGGGGCCATATGCACTGATGCTTCTCTTTGTGGCTTCGGACCAGCCCCTCCACTGCTTTTGAACTCAGTCCTCCAAGCTCCAGACTTCACGGGACCTAATTGTCTGCCTTCCTCAACTAGCACTGGAAGCCCAAATATATGGCATGTTTTGTATAAATCTAGGTAGAAGCAGAAGGTTCCTCAGTGATAATAGCTGACAGACAGTGTTCTAAGGTGAACAACATCTTTTGTACATGTTATGCTATTTGCACCAGAGAAGCAAATCTACAATTCTCAGAATCCTCATTATATGAATGAGGACAGGCAGGTTCACAGAGGGTTAAATGAGCTGCACATCACTCCACAGTAAGTGAAGGAGGTGGGGAATGAACCCAGGTCTTCCTGACTTCAAGTCCAGCATTCTATAGATTATATTCATTTTACAAACATGGAGATTAAAATCCAAAGACAGTCCATGATCATAGGGACTGGGAGTGGGGGGGGGGGGGGACACAGAACTAAAATGATCTCCAAATCAGGCTCTTTCCATTATCTCTTTAAAAAAAAAAAACCTTACCTTCTATCTTAGAATCAATACTTTATATTCGTTCTAAAACAGAAGAGCAGTAAGGGCGAGGCAATGGGGGTTAAGTGATTTGCCCAGGGTCGAACAGCTAGGAAGTGTATGAGGTCAAATTTGAATCCAGGACCTCCTGGCTCTCAATCCACTAAACCACCTACTGGCCCCCTTTCTATTAGCTCTTTTTGCCTCCTCTCTAAGCCAGCCCCCTTCTTGACATCAGTAGCTCCACAGCATCCCTGACGTGTCACCCTGCCTCTGTTTGAAGACATTCTCCCCCTTCCCCAATTAATGAGAGCTCACTTTCACTTGAAACAGATTATTCTATTTTTCAGCAGCTCTAAAGAGTAGGCTTTTTATAACAAGGCAAAATCCAAAATTCTCCCCTTTTACCCATCAATCCTAGTTTTACCTTCTAGAACCAAAGAGAATAATAGTCAACATTCTTCAACATGACCATCCTTAAACTATTAAAGCTATCCTCTCCCCACCACAAAATCTCCTCAGATCCAGGTCAAATATGCCTAATTCCTTGAATCAGTTTTCATATGGTATGATTTCCAGCCCTCTCACCATCCTGGCTACCCTCCTCTGGATACTCCCTAGCTTATCAGTCTCCTTCTCTAAGAAAGGATTGCCAGAACTAAACACAATTAATTCTCCAGGCATGCCAAAACCTTGGCACAACAAAATATTAAGTAATTTCCCTTGTTCTGAACCTCTGTCACTTGAATTGTCTCAAGAAGACCCTGAACAGGGGATGTTTAGGTGACTCAGTGGATTGAGAGCCCGGTCTAGAAATGAGGCAAAGTTGAAGAAAGTCATTGGCCTCATTCTCCTACAGAGTCATCCACATCCAGTGGCAAAATAAAGTCAAGACAAGTTGTGATAGTCCTCCAAATACCTGAGGACAGCAATCATATCCCCTACCCAAAGCTTCTCTTCAAGCTAAAAATACCCAGTTCCTGGTTGTGTGATCAATGAACATTACTAGGAGGCAGCTAGAGGGCTCAGTGTATTGAGAGCTAGGCCCAGAGATGGAAGGTCCTGAGTTCAAATCTGGCCTCAGATACTTCTTGGCTATATGACCCTGAGCAAGTCACTTAACTCCCTAGTCTAGCCCTTACCGCTCTTTGCTTGAAACCAATTCACTATATTGATTCTAAGACAGAAGTTAAGGTTTGCTTTTTTTTTAAGCAAATTTGATGAGCATGCTAGCAGTCCATTGTTGAATGGTACTCTTTTTGGCTCCAGAAGGTTGGTTGGTTATTGTCCTTGGTATCTAAGAGGACCAAAATGACATCACTAGGGGTGATATCTTTTAACTTGAGCATAAAGTGGATTTAGTTGAGGCAGAACTGTGCAAAATCATTGACTTCACTCTTCACTCCCTCTTCCAGAGCCATCAAAGACCACAAGACAAAAGGCAAGACAACTGGTGATGGCTCAGGATGCAGTGGATGGCCCTGGGTTCTCCAATGTTTAACCAAGTTCTAAGCCCTCCATGAAGCCTGCTTCCACTGAACAAAGTGTACTCTCGTCCATCCCTACCTCCCAGGAGAAACCTTCACATGAAATCTAAACCCCCTCCTAACTCACCAATAGATTTGAAGCCTATCAGGTGCCCAGAACCTGGCTTAACCCATTTGCCAAGACCATTTCATTGCATGTTGCCACTGTATATGCTACAGCTTCTTGGAGCCACATGTGAGATCTGGGTGGCAGGTGGACACTAAAGGAAGAAAGGAGCCCTGAAAAGGGCCCAGTGAGCCCTCACACCAGAAGTGCTAGCCTTCCCTGAACCCCCTGTACTACAGAAAAAAATAAGATTGATGTGTGAAAGGTACAAAAACAGATCTCAAATTTCCCCTTTCCTTGTTGTGCATGAAACTGCTAAGGGAAAACAGGCTCAATGAAAGATCTCCTTGAGTTTCACTGGAGTCCTCCCTCTGGATCACACAGCAATATTAGCTGAGTTAGAGCTCTGCACACAATAGGCTCTTCGTAAATAAGCTATGTCCTGCTATATAGTATAATCACCATTCTTTGAATTTCATTGCTTGTTCACTTTTAACTCTACCTATCTGTCCTATTATAGATGTCAGTGACAACTGAGGGCCATTGGCCCCACGTGGATGGAAGTCTGGAAAAGTAGACTACCTTTGTCCAGTAGTCCTGGGCAAGCAGCAGTCACAGGCCCAGACTTGGGCAATCCACAAGGGATAACAGGATCTAGTTAGAAGAGCTTAGAGGTCATTCAGCCCAACTTCATCATGGTGCAGGTGATGAAATGGAGTCAATTGAGCATGGCTGAGAGTGTCAAGAAAGAGTGAGTCCCTTGGACTAGGAATTACAAATATGGGTTCAAATCCCTTCCTCTGACACACACTACCTTTGTGACCTTGGATAAGTCACTGCATCTTTGATTAACAATTTCCTTACCTATAAATGTCAGGAGTAGAACTCAATGACTTCTAAGGTCTCTTCCAGCTTTAAATTTATGTTCTAGGCCAACAGTTCTAAAAGTATGGCCCCTTCAGGGCATCCATAAATTGGACCAAGGTGGTGCTGTAGATAGAGTGCTGAGCCTGGAATCAGGATCATCTTCCTGAGCTCAAATCCAGCCTCAGACACTGACTATGTGTAACCCTGGGCAAGTCACTTAACCCCAGTTTGCCTCATTTGCCTCATCTATAAAATGAGCTGGAGAAAGAAATGGCAAACCCCTCCAGTATCTTTGCCAAGAAAATCCAGAAGGGGGTCACAAGGAATCAGACAAGACTGAAAAGCAACTAAACAACAACAAATGAAGTCAAAACTCTTTTTATGACAACACTAAGATGTTTTCATTTCTAATATGGTAAATGCGGTTAGGATTAATCCACATAAACCAAAGTTCTTTAGGATTGTCTAGTCTAGATGGTTGAAGTCATCTAGTCCAATTCCCTCTTTTTATTTTTATTTTTATTTTTCAGAAAAAGAAGCTGAGTTCTAAAGAGACTAAGTAAATGGTAAAAGTGGAATTCAAACCCAGGTCCTCTGATTCCAAATTCAGGACTCTCCATTATGTCTACAACAAGAGTTCTATACTCATTACTCCTTCCTTTGTGTACCTATGGATGCCTATTGGATAAATATTGACATAAGGTGGTGAGGAGTCAAATAACAGACATGACAGTTACCTTAATACCCCCCATAAGTAGAATCTGATAAACATCAGTGGGTCCTAAAACACCAGCCGGAGCTCAGAGCATTTCTAGGAGCCGGCAGGAAAATGTCAGGAACAAAATGTAAATATTGTCAGCATTTGTAATAAATGATAGTTAATAAAACCTGAAAAGATTACACCTCGGGAACTTAACTTCCTGTGTTTCCCATTATTTAATAATTTATTGCATGAAATCCATTGACCTTTCAGTGCCTTTTTTTTTTGGTAGTGGAAGCTAGACTGTTAATTATAGCTTAGCTTTTTTTTTATTGAGCAGCATTAGCATACAAATAGGCCATCAATAACCAATTACAATCTTCATCTAGAAAAAGCAAAGCTCTTCCAAGCCCTTATAGGGACTCCTCTTGCTCTGAGACACTGAGCAGTCACAAACACTTATGGATGGCTGACATGTGACCAGACGTTGCCATGCCTGAGGGATGCTGTGGGAAACATCTTGCTGGGTAAGGGAGATTATAGGATCATTGATTTAGAGCTGAGAGGGATTGTAGACATCAAACCAACTCTTTCATTTTGTAGGAGAAACCAAGACCCAGAAAGGAACTAAGGAATCATAGAAATTAAAGCCAAAAGGGACTTGGAAAGCCATCTAACCCGACACCATCACCACCAGCACATAACTCCTCATTTTACACAAAAGGAAGCTGAATTCCAGAGAGAGGGCCTTGTCCAAATTACTACAATAGCCAAGCCAAACCCAGGTTCTCTTACTTCAAGACCAGTGCTCTTTCCACTACAATGAAAGAAATAGCAAAGAGCAAAGAATTTGTCTATAAAGTGTACCAGAAGTCAAGAATAATAAATATTGTTAAGGACAAAAAAAAATCTGGGGGTAGGGAGGAATGAAGCAGTAATCTGCTATAGTGGAAAACTGGATTTGAAAGAATATGGCCAAGGCAGCTAGGTGGTTCAGTGGATAGAGAGCCAGGCCTGGAGACAGGTGGTATTGGGTTCAAATGTGATCTCAGACACTTCCTAGGTATGTGACCCTGAACAAATCATTTAGCCCCACTTGCCTAGTCCTTACAGTTCTTCTGTCTTGGAACCAATACTCAATATTGATTTTTAAGACAGAAAGTAAAGGTTTGGAAGAAAGAAGGAAGGAAGGAAGGAAGGAAGGAAGGAAGGAACGAACGAACGAACGAACGAACGAACGAACGAACGAACGAACGAACGAATGAATGAACGAACGAACGAAGGAAGGAATGAAGGAACAAAGGAACGAAGGAATGAAGGAACGAAGGAGGAGGAGGAGGAGAAGGGGGGGGAGAGAGGGAGGGAAGGAGGGAAAAAGGAAGGAAAGACATTTGGATTTTGATAATCTCTCTAACACTACCTTTGTGACCAAGGGCCAACCACTTTGCCACTCTGTCTCCAATTTATCCTCTGCCTATCTTTTATCTTATTTGTACATAGTTGCTTGGGTGTTGTCTCCCCCATTAGAATGTGAACTCCATCAGAACAAGGACTAGTTTTTTCTTTGTTTATTTAGTTTATTTTGGGTTTTGTTGCTGTTATTGTTGCCTTCCTTTGCATCCCCAGTGTTTAGAATAGTGCCTGGCATAAAGTATGCACTTAATTAAATGCCTGTTGACTTGACTCTAAAAACTTCTGAGTATGCTCAGCTGTAAAATAGGAAAAACAAGATGCAGTAATACTGCCTACTTCACAAAACTGCTGATAGAAAAGTAGATTGTAGGGACAGCTAGGTGGCTGAATGGATAGAGAGCCAGACCTGAAAATAACAGGAACTGATTTCAAAACTACCCTTAAACACTTCCTGGCTGTGTGACCCTGGGCAAATCACTTAACCCCAACTGCCTAGCCTTTACTGCTCTTTTGCCTTAGAATTTATACTTAGAATGAAGTCTAAAACAGAAGGTAAGGGTTTCAAAAAAGAGAAAGAAAAAAAAGATTGTTAACCTTAAACCTTTAAAAATGCATGTTATTAGTTAATTCTTACTACAAGTGATCATTTCTTTCATGAAGAGGTTGGACTAGGTAAGCACTGAGGTCCCTTCTAACTCTCAAATTCTGCATGATTCTGTATATCAATATTCTCATTAAAATCAGCCTTCTTACATATATTCATACCTCTATCACAGGGCTACTTAAAAGAATAGTGAGTAGGAGACAGATCATCATAGAATGAACTTGGGAATGCTTCCTGAAAGAAGTCCAAACTTTAGAGCTATATAAAGCATCACTATGCAAATCGATAAACTTCATAGAATTACAGTCTATCAGATTTGGAAGAGATCACATAAGTTATTGAGTCCCACCAAGTCAAATCAAGTCAATAATTATTTATTAAGTACCTATTATGTCCAGGTATTGTGCTATGAATTTGGAAAAAGAGAAAAATCAAAAGAAAATTAAGAAAAGTGTTACCTGTCCTCAAAGAGCTCCTAGTTTAATGGGAGAGATAACACCTGAACAATTATGTACAAACAAGCTATAAAAGGGGTAAATTAAGCATAATTAACAGAAGGAAGGCCTTAGAACTAAAATACATCAGGAAATGGCACTTACGGAAGAGGAAATATTAGCAGAGACTTAAAGGAAGACAGAGGAGCTAAGAGGCAGAGGTGAGGAGAAAGAGTGTTCCAAGCCTGGAAGACAATAAGTGAAAATACCAAGCATTGAGTGGTGAAGTGTTTTGTATGAAGAACAAGAAGGCCAGTGTCACTGGATGGAAGGGTATGTGGATCATCTACCCAAACTCTAATTATTTCTTACCTGCCTTCAAAAGTAGTCATTCATGCTCCATGAAAATGGGAATAACCAAATACTCCATTCACTCTTCACCCCACAAACCTCTAAGCCTTTTCTTACCATGTTTTTTAATATATGGAATATTTTCCTTCCCCTTCTTGTTGAAAATTCACCCATATTTTAAGTCGCAAGTCAAATGTTGTCTTTTCTAGGATACCTTCCTTGCACCTTCCATTCAGTATTTAGTCCTGAACCCAACCTATAACATAGCATTTTGTTTACCTTTCTCATGTACTTACTGTATTATTTTATGATACCTCAGTTTACCACAAAATATAGTGTATTTAGAATCAAAAGAAATGGGTTCAATTTTGGCTATGATCCTAAATCATTTAACCTCTCAAAAATTTCTTTCTCCTTTAGAAAATAAGGAAACAGAACTAGAGGATCACTACAGACTCTTTTGTCTCTAAGTCCTATGAACTATGAGTTAAGGTATCACAATGGATGAAGTGTTGGCCCTAAATTCAGGAAAATCTTAATTCAAATCCATCCTCAGACATTAATTAGCTTTCTAACCCTGGACAAGTCACTTAAATTCTGCCTGCCTCAATTTCCTCAATTGTTAAAAAAATGGAGATAGCAATCACACTTATTCCCCAGGCTTATTATAAGGATCAAATGATATGATATTTGAAAAACAATTAATATACCTTAAACTACTATATAAATATATATTTCTATAGATAGTATAGATCTTATATAAACTATATATGCTAGGTATTAGTATTGATATTATTATAAAATATACAAATTTTATGTACCTAAACTCATCTCAGCTTTACAACAATCCCTTGGAGTAGGTATTCCGCATATTGTTATTATTCACCTTTTACAGATGAGTAAACTGAGGCCCTAACAATTAGAGTGAATTGTCCATGGTAACACATTGCCAAAGAAGGAGTTTATCTTATCAACTCCAAGTTTAGCAATCTGTCTATTACTCCATGTTGCCTCAATGTCCATGATATAATCATTACTATAGTAATTATCTTTTCATCATCATTATTATTGGGAAAACACCCAGAAAAATGGAGGAAGTGAAGGTTTTCTAGACTCCAGGGTGAAGGGCTTCTGTCTTCATTTTTTGGAGTTCACCATTTCCTTCTTTAATACAAGATCTGTGATTTAGCAAACACATCAAGGATCTTGACAGGCTGAAGCATTGTGTTGAGTGTAAATAAGACCTTGTGCTTATTACTTTTTAAATCATCATGTATATACTAATCTGCTTACATACTACATCCCCCAGTGGAATACAAGTTCCTTGAGAGCAGGGACTACTTTTCCATTTTCTTTGTATCCCTGATGTCTACACAGTGCCTGCCACATAGTAGGCACTTCCCAGGCATTTGTTACATCCCGTGGATTGGGGCGAAACACATATTGGATGCACCTGTCTCACAGAGACATTGCCTTAAAGCAAATATTTCAGTTCACAGAAATAACGGCATTACATCCACACATCCTTCTGACAGGAGAGAGATTCCCAGTTAAGCCAGCCCCAGGAATGATTAATTATTGTAACTGCAGAGAGGTAATCTAAGAGAAGGCAGATGGCTTACACGCAATGCATAGAATCACCTGCTATGAAATTAATTCCATATCTTGGAGGGCTTTGGGCTTCGAATACCATTCAAAAGATGAATGTTGATGAATAGCTGCAGGAGTGAGGGTGTGGGTGAGTGTGTACAAGTGTGTAAGTGTGTGTTTGTGTGGACACCATGAAAAACCACCGGAATAATGGATGTGATGTCATGACGTCTCTTCTTTATCTCCTCCATTTAATAGTTATCAGTTATAGAAAATGACAGAGAAACTTAAAACATCAATCAAGCCATTAATTCTTAAGATTATGCTAATGAGTTGACTGGGATGTTTGTTTCCCATAACAGCTTATCTGCCGGGAAGGAAGCTCTGACTGCACTCTGAGAAGGTTTCAACTTCCCCGGCTTCCCATCCAGAGACATCAGCATAATAGTTTGACTCTTAAAAGGGCATCCTGCACTTCATCTTGGGTAAAATGAGTGTTTACCCATCCAGATCGCAAAAACACCCGCAGTCTGCCCGACAAGCTGAAAATAAAACAGGAAATATGGGGAACGGGGAGAGGGGGCAGGAGATGTGTGAAATCCCAGTTAACACTCCCTCTTAGCTTTGTAGTGGGAAGAAAGACTGTGCAAAGCTACAAATCAAATAAAGGAGATTCAAGTCAGAGGTGAAAACAGAAGCCCTAAATTAGCATCTGCAGCAGGAGGAGCAGCAGCAGCATTGAAAAGGCTCTGGTTTACGCTTGTTGGGGGAAATGATGAGGATAGAATAGTTCCGTGAGAGCCCTATGGAAAAGAAATCTTTTCTGAAGCTGGTCAGAAGCTAGGAATAATGGACCTTCAAATCACAGAAATGCCTTGGGAGATGATAGAAACAGAGACAGGGATGGAGATAGACAGAGACAGAAAGATGGAAAGAGAGACAGAGATAGAAACAGTTAGGTGGAGACAGAGAACTAGAGAAGATAAAGACAGAGAGAGGAAAAGAGAGAGACAGAGACAGACAGAGAGAGATAATAGAAGAGAAATAGAGATGATAGAGGTGGAGGTGGAAATAAGAAAGATATAGATAAAGAAGAAGATGAGAGAAAAAGGTAGAGATGGTTCAGGTGGGGGAGAGAGAGAGAGAGAGAGAGAGAGAGAGAGAGAGAGAGAGAGAGAGAGAGAGAGAGAGAGAGAGAGAGAGAGAGAGAGAGAGAGAGAGATGGAAATTATATGAATGTGAGATAGAAAAGATACGGGAGGAAAAATGGATGATATAGATATTAATAGAGGGATAATGGCTATCTCCCTGTGCCTGGGCTCAAGTCCTGCCTTTAATAATATACTGACTGTGTGACCTTGAAGGGAGGAAGAAATGTAAATCATTTAACTGTTTAGTACAGCCCCCCAAGCAACTCTCCAACACAGTAAGAATGTGCTGATCAGAATTGGTAATAGGAGTTTCTTTTTCAAACTTCCTTCTACCATTGAAATCACAAGTCAAAAACTCTGTGTGTGTGTGTGTGTGTGTGTGTGTGTGTGTGTTATGTGTGAGAGACAAAACAGAATAAATAAAAAAGGAACCATTTTAAATAGGGGGAAAACCCTCATCATACAACCCTAATGATAGCTCTGATGGCTCCAACTCTGTGAATTAGACTTGAAAGGTTTCTTTCTCCAGAACTATATAGTAGCTGAACCTGCTCTGCTGTGGATCAAACAGGAATGCCCCCATGCATCCATGTGATATAGCATCCAGGATGTGGCTATGGAAATCTGCTCCATCTCTGCATGACGTTCCTGAGCACTCAGAAACTTAGCCCTTCGTAACCATCAAGCCCCAGTACACTGGGTTTCTCAATATCATGACCCCACCCAAGACCAGATAATCAAATATCAATACCCCAGCCAGAAGCCATATGGAAGGGATTTTCTCTTGGATCTGAAGTCAGAAGACCTGGTTTCAAATCCAGCTCTGCCTCAATTACCTATGTGACATTAATCAAGTTGCTTCATTTCTCTGGACTCCAGTTTCCTCATCTGTAGAATGAAGGAACTAGACCAGACTGCCTCTAGGATCCCTTTTAGCTCTAGATCTATGACCAGTGATCCAATAGTCATGATTCATCCCCCACCATTGGAGGATGAAGTAAAGAAAGTCAAGTGAATTTGGATTCAGTTATGGCCCTAGGGATCTGATCACTAAATGTTTATAGACCCCAATACCCAACTTTATCTCCATTCTTCCTTAGCTCTTGAGAAAAAGACTATCTATTGCAATCCTCTGTCATAAGATCCATCATAGACAGCATGGCATAATAGACAGGGCACTGGACTTAGATTAAGGAAGAGTTGGGTTCAAATCCTGCCTCAGACACTTACCACTCAGACACTGTGTAACCCAGGACAAGTCACTTGTGTCTCAGTTTCCTCTTCTATATAACATGGGAGTTGGACACAATGGTCTCCAAGTCCTTTCCAACTCCAAATCTATGATCCTCGGATACTGAAAAGTAACTGTTGCCAATCTTCATAACTAACAAACTCCTACATCTTTCCTCTAATTTCTGATCAAGTTGCCAGAGCCTCCTTGCACCCATCCTTGCTGTCTACTCCTAATCACCTCAGTCCTAAGTCCCTGTTCTGTTCCATTCTCACCTTTCTTTGTACTCTCTAGAAGCCCACGCTCTGGTTAACAACCTGCTTTTCAATCATTCTTTTAGTAGTTCCTTTCCTTTCCTTTCCCATAATTATAAGCTCAGTTGTCAACTCTGAAAAGCAATTCCTTCTGCTCCCTCACCTACTATATCCAGTCCTTATCCTTCCTAAGAAGTAACTCTTGCATCTCTTTCCTCCCTTCCATTCCAATTGCCCCCAGCCTAACTTCCTCATTATCCTATATCTGAACTGTGGCAATAAGCTCCTAAATGATGTCTCTGCCTCTAGTCTCTTCCTGACCCCATTCATCTTACATACCACAGTCAGATAAATCTTCCTAATGCACAGCTCAGACCATAGAATCATAGATCCAGTCCTGGAATGGACCTTAGGCTTTATCTAAACCAACTCCATTATATTATAGATTTGGAAAGTGGGAAGTTACTGACTCGACCAAAATTATATAGGTAGTAAATGGCAGACCTGGAAGTCAAATCTAGGTCCTCTGATTTCAAATCTTGTTTCGGGTTTCTTTCTAGTTTCTAGTTTCAAGAACCTTCCTAGGTTCCTTATTCCCTCCTTGATTCAAAAACCTGCATTTGACTCCCTATTGTCTATCGAATAAAATTCAAACTCTTGATGCTGGCATTAATAGTCCTGGGAGTAGCTAGGTGACTCAGTGGATTGAGAGTCAGGCCCAGAAATAGGAGGTCCTGGGTTCAAATCTGATCTCAGACACTTCCTAGCTATGTGACCCTGGGCAAGTCACTTAATTGCTTAGCCCTTGCCACTCTCCTGCCTTAGAATCAGTACAGCGTATTGATTCTAAGACAGAAGGTAAGTTTTTTTAAATAAATAAAATTTTAAAAAATAATAATTGTACATTAAAATGGCCAATTTTGGCGCATAAGAAGAGATGAAGAAATGTGTCTTTCTCTTTTCTTTAGAGAGGATGGGGACTATGAGTACAGAATAGTGAGAACACTATCAGCTATGTTTGGTTTTGTACACTGGTTTTGCTTAATTTTCTGTCTTCGTCCCAAGGTAAGGTTTCATGGGTTGGGTAGAGGGAGTTTGCTAGGAATGACTAAGACATAAAAACAAAAGAAATCAATATAATGTTAATTCTAAAAAAGACAAAAATACAGAAAATTGCCGTATAAGAAAAATATAATTGCTGTAGAATGGATTGGAAGTAGGTTGGGATAGAAGTTCTAAGGAATTACTAAGTAAAGGAGACCTGAGGCCAGCTGTGGCCCCCAGTCAAAAGCAGCATTCAGTATTTGTACCTTCACTGAGCCATATTAAGTAAGGGTAGAAATATAAGAGAAGTTAGTGAAGGCTGAGATAAATTTCAAACCCAAACCCCATTTCTGACCAAAGGATGCTAGGGGCAATATAGAAAAAAAAGATGTTACTTAGAGTGTAGAGGTCTACAGAGGGATACAAAGCAGAGCCTACATATGAACCATTTCTCTAAGTGCTAAATTAGTTGGCTATAGGCATAAGTTCAACTGTTTAAAAAACTGAGAAATAATCAGTGAAACTGGAGTAGTCAGAGAGAATCTCTGGAAAGAAGTAGCGCTTGATCTAAGCCTTGAAGGATAGGTGAGATTTGGCTAGGAAAAGAAGTGGACTTTGTTCTAAGCATCTATTATTTTCTCAAAAATTCCCCACTTGACAAGCAAATCTACTCCCATGACCCCAAGTATTATATTACTTCTGCAAATATATATAGCCCCACTTTGATCCCTGAGTTCCAATTTCACATCCCAAGTGCCTTCTAGGTACCTTCACCTAGATGTATGTCCTACCTGCATCCCAAACTTGCTTACAACTGAACTCAGCATCTCCTCTCTAAAATCTCCCACCTCCTCCTTCACCCACTTTTAGGTCACTATTTCTTTTCAGGGAACCCTTATCTTCCCTTTTAACCAGATTTCAGAAGCCCCTCGTCTTCCCCTAGCATCCATAGTCATTGCAAAGTCCTGTTGACTCCATTTACACAATCCTTTTCACATCTAATCCTTCCTATCCCTTCTTCCTACTACCAGCCCTCTGTGATAGATATTTCAGGCACCATTATATTTCGTTCGTAGAAGAGGAAACTGAATCTCAGGGAAGTAAAGGGACTTAACTGTTCTTACAAAGCCAGTAAGTGTCAAAGTCAGGATTTAAACAACAGAATTTAGGAAATCACCAGATTCCAAAGTCAAGAGGAAACTTGGTAGGAAGTGGGCTTCTGTCCAATCCTATCTGGAAAATGGGATGTTGTAGATAGTTCAGGGAAGTCTCTAGTATCTCTGGTGTGAGGGCTTTTGAGGGCTGCTTTCTCCTTTGGTAGACAGGCTAAACTAGATTGAGTAACTGACAGGTCTCACCTGTCACTTGATGAGCTGGAAGGATGTCTACCCCAAGCTTATGAAGACTTCCCCCTGTAGAAGAAGCAGATGAGAACAATTTGTTCCAAGACCCAGGAAAGTGGCTGAAGCAAGTACAATGGAACACTTAGAGTTTGGTTAGACATTGAAGATGCCAAAGTCATCCTGAGCCACCAGCAGTCATCCTGACTTCTTGCTATTGGACTTTGATGACTGGAAGAGAGAGATTTTGTATAACTCTGCCTCACTTCATGTCAATTTATGCTGCAGTCAAAAGACATCACCAGTGATATTATGCTGGTCCTCTTTGAGTTCGAAGGACAACAACCAACACCTAAAAAATAATTCCTCCCATGATACAATCTGCTGGTCCAACCTTTGTTTGAAGACATCCAATGAGATAGGACTCACCACCTTTGATGGCGACTCATTCACCTTTTGGATATTTCTGGAAGTTAGGAAATTTCTCTTTAGGTCAAGCCTAAATTTGTTTATTTGCCACTTCAACCCATTGCTGCCCATTCTGTCCTCTGGAGCTAAACAGAACAAAGCTAACTCCTCTTTCACATGACAATTCTTCAAATTCTTTTTTTCCAAGCTAAACATCCCTGGTTCCTCCTAAAAGCCACATTGTTCATCCCTTCCTGGAAGGGAGGAACCAGGGTACACACATTGCCAGAAAGTACAGAAGAGGACCTTAAGAGCCTATAGAGAGCATAAAGGCATTGAACACTTGGGACATGATTCTCCAAGATAAGGAAGAATGGGTGTAGAAGACAGGCTTCATCTACTTCCCAGCATTGCTGAAAGCTAAGTCTAGGATGGAACTAAATTCCACTTGCTTTTTTTTCCCTTTTAAACATTATTTTATTTGGTCATTTTCAAACATTATTCATTAGAAACAAAGATCATTTTCTTTTCCTCCCCCACCACCACCCCTCCCATTGGCAATGCGTGATTCCACTGGGTATCACATGTGTCCTTGATCCTAACCCATTTCCATGTTGTTGGTATTTGCATTGGGGTGTTCATTTAGAGTCTCTCCTCAATTATATCCCCTCCACCCCTGTAGTCAAGCTGTTGCCTTTCCTCGGTGTTTTTACTCCCACCATTTGTCCTCTGTTTGTGGGTAGTGTTTTTTCTCATAGATCCCTGCAGAATGTTCAGGGACATTGCATTGACACTAATGGAGAAGTCCATTATGTTCGATTGTACCACAGTGTGTACAATGTTCTCCTGGTTCTGCTCCTCTCACTCTGCATCACTTCCTGGAGGTTGTTCCAGTTCACATGGAATTCCTCCAGTTAATTTTTCCTTTTAGCACAATAGTATTCTATCACCAACATATACCATAATTTGTTCAGCCATTTCCCAATTGGAGAGCTTCCCCTCATTTTCCAATTTTTTGCCACCACAAAGAGCACAGTTATGAATATTCTTGTACAAGTCTTTTTCCTTATTATCTCTTTGGAGTACAAACCCAGCAGTGCTATAGTTGGATCAAAGGGCAGAAAGTCTTTTATCGCCCTTTGGGCATAGTTCCAAATTGCCCTCCAGAATGGTTGGATCAATTCACAACTCCACCAGCAATGAATTAATGTCCCCACTTTGCCACATCCCCTCCAGCATTCATTACTTTCCTTTGCTGTCATGTTAGCCAATCTGCTGAGTGTGAGGTGATACCTCAGAGTTGCTTTGATTTGCATCTCTCTGATTATAAGATCCACTTGCTTTTGGGGGCCATGTGGCAGGACACATTCAGAAGACCTAAATCTCAGCTCTGTCACATGTTAATTGTCTGTTCCAGGACAAGTCACTTCACCTTTCCAAGCCTTAGTCTCCTCCAATACCTGGGAACACCAATGGGAAGCCAAGGGAATGCCAATGGGAACACCAATAACTGCCTTACCTATTTCCCCAGGTTATTATGAAGATCAACTGAGCTACCATTATGTCAAGTGATTTATAAACCATAAATCTCAGTAAATAGCAGGTCCTATTATTTGATTGGGGATGCTTAAAATACAGGGTGGCCTTGGGAATCGTCAGTTCTTTGGAAATATTTATTGGAAAAAAGGGAGGCTAGTGAGAATTTTATTACATGTAACACCTCTCTTGTCTGCCACATGTTCTTGGCTCATTAGTTAAACTCCCAATTAATTAATGAAAGACAATTTTAGTCTATCCATTAGCCTTTACACCATTTAGCATTTTTATCCTATGTTGGCATTGATGATTCTGATCCTTAATAATAGATAGCATTCACAGAATATATTAAGCTTCACAAATCATTTAGCATTCATAGTCACATTTGATCCTCCAGCTCTGTGAAAAGGGTGCTCTCATTGTTATTATTATTATTACTATTCTAATTATTAAGTGACTTTCCCAGGGTCACTGAGCTAGTAAATTCCTGGACTAGGATTTGAACTCACCCCTTCCTAACTCCAACTCTGGCACTCTAACTCCTATACAATCTAGCTATTACAATATCCCATAGAAGGAGCATACACAAACTGAGAGTTCAGAGCCCTGAATTCCAATCCTGACATTCATTTATTAGTCATTTGACATAACAGTAATAGCTCATATTTATTATGTACTTGAAGGCTGACATCATGCTTTTATTCCAGCTCTTAAACTAAGGTAAATAATACAAGTAATATTAGCCCTACTCAACAGATGAGTAAGCTGAGGCTCTGAGAAGTAATGACTAACCTAAGGTCACAGAGTTGGTAAGGATTAGAATCAATTGAAGCCCAAATTTCTTGGCTCGAAGTCTAGTGTTCTTGCCATCACATCCAGCAGGTCTCTTAATTGCTTGTTCCATACCAAATGTAAAACCTGAAGTCCCTTCCCCTCACTGAGTCTCAAGTTTCCTCATTAATAAAATAAGGCAGTTGGACTAGATAGCCTCTAAAATACCTTCTACCTCTAAAGTTGCAATGCCAGGACCTGGCTCTTGTGTTCAGTCTTTTTTCATTCACATCTGACTCTTTGTGACGTCTGATTTGGATTTTTCTTGGCAAAGATACTATAGTGGTTTCCCATTTCCTTCTCCTTCATTTTACAGATGAAGAAATTGAGGAAAATAAGTGGCACGTTTGAATCTCTTGTAAAGATTAAAATTTAAGGGAGACTGAGGCAGGTAGAAATTAGTTTCTCTCTGCAAGTAGTATTATATTTTTAGAGGTTTATTGAAGATTAAGGATTAAAGAAAATACAGGATAAGGAAAACGTGCCTAGGCCAGAGAGGCCTAGACAAGACTTCACCTACATTATGGAAAGAGCCACGTCTGCCCCAAAATGGAAGTCCAAAAGAGAGAGCCACAAAAGCCTTTGCAATCAGCTTAAATCCCTTCGCGATCTCGGCCCAAGTGAGATTAGAAAGCATTCTGGGGAAGTGGAGCAAGGGCTTGTGGGGATTGAAGTCCAGAGTTCGAGTCCATTTTTACACTCTCCAGTGACTGAGAATCATCACTTCTGGAATCAGAGCTTTGAACTCTTTTGTTTCTTTTTTTAAAAAATATAATGAAACACAGCCAATTTTATCCTAATCTAATTAGCACTATTTTGGTTTCTCTTTAGAATTAAATATTTTGTACAATGTGTTTATTTAAGTGGGACTTTTTCAATGTCTTCCTCTTCCAGAGTATTTTAGTAGAAAGCAGAGTCTTGAGTAACCCAGTTAGGAGCCTCTGACCTATTATTCTGATTAAGTTTTTTTTTCTTAATATTCATGGCCAACATCTGACTTCACAAAGAAAGGCTTTTGGTCCTTTCGATCACTTGTTGTTCATCATTACCCATAACCATATAGCCCAATTTGGATTTGAATTCAGGTCTTTCTGAGTCCAAGCCTGGCATTCTATCCAGCTAGCCACCTAGCTGCTGCTTTCTGCTGATGTCTCTAAGACTCAGTTTTCTTAACTGCCACATAGGAACAAAACTGTAGGCAATGGTATAGGGGAAAGAGTGCTAGCTGAAGAGATATATGACCTACTAGGTTCAAAGCTCAGTTCTTAAATGGATAAGAGCACTCTATCATCATTTGCTATAATGCCCTTTCTAGGGCATCTAGGTAGCACAGTGGATAGAGGGCTGGGCTTGGAGTTAAGAAGACTCCTCTTCCTAAATTCAAATCCAGACTCAGATGCTTACTAGCTGTTTGACCCTGGGCACATTACTTAATCCTGTTTGACTCAGTTTCTCCACCTGTAAAATGAGGTGGAGAAGGAAGTAGAAAACCACTTCAGTATCGTTGGCGAGAAAACCCCCAAATGGGGATGAGACTCTAAGTGATCACTCTAGTGCAAATACTAATAATATGGAAATAGATCTTGATCAATGACACATGAGAAACCCAGTGGAACTGCTCATTGGCTACAGGAGGAGGAGGGGGGAAAGAACATGAATCATGTAACCATGGAAAAATATTCTAAATCAATTAAATAAAAATTTTCAACCTAAAAAATATGGGTTCACAAAGAGTTGGACATGACCAAACAACATAAGGTCCCTTCCAGTTCTAAGCCGATGGTCCTCTCACCTAAATATTTTCCTTCTCAGGGGGCTTTTCATTAGCACACATCAGCATAGCACTTTGCAGTTTCAAGAGCAGAATTTTATCTTCTGAACTAATTTATCTTCTGACACCAAATTTAACCCTTTTCAATGCACTCTGGTGCCTACTTTTTTGTTACTGATTTTTTTTAAACACTCGCCTTCTGTCTTGGAATCAATTACTGGGTATTGGTTCCAAGACAGAAGAGAGGTAAGGGCTAGGCAATGGAGGTTAAGGGACTTGCCCAGGGTCACCCAGTTAGGAAGTGTCTGAGTCACATTTGAATGCAGGACCTTTTTCTAGGCCTGGCTCTCCATCCACTGAGATCAGTCTCGATTCACTAGATGCCCCCCTGTTACTGGGTTGGTGTTTTTTAATGAGGTCCTAAAAGGTCACAGGATCATAGATTGAGAGCTCAAAAGGAGTTTAGAGACCATCTAATCCAACTCCCTCATTTTACAGAAAAGAAAACTGAGGCCCAGAGAAAAGTAATTTGCCCCCGTATTTGTACTAACTACCTATGTAAAAATGAACAAGATGTTTCGGATCTGTGGGCCTCAGTTTCCCCTTCTGTTGGGAGGAACCACACAGCCTCTAAATCCCCCCTCTACATCTAAACCTGTGAGGATCCGTCTGACCCACCTGCCAAGGCTCTTCCGAGGCCAAGGGGGAGAGAAAAGATTTGAAAGAACATCAGAAACTTTGAAAGTCCCATACAAATGGGAGGTATTATCATGACCCAGGCCATAAAAGAATTCATCCAGGGTACTGATAAATGGTGCCTCTGTTTTTTGCGTCACCATAGTTTCCAAGTAGACGAGTAATTGCTGTTGGCAGATAAGTCTCCGGCAGTTGCCCAAACCCAAAGTATTTTAAAAAAAGAGCGCAGCTTTGCCAAGTCCTAATGATTAAAAAGGCCCCATAAAAATAAACAAGTGTTCGATACAATTCTGCCCAATCCTACCAGCCCTCCCTCCCACCCTGTGACTGTCATTTGCAGCTCTGTGGCTTGTTATAAAGCAATTACCCTTTAAATCCCCTCTAATCCCAGGTGATCATTTTCAGATTTAATTGTCTCTGCTCCTTTGAACGTTACCTTCCTTCAAATACAGCCAATTAACAAGGGGCTGGCAAGCTCCTGATGCCTGGGGAACAAGGAGCCCCTGAGAGGGTGGACTTTGTACCAGGGTTTCTCGGGCCAGTGCAGGGCCTGTCTGTTGGGGTTCAGAACCTTTCTAAAGCCAAGGGTGAGGCGAGAGATCCCGAGCACTGAGAAGGATGGATGCCCCATGGAACTGACATGCGAGAGCTAACCCGGACCTCTGCCCCAGAAAAAGAAGCGCCACGGCATGGGCACGAGGACAGGCTTGAAGCGTTAGTTACAAATGGCAGGCCTACGAAAGCTCAGGCTTGAGAAGGTTCTGCAGGGAGCCCCTCAAGGGTGTAGGAGGAAAGCAGGAGGTGGCCTTCCAAACCCCCATGTTCCAGCTGGTGGAATCTGACACAAGCCAAGACCTTGGTGCCTTCTAGAGCCAGAGAAACATAGCAAGAACCTTAGAGCCCACTAAGCAATAAGAACCCCAAGTATGAATTTCCTCTACAACATTCCCATTCAAACAATCCATCAATAAGACTATATCAAGGGGGTCAACTGGGTGGCCCAGTGGATAGAGAGCCAGGCTGGGTTCAAATCTGGTTTCAGACACTTCCCAGCTGTGTGACCCTGGGCAAGTCACTTAACCCCCATTGCTTAGCCTTTACCACTCTTCAATTTTGGAATCAATACTTAGTATCAATACTAAGATGGAAGGTGGGGTTTAGGGTTTTTTATTGTTTTTTTGTTTTTATAAAGACTGTGTTCATTTTTTAGCATGTGTCAGGCAGTGTGCTAGGAATTAGAGATACTGAACAAGAATAAAAATAAGTGGCTGTTCAAATCTGGCCTCAGACACTTCCCAGCTGTGTGACCCTGGACAAGTCACTTGACCCCCATTGCCCAACCCTTACCACTCTTCTGCCTTGGAGCCAATACCCGGTATTGACTCCAAGACGGAAGGTAAGGGTTTAAAAAAAATAAAAAATAAGTGGCTGCCCTCAAAGAACTTACTAAGGAAACATGTGCATATTTAAGTATGTAGAGGTAGTACTCCACCAAAAACGTCCTCTCTTGCATATAAAACATATACAGAAGGTATACAACTAATACATAAATACGATGAATTAAATAACAAATATAAATAAAATAAAATATAAAAATGAAAAAATGGGGGGAATGGTGGCAGCAGATAGGGAAAAGGCAATTGGGAAAGACCTCATATAAATGGTGGTCAAACACTTCATCTGAACTTTGAGGGAAACTAGGGCAGCTAGGTGGTTCAGAAGATAGGGTACCAGGTCTAGAATCAGGAAGATATGAATTCAAATCCAGCCTTAGACATTTATTAGCTATATGATCCTGGGCAAGTCACTTCACCCCTATTTGCCTCGGTTCCTCATCTATAAAATGGGGACACAGTAAACAAGGAAATGACAAATTACTCCAGTATTTTTGCCAAGAAAATTCCATGGTCCGTGGGGTCACATAGAGTCAGACGTGACCAAATCATCACCTCAAAGGCATTCTAAGAGGTGAGGAGGAAGCGAATTCTAGACAAGGGTACAATCATTGCAAAGACACAGAAATGGAAGATACTGTGTTACGCCTGAGGGACCCAATTTGGCTGGACTGTAGAGATCATGGAGAGGAATAATAAAAATGGAAAGGAAAATTTTGAATGCCAGACCCAAGAGTTTGTGTTTGGTCTTACAAGCCATATAGGAAGCCACTCTGGAGTTTATTGATAGTAGAGTGATATTGTCAGAGCTGTGCTTTCAGAAAATCTCTTGGCCGACTGGAGACAAGTGGTCCAACAAGTGGCCTGTTTGAACACCTTCAGGGACTGGGAATCCTCACTTCAGGAAGCGGGGCTCTGCACTCTTTTATTCCTGATGATTTCTACCCTGGGAATACCTTTCTCTCTTTTCCTATTTTTTCCTACCTATCTAAATCTTACCTAGCTTTCTCTAATAGTATAATAGTTTTTGTTTTGGGGGTAGGAGAGGTGTATCTCCTTAAACCTCATGTGTCCTGGTATGCAACAGGTTAAACCTGTTCTAGATACCTACCCTCTTTCTTAATGGCATCCCTCCCTTTTCTGGAAACTTTGAAGCTTGGAACCTTCCATGCAAGAACTTTCTATACCTCAGGCAACCTCATGAATAGGTACTTCCCTGCCTGAGACATGGGAGGTGAGAAAACAATCGTGGGCACTTTTGCAGGGATAGCCTGGAGCCAGATTCCCAGGAACTGGTTGTTAAATTTCCAGTGTGAACATTTATTCCTAGGAAATCAATAAATGCTTCAAATCAGGGTTTAATTGATCGTTTTGTTGCCTATCTGCACTTAAGTAAGTGATATGAAAAAATGTTAATAATGCAGAGTAAAGGTAAAAGGGTGTCTTGGGTGCATTCCTCCCCACCAAAGCTAGTTGTTAAACATTTACCAGTCTATGATTCCCCAAATGAGACCCTACCTGTTGCCTATAAAAGTCCCTTCCTACCCTTACTTTCCCACCCAACCCACCCCCCACTGCTGCCCAGTGTGTTGAGTTTCTTTAGCCTAGCCTATCAATTCATAAACATTTATTACATGCCTACAAGCACCAGGTGCTGTGCTAAGACATAAGCTAGTCCCCTACTGGAGCTTACAATCTATGAACCTTGGGATCCTAGCCTTAGCGTGGAGAAGGGGTCCGAAACCCCTATGTTGTGTGAGAGACAGGACACGGGTGTTCACTAAGAAGTGATGAGAGCCTGGCATCACCCAAATGCCAAGCCTGCAGGCAGGCCTTGTGAAGACTCATCAGCCCCTTTCTTCTCAAGCTTTGGCTCTAAGAACAGGACACTTGAGGTCTGGCAACCCTTCTTCTACTAACTGAGACAGTTGTGTCATTGTCTCTCTAGAGATCCTGACATTTTATGCTTTGCCCTGAATCTCTCTTCCTTCCTCTCCCATTGCTTTCTTCAAAGCCCCTCCTTGAGTGTCTTAAAGAAGTCCTTATGCCTTGACTTGGGAACAAGAAGACCTGGGTTCAAATTGTAGCTAAATGTGGTTCCTTTAACATTATTATCCAGTCTGTCTCTTCCATGAAGTGACTAGGACGGACTGGGATAGACCATCTCAAGTCCATTTATTTGTAATGGTGATAGATCCCCACCAATCACCATGAAGACCTCTTCCAATCAACATACTGAACTTAGAGTCTGAAGGACACCTCCCATGGAAGGAGACATGGATCCTAGCCCCTTGCTTGAAGAGTACAGGGCTCCTCTAACTGGTCCCCAGTGACTAGGATTTATGGAGTCCATGTGACTTATCCAAGTCAAGAGAATCATAGGTTTAAAGCTGGAAAAACAGACTTTAGAGGTTAAGCTCAATCCTTTCATTTTATTTTGTTTTAAACTCTTACCTTCTGCCTTAGTATCAATTCTAAGACAGAAGAGTGGCAAGGGCTAGGCAATCAGAATTAAGTGACTTGTCCAAAGTCACGCATTCATTTTATAAATAAATTTTTAAAAAACTAAGATCTAGTGAAGTTAAGTGACTTGCCCTGGGTCACACAGTTACAAAGTGATGGAAGTAGGATTTGAACCCAGGTCTTCCTAAGGAGGTCCAAGCCCAGAACTCTCTTCACTTCACTATTAGCAGAGTCATTTAGCATTCAAATTCAAATCCCTAGACTTCTAATCAAATATGCCAGAGCCTGTTCATTACCAGCTTGGGGAGGGGAGTAGTGTTGATTTTCAACATGAACATTAATATCTCAGAAATTGACAAATACTTTAAATCAGGGCTTGATTTATTCTTTTGTCAATTGTCTAAACTGAAAGTGATTTAGAAAATGTTAATAATGTAAGATAAACTAAAAAGTGATTTTTGGACATAGCTAATAAGAAAATTTGTTTCTCTTAGATAATCTATTTGTTTTCATTTATTACATATTTATAAAAATCATGTATTTTATATTATGTTCTATATAAAAATAAATGGTAACAAAAAAGTCTTATGTACATTTTTCAGAGTTGATTGTTAAATATTTAACAGCATACCCCTGTTTCTAACCCAGTATTCTTTCTATTTTTCTCCTTGAAGACTAAGACCATGTCTTCCATATTCCCCACTACCCAGTTCAGCACTGGTTGTATAATATATGTCAAAAGAGCTAGCACAAAGTAGATGCTTAATAAATACTGACTAAATTGTCCCCAATACAATAATAACCACTGACATAGCTACTTTTGTTCATCCAAATAGACATTTGTCAGAGCAGTCTTCTCCAAGCTCTTAGTAAAGACAGTTGGGAAATCCTCTTTTGTTCTCCCACAATTGAGTCTACAAACAATACCAATATTTTATAAAGTACTTTACAGATAATTTTTCACTTGATGCTCAAAACACCCCTTTTCTACAGGTGTTACTATTCTCTTCTTACAGGAAAAGAAACTGAGGTTCAATAAGGTTAAATGACTTTTCTCTGACCCCCAGTAAGTAACCACTGGAAGTACATTTGAACCCAATTCTATGTCCAGTATGCTTTCCACTATTCAACACTGGTTTCCTGCCATATGCCTGAAGACCCACCAAATCTATAGCAAAGAATTTTGGCACCCAGGACAAGTACCAAAACTAAGACTAGTCAAACATTGAGCAAGTATAGAAAGAGGAAAGAAGAAAGAAAGGAGGGGAAATGGAGAAGGAGGAGGAGCAAACAAAAGAGAGAGGAAAGGGAGGAAAAGAGAAGAAGCTTATCCCAGGCTATGATTTAGTAGTTACCTATTTTCATCACTTGTTCTTACTAAATACATGTTAAATTCTATTGTTTCTACAGTGCTAAAGACCTTCATATTTTGTCAGCACCTTCTAACTTCAGCATCCTTTGTCCCCCATCAAATGGGGAATGGCTGAACAAATTGTGGCATATGATGGTAATGGGATACTATTGTGCTGTAAGGAATGATGAACAGGATGATTTCAGAAAGAGCTGGAGAGATCTCCATGGACTGATGCAGAGTGAAATAAGCAGAACCAGGAGAATATTGTAACAGTAGTAGCAATACTGTGGAAGAAGGATCAACTGAGATAGACTTAGCTACTCTCAGCAATACAGGGATCTAATACAATTCTGAAGGACTTAAAACAAAGAATGTTCTCCACCTCCAGAGAAAGAACTGTTGGAGTCAGATGCAGATGAAAGCACATTATTTTTTCAGTTGTTTATTTGGTTTATGTTTTGGGTTTTATAAGATTACTCACAAAAATGAACAGTATGGAGATATGCTATATATGTTAATACATACAACATACAAATGTACACATACATAATACATAATACATACAACATATAATAATGTGATCCACATAATAATACACCTATAATCCAGACCAAATTGCCTGCCAGCACAGGGAAGGGGAAGGAAAGGGAAAAAGGAAATAAGTTTGATCATATGACTTAGGAAAGCTTGTGTGGAAATTTGTTATAACATATAATTGGTAATAAATGAATGAAATTTTTAAATAAATAAATGAATTTAGCACCCTAAGGCAAAGTCCCTGTCTTCCCACTTTAGTTATGCCTCTAGTAACTGGACTTCTTAAGTACATGACCTTGGGTATTTAATCTCTTCCTAAGTCTCAGTTACTTTATCTGTGAAATGAATGGAACTGCAAAGGGCTAGATGATGTCTAAACTCTCTTACAGCTCTAACAATCCAAGTCTCTAGGGCTGGGTAAATGATATGTGAGACACAATAAAAAGAATTGGAGGTATTTAGCCTGGTGAATCACACTATCAGAGCTTGAAAGGAGCTGAGAAGCCATCTAATTCAACCCATATCTGAATAATTATCCCCTCCCCAAACCCCAGACAAGTGGCCACCCAACTTTTGAGCAAACGTTTGTAGTGAAGGAAAATTGAATATATACTGATATGGTTCCTTCCACTTTGGGACAACTCTGATCATTAGGAAGCTTTTTCTTCCATCAAAATGAAATCTAAGTCATTCAAAACCTTTCTGTAACTTCAAAGGAAAAGACTTCTTAAGAATAAGGCAGAGTAGGAGGTGGGGTCATAATAGCACTTTTCATGGATGGCCCCTAGAAAAGAAGTTCAGTATGATCAGCTTGGTCCCAGATTTTACCTCAATATAAGAAAAATCTTCCTAATAGCTCAGGCTTTCAGAGTTTCTACTCATTCCATTCCTGCTGCCTCTGCCATTGACCTAATAATGCCTGAGTCTACTCACAGCTGCTAAGTGGAGCAAACTGCCTTAGGAGGTAATAGTTTCTCCCGTATCAGAAATCTTCCAAGAAGAGGCTGAGTGATCAGGGATTAAGATATAATAGAAGAGATTCCTGCTCAAATCAGGATGCAGCTAGATGCCTCCCAAGGTTCCCTCCAACTGAAATTTTGTGGTTCTGAGAATTGCTTCTTAGCAGTTAACTTCAATCAGGACAAGATAGGTGGCACAGTGGACCCTGGGCAAGTCACTTAACCCTGCTTGGCTCAGTTTCCTCTTCTGTAAAATGATGTGGAGAAAGAAATGGCAAACCACTCCAATATCTTTACCAAGAAAATCCCAAATGGTGTCACAAAGAGACAGAAATGACTAAAGAACAACAACTAGGATGATGGATGATAAGCAAAACTTGAGATATTCCAATCATTATTCACATCCTGAAACATGAGTATCTACCTGTTCTGACTTTTTAAAAATGAATTTGTTTTGCCCTAAGTCAAAAGGAGACCCTTTTTCATCCATACCTGAGCAACACATAATACTATAACATGGCACCAGGAGCAGAGTGAGCAGGGCACTAGCCAGTCATGTATCCTATCAAGCCATGTTTTGGGTCCCCATTCTCACCAGTAATTAATTCATTCAACAAGAACATATTGTGTCTATTATCTACACAGCCTGTACTAGGCTGTGAAAGCTTCTACCAGAATATAAACTGCTCTGTCTGGTATTTAAAATTCTTCTCAATTTGGCCCCAGTCTATCTTTCCAGTCTTCTACCTCATCACTTCCTTCCATTCATATGACTGTTTGGCTACACTGGTCTTGCCATCCCTCCGAGACAGTATTCCATCTTGCATCTCATACCTTTGTACTGGTTGTTCCTTATAAATGAATGAATGAACGAGTGATATAGTGAATGAATGAAGCATTTATTAAGCACCAAGTATATGCAAAGCACTGAGGATACAAACAGAAAAGTAAGACAATTTTTGCTCTCAGGGAGCTCACATTCTAAAGAGGGAGAAAACATGTAGGGAAAGTCAGCTGCAAGTCAGATGGAAAGGTCCCAGGGTCGTAAAAATGTGGTCACAAAGCAGAGACTAGAGAGGATTGTTGGTCCATCATTTCTGACTCTTTGTGAGCCCTTTTAGGGTTTTTCTTGGCAAAGATACTAGAGTGTTTTGCCATTTCCTTGTCCAGTTCATTTCACAGATGAGAAAAGTGAGGAAAACAAGGTTAAGTGGCATGCCCAGGGTCACACAGGAAGAATCCAAGACCATGAATTTGAGTCTTTTTGATCCCAAGCCCAGCACTCTATACATTGTGCCACCTATTAGCTCCACATTAAAGAAGATGCCTCTTCCTTAATGCCATTTCCACTAATAAAATCAAATAATTTCTGATATTGAAGCCAAACTATTAAATGCTTCATGAATTTTCATGAATGCACTAAAGCGTCCATCTCTCCCATTTCCTTAAAGGCTCAGTTCAGGTTCCATCATCTATGTGAGACCTTCTTTGGCCCTCCTGGCTGCTGGTGTCATCCCATTCCAAATCACCTTGTATCGATTTTGTCTATAACTGGCTGGACTGTAAACTCATCAAGGGCTGGGAGAGTTTCTCTTTTTCTTCCATCGCCCTGACACCTAACACAGGACCTGGCACGTAGTAGGTGTTAAGACCTGTCTGTTGGTAATAATAGTAGCAGACATTCATATAGTACTTTATACATATTATCTCCATTTCATCCTCACAACACTGAGAAATTGGTGTATTATTACCCCTATTTTACAGAGGGGGGAAACCAAAGATCAGACAGGTTCAATAGCATGCCCAGCTAATAAATGTCTGAGACAGAATACAAAACCAAGGCTTCAAGGGCAATGGGGTATTATAGTGGATAGAGCAAAGGACCTGGAGCATCTGGGTTCAAATCTGGCCTCAGGCACTTCCTACCTGTGTGACACTAGTCAAGTCACTTAACTCTGATTGCAAAATCCTTGCCACTCTTCTATCATAGAATTATACCAAATCTAAGGGTCTTAAAAAAAAACACACACCACAAGACTTCCTGACTCGAGTTCCAGGGTCCAACTCACTATACCAGCGTTGGCAATGGTTTTCAAGTTCATGTGGCCAAATTGCAACTTCAAGCTGTCTGTGAGCCTCCCCCCCCCCCTTACCCCAGAGAGCAGAGGGAAAAAGTTCTTGCTTTGGGCAGCTGTCCAGAAGAACGGGACATCATAAATGTCCTTGGGCACTGGGAAGAGGGAGAACAAAGCAGCTCTCCCCGTGCCGGCTTGGCACCCATGCCAATACTTTGCCATCGCTGCACTATACCATGCTGCCTTTTAAGAAGCAGAGGATACAGACTGGCCTCTCAGAATATCTAAGCTAGAAGCAATCTCTGAGATCATCTAGTCAATCCAGTGGTCTCAGACTCAAATCACACATTCACTTTAATAACCAACCTAGATTACTTATCTAAATCTTTGTCTTTTTCAAAGGTTCCCATTTATAAAATACTTTGTCTGGCCAAATGGTTCCCTCACAACAACCTTGTAAGGTAGAAAGTTTTATGATCTCTATTTTACCGCTGAGGAAAATAAAACTAAAATGACTTGCCCTGGGTCACACAGCTATTAATGGTCAAAACCAGGATTATAAACCAGGTCTTCTGACTTCAAAGACCAGGGTTCTTCCCACTATCCCATAATCCCTTTAAAAGCTCTATATTCTGCAGAAGGGACCTTGTAAAACCTTGGCACGCTCGCTCGAGGCATGAGGCAGAAGGTAATTAGGCTCAGAGCCCCCTGAATAACAAGTGATTTCACTTTCCCAATCAGGGCATAACCCAAGGTGGCCCCAGTGCTACTCCAGGCATGCAGCAATCCATTCTGGACACTGAGCGGAAGCCACCAAAAATAGTCTTCTTGGGGAACTACCTCACCAACTCAGGAGCATGTTATGAAATATGCCCAAAGGGGAGATTTGAAAATTATTGTGCAACTTGGATACTCACCAAACTTAGACTGTGTGAAGTGGCTCAAGTGGAAACAGAGGCTGAGCAAAAGTTTGCCTCACTCAACAAAGTGAGCCGTTCCTCTATAAAAATAAATACGAATCAGTCAAAACTCTGAGAATAACTGCAATATAATCTAAGGCAATTTTTATGTTAGTATGTGTTCCTCTGTGTGTGTACATATATATACACATCATACATATATGTATATAAAGGATCTATACAAATATGATATAAATATGTGACATGCAGGTATATGTTATATGTGTGTAATGTGATTTAATGTGTGCACGGGTGTATGTTTTTCTTATTTGTGTATATGTATGTATATACATGTGTGTGTGTTGTGTGTTCTCACAGGGAGTGATCTTGTGGTCAGGAAGACATTAAGTCATTCATGCATGTCACATAGAAGCTACTCAGTGTCCCCAGGCAAAGCCCTAAAACTAAAAGATGCAGTTGGGTAGCTCAGTGGATAGAGCACTGGGTCTGGAATCAAGAAGATCTGAATTCAAATGTAGCCTCAGATATTTACTAGCTGGGTAACCCTGGGTAATTTAACCTGTTTGCCTTAATCCACTAGTGAAAGAAATGGCAAACCACGCCAGTTTCTTTGCCAAAAAAAAATTATTAGCAAAATTGGAGTGCTATCATCCATAGGGTCATGAAGAGTTGGACACAACTGAATAAAAAAATAAGTGGTCAATTTGAATTAATGAAGGAAATTTTCACATTGGGAGATTCCCAACATGGTAGAATCCCAGGTCTAGAGTAACAAGAAGGTCTTAAAGTGCTTAACCACCAGTCTTGTCCAGCCCCGTGAAGCTTAGCATCTCAAAACACTTGGTTAGATGCCAAGGTAGTGTATTTCCTTCTAGTACAAATGTGGTTATACTCTGAAGGAAGTGATCTCTCAGGCACTGGAGATTCATACCTTTGGGGTAATGGTGGCCTGCTGTAATCAGACTCCCAGACAATAACTTAGGGAGATATTTGGCTATGTGGAAAAAAAGACATTTCTGGCTAGCTGGTAAAAAGGTATGAGTTAGACATTTGGAAATATGATCCCACTGGGAAAAGAACTTCCTTCACTGATATAGACCTAACACCTCTCAAACTTTTCCATTGTGAAGACTAGATTTGGCTCTCCCCTGATTGTAACTATGAAGGTATTAGTTCTTCCTTTATTGTGAAGATTAAATTGTAATCCCCTATCTATTTTTAGATTTTAATCCCCAAAGTGTAAACCCAGTACTTAAAGTAGATCTACCCATTTTAACCACAAAAAGGTGTGAACTAAGTACAAAAGGGTATGAACTAACCACAAAAAAGGTATGAACATCCATTTCATACTTTGAGTGGGAGGTCTGTGACACACATATGAAAGAGTGGGCAGTCCTGGAGTGGAGCGTCTGCTGTAATTGGTAGACATAAAATTTAGGGGAGGTGACACAAGAGAAAAAGGTTTTTAAATAGTGGAAACATAGATACACAGGGATCATCTGTCACTCAGGCTTGGACTGGGATCATCAGTCACTCAAAGTTGGAGTGGAAAGAGAAACTTGAGAGACTGGAAGACAGACACTCAGGCTTGGAGTGAAGACACTTGGCGGTGGAACTGGAACCCTGGAGGAGCTCGTGCAGGAGACCTCAGACTGCCTTCCTTTTAAACAGTCACCATGGTGAGTGTAAAGGCTGACTTCTTTCCTTGCCCTTTCTGAAGGTGTGAACCTCTGAGAAAGGCCCATCGACTTGAGACTCCTTTCCCCTGACTAGTGCCTTAGAATTTCTACCTGGCTCAGAGGAAGCTGGAGCGCTCTCTCTCTCTCTCTCTCTCTCTCTCTCTCTCTCTCTCTCTCTCTCTCTCTCTCTTTCTCTCTCTCTCTCTCCCCTTTTCTCTCTTCTTTAATATCTTCCCTCTATTGAAAAATAAACTACCAGTAAATTCCATTTTACTTTAATAATTCATTTTGGGATTTAGAAAGTAAATGCCTGGTGACCACCAATTTAATATCAGTCCAACCATATAAATTTAACACCATCCTATAGGATTCTCATTCATATCAGTCCATAAATTCTCCTTACAAAACCCTCTATAAATTGGATTTCTTTAGTTCTTTTTATATCTCAAGGATGCCACTATTGCCTTCAAATTTTCTAATCTATTATCTCTATATGTTTACATGTTGTCTCCCCCATTAGATTGTGAACACCTTGAGGGAAGTAGAGTCTTTCTTTTAGCTTTTATATAAACTCCTTAAGGGAGGTCATTTTTCCTCTTTTTGAATCCCCAGCAATTAACACAGAGCCTAGCATATAGAAGACACTTAATAAATATTAACTAATGGACTGATTTTTGAAGCAAGGGGTGACTTCCAAATCTAGCCAGAATTCTTCCTTCAATTTAACTCTAAGCCCAGCTTATTTTTTGCCTATAGTTTCTTCTCAAGATCTTTTTTATTTTATTTTGTTAAATATTTCCCAATTACATCTAAAAATTTTTGATAATAATTTTTTTTAAATTTTAAGTTCCATATTTTCTCCCTTCTTGAGAAGGCAAGCAATTTTATATCAATTACACATGTGAAGTCATTCTGCTCAAAATCTTGATCAAGATGAACTCAATTGACTGCCTGTCCCAATGCATGTTCCAAGGAAGGTAATTTTCAGTTTTTTCATCCACTTTGTTTTTCCCAATGTCTATAGCTAAGCTGGTTTTTCAAAAATAATAATTGTCCTCCCAGAACAGAAATAGGAACAATAGGTAGCACAGCAGATAAAATATTGGGCATGAAGTCAGGAAGACTCCTCTTCCTGAGTTCAAATCCAGCCTCAGACACTTACTAACTGTGACATTGGGCAAATCACAACCCTGTTTGCCTCATGTTCCTCATCTGTTATATAAGCTGGAGGAAGAAATAGCAAACCATTCCAGTTTGTATGCCAGGAAAACCCCAAATGGGGACACAAAGAGTCAAATACAACTGAATGATAAAAACATAAAGATAGAGCAATATTTTTTAAATTCATAGCCATTACTGTTATCCAAAAAGAAAAATGGGCTGTCTCAAGGGTTGTGAATTTGTAGAGACCTTCCAGTAAAAGATAAATGATCATTCCTCAAGGATGGTACAGAGGAAAATGTTGTTTAGTTATGTTCAGGTCTAAATGGCCTCAAAGATCTCTGTCATATCTGAGTTTCTGTGTTTCTCTGGTTATGTGCTTCCCTGATTCTAAGGTAGACAGCTAGGACTGCAGTGGATAGTGTCCTGGACTCAGAACCATAATCCAGTCCAGCCTGTGACACTTACTAGCTGTCAAGCCTGGGCAAATGGCCTAACCTCAGTTTCCTCATCTATAACATGAGAGAGTTGAACTACACAGCCTTTCTTTTAGTATCATTCTAGCTCTAAATCTACACTATTAAATAATCTCTAAAATCTCTTTCATCTCTGAAATTCTGTTACTTTCTCTGAGTTGCTATATCTATTTCCTCTCCCTGGGCCTCAGTTTCTTCTTCTGTTAAATGAGAGGTTGAGGCTAGTCAATCTCCATCCCTTTTAGCTCAAACATTTCATGTGCTGAGACTCTACCTCTCTGTTACACAGGAGGCCTAGGATGAGGGTTATTGTTATTCTTGTCCCCAATGTCTGAATTATAATTAGGGTCTACACTCATTTGACAAGGAAAGCCAGGCTCTAAGGTAATTACCCCAGGCAGGGTTTCTGTCAGTCTCCAACATGAACGTCTATCTTGGCTGCCTACTTTTTTTTTTTAATTTGCCATAGCCGTATTTATTTTAGCTCCTCACAAAGGAAATGCTAATTGTTCTCAGATGTACCCTCTAGGCCCCTTCACAAAGTGGAATTGATGGAACTGGACTCACCCTAAGGGTTTCATCCAAATAAATAAATAAATAAATAAGATGGGCCTGAAAAGTTGGAAGGAAATGAATAAACTAGTCTGCATGCTCATTAAGAGACGATTCATTTGAAGTCTCCAAATATACGTGAAAATTTGTCAGCTGAGGGGAGAAACATAAGCCAATGGGATTAAGAAAAGAAAGACAAAAAATAGAAATAAAAAGCCCTGTACTCCAAGTGTGCCTGGCAAAGATCAGCTAAGCTCTCAGGATGCCCCGATCACCCACAGAGCCCTCCCAAGCAATGGTATTCCACAATTCCATTAGCAAAAAAAAAATTTTTTTTTTGAGAGAATTGCTGAAGAGAGAAAGATTTAGTGGCAAACAGAAACAGAATGTCAGTCAGACAAGATCTCAGAGGCTAACTCTCCACTAGACATGGTCACCCAATGCCACCCAGTACCTTGGAGGGCAACCTGGATCACATCTGTACAACTCTTATTATAAGGAGGATTTTCCTCTACTTTCCCCAGTTTCCCCTATAGAGATCTTGTTTGTATATGTTGCCTCCCTGATTCAACTGTAAGCTCTGTGGAAATATGGACTACGGTTGGGAGACTCAGTAGATAGAGGACTAGGGATAGAGATAAGAGGTCCTGGGTTCAAATCTGATCTTAAATACTTCCTAGTTGTGTGACCCTAGGCAAATCACTTAACCCCCATCACCTAGCCCTTACTGCTCTACTGATTTGGAACCAATACACAGTATTAATTCTTTTTTTTAGATGATTATAAACTTTTACTTAGAAGGTTTTTTCATGGTTACATGATTCATGATTTTTCCCACTCATCTTCCCTCCCTACTCTTGGAGCTAACAAGCAATTCCACTGGGTTATACATTTATTTGTTCAAAACCTATTTCTATGTTATTCATATTTGCAATAGAGTGATCTCTTAACACCAAAACCCTATTCATATCCCCATTGAACTATGTGATTGATCATGTTTTTCTTCTGCATTTCTACTCCCACAGTTCTTTCTCTAGATGTGGATAACATCCTTTCTCATAAATTCCTCTGGATTGTCCTGTATCATTGCATTGCTGCTAGTAGAAAAGTCTATTGGGGACTTCCAGGGATGGATCCAAGATGGTGGAGTAATCCAGAGCAACTCTGTGCCACCATGAGAATCCTCTCCAACCAAGATTAAAATATTGCCACAAAATGAATACAGGAGTGAAAGAACCAAAAAGGAGAAATGAAACAACTTTCAAGAAAAGAAAATCCCAAAAGTTAGACAAAGAACATCTGGGGTGAGAAGAGAACAAAGCCAGCAAGAAGCTATAGCAAAGAAGGAAGAGCAAACCAAGAGGAAACTATACCCCCACACCCCATATCTGCTGTTCAAGGTTCAGGAACCTATGACCAAACCAACATCCATATCCTGAGATTCTGCTTGGGCAAAGAGTAGTATAAGTCACCTCATACCCTTTGAAATTTCAAACCTATAGAGAAGTTCAGAGCCCCAGCCCAGGGAATTCTAGTCTGAGCTTGAGATAAGGACTTAGTTCATACTTTGGGGTGATTGATAGTGCTAAGTATTAAGTACTGATCTTTTTGGCTAAAGCTCAGGGTGGAGGTCCAAGACAGGACAATCAAGGGTGTTCCTGATGAGATCAAGCACACAACCTCTGACCTGATCAAGATAAAAGTGAAATCAAAAGCTTATACCTAAGTCTGAGGCAAGTTTTTAACCTATCAGGATCTCAAGGGTCAATTGAATCAGCAGGGGAGGGGGGTCTCAGAACTCTCAGCCCTCAGACCATCACATTATACCCCCAGCCTAACTATAATTTGATAGGAAAAGTGAGCAAACAACAAAAAAGCACCTAACTCTAAAGAATTTTTATGGAGACAAAAAGCAAGGTACAGACACAGAAGGGGACAGTGAAAGGAAAGGAAACACATGCAAAGTCCTCAAGAAAAATATGGAGTGGACACAGATTCTGGAAGAACTCAAAAAGGACTTCAAAAAACAATTAAGAGAGGCAAAGGAAAAGTGGAGAAGAGAGATGAAAGGGATGCAAGAAGAAATGGGCAAATTGAAAAAGAAGAACCAAAAACTGACAAAGGAAAATCAGGCCTTAGAAATCAGAATTGATCATCTAGAAACTAATGGTTTCATGAGAAATCAAGAAACAACAAAGCAGAATCAAAGGAATGAAAAAAACAGGAAAACATGAAATAGCTTATTGATAAAATAACTGACCTAGAAAATAGATCTAGAAGAGACAATTTGAGAATTATTGGACTAACTGAAAGCCATGGTCAAGAGATAACCTTGGGCATCATATTACAAGAGATTATCAAATATAACTGCCCATTGATCCTCAAACAACAAAATAAAATTGAAAGAATTCATAGATCAGCTCCAGAAGGAAATCCTCAAATGACAATTTCTAGGAACATAATAGCTAAATTCAAGAGCCACCGAGTCAAGAAAAAAAATTCTTCAAACAGCCAGAAAGAAACCATGGATCACACAGGACCTAGAAGCTTCTACATTGAAAAATAAAAATGTATGGAATATGATATTAAGGAAGGCAAAAGATTTGAGTTTACAACCCAGAATCGCCTATCCAGAAAAACTGAGTATATTCTTTCAGGGAATAAAATGGTCATTCAATAAGATAGATTTCCAAGCATTCCTGAAGAATAATCCAGACTAAACAAAAAATTTGAAGTCCAAACATGAGACACAATATAAACCAAAAAATGTAAATAAGAAAGAGAAAATTTAAAGGATTCATTAAATTCAAAATATTTATATGACTAAATGGAAAGAATATTTCTGTAATTCTCAAAAATTACTCTTAGTAGTAAAGAAGATAAAAGGAATTTACTCAGACAGAGGGTGGAGAAGTGAGCTAATTATGATAATATTATATGTGATGATGTGAAATATATGTAAATTGATGATAAGGAACAATATTTATGTATGATATGACATGGATGCATATGAATGATAAATTAAAAAATCAGCCAAGGGCTGAAAGAGGGTAGCACTGAGAGAAAATGGAAAGGATAGATAGAATGGGGTAAATTATATAACATAAAGAGGCATGAAAAATCATTATAGAGAGGGGAATATAAGGTGGTGACAGGCAATGATTGAACTTTACTCTCATCATAACTGGTTCATAGAGGGGAAAACAAGTATACTCAGTGGGGTATAAAATTCTATCTTACCCTAATCAGTGGAATATAGAATTCTATCCTACACCACAGAGAAGTAGAAAGGTAATAAGACAAGTGAAGAGGAAGGCAATTGGAGGGAGGAGGAAGTGGAGGAGGAGGTGACAAAAAGCAAAATACTGGTGAGGAGGAACAGAAAGAAAGGGATTTAAAGGGGATAATATGATGGAGAGCAATACACAGTTAGTAATCATAACACTGAATATAAATGGGATGAACTCACCCATAAAATGGAAGTGGATAGCAGAGTATATTAAAAACCAGGATACTCCTATATGTTGTTTACAAGAAACACATTTGAGGCAGGGAAATACCCACAGATTCAAGGTAAAAGGCTGGAGCAGAATTTATTATGCATCATCTAAAGTTTTAAAAAAGTAGGAGTAGCAATCATGATACCAGAAAAAGCTAAAGTTGAAATTTATCTTATTAAAAGATATAAAGAAGGAAATTACATTTTGCTAAAGGGTACTATAAACAATGAGGTAATATCATTACTAACCATTTATGCACCAAATGGTATAGCATCTAGATTTCTAAAAGAAAAATTAAAGGAGCTCAAGGAGGAAGTAGATCATAAGACCATACTAGTAGGGAATCTTAACCTTCCCCTTTCAGAACTAGATAAATTGAACCAAAAAATAAATAAGAAAGAAGTAAGGGAATTGAATGAAATGCTAGAAAAATTAGAGTTAATAGATATCTGGAGAAAACTGAACGGGGATAAAAAGGAACATACCTTTTTCTCAGTATTACATGGTACATATACAAAGATTGACCATGTACGAGGGCATAGAAATATTGTAAGCAAATGCAGAAAAGCAGAAATAATAAATGCAACTTTTTCAGATCATATTGTGATAAAATTATAATTAACAAGGGTCCATGGAATGACAACTTCAAAATTAATTAGAAACTAAATAATCTAACTCTTCAAAACTGGTGAGTAAAAAAAGAAATCATAGAAACAATTACGGACTTCATTAAAGAGAATGACAATGAGGAGATAACATATCAAAACCTATGGGATATGACCAAAGCAGTACTCAGGGGGAAGATTTATATCTCTGAGTGCCTATAGGAACAAAATCGAATGGGAGGAGATGAAAGAATTGTATTTACGATTTAAAAAATTAGAAAAATAACAAGTTAAAAATCCCCAGATAAAAACTAAATTGGAAATCTTAAAAATTAAAGGAGAAACTAATAAAATTGAAAGTAAAGGAACTCTTAAACTAATAAATAAGACTAAGAACTGGTTCTTTGGAAAAAATAAAATAGATAAAATACTAGTTAATCTAATTTATAAAAGGAGAAGCAAATTAATAGTATCAAAGATAAAAAGTATGATCTTACCTCTAATAAGCAAATTAAGGTAATTATTAAGAAATATTTTGCCCAATTATATGACAATAAATATGACAATCTAGGATATATGGATGAATATTTACAAAAAATATAAATCACCTAATCCCATCTCAGAAAAAGAAATTGAACAAGCCAGCTTCCTAAGAAAAAAATCCCCAGGGCCAGATGTATTCACAAGTGAATTCTATCATACATTTAAAGAACAACTAATCACAATAGTATACAAATCATTTGACAAAATAAGGAAAGAAGGAGTCTTAACAAATTATTTTTATGATACAAATATGGTATTGATTCCAAAGACAGGTAGACTAAAAACAGAAAAGGAAAACTATAGACCATTCTCCTTAATGAACATAAATGTAAAAATCTTAAATAAAATACTAGCAAAAAGACTACAGCAAGTTATCACAGGGATTATTCACTATGACCAGGTGGGATTTATAACAAGAATACAAGGATGGTTTAATATTAGGAAAAACCATCCATGTAATTGACCATATCAATAATCAAACCAACAGAAATCACATGATTATCTCAATATATGCAGAAAAAGCCTTTGACAAAATGCCACACCCATTCCCATTGAAATCACTAGAAAGTATAGGAATAGAAGGGCCATTTCTCAAAATAATAAATAGTACATATTTAAAACCATTCACAAATATCATCTGCAATGGGGACAAGTTAAAAGCCTTCCCAATAAGATCAGGAGTGAAGCAAGTATACCCATTATCATCTCTGTTGTTCAATATTGTACTAAAAATGCTAGCAGTAGCAATTACAGAAGAAAAAGAAATTGAGGGGATTAAAGTAGACAATGGGGAAACTAAATTATCACTCTTTTCAGATGATATGATGGTCTACTTAGAGAATTCTAGAAAATCAACTAAAAAGCTAGTGGAAATAATCAACAACTTTAGCAAAGTTCTAGAGTACAAAATAAACTCACAAAAATCATCAGCATTTCTATATATTTACAACAAAATTCAGCAGCAGGAGTTAGAAAGAAAAACTCCATTTAAAATCACTATAGACCATATAAAATATTTAGGAATCTATCTGCCAAAACAAACACAAGAATTATATGAACACAACTACAAAACACTTTTCACACAATTAAAACTAGATCTAAATAATTGGAAAAAAACATTAATTGCTCATGGGTAGGATGAGCTAACATAATAAAAATGACCAACCTATCCAAATTAATCTACTTATTCAGTGTCATACCTATCAAACTATCAAAAAACTTTTTTATAAAATTAGAAAAAATTATAATAAAGTTCATCTGGAAGAACAAAAGATCAAGAATATCAAGGGAAATAATGAAAAAAATGTGAAAAATGGGGGCCTAGCAGTACCAGATCTTAAATTTTTCTATAAAGCAGTGGTCATCAAAACAATGTGGTACTGGCTAAGAGACAGAAGAGTGGATCAATGTAATAGACTAATGACCTCAGCAAGCTAATGTTCAATAAACCCAAATATCCCAGCTTTTAGTACTAGAACTCACTATTTGACAAAAACTCCTGGGAAAATTGGAAAATAGTATGGAAAAAATTAGGGTTAGATCAACATCATACACCCTATACCAAGATAAATTCAAAAAGGGGAAATAACTTAAATATAAAGAATGAAATCATAAATAAATTAGATGAACATAGAATAGTATAACTGCCAGATCGGTAGGAAAGGAAGGAATTTAAGACCAAGCAAGAGATAGAAAACATTACAAAATGTAAAACAAATGACTTTGATTATATCAAATTTAAAAGGTTTTGTACAAACAAAATCAATGAAACCAAAATTCTCTGACAAAGGTTTAATTTCCCAAATATATAAGGAACTAAGTCAAATTTACAAAAAAATCAAACCATTCTCCAATCGACAAATAGTCAAGGGGCACGAATAGGCAGTTTTCACATGAAGAAATCAAAACTATAAATAAGCACATGAAAAAGAGTTCTAAATCCCTCCTGAATAGAAATGAATAGAGAAATGAAAATAAAAACAATTCTGAGGTACCACCTTGCACCTAGCAGATTGGTCAATATGGTAGCAAAGGAAAGTGATAAATGTTGGAGGGGATGTGGCAAAATCGAGACACTAATACACTGCAAGTGGAGTTGTAAATTGATCCAACCATTCTGGAGGGCAATTTGGAACTATGCGCAAAGGATTTTGAAAGAATGCTTGCCCTTTGATCCAGCCATAGCACTGATGGGTTTGTACCCCAAAAGAGATAACAGGAAAAAATACTTGCACAAAAATATTTATAGCCACATTCTTCGTGGTGGCAAAAAATTGGAAGATGAGGGGGTGTCCATCGATTGAGGAATAGCTGGACAAATTGTGCTGAAAGGAATGATGAGCTAGAGGATTTCTATGTGAACTAGAAAGACCTCCAGGAATTGATGCAGAGTGAAATGAGTAAAAACAGGAGAACATTGCACACAGAAACTGATCCATTACATGCCTATTTGAAGCCAGGACTTCCCATCTCTAGACATGGGCATCCATCCATTGAGTCATCCAGCTGCCCCTGATTAATTGATTGTTAACTGCCTTCTTCTGATTGTTCCTAGTCCTGCCTCTGGAGCCAAGCAGAAAGAGTCCAGTCCTGTCTTCCATATTACAACCCTTCAGATACTTGAAAATAGGCATCTTGTCACCCCTAAGACTTTTCCAGGTTAAGTAGTCCTAACTTGGCATGAAATTGGGGTTCTTTGCCTCTGTTGTTTCCCTCTTTATCAATGTCCTTCCTAAAATATGCCATAGCCCTATGATCTAATCCAAAGAATTAGAGCAGAAAAGACCTGATAATCAGAGTAGGCAAGTAGCTTTGTCTATCTGGGCATCAGTCATTTCATATGTAGAATTATGGTGATGTGCTATAATAAAAATATTGATTCAAAAAAATATCAACTTTGGAATCAAAGAAAGTGGATTCAAATCCTGCCTCTAACACTTTTTTAAAATCCTTAACTTCTGTCTTAAAATCAATACTGTGTGTTGATTCTAAGACAGAATAACAGTAAGAGCTAGGCTATGGGAGTTAAGTGACTTGTCCAATGTCACACAGCTAGGAAGGATCTGAGGCCAGATTTGAAACCAGGATTTCAGGCTTTCAATCCCCTGAGCCACCTCACTGCCCCACCTCTAACACTCTTTGTGTGATCTTGGACAAGTCACTTAAACTGAATCCCTGAGTTTCAGTTTCATCATGTATGAAATAAGGGGGTTGGTGACTTCTGAGGCTACTTCCAGTTTTCTGTGATCAAAGTCCTGTGCTTAGGTTCTGGTGATACTATGATATTGAATAATCTCTTCCCTCAAGGAGTTGACATTCTATTGGAGAAGGCAGTGTAGACAGAGACTTCTAAATATAAGGTAATTCCTGAGGGAAGGGAACACTAATTGAGGAGATAAGAAATCATCTCAAATGACCACTAAAATTCCTTTTAGCCCAGAGGCTCTATGACCTACCAGCACAATGAAGAAAACCCTAATGAGTCACTCCTTGAACAAGCAACATCACTGTGTCCCGAAGCCATCCTTTTTTAAACACAAGTGCTTTTATGTAAACCCTGAGAGGAGAAATAGCATGGAATTAGCAGCCACAGTAACTGGTATGACAAGACGTGAATCTGTTTTAAACTAACCAAATGTTTCTCTAGAAGACGTGTCAGGGAAGCTACAGATACTGTTAATGTGACAGACAGAGGCAGAGGGAGGATTCCGAGTGAGCAAGGCACAAAGAACATGATTGGAAAAATCAAAGAGGTTGGAAGGAGACAAAGGCAGGAACCAAGGAGAGCTGTGCACATAATCTGAAAGTCACACAACCTTGGAGACCTTCTAGTCCAATCCCACTCATCTTACAGATGAGGAAACTGAGGACCAGGGAAGGGAGTCAACCTGCAGAAATTGTGCAGAGGAAATATTTCAAAAGTCTTTTTTTTCCATCTCAGTTCCAAAATACAGTCATCATCATTGTTCTAATCTAATCATCTCATTTTACAGTTGAAGAAACGGTGGTCCAGAAAGTTTGAGTTACTCTCCCAAATTTGGGCAAGCTCAGAATACTCTTTAGCCTGCCATCTTGGCTACCAGAAGTTGCAGCCCCAAGTCAAATAGGTTGTAAGGGAAAGAGCCAGGATTTGCAACTTAGTTGTCTTACTTTAAATCCAATGACCTATCCACTACATGGTACAGCCTCAGTCAGTCAGTCAATAAGCATTTTCTAACTGTCTACCATATGCCAAGAGTTGGGCTAAGCTCTGAGGATACAGTCCCTGCTCTCAAGGAATTCACAGGCTAGTGAGGGAGACAGCATGTAGACAGCTATGCACAAACAAGGCAGAAATGACAAGCTGGAAATAATAAATAGAAGGAAGGCACAAGAATTATAGAAGATTGCGAAATGCTTCCTGGAGAAGGTGGAAGGAAGCCAGGGAATCCAGGAGGTGAAGATGAAGGGGGAAAGTATTCTAGAAATGGGGGACAGCCAGGAAAAATACCCAGTCAGGAGATGGAGTATTTTGCTCAAGAAACAAAAAAGAAGTCAATGTCACTGAATCAGAAAAAGGGATAGGAAGAGGGAAAGTGATGCTGCAATAAAGCAGAAGACCTGAAGGGCTAGATTATGAAGGACTTGGAGGTGATAGATAACCACTGGCATTTACTGAGTGAGGTAGGAGGTGGTCATGGTCATACCTAACCATTAAAAAATTTCATTTTGGCAGCTGAGTGGAGGATGAATTTAAGTGAGGAGAAACTTCTAGCAGCAAAACTTACCAATGTACTATTCCTATAGTCTAGGTGTGAGATGTTGAGGGTCTGCACTAGGGTGGTGTCCGCATCAAAGGAGAGAGCATATTTGAGAGATGTTATGAGGCTGCTAGGAGGTTCAGTAGATAGAGTGCTGAGCTTGGATTCAGGAAGACCTGAGTTCAAATCTGGCCTCAGACTCTTGCTAGATATATGACCCTGGATAAGTCATTTAACCTTAGTTTGTCTTAACTCACTGAAGAAGGAAATGGCAAACCACTCCAGTGTCTTTGCCAAGAAAGTCCCATACTGGGTCATGAATAGTCAGACACAACTGAACAACAGATTGGATATGGGGAATGGGGGCAGGGAGGTGAAGGGTTGAGAGAGAGAGAGAGAGAGAGAGAGAGAGAGAGAGAGAGAGAGAGAGAGATGGCAAGCATTTCCCATCTCTCTGGTTCTCTGGTTCTTGGCTTCTTCAGCTATAAAGTGGGGGGATTAGTTGGTCTTTCAGTCAGTAAACATTTATTATGTGTCTAATATGTTCCAAGCACAATACTAAGTCTGAGGATAATAAAGATGCAAAAGACAGTCCCTGCCCTCAAGGAACTTATAATCTAATGAGAGAAGACACCAGACAAGAGAAAACTAGAGAGGTGGAGGGGGAAGAGTAGAAAAGAATATACCTGGCATAGGAGCATGTTAGAGAAGTCTGGTGGGAAATGAATGGATTAGATCATCTCTAAAGCCCATCCAAGGCCTAATATTCTAGGATTGTATGGTTACATATTGAAAACTGGTGTAGGAGGAAAAGATCTTCCAGCTGAAGATCTGGGGAACCTACCACAGAACTGAAGGTGGCTCCTGAGAAGCTCCCTGCCAAGGAGACTTCCAATTTGGTTCACTTTAACAGGTGCTTATTAAATGCCAACTGTATGCCATCAATGCCATCATTGAATATTATTTAAAGAGGCTTCCTTGGCCCCTGGAAGTCCTGAGTTCACACACCGACTCTGATATCTATTGGATGTGTTTTGGCCCTGAGCTAATCAATAAACATGTCAGTAGCCCCAAGCAATTCTGGGGATGAACTGCTATTGCTAAAGGAAATTTTCTCACCAGGAGCTCTTTACTCTGATGAAATCAGACTAGAGTACAATCAAAAAAAAAGAAGAAGAAGAAAGAAAGAAAGAAAAAGAAAGCTGTGGTTAGAGAGAAAAATAAACACTCATGCATATACACACTACATGTTGAATGTATGTGTGTGTGTATATACATTCGAGGTTCAGTCATGTCTGACTTTTTATGACCCCATGTGGAGTTTTCTTGGCAGAGATGCTGGAGTAGTTTGCCATTTCCTTTTCTAGCTTATTTTACAGATGAGGAAACTGAGACAAACAGGTTTAAGTGACTTGCCCAGGGTCACACAGCTGGTAAACACTTAAAACTGAATTAGAACTCAGGCCTTCCTGACTCCAGGCACAGCACTCTATTCTCCATGCCATCTAGCTGCATGCATAACTTTTATATGTGTATATATATTTTATATATTTATGTATATATTTAACATATTTGTATATCTATTTTATGTATATGTGTAGCATACATGTTTACATAGATGTGAGTCTATATACATGTGTATACATATATGTGTGTCCATATACATGAGTGTGCATGCTTATATATGCACTGTGTGCATGTATGTGCCAGGCATGAATAAATACCAAGACAAAAAATGAGACACTCAAAAGGCCACATGGCATAGTGAATAGAAAAGTGGCTTCTAAATCAAGATGACCTGAGTTCAAATTCCACTTTTGGTCAAAATGAATTCATGGCCTTTGGCAAATCATTAGTCTCTCCAACCTAGGCAACACTTTGAAGACTATTCAAAGTACAATAGTTCATCTGTCTTAATAAAGGATATTTCACCAGGTGTTCTATGCAAAAGTCTGGATCACCACCAAGATTGCACACCCAAAAAAAAGAAGAAACTTAGAAACAGTCCCTTACCTCAGGAAGCTTATATTCTAATGAGGGAAAATGATACATCCACAAGTAAGTTAATACAAAGTTGGTAGAGCAGAAAGAGCCCTAGCTCTAGTCAGAGGACATCTTTCTATATATTTGCTTTCTTTTCTTCTTTTTTTTAACTCTTAGCTTTCATTTTAGAATCAATACTGTGTATTGGTTCCAAGGCAGAAGAGCAGTAAGAGCTAAGCAATGGGAGTTAAGTGACTTCCCAGAGCCACACAGCTATGAAGTGTCTGAGGGTCAGATTTGAACCCAGAAACTCCCATCTCCAGACCTGGCTCTCAACTCACTGAGACAACCAACTGTCCTCTCTAATTGTTTTCTTCTTCTTGTCATCATTCGTCCTTCATTTTTTTCTTCCTCCTCCCACCTCACTTTCTTTTTTTTCTTTCTTTATTTTATTTTAATAACAAATTTCATCCTTCATTTTTAAGAGGATCAGTGACATCATGGGGGTGATAGCCTAACTTGTATGTGAATTGGATTTCAGTGAGGCAGTTACACAAAGTCATCAGCCTCCCTCTCTCTTCCAAAGTCACCAATATTCAATGTTAAGACAAAGTCAAGACAACTGACGATGGCCCAGGATGCAGTAGATGACCTTTGGGTCTTCAATGTCTGAACAAGCTCTAAGCACTGTTAAAGGGATTTTCTTAATTTCTCCCTCTGTCTCTTTAAGAGGCAAGAGAGCAGGATTTCTAAGTAGATCAGAACTGACAGGAGTCAATGAGCCAGAGCTGAAGCTTCTGTTACCAGGGAGACCAGAACTGAGGAAAGGAAGTAGACTGCCCTTTGATAGAAAGCTAGGGGGGACAGTTGGTCAGTGAGAAGATAAAGGCAGTTGGGGGGAAGTCTTTTGCCTCTGGCATCTCTAGAGAGCAGGAGGTCTGTCTCTGAGGCAAGGGGCTACTGGCAGTTGGCTACTGACAAATGGGCTGCTATAGAAAACTGATTGAAGGAGTGAGTGAGTGGTGGCTCTCTATAATTTTAGGGAGTTAGGGAGTTAGTGAATAATTTATAGATAGAGTAAGTTAGATAGGCCTGGCATGCCAGGCAGAAGAAACTGTCCTCAGAAGACAGAGATAGTTTTAGGAAATTTGGGGAAGTATTGGGAATTTTTGGTATATTCATAGGGTATAAGATTTATAACCTCTTTCCTCTTTTCTATCTTTCTATCTTTACTTCTTAAATTAAACAAAGTTTCTGTTAAACTACTCTCCTCATTTTGTTGAATTCCTTAATTTAACCCTTACAATACTGCACCTACTTCAGCAACCTAGAATGAATTGGTCTCATCTGCCCCTTCCACCAGGGAAGCCTTCACACACTTCTGGTAGACACCCCCCTAACTCATCAATGATATCAGTATCACCATTGATGCCCAGCTTGGTAGTTTCTTACTGAATCCCTGCCCAAAGTCAGTCATTAGCCCCTGGAGGCTCAAGAACCACCACCACCATTGCCTTGCTTCGCCCAGACTCCCCCTAAGCTGGAGAATCTTATCCTACCACATTGCTCATTGGATTGGCTCCACCCTAAATTCTTGTTCTATGACTTTTGTCTAGTGGTTCATTTAAAAGAACAAATAAACCTGTCTCTAAGCCTCATCTAATCAGGAAGCCCCCCAGGCTGTCTCTATAGATAGCCCTCATTCAAGCTCTCCTGTGACCAGACAACAGCAGTGTGCTAGCAAATGTTTAACAATCATTTCTCTACCCAAAAAAAAAAGCATATTCATGCCACACTGTTAAATTTAATCTATATTATTAACATTTTCCCAATTACTTTCTTAAATCTAGATAACTGACAAAACAATAAATCAAGCCCCATTTGTAGTGTTAGCCAATTTCCTGGGTGTAAATTTTCACACTGAAAATTTAACAATCTGTTCTTGGAAGCCAGTTTGAGTGGGATCCCAAGACACTCCTGCAAAAGCCTCCTTGGTATCATCTCCCCTCTTCCCTTCTTTCAGGTGGTGGCAGGGAGAAAGGAGAAATAAGATTAATAAAATACAATTTCCTATTCAAGCCAATAAATATGTATTAAATATCCATTCTGTATCAGTGACTGCACTAAGCATTTTCTATCACCTCAAAAACTTGCCTCAAATCCAAAGACAGCCTGATTCATTACAACCCACTCTCGCTCCAGCATAGCAGAATTTGGAGAGTATAGCTTGTCCTTAAGAAGCCTTACACTAGTCCTAGAATACTATGTGGGGCCTAAATCTCAGCCCTTGCTACTTCAACTCATTGTTTCTAGTTTTTCACTACAAAGTCAAATCAGATAAATCTAACCACTTTGCTGGACAACAAGGTGGTGCAATGGATAGAGTGTCAGACCTGGAATCAGGAAGACTCTTCTTCTTGGATTCAAATCTGGTTTTAGCTACTTATTAGCTCTTTGACTGGACAGATCACTTAACTCTGTTTGCCTCAGTTTCCCCATCAGTAAAATGAGCTGGAGAAGGAAATGGCAAACCAATATTTGTGCCAAGAAAACCCCAAAATGGGATCACAAAGAGTCAGACATGCCTGAAAATGACTGAACGATGACAACAATCCTTCTTGTGACAACCTTTCAAATGCTTAAAGATAGGTAGTCATCATATTCTCTCTCCTCCAAATCTTCTCTTCTCCTAGCTAACCTTCCCATGCTCTCTCCAATGATCCCCAGAAGACAGTTTGGGGTCCTCTCACTATTCTTAGTCTCAGCACAGTGTCTGGTATACCTAGTAAGTACTTGTTTCTTTACTCCTCCCCTTTTTTCCTTCCTATTTTCTTTTCCCTTCTTAAAGACCAATCTGGCCTCAGAAATGTCCTAGTTATGAGACCTTGGGCAAGTCACTTCACCCTGGTTGCCTAGCCCTCACTGATAGATACTAAAACAAAAGGTAAGGAGGGGAAAAAAAGATAAACTTGAATTTAAGCTTACCAAAAGGTGATACCCAAAACGAGATATAGTACTCCAGACCATAATCAGGGCAGATGACAGCAGGACTGCCACAGTCCTCATTCTGGGGAAGAGACTTTTATGCTCCTCTGTGTCCTAGATGAATGGTTGCTGACATAGTTTCTTCACCCTTCTGTGCCACTGTCCCACATTCATTTTTGAAACCAAGGCTTCAGATTTTAAAAAGAAGAAAGACCCAGAGGGTAATCAAGCATTTGTCCAGAACCTACACTTTTGCCTGATTTCTCTGCTGCCCATGGAAACTCTTGGAATGACCTGGAATCTTGGGAATTTATCTGACCTGTTTTAGGTCTTGCATTGTAGGAAGGGGAAAACTAATCAATCCTCTCTTTCTCCTTAAAAATTAAAATTAAAATTGACAGCGTTTTTAAAGTTCTCAAAGCATTTTAGTTAGGCTTCACAGCCATCCTAGGAAGCAGGCACTATAGCTTTACTATCCTTGGTTTACAGGTGAGGAAACTGAGGCTCAAAAAAGTAAATGATTTGCCCAAGGTCACACAGGGAGCAGGGCTAGAATTGAACCCTAGTCTTTTTGATTCTGTGATGTTACACTGCTGTCCCATTTCATACGCCTATGAGATCCCACCAGAATTAAACTTTGCCTTTCTAGAAAAGAATCCTAGGTTCTTTTAGATTTAGACCTGAAAGAGTCCTTAGAAGCCAAAGGGCTACCTATTCATGAAAGTGACTTCTAGGAGTAGCTGTGCCCCTGGTCAACAATACCTTTCCAAAGGCCTGTCATAAAGCCTAAAATTCCCAACATGAATCATTCTGATTAAGGCATTTTCTCCAAGAGGGGCCTTAGACCTCTCCAGGGACCATGTGGGAGAATTCTGAGGTCCCTATATCATTATCTAAGATCTTAATAACCCTTTACCCTTAAGTAACTGCTTTCATCTGTTCCTTCTATAAACCTTAATTAATTAAGCCTCACAGCTCCTTTGTGAAGAAAGGTAATATTACCCTGATATTTGGCCAAACCCATGAAGACCGAGGCACAGAGATCCTCCATGCCTGGCCTGGCCATTTTCTGCTAAATTGCTATGTCGGCGATGTTGATGGGGCACAGGGTGCCAGATAATAATAATGCTTCTGGTTGAACTGTGAAACAGCAGGAGTACTGATGTCAATCATTCAGCTGACTGTCGATCAGCTGTCAAGCTATACAGTTAGGGTGTAGAGCCATTTAATGGAAACACCAATCCAACCCTGAACATTTTTTCTCTCCCCCCACCAAGTCAATTTGACTGCTACCAGTGTTGACACACATTAGTGCCATGGTAACCTGTAAAGGAGCCTGCCCCTATTCACACGATGAAGGCTAGAAAAGCTGGAAGACAGATTGTGGGGTGTCTGACTCCATCCCTCCCCACCGTAGCCTTGCACACTCAGTCGCCCTCACACTTGGGTTGGGGCAGGGGAAAGAGCACCCCTCTGGAAGACAATGGGCTTAGTCTGGGGGATGATGGGACATTTTAGAGTTGGAAGGGACCTTGATATTCATGTCATCTGACCCATTCCTTCAGAAGAATTCACTTTACAAAATATCCAACAAATAGTCACTCAGTCTCTGTTTGAAGACCTCCAGTGAGAAAGAACCCACTACCTCCTGAGGCATCCCATTTACACATGTGGATAACTATAATTGCTAGAGAGGTTTTTCTGACATCAGACTTAAATCTGACTCTTTGTAACTTCCACTCATTGTTCCTGGTTCTGCCCTCTGGGACCAAACAGAAAAAGTCTATTTTCCCTCCCACAAGATGGTCTTTCAAATACTTGTACATAACCATTATGCCTCCAGCAAGTCTTCTCTTCTCCAGGCAAATATCTCCACCTAATTTCAACAGACCTTCTTATGGCTCAGACTCAAGGACTGTCACCATCTTGGTTGCCCAACTTTGAACCCCCTCTAGCTTGTCAAAGTCTTTCCTAAACTGTGACTTTCAGAACTGAACACAATATCCAAATAGAATCTGATCAGGGAAGAGTCCCAAGCGTGAGTGTGCTGTTAAACATTTAACAGCTCTCCCCCCCCCCCCCCCACACACACACACAAAAAAAAAATATATATATATATATATATATATATCTGCAAGACACACTCAAGTTTAATCTGCATTATTAACATTTTCTCCATCACGTTATTAAATGTAAACATCAAAACTATAAATCAATCACTGATCTGTAGTGTTTGCCAATTTCTAAGGTGTAAATGTTCACACAGAAAATTTTATTAAATTGTTCTGTTCCAGCAAAGCTTGAGACTTTTTGGTTAAGCCATGCTGCCTGTGACCACTGATATCTTGCCATGAAACTTTAGTTCCCCAGCTATTGACCATCCCCAGCCACCTCCCCTCCAGCCATCATTCTCATCCCCCTTCCACCAGAATCTTGGACTCTGCCTCTGGGACATTAATAGGTGAGATTTCACCTTATCTTGTCTAGAACCAGGCTGCCATGCTTCTTCTTGATCATCTTCTCAACATGACACTCCTCCCCTTTTTAATTCACCTTTATGTAAAGTTTTCCCCCATTAGAATGTAAACTCCCTGAGGGAAGGGATTGTCTTGCTTGCTTGGACTTGCATCCCCAGAATTTAACATAACACCTGCCACAATGTAAGCATTTAATACATGCTTTTTTCTGCCTATCTGGTTTGTTTTTCCTAAGGAAGAAATTTGTTAAATCCCCTAACAAGACTCAAGGATCAAATCATGGGATCTTGGATCTGAAATAGATCTTACCTTATTCCAGACTCCTGCACAATGCAAAACAACAAATAACAATTCACAATTCTACAGTGTTTAAAGGTTTATACAGCTTCCTTCACAACACTCCTATGAAATAAGTAGCACATATGTTATTATCCTATGGTCACAGGCAGCATGGCTTAACCAAGAATAGGCTAAACCAAACAAGCTTTTATTTTCTTTTTTTAAACTAGTATTCCTAAAGTCGCAGGTCAGAGAATTCTATAGCTACAGTGGGGACATAATTTTCCCAGGTTCCCATACTTCATGTGTCATCAGCCAAGATTATTCAAACCTAGGTCTCCCCAGACTCCAGGCCCATCCAGCACTCCTCTTAGACCACGGGGCTTCTCTATCAGAGGGTCATCCATCTTAAGTCTGAATATTTCCAACAATAGGGAGTTTCCTGTCTTTCAAGGCAACTCATTTCTGTTTAGGATGGCTCTCGTTGTAGAAAACGTTCATTCATTAAACAATTCAAAACAGCTTAGTTGTTCTAATTCTCATATGGCTTGAATTTTTACAAAAATTATGTGAAATATTCTTCCCTTTTCAGGATTCTAGTTCAGTGGTTGAAACACATTCATTAACTCATCAGCTTCCTACTTCTGTCTTTAGAAGAACTTTATCTACCTGACCCCTTATCTAATAATGAGTACCGCTGGCTCCAGCAGTCCCAATATGGGAACAAAGGAGGACTATGCACCCCAGTAAGAGGATCCAATGTGTTTGAATAATAATGGAATAAGAGCTATAGATTGAAAAGGAAGGGCTGGGCCAGGGAAAGTAAAGGGCCTAGTATAGAAAATGACCAGATACTAAGGTCTTGGTCAGAGTCATTTAATGTTTAAAAAAAAGAAAGTGGAAAAATGCACTGGACTGAAAGATAGGAGACTCAGGCTCTATTTTTAATTCTTCTACTAATTAGCCAAATGAGATAGGGCAAACCACTTCATCCCTGTGAGCCTCAGTTTCTTCATCTATAAAATGAAAGATCTGGCAATCTTCCTCGTCTCCATAAAGAGATGTGGGATTATGGGGACAGACAATTGCAAACACTATCAGACAAAGTCATTGTATCAGTTATTTTTACTCAGCCTATTATAATATTATATTACCATATTATATTATTATAACAATCATCATTGTTATAAATGGCATGTATATAGGTTCTGGGGGGTCATTCTCCCATTTCTTTTTTGTATTAGCAGGCTGGGTTTCCAGGACTCACTGCTGCTTCTCCTATCCAGGGCTCTAGGAATAAGGCTGAGGGGTTATGGGGTATTCTTCTAATACAATTTCTCATCGCCCTTCATCTGATCTATTTTCTCCTATTATCAATTTACCAATTACTCTTTTCCCCAGGATCGTGTAACCCAATTGACCAATTGATTTCTCCTCAAAACAAATTAACCAATTAACATCAACTAGCTTGTATAAAGGATGATTTACTAAAAAGAATTGAATCCTAAAAACCTTCCCTCACACGAAAGCATACTTACTCTCCTTTATATACCCACTCAAGCCCTAGGAGAATAGGTTGCTACAAAGCAAGCTGTAGTTACAACAAAGGATTTGCCAACTAATTTCTTGTAGTTATGTAACTGATGAGTGAGTTACTCCCTCATTTTCAGGAGGTATTGTCTTCACTGTCAGGTCAAGCAGGTTGCTTCCCTTAGCTAGCCTTAGCTATGAACTCTGCCTGCTTGACCTCTGGTGTTTTTGCAACCTTTCTAAGTTCCTATGGGTGTCATTTGATCCATTCTATCTCCCATACACATACATCTAAGATCAGGAAAGAACAGATTCAATAGGACAAAAGAAACATGGGCTCCATGTATTCATGACCATATGGTGGTTGGACAGTAACAACCAGATTCTGCTACTGATGCTGATGTTACCTCTCTCCTCCCTTGGAGATCCACATTTTTTTTTTCACTTGAAAACAACCGGAGCAAGAGACAGCTTTATTCTGTTCTTAACTTTTGTATGCCCTCAGTTCTATCTCAGCAGCTAATTAAGTTTTCTGTCACCAGACAAGTTGTAGTCAATGGATACTAGGATACAAACAATATTTATTTGAGGACAGAGTCCCTTTATCACATGTTATTTCTGGAAGCAATCTGACCAAGCTTCCAACTGGTTTGATACCAAGCAAAGCACATTGTGCATACTCAAATATAGTTCTCAAATCATCTGTGGGCAGGGTAAAATGTAAAACAAAAAAGTACAAATAAAACTTTGTATTAATAAAGAGGTGGGATTAGAATGATCTATAAGACCCAATTTACCTCTAACCAGTTATGGTTCTATATTCAAGTCATCTCTTTACAGATGTATCTACTAGAATGTGTCACTCAGATTTATCAAAACACAAAAACAATGTGAATTAAACTATTTAATTTTCTAAATTTAGTCATTAACTTATGTGATCTCAAGCAAATATATTATTTAACTTCTCTGATTCTCCATTTCCTCATTGAAAATGGAGATAAGAATTTCCACTTCCTTTAACTAGGATGTTTTGAAATCATAAAGTCATAAAATGTTAGCACTTGTAAAAATTTTATAGATCATCTAGCCCAACAAAAAAGGAAAGAGTTTTTTAATCCTTTTTTAAAGGCTGTGACTCATAAAACAACATAATCTCTGAAGAATCAAAATTTCAGGAGACTCAAAGGACCAGGGGAAAGGTGCAAGGTGAGTGGAAATAAGCCACAGTATATTTCCATTCCAATGATGGAAGAAGAAAAAAGAAGAGATGATGAAAAGTGAGTCATATAGAAAGAGCAAGGAATGACAGATGGACAACATTAGAGCTACATTCATATAATATAGAGCCTTTGAAGCTTACAAAGTGATTTCTTTATTACACTATGAGCTTGATGGTACAATTATTATCATTGTCATTTTGTAGATGAGGAAACCAAAGTTCTAAGAGATTGGGTGACTAATTCATCATTAACACAGAAAGTAAGTTTTTTTCAAAGTGGTAACCAAACCTAGATCTCTCAACTCCAAGATATATCTTTCCACTTTGTCAATTTTGTCCGATGTTAAAATTTTTAGTGAAAAAAAAAATCTCCATATCTTTGTTGAATGAATGAATCAATGAATGGATCAATGAGTGAATGAATGAATGGGTAGATGTAAGAGGTAACAGAGAATAAGAATGTGTAGATGAGCTGTGACTGAGGTTTTTAGGAATACTAACATCATTAAGATTACATTGAAGTGTTCAATATAGCTTCACATTTTGAAAAGCACTTTATACAGATTATCTGATGAGTCCCACAGCAACCCTATATGGTAGTTATTGGGTCTTGCTTCAGACTTTTGATTTCATCTGGAAGGATGTCTTTCTACCAATGAAGATTGCTAACTGTTTTACAATTTATATCTATTAGACAGTTGCCTTAGAGATACTGAGAGGTTAAATAACTTTACCCAACTCACAGAATCAGTATGTTAGAAGAGAAATTTAAACCCAGGTCTCCTTGCCTCCAGGGTCAAGTTCTATATCCACTAGAATTAAGGCTGCCTCTCAGAAAGTCACTACGATTTTTATTATGGTCATTTTACAGTTAAGCAAGCTGAAACTCAGAGTACTCAAAGTAAAGTGACTTACCCTAGGTCACCAAGCTAGTGTCAGAGGCAAGATTTGAACTCCTGTTTTTCTAACTCCAAAGCCAGCACACTATCCAGTAACCCAACCTGCCTCCCCATCTCATCTCTCTGTAAATCCTTGCTCTTTGGAACAGATAATTCCCTATTACTACAGGTTTGGGGGCAAACAGCAATAAGATGGGCTGGCTTGGTGGGGGAAGGGAGCATACCAACTTCATCTTTCTTCTATTACAGCTTAGTTTAGCATAACTGCTCCTTAGGCTCCCTTTGAAATTATATCTCTGTCAGTCTTCTTACTGTGGTTCTTTAAAGTCAATGTCTTTTAAGAAGAAATTTCAAGGGAAAAATATACCCTGAACAGCACCATCAGGCATCAATGATGATTCCTGATTACACCTACTTTTATCAGTGTGAACTACATTTCTTTTACCATTTAATCACAGAAACTACAACCTCCAGCAGATAACACCAACAAACCAGTCTGATAGCTACATAATAAGCCACGATGCTCAGAAGATTAGATTTAACATCCCTAATTGCCCTGCATTTCATTAAGAGGAGCAGAATATTAGAGCCAATCTGTGCCTCTAAGGGCTGCCCAAAGCACCACTAACACTGGGACATGGGGCACTGGAAACAGGCAAAATGGAAGGAGGAATCAATAGTCATTCGATTCTTTGTCATATACATCTTTACATGTACATCTGTGAATGGCTTCCCCCATCCCCACCCCCAAAGATGCCTGGTTGTTGGGGGGTAGGGTAGAGGGAGGAGAGAGAAAGAGGGAGAGAGACAGTGATACAGAGAGACAGGCAGACAGACAGGCAAGCAGACAAACAGGCAAACAGGCAGGCAGACAGGCAGGCAGGCAAGCTGGCAGACAGAAAGGCAAGCAGACAAAGATAGGCAGGCAAATAAGCAAATAGGCAAGCACGCAGGCATAGATAGATAGATAGATAGATAGATAGATAGATAGATAGATAGATAGATAGATGATGGATGGATAGATAGATGGGTGGATGAATAGATAGATAGATAGATAGATAGATAGATAGATAGATAGATAGATAGATAGATGAATAGATAGATGATAGATAGATGGATGGGTGTATAGATAGATGGATGGAGGGATGGATAGACGAACCAACAGAATGACAGACAGATAGATAGATAGATAGATAGATAGAGCATTTATTAAGTGTTTTATCTATATGCCAACCCCTAGGGATCCAAAAATAAGACAGCCTTTATTCTCAAGAAACTTACATTCTAATAAAGGAAGACAAAATAAAAGGGAAGCTGGAAAAGGTATAGAAAGAAGGGAAGATGATATTCTTGTAAACCAAGACCTAGAAGGTAGGGGAATGAAGCAAATGGAAGAGTAAGGTGGGAATGAAGAGAGTAGCATGGGTTAGATTCCTCAAGATATGGCAGTCCTGGGTAGGAATTCACCAATCAGCCAGCAGTTCTCAGAGGACAATTATCTTTAGGTGCATAAGGTAACTGGTGGAGAGGTGGAACAGATGGGGAAGCAAGCTGAGAGGTAAGAGAGAATCAGAAATTCATGAGTATTATTTTGGATAATCATTTAAACAATATTTGGACAATGGAAAGGGAAGGGAGTGGGCATCCTATCAGACTGAGAAAACATCATTACCCAGGAAGGAAGACAGAAAAGATTGGAACTGCAAAGAAAAAAATTGAGAGACAAAACTGGATGTCTCATGGAAGTAGATTTAACTCAATATGAGAAAGAACTTTCTAAAAATTAGACCTATCAGAAAATAGAATTGGAGATGGAGGGCAATATTAGATATAGAGTCATAGTACCTGATTAAATTGCTATTCCAGTGCTGTGTGAACTATCTCTGGACCTTGATTTCCTCATGATAACTAAAATGTTTCTGGAATTGCTTATAACACTAAATCTCTGATCTTATCATGTTATGGTCTCTTGTGATATAGGAAGATTCTTATCACTGGAGATTAACAAACAGAAGCTAGATAACTCCTTTTGAAAGATATTGTCAAAGGGAGGGATACTTTCAGGAATATGTCAAAGCCAAGTCAAAGCAACTGATTATTAGATTTTCAGTGTGAGCATTTATACCTTAGATCAAATTGGAGATTAGCTTGTTTTGTCAACTATGTAGACTTACAAGAATATGGAGAAAATGCTTAGAAATGAAAATTAAATGTTTGTGTTATGCATTTTTGGAGAGTCAGTTGTTAAATATTTGCAAACACACTCCTGGATACACTGGGAAATATAGGTGATGTAAAAACAAGAGATAAGGACTGTATTTGGGGATTTCATTGCTATGAAAAACTCCAAGATAAGGGAACCTCCTCTACTAGAGCAGGTCAGTACCTTTTCTGGTCAGCAACCTAACAGTGTTAGGTTAGTTGCCTCGAATACTTAAGCACTTTCCTCAGGGTCACAAAGCCAACATATGTCAAAGGCAAAGCTTCAACCAAGGTTTTTTCTGGTGCCAATGCTGACATTCTATATAATATGACATGCTTCCTTTCACAATAAGATATCACTAAAAATTATTTTTAGAAAAAGAAAAGCAGTAATGCAATGATCTTGAACAACCCTGAAAGACGTATGACAGGGAATACCATCCACCTACAGAGAAAGAACTGTTGGAGTGGTTTTTCACATCAATGTATTTATGGTTTTATTTTGGGGTTTTGGTTACATTTGAATGTGCTCTTACAACAATGACCAATATGGAAGTGTTTTGCATGACAATAAAAATATTTTTTAATGTATTTCTTAGAAAAAAGACAGAAGGGAAGACACTCATGGACCAACCATCCCAATAGAGGAAACAAATGATTAAATGAGAAATTAATGCCACCTTTGTTGTTAGAATAGACATTTTCCTAGGCATCATGAAAATGGAGGAGTATTGATCCAGAAATCAGGAAATTGGAGTTATAGTCACTAATTTGTCACTCCTTTTCTCTGTGACCTTATTCAATTCGCTTTCCCTCAGTGGACTCAATTTCCACATCTGTAAAATGAGTAGATTAGACTTGATGAACTCAAAGGTCTCTTTCAGCTCTAAGAGTCCATTAATGACAACAGGTGTTTTATTACTAAATAAACTACTCCTCTAAAGTCCTCTTCTGATGCCTGTTATGGCCTTGGAGGTGACCTTGGGTTTCCAAAGGCTATGTCTGGGGAGCACAATATCTGGTCACTCCGGCCAAACTGGGAAGAGTTCCAGGTCGGGCCTCCCAATGGACCATCCAACAAGAACATATCAAGCTCCATGCAGTGAAGCCTATTAATAAGAGAAGCTGGCTGCCATAGCAATTCATGAAGCCATTCACTAAGTTGTAGAGGGGCTGAGTCCACAGAGTTCTTACAAATCACTAAAAGTCCAAGGATAAACCATTCTGTTTGTGTAGGTATGACCTCCATTGGCATAGACAGTAACCACTTCATGCCACTTCATTCTATGGCATTATAGCTAGGTAACTAATGATAACACTTAAAGCTTTACAAAGCAACTCACAATCTAATTTGATTCACACAACAACCTTAGGATGGAGGTACCATTGTTATCTCCATTTTATAGATGAGGAAACTGAGGCAGACAGTGATTAAGTGACTTTCCCAAGGTCACACAGCTAGCAAGTGTCTAAGGCTGGTTTTGAATTCAATGTCCTAATTCTGGGTCCTGTGCTCTATCCATTTCAATCCCCAATTCCATTTGGAATGTCCTATATATAATATATGGGTCTTTATGTGTGTGTGTGTGTGTGAGAGAGACAGACAGAGACAGAAATGGTGGGGGAGGACAGAGACTAAGAGAGAGATAGAGGAAGGGAGGGAGGGAAATTGAGAGAGAGAGAGAGAGAGAGAGAGAGAGAGAGAGAGAGAGAGAGAGAGAGAGAGAGAGAGAGAAAGAGAAAGAGAGAGAGAGAGAGAGAGAGAGAGAGAGAGAGAGAGAGAAGAGAAAGAGAGAGAGAGAGAGAGAGAGAGAGAGAGAGAGAGGAGCTACAGATGATACAATAGATAGAATACAAGAGTCAGAAAGACCGGAGTTTAAATCCAGACTCAGACACTCACTAGTGGCTCTGGACAAATTACTTCTATTTCTTTCCTCTTTCAGTTACTCATCTCTAAAAGGGGGACAATAATAACACCTACTGCACAGGGTTGTTGTAAGGATCAAATGAGATATTTGTAGAGTGCTTCTCATAGTACCTGGAATCTAGCAGGCATTATATAAATGGTAGCTATTATTATTATTCCATACATACCCAGGATATCCCAAAAGTCTTAGTTTGTATAAATATATGTAAGCATTTATATTTATATTTATATTTACATGTGTGTATGCATGCTCATGAGTTTATATGTATATACAAAAATATACTCATGTCTGTATTCACACAAATTTTACATCTATATACACTCCATTTGCCATTACTATTACTTTGCCAAACAATTACTTTATGTCTAGACCATTAAAATGCTGATAACTATCAACCAGCAGAAATATACAGAAAGGGAAATATATATGCTTATGTATGTATATACCTATACATAAATGTATATGTCGGTTGATATTTTAAACATTCCTTCCCTAGTAGCCAAGTTTCTGAAGATGAACCTCTCTCCAAGCTTAACAAGGCTGTTTCCTGATTGACTGGCATGAAATCCTGCACTGTGCAATTTGAAGATCATAAATAAATTCTATACTTGTATGGTCAATGTTCAAAGCTCATTATCCCAGGGGAAACTGCTCGTCCCAGTAAAAAGAGGCAAAAAAAAAAAACAAAACTGGACATTAGGAACCGGATTTCACAAGCCTGGCTTCTGCCACAGAATGGCTTGCAGCCTTAGGCCTTCCTGGGGCTCCTACTCACCCTCTAACAACTCAAATAACAGAACAGGTATCTGAATTGGTAAAGAGAGGGAGGGATGAAGGGAGGGAGGAAGGGAGGAGGAAGGAAGGAAGGAAGGAAGGAAGGAAGGAAGGAAGGAAGGAAGGAAGGAAGGAAGGAAGGAAGGAAGGAAGGAAGGAAGGAAGGAAGGAAGGAACGAAGGAAGGAAGGAAGGAAGGAAGGAAGGAAGGAAGGAAGGAAGGAAGGAAGGAAGGAAGGAAGGGAGGGAGGGAGGGAGGAAGGAAATGAAAAATCTATTGCTCTTCTCCCATTCCTCCCATTGCACCAGAGACCAAGCCACCGGATAGCAGAAAGTCCCTCTGTGAACCACACCTGGTTCAAGGAACTCTGCCTTGATCTACTACTCCCTGTCTGAAAAGGTCTTTGGGATCACTAATCTGCAAGGCCCTTTACCGCTTCATTATGCACCCTTTGAAGAGTCCAATAACACTGGAAATCATATGCCAGTAAAAGAAACATGCAGACTCCATAAACCGGCAGCCAGACTAACGACCATTTGTAGCTGCTCTGAAGGCTACACATGTGAGAAATAAATTTCCCCATGTAAACACACGGTAATAAAGTGAGTCATTCCTGACCATAAGGCGCTATATAATTACCTGAACTTACTCCATGCAGAGATGACACGTTATTGAGATTCACAATTCCATGGGGGAGTTTAATAGATTCTCTATTGACCAGATAAATCATCCAATTATCCCTCCAGCTCCCTCCCCGCCCAGATCCTTGTTCTTCGGGAGCCTGATTCACGTTCTATGTCACCTGCCGGGATCAGTTCCCGAGAGCCCGTGACCTGGTTCCCATAGCATGACACAGCCCCTAAGAAAGTGCCGAGAGAGAGAGAGATGGGGTGGAGACATAGCCAGGAGGTGAATGGAGAGATTTACCCAGACAACCTGCGTAAGCATGGAGATCGGTACACATCTGGGGAGCTCAGGGCATGTCGCAAGACTTCCTCCGCGAACAGATTATAGCCTGCAAATTACTCAGCAGCTAAGGTGAGCCCAAGGGGAATAAACAAACTCCCAAAGAAAGGCAGCCCACACCCATTCAGGTCTTTTATCCATACAGCGAGCTCTCAGCCAACTCTTGAGGTCCCTGCCAAGAGAAGCCTGAACCTCGTCACATAGGGCAGCCCTGGAGAAGAGAGGACAGGGTCCTCCCATGTCCTCTCACCGGGAAGCCTCAGTTCTCGGCAGGTCCTGAGAAGGACTCGTTTCACCCCGTACTGTTTTTTTAAGAAGAAGAATCTTCCGTGTGAATGTAACCTTTTACAATTTGTGAAGCATCTTCTATTGACATCCATCATCTTATTTTAGCCTCACAACAAACAGGGGATAAAAGTATCACTGTGCCCGTTTTATAGATTAGGAAACGGAGGCTCCAAGAGGTCAAGAAGTTTACACAAGTTTGCAGAACTAGAAAGTAAAAGTAGCAGACATACATGTGAACTTCATATTTATTAAGAAATGATGGGGGTAGCTGGTTGGCTCAGTGGATTGAGAGTCAGGCCTAGAGATGGGAGGTCCTAGGTTCAAATCTGGCCTCAGACACTTCCTAGCTGTGTGACCCTGGGCAAGTCACTTAACCCCCATTGGCTAGCCCTTACCACTCTTCTGCCTTGGAGCCAATACACAGTATTGACTCCAAGATGGAAGGTAAGGGTTTAAAAAAAGAAAGAAAGAAAGAAATGATGACCATGAAGAACTCAGAGAAGCATAGAATTCCTCTGGACTGATGAAGTCACAGGAATCAAATATATATAAATATGTATAAATATAATAATGTAAGGAAACAATAACAACAAAAACTTGAATATTGTATAGTGACAATGTCCAAGTTTGGCCCTGGAGAAGAGATGAGAAGATGTTCCCTCCCTTCTCTATGAAACTGAGAGTCAGACGCAGTTGTTAGTTAGTTTTGCTGACTTGCTTTTTAGATTTATTTTTATTAAAAGAGCCTAGAGTCAGAAGACTTGAGTTCAAATCCCACCTCAGATTCTTACTAGCTGTGTGACCCTGGGGAAGTCACTTAATTTCTGTTTGCCTTAACCCACTGGAGAGGGGAAAAGCAAGTCATTACAATATCTTTGGCAAAAAAAAAAAAATGGATAGAATGGTCCATGAGGTTATAAAGAGTTATACATGACTGAATGAACTTTACTAGGGATGGCTCCCTATAGAGGAGAAGGAAATACTGAAGAATTAATAATATATTTATAACTCAGATAAAATTGCTTACCATTTTCAGGAGGGGAGGGAAGAAAGAGAAGAAGGGAGACAATTTGGATCTTATAACTTCAGAAAATATATGTGGAAAATTAATTACATTTAATTGGGAAAATAAAATATCTTTAAAAACAAAAGAAGGAAAGTGCTATAAAATATTGGTTAAGATTTAAAGCAAAAGAAAAGTAATTGCAGAGCCAAGAGTGAAATGTCTGTCCAAGGAATCTAAGTCCATTTTTTTTTCATCTACATCACATTGCTGCCCAAGACTCCCTTCAGAAAGATTCCACAGGTCTAAGCTAAATAGGGAATATGTGCCTTCTATTTCTTTCTGTTTCATTCACTCATCCATTCAGTAAATATTTACTAAATGTCATGTTAGACATCTAGCTAGCTACTATTGTTATTGTTAGTCGTTTCAATTGTATCCAACTCCCCTATTTTGGTTGGGTTGGGTTTTTGTTTATTTTTTAACTGTATTGGGGAAGATAAAAAAATGAGCAAGGCACAGTCTTAGTCCTTCAAGAATTTATACTCTAGTGAAATAGGTAAGACAGATACAACATATAATACAAAGCAGAAGAATCTGCTGGATGAATTTGGAGTGAGAGCACCTGGGTTTGACTCTAGAATCTGATCCCTATTACCTTAGGGTTACCTGTTAAGTTAGTTAAACCTAGTATTCAATTTTCATATCTGTAAGATGAAGGCATAGGAGTTAATGATCTCTAAATCTCTAGCTATCAGTTCATGAATTCTATGAAATGCCTAGGAGAGGTTTGACAAGGTGGCATGAGAGATAAAGGAATATGATGTCAAGAATGCCCAATGTGGAATCAGAGGACCTGGGTTCAAATCCTGATCCTGCTGCTTACTAGTTAAGTGACTTCAGTCAAGACACTTTCCCTCCCTCTGAGCCTCAGTGTCCTCATTTATAAAAAAGGAGAGGAGGGGATAGAGCAGGTGAACAAGATAATGGCTAAGTCCTCTTCTACTTTAGGGTGGAAAGACCAGGGAAGGTTTCATAGAAGAGGCGGTATTTGAGCTGAACCTTGTAGGATGGATAGGATTTCAACAGGCAGTGACGGACGAAGAAACACATTCTGGACATATTAAGTCACCTCACTCTCTACTCTCCTCCAGTAAAAGACTTACCCCATATTGACCCTTGGAAAAAGAAGGGCGTGGGACACTTCGTTGCAAATTAGTTTGCCTCAGCCCTGTTTCCAATTCAAAAACAAGCAAAATATAGTCAAAAAAAATATAGTCAAAAAAATATAGTCAAAAACAAGCAAAATATAGACTAAATTCTTCAAGAATTTATAATCTAGTGAAAGAGATAAGACAAGCATATAATACAGAACAAAAGAACCTGCTCCAGTGTCCAGAGCAGGATTTGGAGTGAGAGCATCCAGCTAGTCAGTGAGCAGTCCTGAGTGCCTAAGCCTTCCTTCCTTTAACATTCTCTCTACCTAATGCTCCATTCACTCAGACAATTTCACTTGCTTTTGCAACAGCTATACCAAGAGAAAGTAGAGCCCAGGAATCTCTCACCATCTCCCCTGCTCCTGAGCTTTATGCCCCAATTAAACTACCAGTCATGATGAGTGTACATGCAAATAGGTTTGCACAATGCTTTGGCACAAGTCATTCTTGAAACCAGTTCCCAGAAAAATTATGACAGAGAGGGCACCGGGAAGTGGTGGCATGGAGAGAACACTTGGACTTGAAGTCAGGAAGCCTGCATTCAAATCCGGACTCTCATACTTCAACGCAGATTCTCCTTAGGCAAGTTCCTTACGTTTTTTGAGCCTCAGAGTCCTCATTTGTAAAGTGAAAGGTGATACTCGCCCTACCTACTTCACTGGGCGGTTGTGGGGAACCTAACCATGTATATCAAGTATTATCTAAATATGACTCAACAGTGTGCTATGGCAGCCAGGAAAGCTAATGTGATCTTAGGATGTATGAAGAGGGACAGAGATTCAAGGACTAAGGAAAGAAATAGTCCCAGGGCACTCTGCCTGGTCTTTGGTTAAGCCAAATCTGAAGTACTGGGCTCAGTTTGAGGCTACATTTTAGGAATGACTATGAAAAGACGGAGATTATCCAGGGATGGTCACAATGCTAAAGTTCTTTGAATTCTTGTCATTAAATAATTGGGTGGAGGAAATAAAGATGTTTTAGTCCAAAGAGGAAAAGGCTTCAAGGGGCCATGAGAGATGTCTTTAAGAATTTAAAGAGCTGCCCTATGAAAGGATTCAGCTTGTTATGCTTGACCCAAGAGGATCAATGGAAGGAAGATGCAAAGAGGCAAATTTTATCTTGAACCTCTCCAGCAATTAGAGTGGTCCAAGGGTGGAACAGGCTGCCTGAAGAGGTAATGGGTTCCCCCTCACTAAGACGTCTTCAAGCAAAGGATAGATGACTAGCCAAACAGTCAGTCAGTCAGTTCAATAAGCATTCATTTTCTGTGCAATATAAAGATAATTTGGGGGCTAGGGTGAGAACGTTGTTCAAATGGTATCAATAAGCATTTATTAGGCACCTACTATATGCCAGGTACCATTGGAGAAACAATGCAAAACAAAAAGTACCTACTCTCAAAGAGCTCACAATTTAATGAGAAACAATATGCAAACAATTATGTACAAAGAAATTATAAACAATAAATTGGAGATAATTCACAGAGTAAAGGCACTAGAATTGAAGAGAATTAGGAAAGGCTTCTTGTTAAATATGTTGTAGAAGGAATTCTTGTTCAAGTATGGAGTGTACTACATTCCCTCTGGGGTCCCTTCTAAGCCTGATATTCTTTGAATACTTGATATATGTGATGATGATGATGATGGTGATGATACCATCTGAGCGACGTTCTCATCCTACCTCCAAAATTATCTTTATATTGCACAGAAAATCATTTTGGCAGGGGATGGATGGGTCCTTGGAGGTTGAATTAAACATATTTGTTATCTATGCTGCCCAAATCCTCAACTAAATGTTGGTAGAGAATACAGCATAAACATTTCATGATTGGCTTTCTAAGCAGAATGAAAAAGTAGAAAGAACACTAGAACTCAGGAAACTTGGATTAAAGGCTCAACACTGACTCTAACTTATTAAATGACCTTGGATAAGTTACTTCAACTCTGGAGGCTGTACTTCAACTCTGGAGTTCCCTTAGCTCTTAAAATAAGGGGCTAATAATAACTGACAGACAGACAGACAGACAGACAGACAGACAGACAGACAGACAGACAGATAGATAGATAGATAGATAGATAGATAGATAGATAGATAGATAGATAGACAGACACATGGATGATGGAGGGAGGGAGGGAGGGAGGGATGGGTGGATAGATAGGTAGGTAGCTAGAAAGAAATATTGTATAATACAAAAGGTTGTACAAAAATATTCATAGCCACACTCTTTGTGGTGGCAAAAAAACTGGAAAATGAGGGGTTGCCCTTGATTGGGGAATGGCTGAACAATGGTGGTAGAATATTATTGTACTGTAAGGAATGATGAACTGGAGGATTTCTACATGAACTGGAAGAACCTCCATGAACAGAGTGAAATGAACAGAACCATGAGAACATTGTACACAGAAAGAGAAACATTGTGAAATTATCCAATGTAATTCTTCTTCTGTACTTCTAGAAGCAATGCAATGATCCAGGACAATCCAGAGGAACTTATGAGAAAGAATGCTATCCACATCAAGAGAAAGAACTATGAGAGTAGAAACACAGAAGAAAAACAAATGACTCATCACTTGTTTATATGGGTATATGATTTGGTTTTGGTTTTAAAAGATTGCTCTATTGCAAAAATGAATGATATGTAAATATGTATCAAGTGATAATATTTGTATAACCCAGTAGAATTGCTTGTCAACTCTGGGAGAAGAGAGGGAAGAAGGAAAGGAAAGGAAAGGAAAGGAAAGGAAAGGAAAGGAAAGGAAAGGAAAGGAAAGGAAAGGAAAGGAAAGGAAAGGAAAGGAAAGGAAAGGAAAGGAAAGGAAAGGAAAGGAAAGGAAAGGAAAGGAAAGGAAAGGAAAGGAAAGGAAAGGAAAGGAAAGGAAAGGAAAGGAAAGGAAAGGAAAGGAAAGGAAAGGAAAGGAATCATGAAAAATTTTTTTAAAAAAAGAAAAAGAAAGATAGATTATAGATGAATGGATAGATAGGTAGATGTTATATGGTTAGATAGATGGCACATGGACAGATAAATAGGTAGCTAAAAAGACTAAATCGATTAAAAAATTCACTAAGCACTTACTCTGTGTCAGGCAATATGCCAATTTATATGACATCTATATAATGTTTTAAAGATTACAAAATGCTCAACATATATAATTGCTTTGGATCTTTAAAACAATTTTGTGAAACAAAAGCTATATTTATTTTAATCTCCATTTCATTGGTGAGGAAACTGAGGCTCAGAGAGATGAGGGATTTGTCCAAGTTCACACAGTGTCTCAGGCCAAAAATGAACTTGGATTTTCCTATCTCAGAGGCCTACCTGCTCTCCACTGACTAGTTCCCTTGATCTAGAAAATCAAGATCTCTCCCAGCTCTATGAACCCATGAATCAATAATTTACTTCATCATAGTGCATTGTGGATTATCTGTGGAAAAAAATCATTCCAAACTAGTTTCTTCCCACTCATCACCTGTATTTTCTATCTCAGCACCTTCTTCAGCCAGCTGGCATGTCTGAAGGAAACACAGACTATATTTATTAAATGCTTAAACAGCAACAATAACAAAAAAATAGTAGGAAAGTGAGTATTCTGGAGCCAACAGTCACATAATAGAGTCTTCAACTAACAGGTAATTTGAATTATGCTATTTATCCATAAAAATCATTGGGAGGAAATGACAATGGGTTCTAAAAATACCTACATAAATGTTTGGGGATTAAATGATGGTTTGAAGTATCTTTGCTCCTGTTCACCATCAAAAATTTGTTGCCACTGGGGAGGTCAAAAAAGAAAATTTAGTTGGGATAAATGAAAAGTCTTACCCTTGGTTTCATAAAATTAAGTTTGTCAGTCTAAGAGGGGAAGTCATGGCTAGACAGCACTTCATTTGAAAAAGATAAGAGCTGTTTAGTGCACTGCATTTTCATTGTGAGAGAACAGTAGGATAGAGAAGCCCAGAAAGCTAAAACTTCAGAATTAGACTATAGTTTATCATTCATTTTTAAAGGTGACCAATGAAATCATGGAGTGATATCTCAACTTGCATGTAAATTCAACTTAAGGGAGGTGGATTTGCACAAAGCCTCAATCTCACTCTTTCTTCCAATCATCGATGTCCAATGATAAGACAAAAGTCAGGACAGCTGGAGATGACCTAAAATGCAGTGAATGGCCTGAGTGTCTGATGTTTGACCAAGCTCTAAGTGCTCCACAGTGCCTGCTTCAACTGCCTTCATGGCAATGGAATGACTTTTTCTCACCCACCCATTCTCCCAGGAGAAGTCTTCACATGGTTGGAGTAGACATTCCCCTAACTCACCTAACTCGCCAAAGTTTGATATCTGTCATTTATCCTTAACCTGGTTTAGCCCATCTGCAACTGTTTATTGGGGTATAGCCTTTGAGTATGCTACAGATTTTTGGAGCCCCATGTGAGAACTGAGGGAAACATGGATACCAAAGGTGGATGAGCAACCCCGAAAAAGGTTCAGGAAACCTCAACCAGAGGTATTAGTCCCCCACAAAGACCCTAAACAAGATATTGATAAATTGGAATATGCCTAGAGAAAGACAGAGGTCATGCCATATAAGGACAATAAGAAGAACTGGGAATATTAGCCTGGAAAAAAGAAGATTTAAGAAGGGACAGGACAATTATCTTCCAGTTATTTGAAGGGGTGTTGTAGGTAAAAGAGGTTAGGCTCATTTTCTTGGACCCAAAGGGCAGGACTAGGAACAATGAGTGGAAGTTGCAGAGAGGAAAGGTTAGATTTGATATAAGGAAAAACTTCATTGTACTTAGAGCTGTCCAGTTTTAGAGAGAACTGTAAGGCTTGTTGAATATTTATAATATAAAGCTTTGGAGGAGTCTTTATCATAACACCTTCTTGCGGCAGGATGGATTTCCAGAGCACGACTTCATTATCCCTTTGGGGATGTAGGATTAGCCCTGAGAGATGGAGCATATCTTTTCTAGTAGTACAAATCACAAGTCCCTACCAGAGTACTATCCTCTTAAAGTTTTTATTTAAGCATCATTTTGTCAGCCAGACTAAAATTGGTTTTTAAAAGAGCATTTACTAAGATGGTACTATGGGTACAAAACATCCCTCAGAAGTCTGTGATATGCTCTTGCCATTTCTTTTTTTTTTTAATAAAAACCCTTACCTTCCATCTTGGAGTCAATACTGTGTATTGGCTCCAAGGCAGAAGAGTGGTAAGGGCTAGGCAATGGGGGTCAAGTGACTTGCCCAGGGTCACACAGCTGGGAAGTGTCTGAGGCCAGATTTGAACCTAGGACCTTTTTTTTCTTTTCTTAAACATATAAACAGTGAAGAGGAAAGTGGGCTCAAACTGTGGCACATGCAGCCATGTGGTATCATGAATTCAATAGTTCTAAGCTACACACAAATGGTCCAACAAGAAAGAGTGTCCAGTGAGGTTACCTAGAGAGGAGAAAACTAATTTGAGTCAAAAATAAAGGAAGTCAGTCCTAGGTTCAAATCTGGCCTCAGCCACTTCCTAGTTGTGTGACCCTGGGCATCACTTGACCCCCATTGCCTAGCCCTTACCACTCTTCTGCCTTGGAGCCAATACACAGTATTGACTCCAAGATGGAAGGTAAGGGTTTAAACAAATAAAATAAAATAAAAAATAAAGGAAGTCAAACTTTCCATTGTCAACCAGCAGTAGGACCAATCCACAAGTAGCCATTACACTTCCAGCTTGATCAAAATAGGGATATCTGTGTTCTCCATCCACCCACCCCCAAATAAAGCATATGAGACAAAGGGGTAGCTTTTGATTTTTGAAAGTCGTTGATCCACCCTCTTTCACTGGGTTCTCAAGAAGTTCTGCTTTAATATAGGCTAGCTTCTTTCTGGGATTGGGAATCTACATTGAATTTGTCCTTAGCAGACATTGCTAACAGTTGTTGCTCTCCCAAGGATGATAAAGCTAAAATGCATGTGAAAAGTCTAAAATAATCCATACCCTTTCAAATCCATCATATCCTCCCCTAATCAAGGATGTATGGGAAGGGGGAAGAGAAAGACCTAGACTAAGACTCAGTCATTTTTCCCTCCAAGCAGTTCCTTCTTAAAGGTTTACTAAAATATTCTTTCCTGCCTTGGCCTTCTTTGGAACTCTATGATTCTACTGGAACAACCTCCAGGAATTGATGCAGAGTGAGAGGAGCAGAACCAGGAGAACATTGTACACAGAGACTGATACACTGTGGTACAACTGAATGTAATGGACTTCTCCATTAGTGGCAATGCAATGACCCTGAACAACGAGAAAAACCACTATCCACATCCAGAGGAAACACTGTGGGAGTAAAAATACCAAAGAAAAACAACTGCTTGAATACATGGGTTGAAGGCATATTCTTGGGGATGTAGACTCTAAATGAACATCCTAGTGTAACCAACAACATGGAAATGGGTTCTGATCAAGGACACATGTAATACCCAATGAAATTGTGTGTTGGCTGCGGGAAGAGTGGGTGGAGGGGAAGGAGGGAAATAATGTGATTATTATAACCAAGGAATAATGTTCTAAATTGACTAAATAAACTTATTCAAATGGGGAAAAAAAAGAAATGCAGAAGGAACTCTATGATTCTAACTAACTTGCTACTTCCACTCCACAATGAAATCTCTCAACCAATTGGGAAAGATTTTCTGCCTGGCATTATTTCCCTTCATCCAATGACTTTCAGAGACTTTCCCAGTCCTGAGATTCTGTCCCAATGATTATGCATAAGATAGGACACTAGCTTTTTTCAGTAAACTTAAGCTTCCATGAGTTTTACTTATTGGCATATATATGAATGCTGACTGTCAGGATCTTGGCAATAATTAACTTACCATTTGATACTTCTTCCTAAAAATATTTTAAGTCATTATACAGACTGCCTCATTTGTATATAGTTTTCATGCATTTTCATGTTGAATTCAAAAGACCCTTACTCTAAGAATGCAAAATGCTTAAATAAAATTAAGTAAGGAAGCACTTTGCAATACCCTGGTTACATAGTAGGTGCTCAACACATTAAGTTTTGATTAAGCTATATGAACTGTGACAAGAACAGGCTAGAACCACTATTCTGGCTTGACCCAACTGACATGAGATAAGTGTCTGCCCAAGAAAGTTGTTGCTAACCCCTCAGATCATCATGAAATCTAGAATTCATTATAGGACAACAAGAACAAGGACAGGGTCGTGGCAGGAAAATCACTTTGACAGCAGAGTAAGGGATGGATAGAATGGGGAGAAGTTTAGTTTAGAAGAGAAATGATAACAGTCTGTATTAGCTTGGTGGAATTGCAAATAGAGAATAGGGGGCATTTACAGAAATAGTAAAGGGAGAAATGGCAAAATGAGGCAACAGATTATAGATAATGGGAGAATGAGACTGAGGAACCAAGGATGACACCAATTTTGCAAGGCTAGGTACCTGGGGAAATAATGGTACTCTCACCTGTAATAGGAAAGTTGGAGAAAGGGAATGATTTTGAGAAAAAGATAGCAAGTTCATTTATGTACAAGTTGAGTTTGAAAAGTCTATGGATATCCATTTTGAGATATCTAGAAAGTAGATGATGTGAGAATGGAACCCAGGAAAGTTTCCTCATCTGTACAATGAAGAGCCTGAATCAGATTATATCCCAAATCCCTTCTAGCTTTAACTGTGTTGTTCCATGAATGGATAAAGGTTCAGTTCTCTCATCTATAGTGTGGGGAAGACTACCACCTTTTTTACCACCTCCCAAGTTGGATCAAATAAGACTATGCATGTCAATTTCTTTGTTTACCACAAAATACTACTGTATAACTGCTAGCTATTACTATTATTCCTATCTTACTCCAACTTCTTTCTAGGCTTGGCCAATGGAATTTAAAGCATGGAATTTCCCAGGCTGCACCCTTCAACAGACCATTCCAGGGGCATCACTATAGCCAAAAAAGAGAGAAATGAAGTCAGGAACTGATGCCCCAAAACAAGGAGATTCCTTATAAACTTTGCTGGATTTTAATAACATCCAGCCCAAGAAAATCCAACATGGGTGGTGAGGGGTGTGGCCCATTTTGACAGAAAAAAGAAGACGAAAAGAGAAGCAAAAACAGGGTCCTGTAACTAGAATTTCAAGCCTCCGCAGATGTCACTACAACTCAGCTGGGAAGAATTACTCCAGCTTCGAATTTTTGAACAAGGGAAGGAACAGGAAGAGGGGGCCTCCAGGGCTCAAATCTGGCAGGGTCTCAAAAGAGATTTTTGGTGGGTGTGGGGAAGAGGAGTAAGGACTAGGGATAAGGGGCTTTGTTTCAGCATCCTTTTATGCAGCAGACAAACTCCCCAGTCTTCTCAGAGACAAGAGTACCAGCAGGGTGATGGGAAGGAAGTGGGCTTCATACTCATTCTGTAAACTCTCATCTCCTATTGCTCAATTGCCAGAAAGCAATCTATCCACATCTGAATTTGTCTATTTCATCTGTTCAGAATTTAGAAAATAGTGACAACTTGAGACCTAGCTCTTCAGGATATCAAAAAAGGAAAAATAAAGTAATCTATTAATGTTTGGGGAAATAGGTTGGATTTCAATGAATTTTAGGCTCAAAAGAACCAGGATGATATGTCAGAAAGTTCAGTGGAGTCGGGAAAACTGGATTCTAGTCATATGTGTGATCTTAGTTATCTGTTTTCCTTATTCTGGGCCTCAGTTTTCCCATCTGTAAAATGAAGGGACTGGTCTGAATGATCTTTAAAGCATTCAGTGAAAACTTTCTGTGAGTTAAGAGGTCAAGGAGTCCATTCCCCTACTTTAGGGCAGGGCTATACCAAAAATAGCTACTTCTGAAAATAGAAGTCTATCCTCTTCTTTTAAAATCCCTAGAGAAAGAGATTCTATCATTTCTCTTGGCACTGTGCTCCAGGGTCTCACATTTCTACTGTGGAACCAAAATCCGACTTTCTGTGATTTCAACCCAACCCCTTTCTCTTAAAAGGAAATTTCATTCCCAAACTCAGACACAGAGAGAGAAAGAGATACAGAGACAGAGATAGACAGAAAGAGAGAGAAAGAGAGAATTGCCTCATTTTAAATCATGATTTCTCTCTTATACTAAAAGCAGCCCATCTATCCTGTGTTCCTCCTTTTCCTCCCTTCCCCAAACTGAGTTTAAAAATAAATCAGTCCTCTTCTTGGCCTTTAAATGTCAACCATCCTGAGCCCAGAGAACAAGGGCCTTTGCTGGAAATGTGAAGCCCACACCTTCACCCAGATAGTGTAAAAGGCCCAAACTGGAGGCCCAGCAAGCTGCATTTGTATCCTATTCACAGTGGTGCCTCGGGAGCTTTTCTGAACACACGCCTGCTTTATTTTTGTCTCCCCTTTGGAAAAAGACCGGGCTGAGAAGAAAGAACATCAAAATAGAGCTGACTAAAAGGAGAGGCGGGGAGAGCTTGATGGAGGGAGGCAAAGAGAGCACCCTAACTCGGGCCAGAAACCCCAGCCGGGCTCAACAGCCTAGATTGTCTCATTTGGTCCTTGCTTCCCCACTTCAGGCATATAAAAGAGCGATAAAGAAAGACAAGGGCGGAATAACCTCTAAATAAAAGATGAGGTAATTTTGAAGGAACATTAGGGTTTTATGTGTATTATGGCTTTGTGTGGGTTGTTGGGTTTTTTTTTATACAAGCCCGCCGAGGGTTGCCGCGTCTCGGGCACCGAGCCGGGCTCCGTACCCCCACTCCCTTTATAGGGGCGCCCATAAAAAACAAACGTTTGAGATGCAAATGATTCCTGAGCCAAAGCGAACTTTCCAGCTTGGGTGGGATTTGTGGGGAAGGGGGGAGCTGGAAGGTTGAGGGGGGAAGGGAAGCTGGAGGGGCTTTTTTCCCCTACTCTGTGTTTTATCGCAGCAGCCAATAATGCAACATGAATAAAAATGAACTCTCCTTCCCTTTCCCTCTCTCTCTCTCCGTTCCGCCCCTACCATCCTCGAGTTCTGTTCCCAGGAGAAAAAGGTGGAGGGGAAATGGGGGTGGGGTGGGAGAGGCTTGAGGAAGCACCCGAGCTGTGTCCAGGGATAACTGTGCTCCCCGAAAACGTGGTCCCACAGAGCTCCCACATGCGCAAAATGCGGCTAAACTAGTACTTTCTAAGGCCGCCTTGGCTTTACTATTCCAATCGCGTGCCTTTCTGGAACAACCTTCGAGAAGTGATATTTTTAAAAGCCGCATGAGCCTGGAAAGAGAATTGAAAGCGCTGTTTGAAACGGGACCAAACTGATTCAGGTTGCGGGAGAGATATATAAAAACAAATGCGGTATGTTTCGCATTTCACAGTTTCATTAGGTCAGCAGCCCAGGACAGGGAGGCTTCTCAAGTTGATCTCCTCCCATCCCATCACTGAACTACTATGTCATCTTTCAGAGGTCTTGGTTGTTACACACTATGGAGAGAGTACTAGCACTAAAAATGGGAATTACAAAATTGGAAAGTTGGAAGGATCTCAGTTGGATTGCTGTGGATTCCCCCAGTCTTCTCTTCTCTCCACTACAGATGTCCAGTGTTTTCAATGGATCCTATATGGTATGGACTCAAGGTCCTTCACCAACCTGGCTGCACTCCTCTGGACACCCTCCAATTCAATGTTCTTCATCTTTTTTTTTTTAACTCTTACCTTCCATCTTGGAATACTATGTATTGGCTCCAAGGCAGAAGAGAGGTAAGGGCTAGGCAATGGGGGTCAAGTGACTTGCCCAGGACCACACAGCTAGGAAGTGTCTGAGGCCAGATTTGAACCTAGAACGTCCCATCTCTAGGCCTGTCTCTCAATCCACTGAGCCACTCAGCTGCCCCTTCAATGTTCTTCTTAAAGTGTGCCCAGAAATGAAGATATTACCCATGAGGTCTGACAATAGGGAATATAGTGAGACAATCTCTTCTATACCCCAGAAGCTATGCCACTCCTCATATAGTCCAAATTTGCCCCACATCATACTGCCAACTCAATGAACTTGTAGTTCTCTAAACTCCCAGATTTTTGTTTAAAACAACTGCTAATTATCCATGAATCCCTATCTTATAACTATAAAACTGATTTTCTATACTCATGTGAGATTTTTTTTATTCGTGCCTATTGAATTAAATTTAAATTAAATAAATTTTTCCCAAAAAAATTGCATTCTAGAATTTTCCAAGTGTTTGAAGTCAAGCTCGTTAGGCTAGAGCTTACAAATTACATTCATTTCTCTATTTTGAAAATTAGAACATTTGTCATCTATAACATTAAGGAACATGTATCCTCCAATCTTGTGGTTCCTTTCCCACATTTTTATTTTTTCATTTTGAAATTTTTATTTAATTAGTCAATTTAGAATATTTTTCTTGGTTACAAGAATCATATTCTTTCCCCCACTCCCCTCACCCCATCCAATAGCTGATGTGCAATTCCACTGGGTTTTACATGTGTCCTTGATCAAAACGTATTTCCATGTTGTTGATATTTGCACTAGGATGATCATTTAGTCCACATCCCCAATCATACCCCATCAATTCATGTAATCAAGCAGTTGTTTTTCTTCTGTGTTTCTACTCCCACAGTTTTTCCTCTGAATATTGTTAGTGTTCTTTCTTGTAAATCCCTCCAAGTTGTTCTGGATCTCTGCATTGCCACTAATGGAGAAGTCCATTACATTCCATTGTACCACAGTGTATCAGTCTCTGTGTATCATGTTTTCCTGGTTCTGCTCCTCTCACTCTGCATCAATTCCTAGAGATCATCCCAGTTCACATGGAATTTCTCCAGTTCTTTATTCCTTTGTGCACAATAGTATTCCATCACCAGCATATACCACAATTTGTTCAGCCATTCCCCAATCAGAAGGCATCCACTTTTTTGCCATCACAAAGAGCGCAGCTATGAATATTATTGCACAAGTCTTTTTCCTTATTATCTCTTTGGGGTATAAACCTAGGAGTGCTATGACTAGATCAAAGGGCAGACAGACTTTTAGCACCCTTTGGGCATAGTTCCAAATTGCCCTCCAGAATGGCTGGATGAATTCACAACTCCATCAGCAATGCATTAATGTCCCAATTTTGCCACATACCCTCCAATGTTCATTACTTTCCTTTGCTATCATGTTAGCCAATCTGCTGGGTGTGAGGTGATAACTCAAGAGTTGTTTTGATTTGCATCTCTCTATAAGAGATTTAGAACACTTTTTCATATGCTTATTAATAGTTTTGATTTCTTTATCTGAAAATTGCCTATTCATGTCCCTTACCCATTTATCAATTGGGGAATGGCTTGATTTTTTGTACAATTGATTTAGCTCTTTATAAATTTGAATAGTTAGACCTTTGTCAGAGTTTTTTGTTATGAAGATTTTTCCCAATTTGTTACTTCCCTTCTAATTGTGGTTGCATTGGTTTTGTTTGTACAAAAACTTTTTTAATTTAATATAATCAAAATTATTTATTTTACATTTTGTAATTTTTTCTAACTCTTGCTTGGTCTTAAAATCTTTCCTTTCCCAAAGATCTGACATGTATACTATTCTGTGTTCACCTAATTTACTTATAGTTTCCTTCTTTATATTCAAATCCTTCACCCATTCTGAGTTTATCTTGGTGTAGGGTGTGAGATGTTGATCCAAACCCAATCTCTCCCATACTGTCTTCCAATTTTCCCAGCAGTTTTTATCAAATAGTGGATGTTTGTCCCAAAAGTTGTGATCTTTGGGTTTGTGATAGACTGTCTTGCTGAGGTCACTTACCCCAAGTCTATTCCATTCTGTCTCTTAGCCAGTACAATATTGTTTTAATGACCCCTGCTTTATAGTATAGTTTGATATCCGGTACTTCAAGGCCACCTTCCTTCACAATTTTTTTCATTATCTTCCTGTATATTGATCTTTTGTTCTTCCAAATGAACTTTGTTATGTTTTTTTTTCTAATTCAGTAAAAAAGTTTTTTGGTAGTTCAATGGGTCTGGCACTAAATAAGTAAATTAATTTGGGTAGGATTGTCATTTTTATTATGTTAGCTTGTCCTATCCATGAGCAATTAATGTTTTTCCAATTATTTAGATCTAGTTTTAATTGTGTGGAGAGTGTTTGCCTGCCCAGAGATTCCAGCCCCCACTGGAGGTTCAGCACTGTAGGTAGGAGAGAGGTCCTGAGACCTTCCTTCTTCCTTCCCCTTAAACCCATGTGTTCTAGAGTTCAGGCTTTTGGAGGGGCATACATTTTAAGTTGGGTACAGGAGGAGGTTCCCTAGCTCTGTCCTTTGTTAGATTTGTTTTTCAGTCCCCTCAAAGCACTGTGTTTTTGATTGGTGAGGAAGGGTTTACTGAGGTCTGAGCTGTTGCTGTCTCTAAGCTGCCATCTTCACTCCTCCCATGTTGTTTTAACTGTCCTTCACAGCAATTTGGTAATCCCAAATTCTAGTTCTTTCAGGACTCAAGGATGCAGTTAATTTGGGCCAGGTGACTTGAATTGATATAGGGCAGTGTTGACAAACCTTTTAGAGACAGAGTGCCAGGATCTGCCCCTCCCCCCTCAAAGACAAAGTACCCTCTTCTGCTCCCCACCACCTCACTCTCCCACCCTACCCTTACCCAGGACAGGGGAGGGGAAAAGCACTTTCACTGGGCTGCTGGAAGGAAGGGGGGGGGTGACGAGAGCTGCATGTGGAGAGGGGGAAGAGAGTGACCTAATCATTCTGCGCCTCTTCAGCTCTGCTCCCCTCTAGCTATGTGCCAAGCTGTGAGCTATGCTCCCCTCAAACCTAGCTATTCACCAACCCTACCATGAGAATCACCTTCATCACAGACTCAATAGGCTGCCATCTTGCTGCATCCTCAAGCAGCATGTGAGTCACCCCCCCCACACTCCCAGCACCTTACCCTAGACAGGGGAGGGAGAAAGAGCTCCCATTGGGCTGCTGGGCAGAGGGGCTAGTGAAATGAGGAATGTACTCAGGTGCATGAAGAGGGGAAGGGGAACAGTTCTACCCCAAATTTCTCTGGCTTTCCAGTAACAAACTCTGGCAGGTAACTGCAAGCATGCCCACAAAGATGGTTCTGCATGCCCTTTTTGGCATGTATTCCTCAGGTTCATCATCACAGACCTAGGATATTCTTTTATAATACTTATTCTGGGTGTCAACTCCCTGTTAATCATTTTTGTTCTATTGTTTCCTGTGTAGAGATTGTTTTCCTTTGTCAAGAAAAAAGAAATAAAATAATAATTAAGAAAGTCTGACTTTTTTTTTCTTGTCAGTTATCATTGTCCTATCCACCCTAAACAAAAGTGCTATATTTCTTTGATGCTTTACAACTCCAATATAGATTAAGTTAAAAAAAAAAAGAAAAGAAAACCTTCTTGTTATCCTAACCTTTCCTCAATGGGCTCAATTCAGTCTGAATTTTACCCTTCTTGAAATTATTTTTTACATGAGTGTGTGACCCTTCAATATGTATCCTCGGTTACCTGATCAAGTTTCCATCTTCTTTATATTTCTTTTTGAACTAAATTGGTTGATGAGTGATCTAACCATCAACATTAATCTCCTCAGAAAAATCCTATTTTTTCTCCTCATTGGAATTGTTTTCCTTTTTTGTCTTCCTAATTTTTCTTAAACATCTCCATCCCTTCCTAGACTAACTGTACCTAAATAATTTTACTGCTATTTATCTCTTTGAACCCTTTGAAATCTATATTCCCAGAATCTAGGGTATATATCAAATTATCCCTGGATTTCTTCATCTGCTCTATCACAAACTCATGATAAAGTGTTCCCATCCCCCCAAGATTCCCATCATTTTAGCCCCCATTAATCAGTTCTTCCCTGTTACTAAGAACAATAACCAGAATAGGAGTTTCCTTCCACCTTTTGAAAGAAAAAAAAATTATCACTAAAGCAAATAAAGAATGTAACAAAAAATAAATTTAATATAAAGATGTTATTAGCTACTCTACTTCAGGCAGAAAAAGAGCTCTAGCAGGTAATCAGTAGTCAATAAATATGTAACTGCATACTACATGCCAGGCACTATGATAAGTGTTAGGAATTCTAATTTTTAAAAAGGGAAAGACATTCCCTGTTCTCAAGGAGCTTATATTCTAAAAAAGGAAGACAACACAGAAGGAGATTATGAGGAAGCACCTGACAAAGGGACATGGTGGAGAAGTCAGTTAGGAGTCCCAAAGTAGTGCAGTCAGGTCAAAACTGAGAGCTAAGCTCAGGTTTGGAGCTCTGGGCAGCCAGGTGGTACAGTGGTTAGAATACTAGACCAGGAAGATTCATCTTCCCAGAATATTCAAATCTAACTTTAAACTAGCAGTATGACCCTGGGTGAGTCCTTTAACCCTGTTTGCCTCAGTTTCATAAGGAAATAGTAAACTGCTCCATTATCCTTGCCAAGAAAACTTCAAAAAGACATCACAATGTTTGACATGTTTGACATGACCGAATGACAACAACAAATTGTAGTTCCTAGCCTCATTCTCCAATGAGAAGGGAAGAGGGTATGATGAAAGAGAATACCAAGGCTGATGAGATCCTACAGGACAATTAGTTTACTCTAATAATAAACAAATGTATGGATAATTGAATATCCCCCATCATTACTGTATTATGCTTCTATACCAGGCTTGTGATCAGTTTCCCAAACTCCTCATCTATTTCCTCTTTCTGAATAGGAGGGCTATAACATACTCCAATTATGGTTTCTCCCTTCTTTGAACTTCACCCAGAGACTTTCCTTCATGTTTCCCCATTCTTTTTGTAGATTTTCTCATTTTTTTATATCTCCCATCACCCCGCCTCTTACTTGTCCTCTTTCTTTGGAACAAGGTATGGCTATCCAGAGCTCTAGTCCAGTCATGTTTCATGTTTAATTTAAATTCCGTCTCTGATACTCACAAGCTGTGTGTTCATAGGCAAATTATTTAATGTCTCTGGGCCCTAGACTTCTCTTGCTTATCTATAAAGTCACACATGAGTGATGCCTTATATAATTGAAGGGAGTACCCACTCTGATGATCTGAAATCTGATTCCTGACTTAAAATAGGATTGTAGCTGTTATATTCCAAAGAGAAAATGAAATTATAGCAAACATTGAAAATATAAAGGACTATGTAATGATCTAATAAAGGAAGACCTTCTTGGATGGTTCAACTTTACAGAAGGCATTGTCTCTCAAATCGTTTTTGTGCTGACTGTCCACCAACCTTAATATGCCTCCTTCCCTTTTCACCTCCGTCTCTTAGAATCCCAATCTTCCTTGGACAGAGCTTGAGCATGACATTCTACAGAAAGTATTTCCCCATCCCCTCAGCTGTTAATGCTCTTCTTCCCCATCTATCTTGAATTTTTGTTTTTATCCCTGTATATACTCATAAAAGAAGTCAAAAGTCTTAAAGCAGTTCTTAGCTTTAATTGCTTAAAACTGCTTTTAAAATTGAGCTCAGACTTTGGGGATATGTACCTGTAAATGTATTTATTATCTCTCTTGTTATAATGTAAGATTTTTGAAAATAAGGATTGTTTTATTCTTTATATTTCTATCTCCAGTGCCTAACAAAGTGCCTGGCACATAGTTTAGCAGGTGCCTATCTAAGAATAAATGCTTATTAATAGATTGATTGCTTGAAGGTAAATCTACCAGGCTTTTAAAGCCAAGCCTGGAGTCAGGAAGACCAGAGTTCAAATTTGGTCTTAGACACTCATTATGTGACCCTGGGCAAGTCATTTAACTTCTGTTTGCCTCCATCATCTATAAAATGAAGATACCAATAGCACCTATCTCTCAAGGTTGTTGTGAGGATCAACTGAGATAATTGTAAGATGTTTAGCACCGTGCCTGGAACATAGTAAGTGCTGTATATATGCTAGTTATTATTATTGAAGGCTATGCCACTTGAGCACACTCTGTCACATCCTACCAATCTGGAAAGCCTTCAAGTATACAGATAGAGTGTGTCTGTCTGCCGAGACTCAGCCCAGCTAAATTCATAAAGGTTTATTTCCAGAAGATTGGAAAACAGAAAATAAATTTTTCTAGCCATAGCAAGTCCTGAAGGCTGTCAATCAAAGCAAGAAAGGGGTTACAATTTTTACAAGTAGACAGAATACTCAAGGAATCATAGGTCCTTGCATTATCAATATATGGATATATGTAAATAACCAAGATAGTGATTTTCACAAGACCCCTTGGGAAGTGCTATGCTCAATCTAGCCTTGCAATGAGGCACTTATTTAAAAAAACAACAACAACCTTTACCTTCCATAATGCCAAGCATTGGTTCCAAGGAAGAAGAGCAGTAAGGGCTAGGCACTGGGAGTTAAGTGACCTGCCCAGGGTCACATAGCTAGGAAGTGTTTGAGGTCTGATTTGAACCCAGGACCTCCCATCTCCAAGCCTGGCTCTAACCACTGACCCACCTAGATGCCCCAAGGTACTTCTTTTAATGAGTTCTAAGATGAATTTGTCTTCTGTGAATATAGTAAGTGGTATAATGATGGATTCCCATCCAGAGCTCCAATGAGCTGAAGATTAGATGAAGAACAAAAAGAACTAGAAGCAGATAAAGGACTGGGAGGAGGCAAGGTAGACAGTTGGCTAGGATGCAACACCCAGAGGTCTATTCCCCAGTGCATTTTTAATATGGTTCTCTGTCAACATACGTATTGTCATTGTCAAAAAATTTTGCTGGTCATAGGTCACTGAGACTGATTTTGCTTCCATTCTCATCCATGCCCTGCCCCTTCACTCTTTTTTATTGAATTTCTTGGCTTCCTTTCAAGACTCAACTCAAATTCTGCCTTCTGCAGGTCTTTCCCTATCTTCCCAAGCTACTAATGCCTTCTCCTTTCTGACTGACTTTCCTCTCATCTGTAGAGTTATATACATGTTGTCTCCCCCATTACAATGTGAATACCTTAAGGGCAGGGACTGTTTTAACCTTTCTTTATATCTGAAGCACTTGGCATACTGACTTGAATATAGCAAGCTTTTACTAAATGTGTATAGACTGACTGAATAGTCTAATGTGTCATGATGAAGGCTTGGGGCTTCCAATGGACAACTCCACCAAGGAAAAGATTTGAAATAATGAATAGAGCATACAAATGTTTTGCCTGGCTCGGTGACAGAGTATTCAGTCTACCATTTTCTCCAGCCCATGTTTCTCCAACTGAGAAAAGGAAACAGAGATGTCCTTCCTTCCCCATTCCCCAATTCTGAAAATAATAGTATAATGCCTAGAAAAGAACAGTAAAACTCCCTAGAATTTTCTTAGCTTCTGCAGGCAAAACCAGCTGTCACTTCCCTCCTGAGTTCTAGTCTTACATCTCCAAATGACTGTCGGACTTTTTCACCTAGATATTCCATGAGAATTTCTTTTTTATTATTGTTTTCATTTTTTATTTGTTACATTAAAATACCCAGGTAACTGATTCTCTTCCTCTCCTCCCCCATTAGAGAAGGCATAATTGGATAGATAGATAGATAGATAGATAGATAGATAGATAGATAGATAGATAGATAGATAGATAGATAGATAGATATAGAAAGATAGATTGATTGATATAAAACTGTCTTGCTTATTTCTATTTATCAGTTCTTTCTCTGGAGGTGAACATACACAAGTAATTCTTCAAACATTATTTCTTTTGCTGCATATAATGTACTCGTGGTTCTGCTCATTTTGCTCTTCATAATTTCATGTAGGTCTTTCATGTTTTTTTTTTTATTTAACCTGCTCATCAGTTCTTATGGCACAGTAGTATTCTATCACAATTATATGCACAACTTGTTTAGCCATTCTCCAACTGGTGGGCATTCCTTTAATTTCCAGTTCTTTGCCACCAAAAAGAGAGCTGCTATAAATATTTTAGAACATATAGGTTCTTTTCCTTTTTCCTTGATCATCTTAGAAAATAAATGATAGTGGCATGCTAGGTCAAAAGGTATATAGTTTTATAACTCTTTAGGCATAATTCAAGATTTTGCCCCAAAATGATTGGATCAGTTTACAGTTCCACCAAGAATATATTAGTGTCCCCATTTTTCAACATCTCCTCCAACATTTCTCATTTTGTCCATTTATCATTTTAGCCAATCTGATATATGTGAGATATTCTGGAATTGTTTTGATTTGCATTTCTCTAATCAATAATTATTTGGAGCATTTTTCATATAGTTTAATACATAGCTTTGATTTCTTGATCCAAAAATTGTCTGTGTATATCTTTTGATCATTTATTAATTGAAAAATGTGTCATATTCTTAAAAATTTGACAAAGTTCTCTATATATTTTAGATGAGTCCTCTATCAGAGAAACTGTCTATAAAAAATGTCTTCCTAATTTATTGCTTTCCTTTGAAGAACTGAAAAAAAAGCTATCTTATCTTTCAAAAACTTTATTTTAAAGAAAAAATGGGAGTTTCCATAGCATGCAATTGATATATTGTAGTCTCCCAGCTAACACTTTACTTAGAATTTTTATATCCATATTCATTAATTAAATTAGAGATAATTTTTTCCCTCTGTTTTAGCTCTTCTTGGCTTAGGTATCAATACCATATTTATTTCATACAAGGAATTTGGCAGGACTCCTTTACCAGTTGCTCCAAACGATTTGTTTAGTATTGGAATTAGATGATTCAGTTACTATCCTCATGGAGCTTATATTCTAGAAGAAAAGTTAAGGCATATATGCAATTTTTTTAAATCTTGCTTTTATTGTCATGCAAAACATACTTCCATATCAGTCACTGTTGTAAAAACATATTCATACATAACTTAAAAACATAAATACACTGATGTGAAAGATGGTATGTTCTGATCTGCATCCCTCCAACTCCAGTGATTCTTTTTCTGGAAATGGATATTTCCTGTCATCAATCTTTCAGGGTTGTCCCAGATCATTGCATTGCTGAGAGCAGCCAAATTTTCAATTGATCATCATACAATATTGTTGTTACTGGGTTTAATGTTCTCCTGGTTCTGCTTATTTCACTCTGCATCCATTCCTGCAGATCTTTTCCAGCTTTTTCTGGAATCATCTTGCTTATCATTTCTTATAGCACAATAGTATTCCATCACCAACCTGTACCATAATTTGTTCAGCCATTCCCCAATTGATGAACATCCTCTCAATCTCTAATTCTTTGCCAATATGAAAAGAGCTGCTATAAATATTTTTGTGGAAGTAGTAATACAAGGCAAAATGTGTTATCATAAGAGGTTAATGAACAAAAAAAGTGGACCTTCAAATAAGAAACCACATAGCATCCAGGTAACTTAATTGCTAATCCTCTCTTAGATACTAGCTATAATTACTTTAAACAAGTTGCTTCATCTTCATGAGACTTAGCTTCTTCAGATAATTGCAACAGCATTTGTATGGTACTTTAAGGTTTGCAAAATGCTTTACAAATATCTTTTGATACAGCAATCTTGGGAAGTAGTACTATTATTATCCCCATTTTATAAATGAGGAAACTGAGGCAGGCAGTTTAGTATCTGAGGCAGAATTTGAATAGGTCTTCCTAATACCTGCTACAATACTCTATCTTCTATGCCACTTATCTCATTACATACCTCAAAGAATTTAATATAGGTGAAAAGCACTTTGTAAAACCTTAAAACACATGTGAGCTATTATTATATTGTTGTATACAAGACTCACACATTGCATAGAGAATGAATTAGATAATACTGGAGTTCCTTCTAGAAGCTGGGAATCCTGCAATTCTTTATTCTTATCACTAAAGTAAAAAGAAGAGAGAGGCAGTCAGCAATCTGTGAAAAGCTCTCTTTAACCTTGTTTCTCTTACCTGGAGTTTTCCTCCTAAATTATTTGTGCATCACAATTTCATAGGAGATGGTCTAATAAAGGAAGTCAATCAATCAGTATCAAACATTTATTAAGCAGCCACTATGTACTAAGGAAGTATAGAATGTTCAGAGGAGACCAGCACCTCAGGTGTGTGAGGGCCTGCCTAGCCCTTTTCAGATTTGCTTTCTTCCTTTGGTATCTACCTGCCACCCAGTTCTCATCTGTGGCTCCAAGAAGCTATACCATGCACAAAGGCCACCTCTGGCAAACTGTCTCAACAAGCAGGCTAAACCATGGTGAGGGGAATCAATGGGCCACAAATCTGTCAGTGATTTAGGCACTACCCCAGGCTGCCCCAGGCATGTGAAGACTTCCCCAGGCAACAGAGATGAATGAGAACAATTTGTTCCAAAAGTCATGAAGGTGGCAGGAGCAAGTTCTGTGAAGAGCTTAGAGTTTGGTTAGATATCAAAGGAGCCAAGGCCATCCACTGCATCCCAAGCCATCACCAATCCTCTTGATTTGTCTTGCCAGTGGACTTCAGTGACTTGGAAGAGAGAGTGAAGCTGGTAACTTTGTTCAGCTCTGCCTCACTTAAATCCCATTTATGCTCAAATCAAAACCCATCATCAGTGATGTCATTTTGGTCCTCTTTAATTATGAAAGACAACAACCAACCAACTACATGCCAGGTACTTCTGGAGGTACAAAAGGAAGGAAAAGCCTATCCCTGCCATCAAGGCACTTATAATCTAACAGTAGAAACAACATGAAAGCAAGCTATATGCAGGATAAATAGGAAATAATTAGCAGAGGGAAAACACTGGACTAAAGAGTCATATCATCCAGGGTAGATAGGGGTCATTCCCAAGGCTGTGTGGGAAGCCAAGTGCTAGGGGAAAATGGCCCCAGGGTTTCAATAGGCAGAAGAAAAAGAAGTTAATGTAAAGACTGACAAAGCTGCTATCTGGACTTAACCATGGAGTGGGTTGAGATTGCCCAGTAGTGACAGATGAGTTTGCTTGGTCTTCAATATCACTGGGATATAAGACTGAACCTGCCATTAAATGGGTGTCCTCCAAAGAAAACCTCTGCCCTCATTCCTTCCGATTTTCCCATCTTCTTCCTTTCCTTCTGCCTAGACTTGTTAACCTGACTGTTCCCTTTGTTCTCTGGATCATGAGCCTTGTCTTCCAATCTCTAAGACTTGGAACCTCCTCCTCTGTCCCAACCTCCACTCCATTCAAAGGCCTAGGCTCCACCCCTCATGAAATTCCTTCCTTCCTGGTACCTTGCCCAAAAGGTCTTCTTCTCTGCATGAAACACAAAGAAAAGATAGAAAGGAAATATATGCCTCATTCAATATATTTAGTTCATCATTAGAGATAAGGGAACTGAGGCTCAGAGAGGCTAAAAAGCTAGAAAATGTTGGAATCAGGCTTCTAGTCAGGAAACTGAAGCTCTATCTTGCCTCAGAAGAGTCAAGTTTGGAACCTGTGGGACAAATCTCTTCATCTCTCTGAGCTTCAGGTTTCCTCATCAGTCAAATGAGGAACGGCATTACATTTTCTTCAAGTTCTCTTCCAGCTCTAACATTCTGTGAAAAACAAAATAGGGTAAGATAGAAACCCCTGAGACCTACATTCTAGTCTCAGTCCAGTCAAAGCTCCCTACCATCAAAACAAATTGCCACGCCATCCTTCTGGTTGCCCCCAAGCCCCAAAATTCTGAAATTAATATATTTCCTATTAGGAAATATGTCTTTGGATACCAGTGGATGTCAATAACTATTCATAGTCTCTTATCTGAGAGTGTCATCAAAAGTCAACCAATTCTATCTATGCCTCAACACAAGATCCCTTCCTCAACATACCCAAGAAATGGTGAGCCACCCTTGGTTTGAAGATCTCCAGTTATAAGGAAACAATTCCCTCCCCAAAAGACCCATTCCACTTTTGGAAAGTCCAAATTGTTAGGAAAGTTGTCCTTTTATCAAGCCTAAATCTGCCTCTCTCCAGCATCTATCTAGTTCCTAGTTCAAAACAACAAATATTCATTAAGCACAAAGTCATTGGAGAAAGAAAGCCCCTTGATTAGATTTCAATGTGCAAAGAGTCAACCTGCATTTCTTGATGCTGAGATTCTCCCTAAAACAACTCAATGACATCTTTACCATTCTTTGTGAGCAATACTTTATTGCTCTCTTCCTTTTCACTGGCTGTTCCCCATCCCTGGCTCTCTCTCTCTCCTTATTTCTATCTTCTGGCTTCCCTCAGCAAGTTCTAAGCAGAAGTCCCATGTTCAACAAGGATATTTTCCCATATTTTTCCCATTTTATTTCCCATATTCTTTAACCTTAGCATCTTCCTTTTGAGACTATATATATCTAAATCTGTCTATATTTTATTTGTATGTAGTTGCTTACAAGTTGTTTTCTCCATTTGAGGGTTGTTTTTTATTTTTGTTGGGTGTTTTGTTTTGTTTCTACCTTTTCTTTGTATTCTCCAGCACTTAGCAAAGTGCCTGGCATACAGTAGACACTTAATAAAAGATTTTAACTGACTGATTTTTTAACACTAATATTGTTCCACTGGTCTTCTATGGCTCTGAACCCAAAATACCAGAATCCAAAGAATGAAAGTTGAAGATCACCCAAAGGGCAATGGAGAGAGATATGATAAGTGTGAACAGGCTGCAACACATCATGAGTGAGGAATTATGTAAGAGGGGTGGTATAAAGAATATCATTGGAGAAAGGTAGAACATGAAAGGAGAGATGAGTAAGAGAGGCAATGAGAACAAGGAAAAGGGAGCCCATATTTTCCACTAATACCTACGCTCTATTAGGAGAATACAAGAAAAGATGGGTTAATGCTCTTCATGATAAATTTAAGGAAATTCATGAATGACAGTCCCACAGAAAGGTCAGCCCCAGAAGGATTATGATCTTCATTATTCAAGAGAATGAAGAGAACACAGATCCACTGGAGTGCTATAACTGGGATAAAGTAAAAATGACTCCTTCATAAAAAGCCATACAACATGTCCCGAAAGTCCTTGTGCAATTGGGAGCTTTAACAACGTCCACTTCAGTAGTTCCAGTCTGCACTAAGACTTTGAGGACATGCTGTACCTAATCATCAACATACTGTTTTGATCTCCAGCACAAAGCTGAATAAATCAAATCCCACATCCATGAGCCAGTCCTTCATATCCATCCTAAGTTTTGTGTCCCTGCCACCCCTCACCCCGTTATGAGTACAGCACTCCAAATACAAGCCAAAGCCTTTATAGATCCTCCAGGCATACCTGTTGCTTTTGTTCTGGACCATTCCTGAATCCCTGGGAGAGCTCAGCTCCAGCATCAGTCACATGATCCCTAGAGTAAGAGTGGAGTGGCCCCCCTTGGGCAGTCTGGTGAAACCTATGAACCTCTTCTTAGAATAATGCTTTTAAATTACTGGAGGAAACGATCATTTTCAGGTCAAAGCCAGTGAAAATAAAGATCTTTTTTCCCATTCAAATTCCCTGACCCTCCCTCCTCTTCCATTGCCTCTGCCCCAAAAGTTAAGAAACCTTGATCTAAACAATAATGCCTAATAATTCCAGGACTCTGTAGGCACTAGTTTGCCATTTTTGTTTTTGTATCCCCAGAATAAATATGAGGCAGAGTGGCATACTAGAGAGAGAACTGACCTTGGAACCAGAAAGACCTGAATTCAAGTCCTGCCTCTAACATACTGTCAGCTTGACCCCAGGCAAGATACTTAATCTCTCCATTCTCTATTATAAAACTAATTTTCAGGAAAGCTGCCAAACTGCAACAGCAGAAGTTTCCTCATCTGGGAGTTCCCTATACTGATGAAATTCAAGGCCAGTCTCCATCCCTGGCATGTAGCACAGGACCTTGCATACAGGAGGTGAATAATGAAGACGTTCCGAATTTCCCTAAGGTACTTTCTTACCTATTTCTGATCTCCTTCTTATCCTTCTAGTAGCCTTGTGAAGTATTTATAGGAAGATATTTGAACGAAGAATCATATGACTATAGAGTCAAGGATGTTAGAGATCATATATTCCAGGCCCTTCCATTTGCAAGTGGGGAAACTGAGGCCCAGTGACAGAACTAAATTGCCCCTACCTACCTCCCAAGGTTATTGTGAGGACAAAATGAGGCATCTTAGAGATTCTAATGTATTTCCTTCTTTGATCACCTTCCATCTACTCTATATACTCTGTGAATAGCTATCTACATATTTTCTCGAATTAGAGACAGCTAAGAGGTACAATGGACAAAGCATCGAGGATGAAATCAAGTTCTGAGTTCAAATCCAGCCTCAGACAGCTATGTGACCCTGAGCAAGACACGTAACCTTTGTCTGCTTCAGTTTCTTCAACTGTAAGACGGGGGACTAATAATATCACCTACTTTTCAAGATTACCATGAGGAGCAAATGAAATAATATTTGTAAAGCACTTAACAGAGTGCCTGGTACTTAATAAATGCTTCTTCCTTCCTTTCTTGCTTCCCCAACAGAATGAGAGTTACTTGAGGGTAAGAGATATTTTTACTTTCCTTTGGATGCCCAGAGTCCAGGACAGTGCCTGTTTAAATGCTCAATAAATCATTTTGATTGATAGATTGATGAGATGAAAATGTTTTGACAAGTTTCTTTTTTAAGAATAGGTTAAGGTATAATTATGATCTTCATTTTAAATATAAAGAAATTTGAGACAGAGGTTAAATGACTGATCCAGGGATCAATGACTTGTCCAAGGTCTTTGATTTTTTTTTAAACCCTACCTTCTGTCTTGGAGCCAATATTGTGTATTGGTTCCAAGGCAGAAGGGCAGTAAGGGCTAGGCAATGGGGGTTAAGTGACTTGCTCAGGGTCACACAGCTAGGAAGTATCTGAGGCCAGATTTGAACCTAGAATTGTCCAAGGTCTTTAGCAAGTAGAAAATTTCACATTTCCTGACCCTCTCAAATTTCTTTATATTTCCGACTTAAAGTTCACTTCCATTCACCAGGCCATGATCCTCCCACCTGAAACAAATGGGGGCCAGGGCCCCTGACCCAGGGATGTACCACAGACATTGAATCACTACAATGGAAACCATCCATAAGATTCTAAAGAGTATGAAATCCAACGGCATTTACAAAGGTTTTAAATTCTCCTTCCAAATGATTTTGACTTCCATTCACATTTTTTTCCCTGACTGACCCTGTGCTATCTTAAACATTTGGTACAGAATCAATCACAAACATGGGATCCTAAGATTCAAAACAAAGACAGATCTTAGTGAGTGTGTCTCTCTAGTTCAACCCTTCATTTTACAATTGAGAAAACTAAAGCTTTGATAATTGAAGCAACTTTCACAAGTCACACAGAAAAATGAGAGGCAGAGCCAAAATTTGAACTCAGATCTTTTGACTCAAGATTCAATGGGGTTTTTTTTAATTGTGCCAAATACAAATTTGTACAAAAAGTACATAATAATAAAGCCTGAAACTATGACCCCAGGGGTCTTGGGTTTAATGCCTTAACTTCAAAGAGAAGTTGTCCCTAGGACTTGAGTTGGGCAGGGGGAAGGAGGAGTAGTTACATTAAATCGCAGCCACCAATCATTTTTCCATTCTGGTAAACTTTTTGAGCCTTTGATGTTGTGTTCCTCGTAGAGGCAAGTGAGGCACAGAGGTGTGAGGTCACAGTTGGTGACGCTTGGCTAAGCTTACCACTAGGAAGCTCTAGGATTGCTTGCACTCCTGGGGACTGACTTCACAGAAGAAGAATGCCTGGGCTGTCAGAACCCCAAAGCCCAGGGCACTGATCAAAAGCGGGGAAACCAAGAGCCCTCACCTCGTGCTGAAGGGTTTCTTTACCACTGACTCATATTCAAGTTTGCCCTTTGAAAATGTGGTTCTGATAAGAACCACTCTCAGACAAAAACAGATGGAGGAAAATCTCCAGTCACCTTGCAGGGGGCCAGAATTGATGGATTATTCAACCAGTCAGAGTTTTATCAACTGCCTCATTTGTTCCAGTTGGGAGAAGGATCGTGGCAAGATGAATGGAAGGGAACTTGGAGTTAGAAAGACCTAGGTTCAAATCTCACCTCTGACACTTGCCAGCTGAGGGTTCTAGGCTACATCCCATAGTTCCTCTCAAGCAGCTCTTTAAGATATATTTATTCACTAAGTTATACAGAAGAGTTGTGGTCTATACTAGTAGAGGGAATTCATAAACCCGCACAGAGTCCCTTCGTGCATTGATGTATGAGCTGAAGACACAGGCTATAGAGAGGTTTGGGTCCCAACCTCAGGGAGCTTCTGTCCATTTGGTGAGTCACAGCACACACTCTCAGACTCACAAACCATTAGATCCTTCTAGAAACAGACCATTTTGTGAAGAGCCTTAGATCTGGAGGAAGGAATCCCAAGTTAAACTACTGATTCCAACACGTACTAGCTTTGTCACACTGAACAAGTCACTTCATCTGAAAGACAGATAATAATAACAATGAAAACAATAGCTAACACTTATCTAGTGCTCACTACATGCCAGGCACTGTGCTAAACATTTTATAATTATCTTCTCATTTGATAATACTTTGTAATATTTACTGCAGGGGCAACTAGGTGGCACAGTGAGTACTGGGCTTAGTCAGAAAGACTCATCTTCCTGAGTTCAGTTCTGGTCTTTGACATTTACTAGTTGTGTGAACCTGGATCTCAGTTTTCTCATCTGTAAAATGAGCTGGAGAAGGAAACCATGGAGAAGAATGGCAAACCATTCCAGTATCTTTGCCAAGAAAACCCCAAATGGGGTCACAAAGAGTTGGACACAATTGAAAAATGACTGAACAACAATTCCTCCTTCACAGGGCTTTTATGAGAAATGTGCTTTATAAAACTTAAAGGTCTATACAAGTACATCTTAATATTTATAATAATAATTATTATTATTATTAGCATTGCCTCCAGACTTGGCAGAAAGCAATGCATCTGATTTGGACCAAATGAGATTCAGAGATTAGACAGGCAGGACTGCAAGAACAAGGCAGGTGGTTCAGAAAGTTTCCGGCATCCAGTATCAGGAGGAAATCCATCAAGTGGGAGGATTGTTAATAGAGTATGGCAGAGGATAGCTAGGTGGCTCAGTGGATTAAGACAGGAGGTTCTGGGTTCAAATCTGACCTCAGACACTTCCTAGCTGGGTGACCCTGGACAAGTCATTGAATCCCCATTGCCTAGCCCTTACCACTCTTCTGCCTTGGAACCAAAAAACAGTATTAATTCTAAGATGGAAGATAAGGATTTTTTTAAACTAGACTTCCAGATCCAAAGTGGTAATTAGTCAATGTGATAGTAGAAAGAATACTGGATTTGGAGTCAGGAGACAGGTTCCTATCTCAACCCCATCTCTTTCTTACTCACTGTTTGGACATGGACAAGTCATTTAACCTAAGACGGTATCCTCATCTGAAAAACAGGAATAATAATACTACCTGCATCACAGAGCTATTGTGAAGAACCTGTTTTGTACACCTTAAACCCTTAAATAAATGTGAATGAACCATTCATGCATGGGAAGGTACCTACCTTGTCAAGAGAACGATGAATAGCAATCTGGAGAGTTTAGTAGGGCCTTCAAAGTGGAGAACTTGGTATGCCATCAGTCCAAGGAGCCAGAACACTGCTGTATTCTTTAAAGCAACCCGTGGTCACTGTAGGGTTTAAAACCAAAAGACTATGCAATGACCATACTAAGGTAAAGGAAGGCAATACTAAACGACCTCAGAATTCGAATCAATGGAATAGTCAATCTTTGCTGATCATACTCTCTTTGTAGAGAAGAAGTGGGCCAAGTGTGTGAATGAGGCATTTAAATGTGAGCGATTTATCAGTTTATTTTGCTTAGTCATATTTTTTTTGTTTGTATGTTACAAGAAACTTTGGTGTGGAAAAGGGAGACAGATTATTAGGAAATGACAGTTTGGTTTTTTCTTACTGAAGGTTTTTTTTTTCCATTTCCATGTAAAATAATTTTTGGCATTTGTTTTCTAATATTTTGAGTCCTCCATTCTCTTCCTCCTTCCTTTGCCTCCCCCTCCCTGAGGTGATAAGCAATTTCCAATTGGTTATACATGTGCTATAATACAAAGCATATTTCTATATTTGTCATTTGTGGAAGAAGACATATATGACATAAAAATGAAGAAAATAAAGTGAAGAATGGTATGCTTTGATCTGCATTCAGCTTCCATCAGTTTTTTCTCTTGAAGCAGAGGTAATTTTTAATAATAAGCCCTTTAAGATTGTCATGTATCATTGTGTTGCTGAGAGTAACTAAGTCTTTCACATTGATCATTGTACATTGTTGCTATTTTGTATACAGTTTTCTCATGGTTCTGCTCACTTCACTTTGCATCAGTTCATGAAAAATTTTCCAGGTTTCTCTAAAATTCTTCTGCTCATCAGAAAAATGATAATTTTTTTTAAGCTTTGGTAATAGTTTTAAAGCATGTAAGCAGGGAAATGTTATATACAGGTCAATGTTTCAGAAAAAATTAATTCTCCAGTCTCAAACTGTTTAATGCTTAATATTGTGATAATAAATATTTAAATAAATGTTTAAGAGAAAGTAAATTCCACAAGGCTAAGGACTGTCTTCTTCTGTCTTGATAACCCAAGACATAGCACATTACCCGCATATGGGAGGCATTTATATTTTTGAGGGTCTTTTTTCACTTAATTTCTCTCTCTTTTCTCTAGCTATCTCCCTCCTCATGAACCCCCTTACTTCTGTGAAGAAATGTCCTCCTGGAACCCCAGTGTCTTTATTGGTGACTATCTCTCTTTGACTACTCTTTCAAAAAATACAGACATCATTCTGTAACCACTAACCATCATCAACTCTGCCACTGTCTCTGAAGGAGATATGTTGATCTACTCCTCTAAACCCCTATGCTTCATCCTTATAACTTTCAAAACAAATGTGTCCGTCTTTAGCTACCTACAAACCTATGTATGCAGTTTCCCCCATTAAGTGCTCTAGGGAAAATGGTCTTTGCTTTTATATTTGTATCCCATGGATTGGCACAGTTGGTTGGCATATGGTAGGCACAGAATAAAACATTTTTTATTCATTGATTCACTTATTGTTTAATTCAATTGATTCTTTGAAACACCATAATTCTCCCAGTGATGTTATGTGACTGAATAATGGAACATCACAATCTTAGAAGAATGAAAACTACAAATAACCCAAAACACCACAAAAAGGCATATGGTGACTGTCAAGGGGTTGCAATTTATGAGAAATGTCATTGAAGACAAAATTGATTGCATGGTTAGAATAGAATAGAGCCAATCATGGGGTGAAAATCAGACCCAAAAAAAGGAAAAGAAAGAGTGTGTAAATCCATCCAAATGTTGAGTGGAGAGAAAACTAAAGGCAAAAAAGTCAATTAGAAAAGTATTGCAATAGTCCAGGTGTGAAGTGATAAGGGCCTAAACTAGGGTGGTGCCAGTGGGAAATAGAGTGTATACAAGGAGTTGCTGATTGACTTGACGTGAGGGGGAGGAGGGAATCAAAAATGATTCCAAAGTTTCTAATCTGAGAGAATGAGTGACACTGACAAAAATAGCAGTTGTTTTGGAATCAGAAGGTCTGAGTTTAAATTCAATCTCTGATACTTCTTTTTTTCATTTTCTTTTAAGAAACCCTTTTCTTTTGTCTTAGTATTTCTAAAACAGAAGAGCAACAAGAGCTAGGCAATCAGGATTCAGTGACTTGCCCACGGTCACAAAGCTAGGAAAGTGTCTGAAGTCAAATTTGAATCCAGGTCCTCCCAACTCCAGGCCTGGCACACTGTGCTACCTAGCTGCCCATCTGAAATTCTGTGACCTTGTGCAAATCTCTGTACTTCCCTGGTCCTCAGTTTTCTTACCTGTAAAATCAGAAAATTGAACTAAAATCAGGGTTCTTAATGGGTTTTTTTTTTAATCCTTACCTTCTGTCTTAGAATTAATACTGTGCATTGGTTCTAAGACAGAAGGGCAATAAGGGCTGGGCAATAGGAGTTAAGTGACAAACCCAGGTCACAGAGCTAGGAAATGTCTGGGGTTATATTTGAACCCAGGACTGCCTGTCTCTAGGACTGACTCTCAATCCACTGATCCACCCAGCTGCCCCACTTTATAACTTTTTTGCATCATGGATACCCCTGAAGTCTAGTGAAGCCTATGGACCTCTTCACAAAACAATCTTTTTAAATGCACAAAATAAAATACATAGGATTACATAGTAAAACAAGCATCCTAAAGAAAAATGATCAAAAATATCTTTTAAGTTCACAAACCCCAGGTTAAGATCCCATGAACGAGATGATCTCCAAGGTCCTTTCTGTCTCTGAACTGTATGTTCCAGAAAAGAAAGTCAGAAAAGTGACCAAGTTTGGAGGCTAAGGTGATGACTTCCGTTTTTAAGCAGTTCAGTTTCAGACATTGCCAGGACAGACTAAACGTGTTCCCACACTTCTTTGCCACCTAGGGTGCCCAACCGTGACTATGAGGAAGAGAAAGGAGGTTGATTCTTGGTTCTGGACTCTCTGAATTACCGTAGGAGAGTCTCTTCACCTTTTGTGCCTGGTTCCTCATTTGTAAAAAGGCGGATAAATAATGATTACCTCACATGGTATTTTGAGGCTTAATTAATGTTTGTAAAACACATTGAGATCAGTAGATGAAAGAAGCTATAAAGTATTATTAATGTCAGCACCCAGTCCATCATTGCCACATAATGATCATTTAAACATGATGGAAAGTTCAGTGGGCATGTCCCTCAAATACCTCCAGTGCCAAACTCTTTCGCTATGGGCCCTGGTCAAAGCCCAGAGTGCAGAGACAGATGGAGTGAGAGGGGCGCTGTGCTTGTCATCCCCTCCATCCTCCGCAAAGAGTGCCCCAGGGTGCTCCATGGATGTCAGCTACATCCTAGTTGTGAGTACCTGGGCTGTCCACCAGCATCCCCCCATAAACTAATCAGCCCGCCTCCTTCTCCCATCATCTCTCTCCTAACTGAATCCCGAAGGCTCTGCCCTCTCAGCTTCTGCCTCTTCATCTCCCAAACTTTCTTCAAGATTTAGTGTAAGGAGCAGTGAAGTCGTTCAGTGGAATGAGTGTCAGCCCTGAAGTCAGGAGGACATGGGTGCAAATTTGGCCTCCGAGACTTCCTACATACATTGCTCTGGCCAAATCACTTAACTCCAATTGTCTAGCCCTGGCCATTCTTCTGTCTTAGAACTGATACTAAGATAAAAAGTAAGAGCTTTAAAAAAATAAAAAATAATGGGGCAGCTAGATGGTTTGGTGTATTGAAAGCCTGGCATAGAGACAAGAGGTCCTAGGTTCACATTTGGTCTCAGACACGTCCTAGCTGTGTGACCCTGGGGAAGTCACTTGACCCCCATTGCCTAGTCCTTACTGCTCTTCTGCCTTGGAACCGACACACAGTATTGATTCTAAGTTGGAAGGTAAAGGTTTACTTGGGGGGGGGGAGGTTAATAAAAATTAAAAAGACTAGAAGTCTTTCCCAGTCCCTTCAGATGCTATTGTTTTCTTTCAGATTGCCTTTGAGCTACTCTCTGTAAATCTTGTGTACAACTAAGTATTTACATGTGATGTCCTCCATTAGAATGTGAGCTACTTGAGAGAGTGTGGTTTTACTTTTCTTTGTATCCCAAGCATTTAGTGCCAAAGTACTCAGCACATATTGTTCTCCAGCTGTTTTTCAGTCATGTCTGATTCTTCATGGCCCCACTTGGAGTTTTCTTGGTAAAAATACTGGAGTGGTTTGCCATTTGCTTCTCCAGCTCATTTTACAGATGAGGAAACTGAAGGAAACAGTATTAAATGACTTACCCAGGATCACACAGAAGAGTCTCCCTGACTTCAGGCCCATCAGTCTATCCCCGGTACCACCTAGCTCAGCACATAGTAGATTCTTAATAAATATTTAGCTGATTCACTCTACTTTGCATCAGCTGCCCTGCCTGGTTTCAACTCCACAGAACAAGGTGCCCTTCCCAAGTTATATGCATCACTTCTAATCTCATCACTCTGCTGGTCACTCAAGCCTTGATTTTCTTTCTTTCTTAAACCCTTACCTTTTGATTTAGTATCAATTTTAAGACAGAGGACTAGGTAATTGGAGTTGAACCCAAGACTTCCCATCTATAGGCCTGGCTCTCTATCCAATGAGCCACCAAGCTGCCCCCTCAAACCTTGACTGACACCACTTGCCTTAGTGTCCTCTCCCATCTGCTCACAGGACAGAATACCAAACCCTTCACCATTCTTTCCTTTATAGAAGGCAGAAACTGAACTCAGCTCTCTACACTCCACATCTGCTGCTCTTCATTTCAATTCCACAAAACAAGATGGCCCCATGGTAGATATCCTTTGGCACATGGTTCCCCCAGCTTTCCTGCCTCCTTTGGTGTATTGTCTTCCCCCTTTGATTGTAAGCTCCTTGAGGGCAGGGACTATCTTTTTGTGTTTTTATGGATTAGATCTCTAGTACTTAGTCCAATGCCTGACTTATGGTAGGCACTTAATAAATGTTTATTGGACTTTTCTTAGGTAGATCTTCCATGGTAACATGCTATTACCCACTTACTCCCATGCTCTTCTCTACTAACCTTTGAATGACCTGTGACTTTAATTCACAGGAACCTTGGCACTCCATGACTCAGACTCATACAGTGTCCCTAAAGGAATACGGCCATTAAAAAGGTATCTTTGTTTTAGGGAAAAGCTCAAAGTCATAAAAGGATCTGTACAATCTCCTAAGGATGATCTAACTTTCTTCATCCAATTCAGTTCTGGCCCCTGTTCATTGTCTATCTATAGTGTCTATCCAAGATATAGATATAGATATAGATAGATATAGATATAGATATAGATATAGATATAGATATAGATATAGATATAGATATAGATATAGATATAGATATGGATGTGATAGATATACATATGTGTATACATATATTTTATATGATATTAATATATAAATATATAATCTAATAATTAATATACAATATGAATATACACGTATCCTTGTATACATGTGTGTGTTCATATATATTTCATTACATATATGTATATATTCATATATATAAATGTATCCTTCTAGATGTGTGTATATGTGAGTATCCACATTATATATAGTTATCCTTCTGTATATGTATATATGTGTGTGCATGTGTTTGCTCTTATTATATATATATATTTGTTCTTAAACATATCTACATATAAGCATATTATATATATATATTTTTTTTTTAGACCTTTACCTTCTGCCTTAGAATCAGCATAAGTATCAGTTCCAAAGAAGAAGAGTAGTAAAAACTAGGTAATTCCAGTTAAGTGACTTGCCCAGGGTCACACAGCTAGGACACAAATATATTCTTATAGACCCACTCTATAAGCCATCCATCCAACTGAATATCATACTTTGGGCAACATTCTTCACCCACCAAGTGTTTTCTTTGTGGATAATTCAGAACAACAAGGTAGCACAGTGAATAGAACACTAGACCCAAGTTCAAATCCAAGCTGAGAAACTTGCCAGCTGTATTATTTGGGGGGCAATTTCTTTCATCTCTATCTACCTCAGTTTTCTCATCTGTATAATAAGGAAAATAAAAACACCTCCCTCTCTGGTTCATAATAAGAATAAAAGAAGGTAACATACTTAAAGCTTTTTGTAAACCTTCAAACGCTATAAACATGCTAGCTAAGAGGATACAATGCAAATAGCCTAGAATCATCTGCAAATAGACATATCTATTACAAAGCAGCAAGAGAGCACCATGGTTGGAATCAAGAAGAAATAAGTTCAATTCCTTTCAGACAGTTAGCTAACTATGTAACTTAAGCTTTTTCAACTTCAGTTTCCCCACTTGTAAAATAGGGATAATAATACCATCTACGTCATAGGGTTGTTATGAAGACCAAATGACTTAATATGTATGTGTGTAAAGCATATTGTTCATGTGAGCTGATTGTTAAATTTTCAGTGTGAGCAGTTACATACTAGAAATAAGCAAATGTTACAAATAAGAGATTTGATTTATTGTTTTCTAGATTGTTTAGGCTTGAGAAAATGATGGAGGAATGTTAATAAGGCAGATTACATTTTTAAATGCTTTATGCTTACATTTTCTTTTCAGATAGCTGGTTGTTAAAGGTTTGCCATCATATCTCTGTCTGAAGGGATGATAGATGTTTTCAAGGATTGGAACTGTTGTCTTATGGAAGATATTCAATTTTATCCTTTCAGCTCCAGAATGAATAACTAAGCAAAAGTGACAGGGAGGCACATTTCAACTTCCTAACAATAAAGATCCTAAGACTTAAGTTTTAGAGCTAAAATGCCTTTAGTTCAACCTCTTTGTCTTAATAGATTAAAAAAAAACTGAAGGTCAGAGATCAAGAGGAACTTGCCCTAGGTACCACTGGTAGTATATAACAGGGTCAGGGTATAAACTCAAGTCCCCAGGCTCCTAATCTAATATTATTTCCCCTGTAGAAAATATTTCTCAATAGTGGTACCTTTTCTGGTGTTTTTTCACCTGAAGAAGAAACCCAAAGAACAGCGTGGAAAGAAAAAAGCAGTTCAAGCAAGCTGTTATCAGGTTCAAGAAGGTGTCCTCTGAGGTCCCTGGCATCTCTCAGATTTTGTAGTTCCCCAAGTGCCTGCTGGGTGCCAAGCACCTTTAAGCATCAAAAATGCACGCTCTAAGCTCTAATACTGCTGTCTGAATGAATGCTTAAGAAAATGAGGGGCAGGTTTCTGGCTGAAGGCTAACCACTCAGCAATAATGAGTGGCAGGGATGGCTGCATACAATCATTTTAGGGTTATGGGGCATGTGCAAATGGAAATGAAGGGGAAGAGAGCACCTAAAGGAATGAAAATATCACTGGATTTGGAGTCAAAAGATCTGGCTTGGAAATAGACTGTGCTACATATTGGCTGTATGATCATGGGTAAATCAATTAGCCTTTCCATACCCCCATACAGCTTTCTAAGACTACAATTTATAGATTACTTGAAGAAACAGTGAAAGGAATTTTTATAAATGGAGTCCCTCAGTGAAAAGGACAAAGTCACAGGTCAAGATCAAAAATAGATTTTGCCCCATCTGCTTCTCAGTATTGTTAGAAAGAAAGTACCTGGGAATCAACCAATCACAAACATCTGTTATGTCCAAAGAACTGTGCTAGACACTGGGGTAATGAAGATAAAAATGAAATTCTCTGTCTTCAAGAAGCTTGCATTCTATTAGGGGGCAAATCATAGATATTAAACTTAATTGTCAAGAGTTAGTGTTGGAAACCACATGGGGAGAATGGATGGTTATTTCAGTTGAGGTCCATTCATTTCTAGCTAAAAAAATGCCTCCAAAAGCCCAGTGTGGTAATAGTCCTATCAAACTGGTATAATTCAAGCTGCTGGAGGGTCTTCAAATTCAGGACACACTAAGAAGGAAAGCAGGAATAGTAATACTCCACAATCCAGGGAGGGACTTCACATATTGTCCATACTAAGAAGAAAAGCCAGGCACTATAGAAAAACAGGGGACAACACAGCAGATAAAGCACTAGACCTAGAATTCAAATCCAGGTTCAGTCATTTAGTAGCTATATGACCCTGGGCAAGTCACTTAATCCCATTTGTCTCATTTTCCTGATCTGTCAAATGAGTTGGAGAAGGAAATGACAAACTACTCCAGGATCTCTGCCAAGAAAACCCCAAATGGGGTCCAAAAACTCAGATCTGACTGAAACAATTGAACAAAAAATAGAAAAGCAAAACAAGGAACATAAAATTATAGTTTTATAGCCAAAAAATATAGATTATCTAATCCAACCTCTTCATTTGAGGTATGAAGAAGCAGAGATGATTTGCTCACAATCAGACAAGTAGAAAGTAGCAGAGGCAAGATTTTAACCCATTTTCTAACTATAAATATGACACTTCCTATTGCATCAAAGGGATTAAGGGCTAACTTTAAATGTCTAGCATTTGGAAATGTGTTTTTCTAATCACCTACAAATGTAGTCATTGAACCCAGGTTCAGTATGGGTCAAACAAAGAAGAGAAATCATAACACAAGAGTTTAGAGGATCATACTCCCAAATCCCAGATTCAAACTTCTAGCCATTTGATATGTATAGATCTCTGACGTGCCTTTCTCATAATATACTTGGTGCTAAGAAGCAGTATAATATTAAGGAAAAGGTGAAAAGGTATTGGACTGGAGGTATGGGCTCTGGCTTTGGGTGGACCTTTTATTGAGTGACCTTGAGCAATTCACCTGAGTCACCATTCCTTTATCCACCTTTAACCAGGAGGAGGTGCTGCTTTCTATAAAACGAAGTACTGTATCCACCCTGTGGGGCTGGAAGCTCAAGGAAGGGTCCAAATCTCTGGGTTTCAGAGTATAGCAAGCACCTATTCCTAGCTCTACCTCTTTCTGGGAGATATGCCCATCTGTTGGTCTAGGGAATATAGTTAATAGCTTTGAGCCCCCTACTCTAATAGGAAACTCCACCTCCTTCCTTAATCTACTATATTTTAATAAGCAGACAGATACAATTTAACTGTATACTTGTTGTTTTTATCTCATAACATGGAATCAATAAAATAAATAAAACAATAAATAATTGAACAATTACTATATGCCTAAAACTTCTCCCAGTCTTAGTCTTTAATCAGTTTGTAACAATGATCCCAAACCCAGAAATTTTAATATACAGCGATTCTATTAAGTACTCTGCTCTCCCAAGAGCAAGTAAAGCACATTGCAGCTTATTTATTCCCTCCTCTCCCCCATTCTCCTCTTTCCAAAGTAAATGAAAGAATTAAAACACCTCTTAGTCAATAGTCATCATGCATGTATTAATAACCTACTATGTGCCAGGCATTGTGCTAGCCTAACTTCCAACTGATGTTTATTTAACTCATGGTGATCAGTATAGTCACAATAAATTGGTGGGAGGCAATATAATTCCCAGTTCCCAGTGCCATCATTTTTCTGCCAAAATTTTGCCATGGGGAGCAGCTAACCTCCAAACATCTCTATGACTGCTTTCCGGTCAGCTATCCATCAGGTGACTTGTAAAGAACCCTAGTTATTAATCCCTAATGGAGTGTAAGTAAGGGTGTAGTCAAGGGCAGGCCAGATATGAAACTAGATTCTTATGTGAGCCGTTTAGAAGCAGAGACCGTGTTTTGCTTTCCTTTGTATACCCTATGTTTAGCAAAATGCTGGGCACACAGAAGACACTTAATAAATCTTTATTGACTTGACTGATTGGTTGACTATATACCAAGAGCCATCTTGGCTTCTTTCTCTTCTCCTTCTCCTTCTCCTTCTCCTTCTCCTTCTTCTTCTTCTCCTCCTCCTCCTCCTCCTCTCTCTCTCTCTCTCTCTCTCTCTCTCAATCCCCCTCTCTCTCCTCCCCTCTCCTTGAAATTACATTCCTCTCCTGCTCTTTGAGCCCTGCCTGGCAGAAAACTATATCATATGCCTTTTTGTCACCCTCCAATCTCCCACCAAACTTACCTGCTTCTTTCTTTCCTCTGTGAAGAAAGAGAAGCAGAAAGAGGGTATTCTGTATAAAATAAAGAGATCAGAAGAATCCAAGGGCTTTTTTCAGGGGACCACATGATCCCAAATTATATAAATCTGAAGGTAGAAGGGACCTCAGAGTCCATCTAGTTCAAACCACTGATTCTTTAATTAAGGAAACTAGACTCCAGAGTGTTTGAGTAACTTGTCCAGTAGCTCACCAAAATAAGAATCCAAAGTGAGTTTGAACCTGGTGCTCCCACTGGAGATCCAGTCTTTTGGTCACTCTATCTTGTCCTATGTGTTGGGGAGGAGGGACCACCAGGATAGATAGATGATAGATAGATAGATAGATAGATAGATAGATAGATAGATAGATAGATAGATAGATAGATAGATGGATAGATAGATGGATAGATAGATTGAAAGATGAGTTTGGAAATTACAGTCAGCTTCAAATGCACATTCATTTATGAATTGAGCCATGTGTGATGGTATAACACATGGCCACAGTGTTTTAATGGTTAGCCTTTTTTGGCTTACTAATTCATGTATGTGAGCTGATTGGGTCAAACATTTTGCTAGAACTCTCAGGCAAACTTATTCTGGGACTGCATGTCAGATTTTTGAAGACTACATCAAAGGCAGTGAAAAAAAACCACCAGCTTTAGAGTCAAAGCACCTGGGTTCAAAACCCACCTCTGTTGATTACTATCTTGGGCAATTCACTTAACCCCCCAGGTCTCTGTTTCTTCTGTGTTAAATGAGATGGTTGAGGGGGAAGCTAGGTGGCTTCTTGGATGGAGAGCCAGGCCTGGAGATGGGAGGTCCTCGATTCAAATCTGACCTCAGATACTTCCTAGCTGTGAGACCATGGGCAAGTCACTTAACTCCCACTGCCTAGCCCTTACTGCTCTTCTGCCTTGGAACCAATACAGAGTATTGATTCTAAGGCAGAAGGTAAGGGTTTTTTTTTTTTTTAAATAAGATGGTTGAACCTAGATGGTCTCCGGCATCTCTTTCACTCTAGATCTAGGATCTTATGATTTCTGGGAGGTACCTAGAGTCAGAAAGATCTGAATTCTAGTTCATCCCTGAGACACTCACTAGCTGAGTGACCCAGAGCAAGAAACTTAACTTCTGTCTTCTCATCTGTAAAATGTAGATAATAATAGTGAAGATCAAATGAAATAGTAATTATAAAGTAGTTACTTAGCACAGTGGCCCATAGTAAGAGCTATATAAATGTTAATTATTATTATCTAACATTCTCTGATGCTAAAGAAAAAACAGCATCAGGTATGATTAGAAAGTTATGAAATCCATCTTTGAGTATGGCTTGTGGAGGTCACAGAGAAGGAAACCTGGACACAAGCAGACCTCGGGTCAAGCTTTGGGTCTACAAATGATTCCCTGTGTGACTGTGGTTGTTACCTTGCCTCTGAGCTTCAGTTTCCTGTACTGTAAAATGGGGACAGTCATCCTCTTTCTACCTCACGGAGTTGTTGCGAGGAAAGCACTGTGGCAATTACAAAGTGCTGAACAAATGTGGCCTATTATTATGGAATCAACTTTAGCATCTTTGACTTCCATCTTATTCAAGTCTTCACTAGAAATCAAGTTGAAATACTTCCCATACAAGGGCAGCTAAATGACATAATGGATAGAGTTCCAGGCCTGGAGTTGGGAGGGCCTGGGTTCAAGTCTGGCCTTAGACACTTCCTAGCTTTGTAACCCAGGACAAGCACTTAATCCCATTTGCCTAGCTCTTGCCCTTCTATTTAGAGTTGTTATCAAGACAGAAAGTAAGGGTTTGAGAGAAAGGAAAAAAAAAAGAAAGAAATACTTCCCATCCAGACCTACTCCTGTTTCAAGTATATGTATTACAACAATGTCCCTATTTACTTATTCAGCCCATATTTTTGTATATAATATATTAAAAATTCAATAAGGAAAATTTAATAACTAAACATCCTTTTTAATGCCCCCATTAACATGGATTTTGAGATTAAATCTATTTTTATTCATGCTGCCTGAGTATTAATGCCAGGCAGCAGTCTTCAAATGTAAAATCACTTAATCTACCTTTCTTTTGAAAAGAAAATCAATGCATCATTGTTTTCCTATGTCATCTTCTGTTCATTTATATGCACAAATAATTTCACTACACAGGATATTATTACTCAATTTATAAATAATGAACAGGATCTACTAATGTAGCAATATCATCAGAGGAGAGAGATTGTTTTATTTTAGCTTATATATTTCTGACCCTAAAAACATGGAGATACTTACACCATAGAAAAGGGTAAGTCTGTCTTGTTGACCCAATTCTCACAGATCACTTCAGGCAGGATTGTTTTGCCACCAGTTGCTGAAAAATTGAACCACTCTGAGGGCCCTAAGGTACTCACTGTCATCCACATCTAAGGCTTTCTGTAAATTAGTTCAAAGATTTAGAGCTGGAGAGACTTTAAAGATCATCAAAGCCTTCATTCAGTGGATAAGAAAACTGAAGTCCAAGAGGGAAATCAACTTGTCCAAAGACATATAAATAGCCCCTAACAGATAATGGAATTCAACTCTATGATCTTCTCTCCCAGATCATCTCATGACTCTCTGGACTTTTTCACCTAAGTGCCAGCAGCCTTCTCACCTAATAGAGATGCCTTTGTCCCAGTGGCTCCTTCCAAGGAAGAAAGAGAGAGAGAGAAAAGAAGAAGGAAGGAAGGAAGGAAGGAAGGAAGGAAGGAAGGAAGGAAGGAAGGAAGGAAGGAAGGAAGGAAGGAAGGAAGGAAGGAAGGAAGGAAGGAAGGAAGGAAGGAAGGAAGGAAGGAAGGAAGGAAGGAAGGAAGGGAGGCGGGAGGGAGGGCGGGAGGGAGGGAGGGAGGGAGGAAAGAAAGAAAAAAGAAAAAAGTTTATAAAAATATGCATAATCAAGCAAAACAAATTCCCACACTGATATCCCCAAATGTGTATCTCCTTCTGTAACTCAATCCATCATTTCTCTGTCAGGATTTGGATATCATTTCTCTTCATCAATCGTATGGAATCATCGTTGGTGGATAGAGTTCTTAAATCCTTCAGAGTTGTTTTTTACAATGCTGTCATTTTTTATAAATTATTAATTAAGTTATTAATTAAATTATAAATAATTCTCTTGTTTCTATTCACTTAACTCCTTATTAGTTCAAGTAAGTTTTCCCATATTTCTCTAAAACCATCCCATTCATAATTTTTATAGCATAATAGTATTCCATTATATTCACAAACCACGCTGTGTAAATTACAAAGTGCTGAACAAATGTGACCTATTATTATGAAATCAGTTTTATCACTTTTTAGTTCCATCTTGTTTAAGACATCACTGAAATTCAAGTTGAAATACTTCTTTTCCAGTCCCAAGTATGTTTTAAATGTATGCAGCTAGCAGGCACAGCCTGCATACGGGTCAGGAAGAACATGACAAAAATACATCATAACAATGTCCAGGCATTCCCCAATGAAAGGCACCCCTTTACTTTTCAGTCCTTTGCTACCACAAAAAGAGCTACAAAGAAACATAAGGAAAAGATTCAAATTTATAAGCTTATAAGCATTTCCCAATAGGGTTTCCTTGTCAGATACTGGAGGGGGTTGCCATTTCCTTCTCCAGCTCATTTTATAGATGCAGAAATGGAAGCAAACAGAGTATACTTTAAATAAAGTACAAAACCTTGTATTGATGAAGATTTTTTACTTTGCCTTAGTAATCTCTAAGAAGACTTAGAATTTCCTTGACAAGGCTAACTCTTTGATAACATGGGAATCCTGTGCTTTATCTTGACCCATCCCATTGGCAATTTATTTATTAAAAATGTTCACAGCTGTGAAGGTAAAGAGGGCTATCCAAATTCTGCCCTTGTCATCACTGATCTGGCATTTAATTTGTCTAATTCCTTCCCAATAAAGAACCCAACCATCATCTCTTCTAATCCTTTTTTGCTGAAAAAATCTATTTAGCCCAGTGTCTAATTGATTTACAACTAATACCCTCAATGTTCTTTCTATCTTTCCCCATCAATATGCTTCTAGATTATTTATAATCTTACCTTATGTGAAGATTGGAAACTCCTTACATCCAGAAGAATGAACTCTTTGAAAAAAGATGCTTGCAGAAGCCTACACTGCATCAAGAAGATCCAGAATGAACTTTTGGGTGCAATCGATTGAACAAAAAGGGATTGAACATTTATTGTAAGTGTACATTTTTATGCCACAGGGGACTGCCCCCAATTTGACTTTTTGTCAATGTGCCTAGCAGAACATTGGTTTTTGCTTTCTCTCTTTTCTATTTCTCTCTAACTATTGTAATTTCCTCTTCAAAAGTGAAATATTTTATATTTCTGTAGTTAGAAGTTTTTTAGGGCTATAAGAGGATTATGTTAAATAATCAATGGGGAGACTAGTCTCCCAATGATCATCAGGGGGGGATTGTGAAGATTGGATTTGGCTATCTCCTGATTGTAACAAGGAAGGTACTTAACTCTTCCTTTATTGGGAAGATTGAATTATAATCACCTATCTATTTTTAGATTTTAATCCCCAAAAGTGTTAACTCAGTATTTAAAGTAGATCTACCCATTTTAACTACAAAAAGGTGTTAACTAACTACAAGAGGCGAACTAACCAAAAAAGGTGTTAACTAACCACAAAAGATATAATTAACTAAAAAAGGTGTGAACACCAATTTCATATATTGAGTGGGCAGTCCTGGAGAAGAACATCTGTTGTGATTGGTAGAAGTAAAAATTTAGGGGAGGTGACACAAGAGAAAAAGGTCTCTAAATAGAGGAAACAGAGGCACACAAGGGAAATGAAGAATGAAGAAGAATCACTTGGAGGAGAGACTTCAATCAGTTGCTCAGAGTCGGATTGGAAGACAGACACTTGAGGTGAGACCAGAAGACAGACACTCAGACTTGGAATGAAGACACTTGGCTGTGGTACTGGATCCCAGGAGGAGCTCATGCAGGATACCTCAGACTGCTTTCCTTTTAGACAGTCACCATAGTTAGTGTAAAGGCTGACTTAGTTTCCTTGTCCTTTCTGGAGGTGTGAACCTCTGAGAAAGGCTGATCATCTGGAGACTCCTTTTCCCTGATTAGGGCCTTAGAATTTCTACCTGGTTCAGAGGAAGCTGGAGTTTTCTCTCTTTTCTCTCTTCCTTAATATCTTCCCTCTATTGTAAAAATAAACTACCAAAAATTTCATTTTCTTGAGTAATTCATTTTGGGATTTAGAAATTAAATCCCTGGTGACCACCTATTTAATATTCAGTCCAACCATATAACCATTAAAATTTAACACTTATTCTAAAGAACCCTAGTTTTTTTTTTCTCTTGTTTCTGGTGCTCCCAAACATAGAACAGGGCCTTAGCAACCCTAGATAAGTCATACCCTTGGTCATATCTTTTTCCGAATATATCTACACAGTTACAGATCATTATTAGTAGCATTAATATTAAATTAAAAAGACAGCAATTAGAGGAGCACCATGGAGGCATATGTAGTTTTAAGAAGACCAGTTGAGAAGACATGACTTCAGGTAATAGGCCCAGCTTTGCCATTAACTAATTGTGAGTCTTTGAGTGAGCTGTTTCCCCTCCCTGGGTTTTGTTTCATAAATCTATAAAATGGGGAAGCTTGATTAGATTATTTTTAAAATCCCTTTCATCTCTAAGATTCTAGAGAAAGAGGAAAAAGAAGAGAAGAAAAGAAAAGAGAAAGAAACTGAGGGAGAGAAAGGAAGAGAGAGAGAGAAATGAAGAGAAGGAAAGAAAGAAACTAAGAAAGAAACAGAGAAGGAAAAAAGGATAAAGAGGGAAAAGAAGAAAAAGAAAGAGGGAGAGAGAGAGAGAAAGAAGCAAAGAGAGCACACATGAGAGTGAATGAGAGAATATTAGAGCACCACAGAGCATTTATTAAGCCTTTATTGTGTGCCAAGCATTGTTCTAAGCATTGCTAATACAATACAAATAAAAAGAAAGAATGCTTCCCTCCAGGAGCCTATATTCAAATGAGGAAAGATAATACAGAAAAGAGGAATTGAGAAATTATTTGGTGAGGTTTCAAAAGAACAGTTATTTCATTCTGCCTCCCCATCTTATACTATAAATTGTTTTTGAATATCAAGTACAAGTCTTACATTTATTCCCATTTAGTTTTCTCTTATTAGAGTTAGTCCAAAGTTCTGGCTCATTAATATCTTCTTGAATCCCAATTCTAGCATCTAGTATGTTTGATAAAAAATATTGAACAATGTAGAACCAGGTGTGATATCTAAGCACTTTAAGAACACCTTCTAAGGCAATTTGGAATTATGCCCAAAGGGCATTAAATGACTACAAGCCCTTTGATCCAGCCATACCACTGTCAGATCTGTACCCCAAAGAGAAAATAAGGAAAAATATGTGTATAAAAATATTCAAAGCTGCACTCTTTGTGATGGCAAAAAATTGGAAAATGAGGGGATGCCCTTCAATTGAGGAATGACTGAACAAATTCTGGTATCTGTTGGTGATGGATTGTGCTAAAAAGAATAATGAACTGGAGGAATTCCGTGTGAACTAGAACAACCTCCAGGAATTGATGCAGAGCAAAAGGAGCAAAACCAGGAGAACATTGTACACAGAGACTGATACACTGGTACAATCGATTGTAATGGACTTTTCTACTAGTATCAATGCAATGATCCAGGACATTTCTGAGGGACTTATAAGAAAGAACACTATCCACATCCAGAGAAGGACTGTAGGAACAGAAATGCAGAAGAAAAACATTTCCTTGATCACATGATTCAATGGAGATATGACTGGGGATATAGAAATAGGTCTTGATCAATGATACATGTAAAACCCAATGGAATTGTTTGTTGGCTATGGGAGGAGGGAGGGGGAAGGGGAAGGAGAGAATATTAATCATGTAACCATGGAAAAATATCCTGAAATAAATAAATAAATTTAAATTTTAAAAAAGAACACCTTCCAAGATGACAGTTAACCATTAACAATCACTCTCTGAATCCAGCCATTCCTCTATTTCAAGTGAACAAACAACTAGCACAGGCAAGATTTTTTTCTTTTCCAAACAAATATTCTCTAACATGTTTAATTTTTTAAAAAACAAGCTTTTTTTAGCTACCCCATATTCTTGATAAAGCTTGTCTAACTAGTAAACTGATACAGATGTAAACTATGTTAAATTGCAAAAGGGACACTGTAGCTCTTTAAAGACTGGTTGTACAAATTTCACCACCCCCAATGACATGATGGTGCCTTGAATAGAGTATTGAACTTAGACTCAGGAAGGTCTGAGTTCAGATTCTGACATAGATCTTTAACTAGTTTTGTGAGCAAGTCACTTAACCTCCTCCTGCTTCAGTTTCCCCATTTAGAAAATGGGATGAACAAAAGCACTAACTTCCTAGGGCTGTTTCAAAGATTAAAAAAGTACTCTATACACCTTAAAGCACTATACAAATGCTTACTATTATTATTAACTGATATAATTGCCTTCTCCTTAACCCCACATCTCTCTATCTATTCAATAAGAATAGCATAAAAAGACGTGTCAAATGTTTTACTGAAGTTTAGATAAACTCTAGCCACAATGTTCCACTCATCTATTAATTGAGTAACCCTGTCAAAAAAGGAAATGGGGTTAGTCAGGCATGACCAGCTTTGGATGAAGTTGTGCCAGCCTTTGTAATCTCAACTTCCTAGTTGTTCAGCAACCATTCCTTTAATACACATTCTAGAATTTTGCCAGGAACTAAAGTAAAGCTTCCTGGTCTCTTATTTAATGATTCGCTTCCCTTTTCTGAAAATCATGACATGTGCCCTTTTACAACCCTGTTATACCTCTCTTACTCTATTATCTATCCAAGATTCCTGTCATGTAGACATTTCTACACCCCATGGTATAGAAATTACATCTGTCCAGTCATTCCTTAAAGTAGGAGGAGGCAAATCCCATGCCTCCCCAGGACCTGAAATCATCAGAGCAGCTTAGATGGTATCTTACAACCATCTTACTCATTTCAGGTTTCAAATCCCTGTTAGCCATCTTTATTCAGTCCTTCCATTCCAAAGATTATTCTCTTTAGCAAAGAAAATAACATCAAAATAAGACTGGAGCAGCTATCTCTTCTCTCTTCTTTCATTCATCCTTAACAATGGTCCTATCTCTTCTTTTTAACCTCCTCTCTTTCTGCAATATAGTTTTAAAAGGGGGAGAGAAGGACAGCTGTTCAGTGCATATAGAGCCAGGTCAGGAGTCAGGAGGACCTGGGTTCAAATCTGACCTCAGATATTTCCTAGATATGTGATCCTTAGACAGACACTTAACCCCATTTGCCTAGCCCTTGCCATTCTGTCTTGGAGTTTTACTAGGTCAGAAAAAATGAAGGAAGGAAGGAAGGAAGGAAGGAAGGAAGGAAGGAAGGAAGGAAGGAAGGAAGGAAGGAAGGAAGGAAGGAAGGAAGGAAGGAAGGAAGGAAGGAAGGAAGGAAGGAAGGAAGGAAGGAAGGAAGGAAGGAAGGAAGGAAGGAAGGAAGGAAGGAAGGAAGGAAGGAAGGAAGGAGAAGAGGAAACAGATACCCATCCTCACTTGGACCTGGAGAGAGACCCACAAGCTTCACCCCTTGCATAGTCCCAAGGTGAAGAAGAATGAAGGATAGGCACTGACAGAAACCATATGCATGAAGAGACAGTTTGAACTTCTCCCTTTTGTTGTTACTGTGAATCATGAGGACTGTGTAGACACTAAGGAATGATGGAGCCCAAAAGAGAAGAAAGTTCCTGGATGTCCTCCAGAATGGAAAAGAGTATTCCTCCTGTCAAAGGCATCAAGTTCAAATGCATTTTGTATTTCTTGTCATTTTTTAAAACCTAAATCTAATGCTTATTATCTTGATTGCCTGCAAGAGAGCTAAAGGTCATAAGACAGAAATCCAATTCTGACATTCCCATAGAAAACCACTGGAGTCCCAATAGTATCAGAGGCCCAGGGCCCAAATGACACATGCTTTATAATACATTGTACACCACACACATGTAGATGTATATATGTAATATATATAATGAGACAGCATACACTCACTATAATATATACACTGTATATTTATATTGTATAGATTACACACTGGAGTTAAGCGGAAAAGAGCAGCTTTTATCATCTTTCATGTGATTAGAATGTTGCTTGACAACCAAATAGGAAGAGATGGATGGAAACATGAAGAAAACCCATCCTGCTTCACATAAGGAATGAATGGTTCTGAGGCTTGCAGGAGAGAGTCAAGCTGACTAAGCAGTCTAGCTTAAATACACATTTTTATTGCCATTGATTTATGGATGTGTATGATTTAGAGAAAGAAGCAATGTAATGACTGAACAGATTGTAGTATGTGAATGTGATGGAATGCTATTGTGCTATAAGAAAGGACAAGATAAATTCAGTGAAACCTGGGAAGACTTGTTTGAAAGGCTGCATTATAGAGTAAGCCAGACCAGGAAAATACTATATCAAGTGACTACAACAATGTAAAAGAAAGCCACACTTAAAAACCATCCAAATTCAAATTAATTCAACAACCAAACTTGACCCCTGAGAAATGATAATGAAACCTACTCCATCTTATCAGTAGAGAGATGGTAGATTACAGGTGTGGGATGAGACACAATATTTGCAGACACATTCATTTGGTTTATGTTTCCTTTGTGAAAAATGAAGGTGCTACTGGGGTGGGGGTGGAATTATGGGGAAGCGATTTAAGAAATCAAATAAGAAATCAAAACTTATCAATATAACTTTTTTATTTTTCAAACTAAGGACTAGGAATCAGAAAAATATGGTTGGAATCTTATCTCTTCTACTTACTAGTTATGAAACCATGGGCAAATCACTTCACCTCTTTGATTCTCAAGTTCTTTATCTTTGAAAAAGATATAATAGTAATACCTGCACAAGGTTCATCCAGAGAAATCAGCCCAAGGATGGAAGGAAATTCCTTAAGAAGGAAAATCTGAAGATACAGAGAGACGCAATGTGGACAAGGAGATAAAAGCTAGTTGTCCAAAATGACCTCTTTGGAGATACAAGGAATTCACTAATCTCATAGAGATTTTTAAAAGACACATAAGGAAAATGGAAGGGAGGACATCAAAAGAGCATGAATACAAAAGCATGATCTTTGTTGTATTTCAGAAAGTCCTCTGGTTTTTCCTACTTAGTGAGAGGTCTATACCTTACTCATGCTCCTTCCACCTGAAAATCCCTGCCCCTTCTACTCTAATGATTTTTCTGGATCTTTCCCCTTTCCCATATTTCATCAGCTAGGATCCTATATATTTGATAACTTCCAATTTCTTAGTTAATTTGTACTTCCCAATTACTGGTACCTCCCAAATACTATGACCCAAATCAGCTTCAAATGTGCAATAGTTGTCTTTTCCTAGAAAACATTTGCACTGCTTTGATTCAGGGGGGTGAAAACGGACTCCAGTCCCAGCAAGACTGCTATAATGACTCATTAAACCTTGATGCCAACTTTTCTACAACTATCTTAATGTCTCTCATCTTGATTTGCTTGGAAACCTTTCTTCCCAAGGTTCCCTGGTAACCACACACACACACAGATTACATATGTATGTGTGTATATACATACCTGTAGGTATTCATGTGTATATACACATGTATATAACCTTGTGTGTGTTTATATAAATATATTATATATACACAGCATATATATATATATATGTATGAAAGACAGACAGAGACAAAGAGACAGAAAGAGAGGAAGAAAGAGCAAGAGAGACAGAGACAGAGATAGAGACAGAGAGGGACACAGTGACAGAGAGGCAGAAAGACAGAGAGGGAGAAAGACAGAGAGAGCATTCTCTACTAGTTCTGGAAATATGAATCCCAGGGGATGAGGGGTCATTGGGCTGCCCCAATTTAAGGAGGAGATACTGTCCTAGGATCCTGCCCTTGTTACCCCTTCCTCACAGACCGTATTGGTAACTAATTAAGCCATCTGCCTTCCCTTAAACATGCTAAATAAAAGAGCGTATATCTTTCAATGTTGACTGACATCTAATTCTTCTTAGAAGCCCCTAGTGAGACCCTCAGTGATGCTGTAAGAATAGTATCAAGAGTGCTAAAGCTCAGAAGGAACTGGCCTGGATAGTAGAACTAAGGATTACAGAGGTGAAGGGTCAGAAAGAGAGGGAGGAGCTATATATAGAAGAAGAGGAAGATAAAAGGGTTTGAAGAGTTATTCAGATAAACAAATTATGGTCCATGAAAGTGATTGAATATTAGTAGTACTATTAGAAACAATGGGTATAATGAATACAGACAAGTATGGGAAAATTTAAATGAATTGATGCCAAGTGAAGTCAGGAGAACCAGGAAAACAATATACACAATGACTACAATAATGAAAATAGAAACAACAACAAAAATGAGTGTTTAGAAATTATGTTTACTTGTATTATTGTATTGACATATGTCCTCTAGTATATGGATGTAGGAAGAATATGATGGGAAATGTAAATTATATAAAAACAAAAAAATATCAGAATGTTATTTTCAAATTTTTTTCCAGTGGCTGCTCAACTTATGACAAAGAAGGTTCTCCACTTCTAGAGAAAGAACTGTTGAAACTGAAATGTCAATCAAAGCATACGATTTTTCACTTTATTTGTGTTTTTATTTGGGAATTTTATATGAATTGTCTCTTATAACAATGAGCAATTGGAAGTAGGTTTTGCATGATAATACATGTATAACCCAGATCAAATTGCTTACCATCTCCAAGAGGGCGGAGAGAAGGGATGGAGGGAGACAATTTAGATCTTATAATTTCAGAAAACGTATGTTGAAAATTGTAATTACATGTAATTGGGAAAATATCTTTTCAAGAAATGGCTGCTCCACCTGATTGGGAGGATAAGGGATGATAGAAAGAAATTAGAGCTACTTTCCTCTTATTTTGTTTCTCTTTCTTTGCCAGGGAGAATGATCTTCAGAAAGAAAGAAGAGAACAGAAGTGGTCAACAGGGAATTGATCCCCATTACAGGTAAGGAGATGGTAAGATACTATCTTACTGCTCTGGCTGAACTGGACTCAATGCCCCATCCAACTCTGAAATTCCGTGATCCCATGAATGTCATTGGGAGGACAAAACGAGAGTCTCAGTTCAGTATTTTTTTTAAACCCTTACCTTCCATCTTAGAATCAATATTGTGTATTGGTTCCAAGGCAGAAAAGTGGTAAGGGCTAGGCAATGTAGGCAATGGGGGTTAAGTGACTTGCCCAGGGTCACACAGCTGGGAAGTATATAAGGCCAGATTTGAACCCAGGGCCTCCCATCTCTGGGCCTGACTCTAATTCCACTGAGCTACCCAACTGCCCCCCCTTCGGTATTTTGTAAAACTAAGGTGTGATATAAATGTGACTCAACTCATTGCTAATACATGTCTGGTCACACAGGCTTCCCCAGGAAGGTTTTTTCTCTTTAGGAGTGTTGTTCTTGTAAACAGGCTTCTTCTAAAAGGCAGAGTACCCATGAAAAGAGTTTGGGGTTGGAGTCAGGCTATTTGGGTTTGCATGCCACCCCGACTATTTCCTTTAATTTGAGACTTTGGACTTTCCTATGCCTTGGTTTCTTCCTCTGAAAAAGGACTAGAAGAGCTCTGAAATCCCTTCCAGATTTAAATATAAGATTTTTAAGTGTAATTTTCTTTTATTTCCACCTCTCCAATATTAAAACAGCTGTGGTATGCTTGATCAGCTTGAGGGAGGGTTGTTTGGATTTTTTGAGGGGAGGGGAGAGCAGAGAGGGGTGGGAAGGAGCTCCAGGGCAGACCTCTGGTTTCACAAATGAGGGCAACTTTCCCCAAGACAGATCCACAGCCCCTCTGAAGCATCTTGAAGAGTTGCCCAGGGGCATGGATGGTTGTGGGACTTGCCCAGAGTTCCACAGATGGGATGTTGGCTGTCCTCAGCAGCTTTGCCTGCTTCCTGGACCAGACATCCTGCCCTGAAGGAATTAACCCTTTCACCCTCCCCAGAAGTCCTACCTCAGGGTCAAGATGTCCTGTGTTGCCTACACATTGCCTCCTACATCTAGACCAGACTCCAGCCATGCTTTACTTAGTCCTGAGGCACCTTCTTGCCAGCAACCTGGCCACCACAAAGTACTTAGCCTCCCCTCCACCTGCCATCCCAGCTTCCCGGATCTGGATGCATAATGCACCCTGTCACTGTTCTTGGATAAGTCATTTGCCTTCCCTATGGCTTCACTCGGCGCTCCTGCAACTTTCCTAGCTAAAATATCACTCTCTAGCTGGCCACCCACTACAAATACTGTCTACCTCTATTAAAATGTAAGTTTTTTTAAGGGGAGAGACTAGCTCTGGTGGTGCATTTGTACCTACAGGACTTGGATTAGCACAGAATAAACATTTATTAAAATTTTTTTATTCTATTTATTCTATTCATGTGAGGGCAACTAGCATCAGACCTGGGTTCAAATCCAACTTTACACACCTCCTAGCTATATGACCCCAGGCAAGTCAATTAACTCAGTTTGCCTAGTCTGTCCTCAAGTTATTACTAGGACAGAGAGTAAAAGTTTAGGAAATTAAAAAATTAAAATTAAAAAAAACTATTCATGTCACCGAGCTAGTACTTGAACTAGGATCTTCCAGATCATAGGGCCAGAATCTTTCTTCCTAATGCCTCTTTATGAGACTGTGGTCAGTCAGGACTTATTATTTTTGTTGTTTGGGGATTTTCAGTCCTGTCTGATGACCCTTCATGACCCCATTTGAGGTTTCCTTGGCAAAGATACTAGAGTGGTTTGCCATTTCTTTCTCTAGCCCATATTATAGATGAGAAAATTGAGGCAAATAAGGTTAAGTGACTTGTCCAGGGACACACAGTTGGGAAGTATCTGAGGACAGATTTGAACTCAGGAAAATGAGTCTTCCTGACTCCAGGCGCACTGCACCACTAGCTGCTCTCATATAGATCATAAGTATATATTATAAAATATTTCTATTTTAGAATACATAATAAATTCTTTTTTAATATAGGGAGATTTTCAGAAAGAACTGGAAAGGCCTACTTGAACTGATACAGAGTGAAATAAGCAGAACCAGGAGAACATAGTACTCAGTAACAGCAATATTGTGGAGCAATCAAACGTGATAGACTTTGCTACCAACAGCAATACAATGATCCAGGACAATTCAGAGGGACTTATGAGAAAGAATGCTATTCATGTCTAGAGGAAGAACTGTCTAGTACAAATGCAAATTATAGCATATGATTTATCATTTGACTGTTTGGGTATAGGGCTTGGGGTTTTGGTTTTATAAGATTACTCTTTTACAAAAATGAATAATATGGAAATATGCTTTGAGAGATAACACATATATAACTCAGTGGAATTGCTTTTCAACCCTGCTAATGGGAAGGGAAGAGAGGGGGGAGATCGCATGAATCATGTAACTCTGGAAAACCTATGTGTAAATTTGTTATTGAAATAAAATAAAGATAATTTTTTAAATAGAGGGAGAGAAAGATGGTGTACAGAAGATGGAAGGTGATATCCCTGTTGTACTCTCTCTTGATCAGACCATATCTAAAGAACTGTGTTTAGGGTATTTTGAGAAGGAAGAGTACAGGGCAACTAGGTCAATCAGGATGGTCAAGGTTCTCAAAATCGTTCCATATGAGAATCTATTGAGGGGATTTAGCCTGGAGAAAAGAAGATTTGAGAAGGAAACATGATACAGTCTTCAATTCTTTGACCAACGATCATGTGAAAGAAAGATTAGACTTGTTCCACATTGTAACAAAGGGCAGAATTTTCAAATGTGGTTAAAAAAATGTTATAGAGAAATAAATTGACTTGATATAAGAAAAAACTTTCAAACAGAAATATTCAAAAGCAGAATGAGCAACCTTGGGAGGAAGTAAGGTTTCCATCACTGGGGTGGAATATATTCAAATATACTATTTGATCATTTACCAGGGAAAGGAATTCCTATTTAGTTTTGGATTAACAAAGATATAATCTTTGCTCTTCCTACCAACTCTCAAATTCTATGATTCTATAAACTGAAAAATAAAACCAATTCTAAGCCTCAGACTTCACAGAAGGGAAAATGCTTAATACTAAGCATTGTCTTTGCAAGGGCAGTAAATCATATTTAAAACAGAAATGTGGTTTCAAAAGATTTAGAACTTGATTCAACACCATATTGTCCCTCTTAACATGTCATTCCCTCTCCCTTCTCCCATTTCTTGGATGCTCTGAGACCAAGTACCAATTTCTGACAAACTGTGGGCAAAAGATTTTTAAAGATCTCATCCTAGTTCTTATACTCATTTTTTAATGCTTTTTTGATTACTTGATTTTTTATACCACAATCTCTTTTAAGTAACATATTCATAGAGCCATCTCTTATGGAAAAGAAAAACTGTTAAGCATAATGAATTTCAGAATAGCTCCCTTGTTTTGCAGGATAACTAATAAGCTGTTCCCACATTTCACCACCTCCTTTCTAAGAGGAGAGAAAAGTTGTTTCATTATCTGTCCTCTAGATCAAAGATTGGTCATTATGCTTATTGAGGCTTTCTTTTGGGGTTCTTTTACTGAGCTTTCTTTTAGGGTTCTTTTTATTTTAATAATTATTATTATGGTATGTGAGCCTGTTTATACTTTCTTCACTTTGCATCAGTTCATATAAGACTTTCTAAGTTTCTCCAAGTTCTTTTAACCCATCATTTCTTAAAACACAATAGCATTCCCTCACTTTCATATTCACAATTTGGTCAGGTATTTCATGGTCAATAGGGATCCACTTTGTCTCTATCTTTTTCTTGCACTTTTTAAAAAATTATATTGCTTTCTATTTTAGGCCCAGAAGTATTATATAACGATCATTGCCTCCTTTTCTGATCCATTTTATATAGATGTATTCCATATAAAGGAAACTTACTTTGTAGTCATCCAAACTTATGGGGAAATAATAAATAGCTGACTGATTCTTTTAGCAATATATTATATCCTACTGTGTTGGAAGACTGCCACCATTAAGTTGGCCTGGGAGTCAAAGGACTTGGATTCTAATCTCAGATTTCCCATCACTTCACAAGCTGAAACCAAAAGCAAAGTCTCTTGATCTCTATGAAAAATGGAGGTGATGATACTAGGCGATATCTACAGAAAACAGGTGTTGGGACCAGATTTTTAAAATAATAAATCATAGTTATATAGTCCTTTAAGGTCTACAAAATGCTTTCTTTTGCTTAGCATTTTCACATTGAAGGCTTTCTAACCAGCCTTTTCAACTTTATTTCAAACCATGCTCTTTTACACAGTCAAGCCCTTTCCTAAACTCAACAAGCCCCTGCCTCTCCCCTTCATACATTGGCACATTTCCCCTAAGTTTCCCTATGCATAGAATGAGCTCTCACCTCACCTTTTAAAAAGCAATCATTCTTCAAGGCTCAGCTCAGGTACAAGCTATATCCTTGAAGTCTTAATTCCCTACCTCTGTCCACTCACACAGCCACTACTCTAATTTAAGATCTTATCACCCCTTCCTTTGAGAATTTTAACAGTCTCTTAATTGGTCTCCCCACATCCAATCTCTTCCCTCTCTAATTCATCCACCACTCAACTACCAAACTGATATTCCTTATATAAATGTCTGGCTGTATGGCCCCTGTTTGCCTCTGAGATAAATACAAATTCTTCTGATTGACATTTTAAGCCCTTTGGCTCTAAAACCTATCTTTATATACTAATTTCACATCATTTCCATTTATGTACTTTGGGTTCAATCAAATCAGTCTACTTGCTAGTTATTCTCCATACCATTCTATCTCCAACCTCTAGGTCTTTATACTAACTGTCCCCTATACCTAACTTTCTTCATCTTTATTTCTTGGAATCTCTAGCTCCCTCAAGGTTCACTTATAAGAAATCTTTCCTTGCTCCCCCAGTTGTTAATGTGTTCTCTCTCTCTCTCTCTCTCTCTCTCTCTCTCTCTCTCTCTCTCTCTCTCTCTCTCTCTCTCTCGCCCCCTCTTCCCCACCCCATCTTTCTCTTTCTGTCTCTCTGACATTCACTTACTCACAAACACACAGCCCTCATCCAAAATTTTGGGGTTTTTTTATATATTTCATACTTACCTGGGTACATGTTTCCCCCCACCCACCCATCAGAATGGAAACTCCTTTAAGGGCAGGAATGGCTTTGTCTTTCTGTTTCCTGTCCCTAGTACAGTGCCTATAGCATTATCCATTCAGTCATTTTTTCAGTCATGTCTGACTCTTTGTTATCCCATTTGGGTTTTTCTTGGCAAAGATACTAGAGTAGTTTGCCATTTCTTTTTATGGCTCATTTGACAGATAGGTAAACTGAGGCAAACAGGACTTGCCAAGGGTCACTCAGCTAGTAAGTATCTGAGCCCTGATTTGAATTCAGGAAGATGAGTCTTCCTGACTTTTGATCCAGCACTCTGACCACTGTACTACCTAGCCACCCATGGCACTCTAATAGCATTTAATGAATTGAATTTAATGAAATAAATAACATTTAATGAATATGCATTAATTATGTACTTTCAATGGAAGTAAATTGCACTAAATTTCCCTTTTCCTCAAATTTCCCAAAAGCACTTTGTCCAACTTTCTTCTTTGCTCCCCTCACTCTAAATCTTGTATTATACTTTTCTATTGAATTAAATTTCCTCACAAATCACCTTAACCTTATAGCATAGACAGTATAACTATTAGCATTCCAGTTCATAGCTGAGGCTAATGAAGCAACACTTTGTTAAGTGACTTGATCACACTCACCAAAGTGCCCTCTGGGGTCCCGAACAGCCCCAGTGCTTAGACCCTTCCCCACTAAGATGGCTTTCCACCTATTCTGTGTCTTGTAAAGAGCAACATCTCTATGTCTCTCCATTAGAACATAAGTCCAATGAGGACAAGGACTGTTTCTGCCTTTCCCTGACTCCCAGCACTTAGTATATGTGCCTAATACTTACTAGACATCTAATAATGCTCACTGATCCATTTATTTGATGACAAGTGCTTCACTAGCATGAACAAAACAAACAGATATGGAATACCACTGCACCATAAGAAATGAGGAGAAGGTTTGTTTAAAAAAACATGGGAAAACCTACATGGAATTATGAAAACTGCAGAACCAAGAGAACATTACATACAGCTATAGAAATAATCTTTGAAGAATAATGTGTAAATGTCCATCTCCAGAAAAAAAAACTGATAAATAGAAATATAAAAGACATAGTTTGTATATACTTGTCATTGTTAAATGATGCCTCTCTAATAAGAAGAGGGGAGGCAGGGAGAAAGATACAAAGACATTTATATGTAACAAACAAACAAATGAATTCCATTTTTAAAATAGATGTACTAGAAGCAGCTAGAAGGCTCAATGGATAGAGAGCCAGACCTAGAGATGGGAAGTCCTGGGTTCAAATCAGACCTCAGATACTTCCTTACCTCTGTGACCCTGGGTCCCATTGCCTAGCTCTTGCCATCCTTCTGCCTTAGAACCAAAACAGAGTATTAATTCTAAGACTGATGGTAAGGGTTTTAAAAAATAATACTAAATATTATAATATATAACAAATATAAAAACAACAATAACAATATAATACTAAGCAGAAGGAAAGGGTTTTTAAAGTATTATTAGCATATTAGCATATCACGATGTATTAGTCATACACTCCCTAATCAAGGGAGGGGACTAGAAAAGGTGTCCCAAACATTGCCTGCCCTACAAACACCCGGTCAGCACACCGCGGCTGGCGGGTCATCCTTTTAAGCGGTCATAATCAAAGAAAACAAAATACAAAGAAACTCCTACTTGGAGCATGGAACATCAGAACATTACTTGATAGAGAGAACACCCCAAGACCTGAGAGAAGAACAGCTCTAATCGGTAAAGAACTGGTGCGATATAACATCGATATCGCAGCCTTAAGCGAAACACGCTTACCAGAAGAGGGATCACTCAGCAAACCCACCACTGGATACACCTTCTGGAAAGGTAGAGCCTCAAATGAAGACAGAATCCACGGTGTTGGCCTGGCCATCAAGACCAGTTTGCTCAAACAGCTGCCAGACTTACCTGTGGGCATCAGCGAGAGGCTCATGAAGATCCATTTGCCTCTCAGCAGACTGGTATGCCACAATCATCAGCGCATATGTCCCAACACTGACCAGCACAGAGGAGACCATCGAGCAGTTCTACTCTGACCTGAGTGCCGTCCTGCACTCAGTGCCCACAAATGATAAGCTGATACTACTGGGAGACTTCAAAGGCCGCGTTGGCCAGGACCATGAAAGATGGAAAGGAGTGCTCAGCAAACACGGCGTGGGCAAAATGAACAACAACGGCCTACTGCTACTCAGCAAATGCTCAGAGTTCAAACTCACCATCATGAACACTGTGTTCAGAATGGCGAACAAATATAAAACAACGTGGATGCACTCAAGATCAAAACAGTGGCATCTCATTGACTACATCATTGTATACCGGCGAGACATCCAGGATATAAAGATCACCAGAGCCATGAGAGGAGCTGAATGCTGGACAGACCACTGATTGGTTAGAGAGACTCTTCAAATGCGCATTGTGCCTCACCATCCAAAACGTGCCCAGACAGTTCGCGCATTTTACAACGTGAGTCGTCTTAGAGATCCATCTTATTTGCAAACATTCCAGTCCTGCCTGGACAACAAGCTGTCTGCCAAGGGACCACTCACTGGAAGCTCAACCGAGAAATGGAACCAGTTCAGAGACGCAGTGAAGGAAACATCAAAGACAGTCCTAGGCCCAAACAACGCAACCACCAGGACTGGTTCAAAGAGAACAACACTGCTATTGAAGACCTATTGAGCAAGAAGAACAAAGCCTTTATGGAGTGGCAAAATAACCCAAACTCTGCTCCTAAAAAGGACAGATTCAAGTCTCTCCAAGCCACAGCGCAGTGTGAGATCAGGAAGATGCAAGACCAATGGTGGGAAAAAAAGGCAGAAGAAATCCAGCGGTTTGCTGAAATGAAAAACTATAAACAATTTTTCAGTGCCCTCAAGACTGTCTATGGGCCATTAAAACCTACCACCACTCCCTTGCTATCCTCTGACAGTGACACTCTCATAAAAGATAAAAAAGGCATCAGCAACAGGTGGAAAGAACACTTCAGTCAGCTTCTCAACCGACCCTCTTCAGTCAACCAAAGCGCCCTTGACCAGATCCCCCAAAACCGCTCCATTGAACAACTTGATGTCCCTCCTTCAATAGAGGAAGTCCAAAAAGCCATTAAACAAATGAGTGCAGGCAAGGCACCCGGTAAAGATGGGATCCCAACCAAGGTGTACAAGGCCTTAAATGGAAAGGCGTTCCAGGCATTCCACATAGTACTGACCAGCATATGGGAAGAGGAAGACATGCCCCCAGAACTCAGAGATGCCTCCATCGTAGCCCTATACAAGAACAAAGGCTCATGAGCAGCTCCACTGCTGGAAAGATCCTGGCCCATGTTATACTCAACAGACTCCTGTCACCTGTTTCAGAGCAGAACCTGCCTGAATCACAATGTGGCTTCCGACCAGATCGTAGCACCATCAACATGGTCTTCACAGTGAGGCAAATGCAGGAAAAATGCCTTGAGCAGAAACTGAGTCTCTACATTGTCTTCATAGACCTGACAAAGGTGTTCAACACAGTGAACAGGGACGCATTGTGGGTGGTCCTCAGCAAGCTTGGTTGCCCAGCAAAATTCGTCAAACTGATCCAGCTCTTTCATGTTGACATGACAGGGGAAGTCCTATCTGGTGGAGAGACTTCTGATCGCTTCAACATCTCCAATGGCGTGAAACAAGGCTGTGTCCTCGCTCCAGTACTATTCAACCTATTTTTCACCCAAGTATTATGACATGATGTGATGGATCTAGACCTGGGCGTCTACATCAAATACTGACTGGATGGCTCACTATTTGACCTTCGCCGCCTGACTGCAAAAACAAAGACAACAGAGAGACTCATCCTGGAAGCTCTCTTTGCAGATGACTGTGCTCTCATGGCCCACCAAGAAAATCATCTCCAAACCATTGTGGACAGGTTCTCCACCGCAACAAAACTGTTTGGCCTGACTATCAGCCTCAGCAAAACAGAGGTGCTGTTCCAACCTGCACCAGGGAGGCCAACGAACCAGCCATGCATTACAATCGATGGCACGCAGCTTTCTAACGTCAACACTTTCAAGTACCTGGGCAGCACCATCGCCAATGACGGGTCCCTAGACCATGAGATTAATGCCAGGATCCAAAAGACCAGCTAGGCACTCGGGCGGCTGTGCTCCAAAGTCCTCCAACACAGAGGTGTAAGCACTGCAACGAAGCTCAAAGTGTATAACGCAGTGGTCCTCAGCTCGCTCCTGTACAGTTGTGAGACATGGACACTGTACCGGAGGCACATGAAACAGCTGGAGCAATTCCACCAACGCTCCCTCCGGTCAATCATGAGGATCCAATGGCAGGACCGAATCACCAATCAGGAAGCCCTCGACAGAGCCAACTCCACCAGCATCGAAGTCATGGTCCTCAACACCCAGCTACGATGGTCCGGACACGTCATCCGCATGGACCCACAGCGAATACCAAGACACGTATTCTATTGTGGACTGTCAGCTGGACTCAGGAAACAAGGCCGACCAAGGAAAAGATTCAAGGATCAGCTAAAGTCCAACTTGAAGTGGGCTGGCATTACACCAAAGAAACTAGAACTTGCTGTCTCTGTCAGAAGCAGCTGGCGAACCCACATTCACCATGGCGCCACCACCTTTGAAGATGAGCAACGTCGACGTCTTGCCGCTGCGCGTGAATGCCAACACCAGGCCACAACCGCACCTCCTGTAACAACTGGCATCCCAGGCCCCGTGTGCCACAAACTGTGGGCCTAAGCCTTTGGACTCCAAAGCCACATGAGGGTACACCGTAGATGAAACTGCACAAAGACAATAGTCATTCTCAATCACCAAGAGACTACCACTATACTAGTAAAATAACAATGATAATGATGATGGTGGTGGGTGGTGGTGGTGGTGGTGGTGGTAGTGATGATGGTGATGATAATGAGATATATAACAAGGGCAAGATGACTAGGGCTTTGAACCAGCCCACTCACATGAGGATATAATGCCTCCTCTTCTCAGGGACTGTGACATTCCTCTCCCAACCTATCTTCTCTGACTCCCATTCACTTAACCTCCTCGTGGGAACTGTAACTCTATGGACAATGGTTCCCCATTTTTCAGTGCAACTATCACTAGCCACCCTGATGTCCCCACCCTTACTCCAACTGAAATTATCCCTGGTATCAGAATTCTAGGTTACAGCTCTGGATCCAAATAAACCCTCTTCAAAACATCCAGAACCTTATAAGCTTAGGAATCACTTACTTGGGTTAGTCTTATGGGCAAATGCCAACTTACTAATGGGCTGTATTCCCAGGATTCCTCTGTAAGATGCTTTTAGGAACATAGAAACATTTTCCCAGAGTAAAAGGGATGGTTCCACATGGCAGACAGGTTCCCATCACAGATCACTAAAGTTTATTTTACCCATAACAGAATTGGACTATTAAACTATTAATACTAGCCTGAGCTCTGGATTGTTGAATTATAGAACCTAAGAGTTTGAAGGGGCAGCAGAGGTTATCTAGGTCCTGGGAGCAGCAGGCCCTTTGGTACAGCAGGGAAGAGGAAAAGTTTCCTTCCCTTCCTGGTCTTAATCAAAATTTTGAAATAGAGGCAGGCAAGTACGATATTATGATTGGATTAAATTATCTCTACAGTCCCTTCTAACAATAACAACTTAGAAACTCTATAGAAAGTATGAACACTCATTCCCTCAGTGCCACCATCTCAACTAGCTATTAGGAAAAAATGTCATCTGTCTAAAGTATTATAGAAAACGTCATGGGCAACTTATTTAACCCCTTGGGGATTTCTTAGTAACATTAAGGACTCTCATATGATTCTTTCTGGTTTGCAAAGCACTTTCTTCCCTACTCTGTGAGGCAGGCAATCATCTCACACTTCAAAGATAGGAGGCTAAGCCTCTGAAAGTTGAATAAATAAGCTCATGGACCCAAACCCAGTAGGTGGCTGAGGTCAGAACCCAGGTGTCCTGACTCCAAATCAAGTGTGCTGAGTTGTCAACACAGAAGAAGCCCTAATGTCTAGAAGTAAGCATAATTAAAGTGAAGGGGCAAATTCAGTAATGTGGGGTGAAATAGTTGTTGACTTGTTTGGGGGTTTTGAGAGAATTATTTTGAGGGGAGATAAGATAATGATTGTAAAGTGCTTAACACAGCATATTAAGCACTACATAAATGTTAGCTATTATATTTTTATTATTTTCAAGGGTTTGAAGTAGGTTGTGCAGAACAGTGACTTGGCATACTCTGCCTGGCCCATAAAGGCAGCTCTAGGAGCAGAGTAGAAGCTGCAGAGACCCAGATTTTAGCCTTGATATTTAGAATTATTTTTTCATAATCAAGGCTATCAAAAATAATAGCATGGCACCAAAGACAGAAGAATATCCCTCACTTGCCAATTCCTTGAAAGAGATGAAAATATCACTTGCTGGGTTTATTCAAAGTCAGAAGAGGCCTTTGAGATCTTTATCCACCTCATCATTTTACAGAGGAGTGGGCCTAGGAGACTCAGAAATGCTTTGACAATAACTAAAGAGCTACATTAAAGTAAAAATTTCTAGGGACAGTCAATTAAGATCATGGGAAGCTGAGGATCCAGGTAAATCATTTGTAGATTTCTCTTTATTATCCTCTATGTGGTAGATAGACAGATAGATAAACAGATTGATAGAGAGAGAGACAGGTAGATAGACATAGAGAGAAGAGAGAGAGAGAATGGATAATATTTGTTAAGTACTTACTATATGCACTGTGCTAAGCACTGGGTATTATAATGGTTATAATGGGTGGTCACCAAAAAATTTAATTTACCTCAAGTCACAAGACTGGTAATAGCTAGATTTATTAGTAAGAAAAAGAAAATAAAAGAGAAATATAGAAAGGAGTTGAAGAATTTCCTAGCCTAGCAACTCAGTGTCTGTTTCCAAATCTCAGCCTCAGAAAATAATGCCCCCCCCCCAGCTTCCTGCTGGGTCCCATCTTATAAGTCCTCACTACACCCACTAGCTCTCTTACATCACTTCCCAGGAACCAATCCCAGTACTGCAATTAGCCTAGCACCAACTAGAGGGGCAGTGCCTATGGGATCAATTTCATGGTTGCCAATTGACCCAAATTCAAAACAAATGGAAGGAAAGTTCAAATCTACAATTGATCAAATCAACACACAAATTCCCTTCTCACAATGTATAAGTACAAGCAAGCAAGGAAATCTTTACTCTCAAAGAACTTAATATTCTAATGAAGAAAGACAACATATATAAGGAAACTAGAAAATTTATGGAGGAGAGAAGGAAGAGTATCCTTATGGGAGCAAGACAGATGACATGGATGAATAGGAGGAAAATAATAAAGCCAAAATGTCCATTCTAGCATGAAATAAAGCATAACTAGGACTCCTCCTGAAATAATGGTCTGGATAGGCATTCACTAATCAAGATAGCAAGGCTTCTGCCATGGAAAGAGAAAATACTGCAGTCAGAAGACCCTGACTGTGATTTACTGTGGGGCCATCACTTCTCCTCTAAAGATCTTTTTCAGCTATATAATGGAGAAATTGGATAAGATGTTTTCTAAAGTCCTTTGAAGTTCTCATTCCTATCACCCTTTGAAATTAAACAAAGTGGCTAAAATGTCCACATCCTTTAACCAAGAGACTCTATTACTAGTCACATATCCCAAAGAGGTCACTGATAAAAGAAAAGTCCCTAAACACATCAAAATATTTATAGCAGCATAATGCTTGGTATCAAAAAAGCAAAAACAAGGTAGAGACCCACTGATTGGGGAATGGCTAAACAAATTATAGTAAATGAATGGAATGGAATGTTAACATAGAATAAGAAGCAACAAATGTAATAAATACAAATATAGTCGTCCCTCACTATATCATAGTTCACTTATCATGGTTTCATTGTAACGTGAGTTTTCTAAAAAAGTTTATCTAATTCTGTATTATGGAACTTTCACTATATCACAGGATTTTGCAGATGAATACCATACTGTACACAACAGAAATTCAGTACACCACAACCACTTGTGCAAGTTTACCAATGTGAGATTGTACATGACACACTATTGGTTGATGGAATGAAAGGCCCCCAATCAGCACTGTATTCTGTATCCTGGATACTGATTGGCTCAGTATTTATAAGAGTGTGGGAAAGGTAAATAAGAGTGTGAAAAAGATTTACAGGAGAGTGGGAAGGGTTTATAAAGCCTTAAATATATATATATGTATATATAAAATAAATATAATGCCATTACTTTGTATATTTTCACATATCGATAGGTGAGGGATCACTGTAAGCATAAAAAAGATTTAAATGAGCTGACATAGAATGAAGTAAGCATATTGTAAAGATAATTTAAGGGTTGTGACTTAAAATCTGAATTAATTGGCCACCAGAGAAAAATTCCCAAATAAAATACCCAAGTCAGTCTGGAAATTTATGGTAAATGTAATTAATATAGAGGGAAGGATTTAAGGAAAAGAGGGAAGAAGGTATAGGATTTCTCCTGCCTGGCCTGTGCCAAGGGGAGTTCAGATCTCCACCACTAGGTCTCTGAAGGAGATCAGAGGCTTTTAATAGGATAAAGTTTGGAAAGTAAAGGAGGGAAAACTCACCACCAAACCAGACAATAGCTGTAGCCACGCCAAGATGCCAAAAGGCCCAGCACACTGCCACCAGCCACCTCTCTGCCACCAAAGGTTACTGGAGAGAGGAAGTGAAGTGAAATATATAGACCTTTTACTCTTTTGTCCCCTCCTCTCATTTTTCACATCTACCAATCACATCAGAGACTTTTCTCCAAGACTGCCTATTCTTTAGTTCTCATCTTCTTTGCTTAGATTATATCTTTTGAGTTACTTAACACTTCTTTGTTAAGTTCACCTTTTATTAGTTATTTAACCTTTTTGTGATTAATTTAACCTTTATAGTTACTTAACACCTTTTTGTATTAAGATCTTAAAATAAACTTAGCTTAAAGTTTTAGCTTCACTATAAAGTAAGAACTAAGTACCTTCTTGTTCAATCAGGAGATTAAAACTTCATCTTCTCCATAAAGTAAGATCTAAGTAGGGTGGAGTAATCTAAATTTCACAATATCCAAGAAAATACTATATACAAGGACTAGAATAATTTAAATGGAAAAACCAATCACCACAACATAATCAAAAATGAATATCAAAGGGGGCTCCTAGGTAACTCAGTGGATTGAGAGCCAGGCCTACAGACAGGAGGTCCTAGGCTCAAATATGGTCTCAGATACTTCCCATCTGTGTGACCCTGGGCAAGTCGCTTCACCACCATCACCTAGCCTTTACTGTTCTTCTGCCTTAGAACCAATACAAATTAGGGATTCTAAGATGAAAGGTAAAGCTTTAAAAAAAATGAATGTCAAAAAAAATAAATAAATAACATGGAGTCAAAGAGATATAAGACCCCTCCTCCCTACTCCTTTGAAAAAATGGGAGGTTTTTAAATTTTTCTTTTGATGTATTACTCAACTTTGCTTTTTATTTTTCCTTTCCTTTTTTAAAAAAAGTGTTTTCATTGTTATTAGAAATGGCTCTGTAGGAGGGAGAAGGAGAATGGGTAAAGAGGAAATTTAAACTGTGTAAAAACAAATGCTATCAAAGAAAAAAAAATTTTTTTAAGATACAGTGTATGATGAGGTCAGACAAAGACAGTGAGGAAGACAATCAATGAAAAGGTTTTTTCTGAACATCCTAGTGCAAACAACAACATGGAAATAGGTTCTGATCAAGGACACAAGTAATACCCAATGAAATTGTGCATCAGCTGTGGGAAGGGTGGGTGAAGGGGAGGGAGAGAAATAAAGTGAGTATTGTAACCAAAAAAATAAATAAATTAAATTTTAAAAAAAGAAAAGGGTTTTTTCTGACTTCATTACTCCCTTACACAAGCTTTCTTCATTCTCAGATTTGCAGCCTTTTTCCATAGTAATACATCTTCAATTTTGTGGAATCATATAAATAATTTCTCTCTCCTTTTCTAATGATTTCTATCATTATAAAAAATTGTACTCTTATATATCTTTTAACATTTCAACTGAAGGAGTGTGTGTAATGAAAAGGAAGAGCTTCCTGTTCTAATGGCCATAAGGGCAATATATTCTTAGTTCTCTTTGCAGATGAGGAAACTGAGGCACAGAGTTATATGTGTCTTGACTCAAGTTACCCAGTTAGCACAAAGCTAGGATTAGAAGTTCAAGTCTCCTGTTGGAAAGAAAACAATGTCTTCCAATTATTTTTATTTATTTAGATATTTACATGCCTAGACATTGATTTATGTATTGTCTCCCCCATTAGAATATGACCTCTTTGAGAAGAGGGACCACTTTTCCTCATTTTACCATTCTTTATATCCCCAGTATCTGGTCCAAAGTCAATAAGATTTTAATAAATGTTTGATAATGATGATGAAATCACAGTTTCAGACTCAGTCACAATCCTATGTGTCAAACATTATGTTAGGAGAAGACAAAATGAACACAAAGTCTTTGCCCTATAATAGATTACGTTCTCTGTGAGGGGTATTCAACATATACTTTTGTGGTTATTCAGTCATTTCAGTTTTATCCAACTCTTCATGACCCCATTTGGGGTTTTTCTGGCAAAGATAACTTGAGTGGTCTTCCATTTTCTTCTCCAGCATTTTTTTTTTAGATTTTACAGATGAAGAAATAAGGTTAAGCGACTTGGCCAGCTAGTTAAGTGTCTAAGGTCAGATTTGAACTCAGGAAGAGAAGTCTTCCTGACTCCAGGACCAGAATTCTATCCACTGCACCATCTAACAGGTACATAAATAAGTCAATGCCAAGTAATTTGGTAAGGGGGAGAGCACTGACAATGGTGGGGCAAACCAGGCTTCCCAGAGAGTGTAGCACTTGAACTGAGTCTTATAAAAAGAAGATCCTAAGAGTAGAGATGAGGAAGTTCAGTTGTATGATGACAACTAGAGAATTGGAAAGGATCTTAAAGGTCAGCCATTCAGACCCTCCCAGCTTACAGATGAGGAAATGGAAACACTAAGGGGAAGGATTTGCCTAGAATCACATAGATAGCAAGTGGAAGGGGCAGGATTAGAACCCATCCTCTGACTCCAAGCCAGCTAGGTGGTACAGTAGTAAGCTTGGAGTCCAGAAGACTTCTCTTCCTGAGTTCAAATCTGGCCTCAGACACTTACTAGCTGGGTAAGTCATTTAATCCTGGGCAAGTCGTTTAACCCTGTTTGCCTCAGTTTCCTCATCTGTAAAATGAGCAGAAGGAAATGGTAAACCATACAGTATCTCTGCCAAGAAGACCCCCAATAGGATCACAAAGACTCAGACATGACTGAAAAGTGGCTCCATGCTCATTTCTTTCTCTGATACCATACTGCTTCTCATTCCAGGCCTGAGGAGGGCCTGTAACAAGAGGGAGAGGAGAGATGGGAGATGAGCAGTCAGGTTTGGCTGGACTCTAACAAAAGGCACAAAAAGGAGTGATAGTAAGTTAACCCAGAAAGGTAGGAAAAGGTGAATCAAGCTCTCAAATGCTAGGTTGATAGTTCTATTTTATTCTAGAGGTAATAGGTCCCTTTGAGCAAGGAAATGACAATGTGGTAAGACTGACATCTCAGAAGATATTTGGGGGACAGCTAGATGGCTCAGGGGACAGAAAGTCATGTCTGGAGACAGGAGGTCCTGGATTCAAATCTGTTCCTAGCTTCCTAGCTGTGTGACCCTGAGCAAGTCACTTAAGCCCCATTGACTAGCTCTTGCCCTTCTGTCTTAGAGTTGTCACCAAGACAGAAAAGTAGGGATTAAAAAAAAAAAAGATAACTGGCAGTGATGTGGGTTGGTTCAAGATGGATTGCAAAGGGCAGATCTGGAAGGGAGCAAGGGCAATATAAAGGCCTAAATCACTAATTAATAAATGATGCAATGAAATCCCTCTACAACAATGATTATGGGGATGGAATTGATGGCTGTACTATAAGCTCACCATATCATACTGTGTAAACTGTGTAACATGGAATTTTGCTAGGTCTAGGTATATTTCAGGGGAGTGAATTGATTTACAGTATTTCTGATTCTGCTATGATAAGGACCAGAGAAATAGCATGGTCTAGTACATAGACTTGGAGAGATGTGGGATCAAATCTTGCAGACCCATTCTGGCTTCTAGGCCAGGGACAGGACAATCCGGGAGCCTCTCTGTAAGTCGGTCCACTCTTGGTAGCTTAAAACAACAGATCATCTATTAGTCAGTCTTGATTCGTGGGGGTAGTTTCCACACCTGGAGTTATCAATCTTAATTGATGGGGGGAGTTTCCACACCTGGAATCATCAGTCTTGATCAGTGGAGGGAGTGTCCACATTTGTAGCTATCCATCTTGATTGGGGGGGGTAGTTTCCACACCTGGAGTTATGGGTCTTGATTGGTGGGAGGAGTTTCCACACCTGGAGTTATGGGTCTTGATTGGTGGAGGTAGTTTCCATACCTGGAGTTATGGGTCTTGATTGGTGGGGGGAGTTTCCACACCTAGAGTCATCAGTCTTGATTGGTGGGGGGAATTTACACACTGAAATCATCAGTCTTGATTGGTGAGGGGAGTTTCCACAACTGGAGTTATTGGACAAGATTGGTGGGGGAAATTTCCACACCTGGAGTTATTGGTCTTGATTGGTGGGGGGAGTTTCCACACCTGGAATTATTGGTCAAGATTGGTGGGTGGAGTTTCCATAACTGGAGTTTCCCTCACAGGATGAAATCCCAGCCAAGGAAGGAACTAGTAATAGTGAGGGGGGTTAGACAAGTTTCAGGGTCTGGTCGCATAGGGTGGTAGCTGGGGGTGCTTTGGCAGGACGGTGCAGGCTGTCTCCTCCGACTCTGAAGGTTCAGCCCCATTTAATGCGCAGCTCAAATGCCTCCCGGTTGGTCTTGGAACCCCGCTGGCCTCTGAAAGCAGGACAGCTAGCCGAGTGTCGGGAGGAAGGGGAGAGCCTGGGCCAGCTGGGTCTGGCTGGGGCTGCTCCCCCACGGAAGAATGGCGCTTCTTCTCAGTGACGGTGTCTGGCTCAGCCGTTGGGCAGCGCCGGGGGAGAGGGTGCACTTGGAAGTCCTCGGATGTGGAACGTGAGTGATGGAGGACGAGCTCGTTCCCATTTCCCATAGTGGGGTTTAGCTAGAGAAAAATACCTCATTCTTTCCCTCGATGATGACATTATGTTAAAATATCACTGGATGTGAACTTCCCAAATGACATACATAACGGATGGGGAATTCTGCCAACTGTTCCCAGCTCAGCACAAATGTGTTTCATTAAAAAGAAATTATAGAGGAGACAGAGATAGAGAGAGAAGGGCAGAAAACGGAAAGACGGCGAGGGACAGGGAGAAAAAGAGAACTACAAATCGGGCTGAGGCTTCAAAATGGTACTGCAGAAATAGATGGACCTCCCTTCCATAGAAAGGTGGGGGTCCACAGAGGCAGAGCGGTGAATACATCATTAGAGGCCATCCCGTGAGGAGAATTCTTTTTGATTAACAATTTTTCTTTATCTGGCAGTGAGGGTTCCATTGAGGAGAGCTAGAAAGAAGGACTTATTTAGAAATTGATGCGCTATAAAAACAAAATACATCCATCCATTTTATTTACATTTTTAAAGGGCCTATTGAGGAGGGGAGAAGAGTGAAATATAACTGGCCCTGGACCCTCTGGAACATCAAAGTGTGGAGCCCTGAAGGAGTCAGGATCGGGAGTGGGAGCCCCTTCTCCTTTTTCTGCCTGCATGGATGGGAACAATTCATTTTAGATTTCACAGAAATTGAGAAGAGGAGTGGGGAGGGGTCCCTGCGCCAAACCCCTATTTATGTTCCCTTGGAAATATTCCTTTGGGCCTTACGTTTCTCATGTGGGTCTGGGGTCTGGAGGAAGGCTTTTGCTTTCAAAGCCTCGGCAGTATCTGTGGACCCAGATTTGAGTTGTGGGAGAGAAAAACTAAGTGGCTTTTTATAAAAAGCAGCATTGTCTCCAGCTCAGGTGGATTCCAAGTGGGCTCACTTTTAACTTTCCATGGGAATACTCCCCGACAAAGAAAAGGGCCTTTGTTCAGCCGTGTTTTGTTTGGGGCCCAGTAAATTGGTTCTATTCTCTCCTTCCTTTGCGGAGAGCCTATCATGACAGCCCCATTGATGAGCAACCAGAAAGTTACAAGCAGAAATAATGAAAAGGATGAACCTGCAAACAGACCCAATTTGTCATTTTCCAGCCTTTTACCGGTGGCACCGCTGCCACACCCCCAACCTGGAAAGAGCACAAGGAACTTGGGTCCAAAGGGAACAGCTTGGCCCAAAGGGACATTCCCTTCTCTGTCTCTACAGGGAAAGGTGGATATTACCAGCTTGTTTGTTTGGGGTTTTGAAAACGATTCTTTGATTCCCTTTCTTAATAGTTAGGAGCTTCGTATTTAGAGCTGGGACACATCATCCAATTCCTTGGCTGAAAACAATGAGTCCTAGAAAGGAAATGTGACTTGACGAAAACAGCCGGCATTTATATAGGATCTGAAGGTTGGCAAAATGCTTTACACACAATCTTCTCTCGTTTAGCCTCACTGAAACCCTGCGAGGTAAGGTATTCTTATCTCTCTTTGTAGATGAGGAAACTGAGGCACAATAAGGTTAAGCAAGAATAGTTCCTATCTACATAATACTTTGAGGTCTCTCGAGACTCTGTGTGTAGAATATCTTATTGGAGCTTCACGGCTACCCCCTCAGGTGAAGGCTGTTATTATTATTCCCAATTTACAGATCAGAAACAAGACTCAGAGAGGCCAGAATGACCCGGCTAGTAATCATCCAAAAAGGGGCCGAAGGATCCAGGCTCAAAGTCTTGTGCCTATTTTCTGTATGATTTTTCTCCAAGTCTTTCCATAAGTCCTCCATAGAGGATCAGCCTAGCAGACTACAGACCTTTTCCTAGGTCTTTTAATATTTTATGGAATCATAAAATCATAGAATTTGACCATTGGGAAAAGAACTGTCAACTAAACCATACCCAGCTAGTAATTTCTTGCCTTTTCTTACAGATCTTCAAAATGGGGAAAGCCACCCTCCCCCTTGCTAAGCAGCCCATTCCACTTTTTGGACAGTTGTTGGTATCCAAATTCGACAGGGAGAATTCAATTCCAGCTCTTTTTGGTGCTAAGGGAAGCCTAGGATCTCACACACTACATGCCTTCTCACACATGCTCAGAGTTATATAGACTAAGGGGCTCAGTGGATTGAGAGCCAGGCCTCTAGGCAGGAGGTCCTGGGTTAAAATCTGGCCTCAGATTTCTTAACTATATGACCCTAGACAAGTCATTGACTCCCATTAGCCCATCCCACTCTTCTGCCTTGGAACCGGAACACAGTATTGATGCCAAGATCAGAAGTAAGAGGTTTTTTTTTAATTTAATTTTTAATTTAAATATATTTTATTTAAATTTATAATAATAAAAATACATTTATTTATTTAACATTGTTTTTAATGTTTAAAAATCATTTGGACAGGAAGAAAAAGCATAGATGATTCTCTAACCCAGATTGTCTAACTCACGCTCCAGGCCTCCTCCCACTGTATCTATCCTCCTGCCTGGATTGACTGCCTCCTCACCTTCAAACTCCTTGAAGTTGTCTGTCCCTATTTGGCTTTGGTTAAGTCACCAAAAATGTGATTGTACTCAATTGGTTTGCTTATCAAGTGAGCCATTTAAACTCTCCCCAAGCCAAATGATTAAGCTTCCTAGACTTTATCTTTGGCTAAATGTGCCCTTCAGGTGTGGACTAACCTTTGCCTTCCTGCCAGAGTTTACTTAACCAGCCCACATTAGGAAACAACGTTTTCCAAGATGGTGCCCAGAATGTAGGAACCTTCTCATCATATTCTGTTGTAATTGGGCCACATCCCAAAACTAATACTCTGTTCTGAGCGCCACATTTTAGAAAGGATAATTAATGATGTCCAGCCAGGTCCAGAAGAGGGAGACATGGATGGTGAAGGGACTTGAGACTCTGCAATAGAGGAATCACTCAGGAGGGGAAAAAAAATTGTAAATGTTTTAGCCTGAAGAATAAAAGACATAGGGAGTAACAATGAGGATCTTCAAATATGTTAAGAATCCTCATAGGTAAGATGGATTAGATTAATTTTATTTCCAGAGGGCAGTACCATTACCAGTGGGTGGAAGTTATTGTGATAGATATCAATTCATTATAAGAAAAAGATTTTCAACAATCTGAGCTATCCAATAATGGCATGCACTGCCTCAAGAATTAGTGAGTTCCCTGGCACTAGATGTATCCAAGCAGAAACAAGATGACCTCCTATCAAGGAGTCATTTATTAAGTGCCTTTTGGGTATGTAGCACTAGACTAAGTGAAGGGATATTATATCACAGAACCAGAAATCTAGTAGAGAGACAGGACATAAATACAAAGAACAATAACACACATCAAGGCAGCTAGATGGCACAGTGGATAGAAAGGGCCTGGAGTTGGGAAGACCTGAGTTCAAATCCATCCTCAGACACTTACTAGCTGTGTGACCTAAGGCAAGTCCCCTATTTGCTTCAGTTTCCTCATCTGTGAAATGATTTGGAGAAGAAGAGAACAAAACACTCCAGTATTGTTGCCAAGAAACCCCAAATGGGGTGATAGAGTTGGGCACAAGTGAAAATGACTCAACAAACTGAAGAGATTGAATGATCTCTGAGGTCCTTTCCAGCTCTCTGTCTATGCAACTAACTCTAAGGAGGGAAACCCACGTGACTAGACTGCCCATTTTGGACAGCTCCAGAAGTGAAGAAGTTTTTCCTCCCATCAAATGTAAATTTTTCTATTTGCCACTGCTCCTACTCCTGTCCCTGGGGCCAAACAGGGCAAGTCTAACCTCTCTTCCATATGACAGCAGTCAGGTATCACCTTCTACCTTAAGCTTTCTCTGAGTGAACCATTTCCACCAGGTTCTTTTAACCAGTTCTCACTCAGCGTGAAATCAAGACATCTCCTTGGTCTTTTGGAGAGCCCTCCTCTGAACTTTCTCCAGCCTCTCTCTCAAAGTGTTTTCTAAACTGTGGTGCCTAAAACTGAAGTCAACACTGCAGATATGATGTGTGCAGAGGGTCTATCACTCCCTACTTCTGGATACTAGGTCTGCTTTAATGCAATTCAAGATCCCATTGACTTTTGAGGCTGCTATATCATACACTTCCTTCAAGTTCCAGCAAAAAAGCTTGCCTTCAACAAGAAGCCTTTCCCAAACCTCCTCAAGGTTAGTGCCTTTGCTCTAATGGCTAATGCTCATTTACCCTGTCTCTATTTTGTGGACAAGTTGTCTCCTCCATTAGACTAGGAGCCTCTCATGGGCAGAGACTGTCTTTAGCCTTCCTTTATATCCCCAGGACTTGACATATTGCTTGCCACATGTTGCTATTCAATCGTTTCAGTCATGTCCAACTCTTCACAATGCCATTTGGGTTTTTTCTTGGCAAAGATATTGGAAGAGTTCTCCATTTCCTTCTCCAGCTCATTTAACAGATGAAGAAACTGAGGGTGAAGGGACTTGCCCAGGGCTTCCCATCTAGTAAATGTATGAAGCCAGATTTGAACTCAGGAAGATGAGTCTTCTTGACTCCAGCACGCCATCCACTATACCCCCTGGGTACCCTCTCACTGAGTACACAGTAGGCATTATTTAAGTGCTTATTGACTGACTTAAGCTGAAGTTAGGCATGTCCACGGATGGGTGAATCTTACATTCTGACTTCAACAAGGCCAAAAGGCTTAGTGATTGATCTTTGGAGGAAGCTGTGGAATGTCCTTCTGGAAATAGGGTGACAGCCGGGGAGGCAAGATAAACTTCTTGAACAGCATTCTCCAGGCACTGAAGATCAAGACTAATTAGTAACACCCATTGGTAAAAACCAGTCAGATCCAATCAGCAGCTGGCTGCTCCCAGATTTATTCACTGTGTTCCTCCCTTCTGTCCTAGGGATGACAAGTATCTTTTCTGATCCTCCAGACTGAGGGGAAGGACACCACGCCAACCTAGTCCCAGGCAAGGAGCCCCAATTTCCATATTTGAAATGCACCACATCGGCTAAATCCTTGGGTTCTTCTTGGATGCCTCCTTCTCCATTATTTCTCACGTTGAGCCAGTCACCACATCCTGTGAAATCTCCTTCCCCAGTGTTTCTCACACCCTTCTTGTCTTTTCCACCCCCTCACCTTTGCCTGGGCTGCTCCCTCTACTCTAAGGTTATGCAGAACCTGGCTTAAGAAATTCAGTTCAGCACACAGGTCCACCACCCTGATTCAGACTGTCATCACCTCTAGCCTGGACTATTGCAATAACTCAGCTAATTGGCATTTTTTGGATGTCAATCTCTTCTTTGTTAGTACCTGTGTGACCTAGCCTAATCCTACTTCTTGGACCTTAGTTTCCCCATCTGTGAGATGAGGAGGTTGGACTCAGCCGTCTCTGTAGCTTCTCTGAACCCAGGATCCCCTTCTGATTCATTCCCCACAAACTACCAGAGTGATTTCCAAAGCCCAGGGATGAGTGTGTCTTGACTTTGTTCAAGAACTTTCCAGAGGACCCGATTGCCAAAAGGATAAAACATGAACTCCTCTGTTTGGCACAGGTGCTGGTTCCCATCTATCTTTCCAGGTTGATTTCACAATACCCATCTTCGTACATTCTCTGTTCTAGCCAAACTGGTCTGCTTGCTAATCCACATAAAGGACATGCCATCTGCCATTTCCATACCTTTGCAGAGGCTGTGCCCCATGTCTGGAGCACTCTCCTTCCTTCTCTACATCTCTTAGGATCCCCAGATCTTTTCAAGGTTCAGCTCGAATGCCAACTCCTTTCACAATGCCTTTCCTGATTTCCCCCTTATCAGTCTTCTCCTCTAGCCTACTAGCATTGAAATTTCTTTATATTTACTTTGAGTATATTTCACATTTATTTATCTGTGTATATATTGTATTCAGTCCACCTCATCCCCCAGGAGAATGGAAAGTCTTTGAGGTCAGGAATGGGTCCATTCTGTTCTGCATTCCCAGCATCATGCAATATTCAATTCATACTTAGTACTTAATAAATGTTGAATTTAAGTGCCTGCTGTATGCTTTGGAGTTATAAAATAAAGAATGAAATAGTCCCTGCCTTCAAAAAGCCAGCCACTAGTTGGCATTTACATAGCACTTGCCTTTCTTAGGTTGAGCAAAATGCCATTTTTTAATTTTATTTTTGTCATTTTCGGTCATTTCTGATGCTTTATCACCCTATTTGGGGTTTTCTTGGCAAAGACACTAAAGCAGTTTGCCATTTCCTTCTCTAGATCCTTCTCTAGATTTCACAGATAAGGAAAATGAGGCAAACAGTTAAGTGACTTCCCCAGGATCACACATTTATTAAGTGAGGCCAAATTTGAATTCAGATCTTCCTAACTCGAGGCCCAGCTCTCTGTCCACTTTACTACCTAGATTTCTCCTAAAATGCTATACATACATCTATTATCTCATTTAATCCTCACAACAACCCTGTGAAGTTGGCACTTTTATTATCCCTGTTTTACACTTGAGGAAGATGATGCTTAGGTTAAGTGACTTGACCAGGGTCACCCATCTAGTAATATCCTGAAGCAAGGTTCAAGTCCAAGTCTTTTTATTTAAAGTCTAGCACTTGACTCATTCTGCCATACATGACACTTCTGGCTTACAGCCTATTTGTCTAGCTAGTTGGGGAGCTTTTATATGCTAAGGAATATACACAAGTAACTATAATATAAATACTTGCTTTACCTACTTCACAGGATTAGAAGATCAAGAAAGGACACCTGGGGATAGCTAGGTGACTCAGGGCAGAGAGGGGAGGTCAGAGGGCACCCCTTGTGTGAGAGCTGCTTTGGGAGTGGGAGAGGGAGGAGGCCTCCTTCAATTTACATTCCAAACCCTATCTGAGCTGGATCTAAGCTGGGAGGAAAGACTGAACCCTGACCCCACAATTTTTCTTTCCAGAGATCTGGGCAATCTGGGCACTGTTTCCTCCACTACCTTTTCCCAGTCCCATGGCAGTTTTGAACAGATCAAGTTCTTGGTTTTGCTGTATTTCTATCTATACCTTTAAGGTTCTCAAGAGTGACTACCTTAAAGGTAAAAAACTTCCTAGAAAGAGAGTGCATCTCATTTTTTTTTTTTGCCATGTTATTATTATTAGTCGTGTCTGACTCTTCATGACCCCATTTGGGATTTTCTTGGTAAAGATACTAGAGTGGTTGACCATTTCCTTCTCCAGCTCATTTGACAAAAGAGGAAACTGAGGCAAACAGAGGTAAGTGACTTGCCCAGGGTCACACAGATAGTAAGTGTTTTGAGTACAGATGAGCCAGCCTGACTCTAAGCCCAACTACTCTATCCACTGAACTACCTAGCTTTCCCTAAATACAGTTACAAAAATATTTTAAAACAAGTTTAGGGATCCCATGTTAAGAACCCAAAGAGTGGAATGTGAAGAAGAAAGATGTTGGCTTAGTTTTCTAGATTCCTAAAATTCCAGGTAAAAATTAATTTTGTTTTCAAACCCTTACCTTCCATCTTAGAATTAATACTGTGTATTGGCTCTAAGGAAGAAGAGAAGCAAGGGCTAGGCAATGGAGGTTAAGTGACTTGCCCAGGGTCCCACAGCTAGAAGTGTCTGAAGTCAGATTTCAACCCAGGACCTCCCATCTCTGGCCTGGCTCTCCATCCACTGAGCTACCCAGCTGCCCCCTAAAATTAATATTCTTAAAGCACTAAAAGGTTAATAAGCACTTGACTCAAAATGACCCTATGAGCCTGGTTATTCAGACAATATTATCCCCATTTTACAGATGAGGAAACAAGTTCAAAGAGATCCAAGGACTTGCTCCTGGTCACAAAGCCAGAAATTCTGTAGAAATTCCATGCGAATCCAATTAATTCCCTTTACACTATATGAAGCTATATTCCCTTATTTGAATTTTTTCTGGGTTTTTCAGATTAAAAATTTGTATAAGTATTTCTACATCAATAGCAATCCAGAAACAAAGTCCATAAATAGCCCCAAAGCAGTGCTAGCATTATTTTTACAGACTCCAGCACTCTATTCTCCCCCCACCCAGGTGCTAACAAGTAGCTGCCTGGATGAAAGTTGTCCCTTCTGTCTCAGCCCATCCCACCCTCCATAGGTGTGAAGTCATAAAATGGCCAAAAGGAAGGCAGCAGGAGGGGAGAAGCCTGGGAAATCTCCATATTGATGAGTAAGTGTTGTGATTATTTTTATGACCCCAGCAAGTGGCTGAATATTCTGGTCCCAGGCCCTACCTCCACTCCCAGGGATGCCTGGAAAGAATGCTGGCTCTGGAGCCAGAGGACATGGGTTTGAATTCTGATTGGGTCACTTCCTCTCTGCCTCATCTTGGGCCACTTAAGCGAGATGGAAGAGATGACTTTCTTTTTAACCCTTACCTTCCATCTTAGAATCAATGCTGTATATCTGTTCCAAAGCAGAAGAGCAGTAAGGGTGAGCAATGGGGATTAAGTGACTTGCCCAGGGTGGCCCAGCTGGGAAGTGTCTGAGGCCAGGATTGACCCCAGGACCTCCCATCTCGGGGCGTGGCTCTCTATCCACAGAGCCACCCAGCTGCCCCTGAATAGATGACTTCTAACATCTCTTCCAGATCCAAAACCTTTCTTAAAATTTTTCTAGAGTCATTAATTATCATCTAGTACAATGGGAAGAGCCTTCATTGTGTAGTCATTGGATATGGCTTCAAATCTCACTTTTTACACTACTTAGGTAAATGGGAATGAACCATTTAACCTATCTGAGCCTCAGTTTTCTCAACTGTAAAATGAGGCAATAGGATTAGGTGACCTTTGGGGTCCCATCCAGGTCTAGATATATGACCCTATGGTTGATTAAATAATGGAGAGTTGGCTCAAACTTTATAAGCTCCTTTCCTCTGAAACTACATTTATCATTCACTTTGAAAAGTCATTGTTAGGAGCAGCTGGGTGGCTCAATGGATGACAGCCAGGCCTAGAGAGAGAGGTCCTGGGTTCAAACATGGCCCCAGACACTTCCTAGTTGTGTAACCCTGGTCAAGTCACTTAACCCCCATTGCCTAACCCTTAACCACACTTATGCCTTAGAACCAATGCTTAGTATTGAATTTAAGATGGAAGGTAAGGGTTTAAAAAAAAGTCATCAATCAAATCCATGGTCCAATAAAAACTTACATTTTATGTATAACTTCAAGTTTTTGCAAAAATGCCCTTGAAAACAACCGAAAATATGAATGACTAAATAAAAGTATTTGAAACAACCAAGTATAGCTATTCTTTCTGAAATGTCTAAACAGCACTGTTCAAGATCTTTCCAGGGATGTATTGGTAAATATCTAACAACTGACTCTTAGGGAAGAAAGGTATAGAATGCATACATCACAACCTTTCAATTTAATCTTCATTATAAATATTTCATTCCTCATTTTCTTAAGTCTAGATAGTCAACAAAATAATAGATCAAACTCTGATTTGTAGCTTTTTTAAATTTCTGAAGTGTAAATTAAAATTTAACAATTGGCTCTCTTGAGTTGACATGAGTAGGGTCCAGCGTACCCCTGGACTTTGCCTAAGGCTCTCTGGGTATCAGTTTCCACATTTATCTAATGAAGGGGCTGAACTCTTGCCTTTCTGCAGTACTTTCTAACTCATATAGTCTGTGTTCTAAGGGATTTTTCTAGTTCTGATATTCTTTTTTTTTACTAGTTCTAAAATCTTTAATCCAAGACTTTAAATATTTTATTATGTATTTAGAATACTTAAATATTATCAAGTTGATGGATCCCTGTAGCCTGACTCTCTTTTCCCCAAAGGTTGCCTCTTCTCTCTATGAAATAGATACACTCCTGAAGAATTTTGCATAAATATATACTAGGAGTTACTTGCAGTTTTAATGCAATCATACAGTGAATTTTTTTATTTAAAAATTATTTTATGCAGTGAATAATCAATCCTAATTTCTATCTTTATTTACTTAGAAGAATCTGTGATCTCATCAGTGTGGGTACCTCCACCCCCAGAATTCTGCATTCCCTTCCTATGCAAGTCTCATCCATGTCTTTCCATAAATCCTTCATCGTGTCATAACATGACAGAGTAGCTCTAATATTCTAAGTACAATGTTCTAACACTATTTTTTCTAAGTTCTTTTCCAGATCTGATATTCTCCTCTGAAGTTTGTTCCATTTCTCATGATTTGTTACTCATGGCTAGGCAGTTAAAGTGCCCAACAAAGACAATAAATAGAGATCCATCTAGACTTCTATAAGGGAAGAAATAGCAAATACTTTTTTTTTTATAAATCTGTTAAAGATCAATAAATATTAAAATATCCACATACAAAGTATAGAAAAATAAAAGATTTTTCTATGTAACACAGAATCTCTAGGGGTTTTTTAAGCATATAATAAATTTAACATGGAAGCACCAACACTATTCTGCTTGCCTAGAGTCCTGTATGGACATAATTCTCTTAGCTTCTATGCATTTGTGTTTCATTGGTACTCTTCTCTTTCTTTTTTTAAATCACTGTATTATTATCCACCAATTTCCCCACACAAAGCAACAAACAACAAGTCATCCCTTATAACAAATAGACAAGTAAAACAAATCTACACATTGGCTGAATATGAACATTTCTGACTTATTCTTTACCTCTAAGTCAGTCACTTCTTTGACAAGAATCTAAGAAGTAAAATGTGATTCACTATCAGTCTTCTGGAAAAATGATTGGTCATTGCATTGATCAAGGTTTATTAAGTCTTTCAAAGTTAATGACTTTTACAATCTTATAGTCATTGTAGAACTATTCACTTAATTCTGCATCAGTTCAAATTGTATGAGTCTTCTAAGATTTCTCTGAACCCTTTGACAGCAAATACTCCTGTTGCAATCTGGACCTATTTAATTCAAGTCATCAATACTGTGTCTGTTAAATTAATAAATAAAGTAATAGTTTGGCTCTAGTGAGGACAAAATATAGTTCTCAAAGGTGACTGGAAAGTATATTTGTTTGTTTCTTATTAACAAAATAATTAATATATTAGCTTTTACAGCTAGAAAATCCACTAAAAACTGAAGCCATGTTTCAGTCAACAAAAAAAAATTGTAAAAATTGAAATTTATCAATGATTTAAATATTTCAGACTCTTTAAGATGTTTTATTTTTCCAATCAATGTTGGATATGTAGCATCCCCTCCAGCCTACCTCCCCAACTCAGCTCTCATGGACTTCATACTCTGCTTTCCTTCTGGAACCACATCCCTGCTAGAAAGATCCTTCAGGTGGGTTCCCTGGGTCTACTCCTTCCAAAATTTCAACTCAAATTTCAAGTGTCAAAAGTATTTCTCTCTTGAACCTCTCCTAATAGAGGCTGAGGGGTCCCATTCCAGCTTCTTCCTACCTCAAGTGTACTGGCAGACTGAGTTTTTTAGAGACCTGAAGGAAGTGGACAAGGATAAGTTTAAGCCAGTTTAACTAAACTAAACAAGTTAAAACTAACTTCTCTTTCAGTCATGGTGAACTCTTTCACAATTTGTAAAAGAATATCAGAGGTACAGGCCCATCTTTGAACCTAGCTTAACAAATTAATATAATAATAATTTGGTATAATATAAATAATTATCAATAAATTAAGAAAAAAAATTTTTTTAATGCCAAAGCTGCTAGAAAACGCTATAAAGGAGTATAAGGAAGGCTGTTCAGGGAGGACTGGCACTTCTAGTATGAAGTCTTCCTGAGCTATTTTCAGGGTTATTCATCTATCTTTGGTGTCTACCTTTCATCTGTTACTCCAAAAAGCTGTAACATGCACAGCAGCCACACTGTGGTGAAACCATCTCAGCCAAGTTGAGAGTGACCAACAGTTTTTGATAAATATTATATCTCTTTTGTATTTATTTATATGAATATATGCTACTTCTCAGTAGAATATAAGTTATTTCAAACCATCAAAGTATCTCAGCAGCAGGGCTAAACCAGGTTGAGGGTCACCAGGCCTCAAGCCCATCCATGAGTTGGAGAGGTGCCTACCTCAAGCATGTGAAGACTTTTCCTGATGAAATGGACAGATGAAAATAATTAATTCTAATAACCTTGAAGGTAGCTGAAACAGGCACTATGGACGGAGTGCTTAGAGCTTGGTCAGACACCAAAGATGCCAGAATGCATTCCAGGCCATCATGAGTTGCCTGATTTTTGTCTTGCTGCTGGACTTTAATAATTCTGGAAGAGTAAGTGAGGCTGATGACTTTATGCAACTCTGACTTACTTAACACCAATTCACAAGCAAGTCAAGACATCACCCTGTGATGTCACTGATCCTCTTCAAAAACAAATGATAAACAAGAAGAAGGAGGACCAAGTCCCTACCCTTAAGGAGTTTACAATCTAGTATTACTCACAAGTTCCCTTTATACAGGACTTCATAGCATACAGAATGGCTCTTCCCAACAGCCCAGTGAGGCAGGTACTACAAATGTTGCTCTCCATTATCCTAAGGGCTACTGAAACCTGCAGAGGTTAAATGACTGTCCATGATAATGAGGCAAACCAGTGGCAGAGCTAAGACTCAACCTAAGTCTTTTTAGTCCAAATCAAAGGGCTTTCTTTGCTCTTCCTGATCACTGTAATAACCTCCTCTTTGTTTTTCCTCTCTCTAGTCTCTCTCCTTTCCATCTCACCCTCTATACAACTTGCCGAATGAATATTCCTAAATCACAAGTCTGATGATGTCACTATCCAGTTCAAGAAGCTCCAGTGGCTCCCTATTGCATACTGATTAAAATTTAAACCTCCCTATTTGTCATTAAAGGCTTCAGACAATTCTTCCTGTATTGTTGCATATTACTCTTCACACATTCAACATTCCAGCCATACTATCTTACTTGCTGTTCCCTATGCACAACATTTCATTTACTAACTTTGCATGCTTTTGCCCAGACTGGCCCAATACCAGAATCCCTAGCTTCATTCAAGGTTCAGTCCAAGGGCCCACCCTCCATACCAAGTCTATCCTGATTTTTCTGGTTTCTAAGGTCCTCTCTCCTCAAAATGTTTTTGTTTTTATTTAACATTTTTCTAATATTTCCTTATTTACTCCCCCCACCACCCCCCAAAACCCACAATGAAATCATGAAAAAGAAAAGAACAGATAATAAGGTGTTAAACTAACTCTAAAGATTTTGCTATGCCTTGTGACCCAGTTAAAAGGTTTGAACAAGTTCCAAGTTTGAATTAGAAAGGGCAGTCTGGTCATTGGCTGGGTAAAAGATTAGGCACAATCTAATGGTTTGAGGGTGAGTCAGTAAGGTGTGAGTCAAGGTTGTAGAATATGCCAAAGGACTGGAGGGATGAATGGGATTTTCTCTCCTCCCTCTCCCCACCATCAGCCATGGGGCTTTGAAGCAATGCTATTCTACCAGTGGGAAGCCACTAGTGTAGCAAGTCAAGATTCAGTCAGTTGAGAGTAAGGCACAGTTGAGGGAGCAGAAACACATGTTCTCTGATCAGATACAGACACCCATGGGCAGTCATTTGAGGACTGAAGTAGTCTGAAGGAACATAACACCTGGCATCAGGTAAGAGAGCTGATTCAAGGCAGAACTCTTCTAGCAATGAGTCTTTGCACAGGCTCTTAAGAGCCCCAGAGAGATAATGATTCTTTGACCAGATGTGCTCCCTATGCAAAGCCCTCAGTGCCATTGTGCTCTAAGGTCTTGCTCATGCTTCCCATGGATGCTGGATGCACTTGAAAGCATGCCTCAGGCTTCTGGTAGAGCATGCCTTGTAGTCACTATCTTTACTATGACATCTTCGTAAATGCCTTTAAAAGGAATGAGTTATGTCTAATGGAGGACTAGTAAAGGGAAGCAAATCAATGGAACCTAATGAGCTAGTTTTAGGAGGGCAGATCCACAGACTACCCTAGAAACTCTGAAGATCCTAGCTTCCTTCTTGGAACCAGTCCTGCAAACCTGTGAGTGCCAAGTTGGAAAGGTGGCCCAGATGAAGTGCCCTCCCACTAATGATAATTACATTAGTAGTTTCTAGTGGCAGAGGAAATAACAAAAAAGTACAATTAATTTACTAATTCTTTTAAAAGAATTTTTATTTTGTTAACCATAAGTCAAGAAAGAAAGAAAGAAAGAAAGAAAGAAAGAAAGAAAGAAAGAAAGAAAGAAAGAAAGAAAGAAAGAAAGAAAGAAAGAAAGAAAGAACTCTACAGTTCTCCATGAACCCTAGCCTATACAGAAGATAAGCAATGTACATTGTATACTTTTAATTCAACCTACTGTGGAACTTAATTTATATATAAATAAGGTGCTAAAGGAGTTTGAAAAGGAGAAAGAACTTCTGACTGGAAGGATTAGGGAAATCATGATGGTTTGGCTGTAGAGTCAGAGGACCTATGTTCAAATCCCATCTCTGACTCTTAATCTTACTATCTTGTGTGACCTTGGGCCAGTCTCTTAACTCTTCTATAATTCTAGTGCCTTCCACTTGTTGGTTATTTCTGATTTATACTATCTGTACATAGTGCTTGGCACATTGTAGGAACTTAATAAATGTTTGCTAATTCACTGACTAACCCACCACTACCTCCAAAGACTCAGTTTCCTCGTGTGTAAAGTTAGATTTTAAATTTAATCAGATGATGTCTGAAGTCCCTTCTAGATTTAAGTCCTACAAATATAAACTTCATGGAAGAGAAATCATTTCAGAGGGGCCTATGATACTAGGAGGAAGTTCTTTTCTGACCAGTGAGACAAGTTTGCTTGTATATGTGTATGATGTATGAATGTGGATATGTATAAATGTCTAAACATTGCATATATGGATGGATGATATATACACATGTCTGTATATACATATGACATGTATCCCTTTATTCTATGTGTTTACACACAGAATAATTTTAAAGAGAGTAAATAAAAAAATTAAAACACAAGGTAGTTTGGGAAAGAGGACATTATTAGCATTTGAGAGGATCAGGAAAAGATTCATACAAAAAGTTGTGCTTGAGTTGGATTCTGTGAAGGTAAGGAAGGGGTGCATTCCAGTCATGGGAAAAGACAAGGAGACTCGAGATGGTGTGTCATGGGTAAGGAGCAAAGAGAAAGCCAATGTGACTTGGATGGCAGGGAAGGGAAGTAATGTACTTGGAGCTAAAGAGAGAGATTAAGACCAATTTTTGAAGGGTTTGAAAAGCTCACAAACTAGATTATATTTTCCCAAAGGCATGTCTCAAGCCCTAAATTTGCCCCATTTGCACCCTCCAAGTCCATTTGAAACAGCACAGGGATTGTGGGGAAAGGGGGAGATGCAGAGCAAATGATGTTTGTCAGTTGTCAGCAGCTGGGTGCAGGAGGGGAGGGAATAAGAAGATCTCTTTTGAGATCCTAATCTTTTTTTAAAAAACTCATTCAAAGAGCAAGTCTAATTTGTCATTGTTTTTTCATATAAAATAAGCTTGTTTTTTTTCCTTTAAATTAATTTCCATCACCACACTTGGAAATGCTGGCCCAGTTACAATATGTTCTTACTTAGCATTTGATCTTCCATTATATTAGAATTAATTATTTCACTTTTATGAAATACTTTCTGTAGCCCAAGCAGTCAGCAGCAGCCTGTCTGTGTCTGTGCCCTCCACCTCCAACCATCTCCCACCTAAATGTTCTGGTTCAATATGATGTTAATAAAATTGCTTAAGAAATGTAAAGGTGAATGGCACTGGATCCTAGGAAAATTACACCTACAATTATGCACTAATATTCCACCAAGGAAGCAGATGACATTCCATGCATAAATTATTATTTATCCCTGGAATTCCCCTTTTGCCTGTTACTAAGTCAACTTTTTTTTTAATTCTTTGTTGGGCCCGGCATCCTGGGGGCAGTTCTCAGCTTCCACTACCTCCCCCACAGTACATAGTGCAAAGTTTCTGTTAAGCAACTCCAAATACCAAGATGAATTCCAAAACAGCACTAATCACATTTTTCTTTCATTTGCTTCTTTTAATTTATAATGTCATTATTTGTGTGGGTGTCAAGCGGGCAGAGTTCTCCTACCTGAAGCTTATTCATCTATCTCTCCTAGCACCTAATGCACTGCTCAGCACACAACAGATGCTTAATAAATGTTAGTTGAAGTATGGAACCCTTTGGCAATCTAGTAAAGCCTATGAACCCCTTCTCAGAATAATGGTTCTTGAGGACATCCATAATTGAAGAAAACTGTCGATTTATTTTCAAGTTAATAAAAATTAAGATCTAATTTTTTCTCCATTCAACTTCCCTGAAATCTATCCATGGACTTCTCATGAATCAAGAGGCAGCATGCAATAGGATATCCAGGGAAATCATGAAAAAAAATGCAAAGGAAGGAGGACTTGCAGTTCCAGATCTCAAACTATACTATAAAGTAGTGGTAATCAAAACAATTTGGTACTGGCTAAAAGACAGAAAGGAGGATCAGTGGAATAGACTAGGGGTAAGTGACCTCAGCAGGACAGTATACGACAAACCCAGAGAATCCAGCTGTTGGGACAAAAATCCACTATTTCATAAAAACTGCTGGGAAAATTGGAGAACAGTGTGGGAAAGATTAGGTTTAGATCAACACCTCACACCCTACACCAAGATAAATTCAAAATGAGTGAATGACTTGAACATAAAGAAAGAAACTATAAGAAAATTAGGCAAACACAGAATAGTATACATGTCAGACTTTTGGGAAGGGAAAGATTTTAAAACCAAACAAGACTTAGAAAGAGTCACAAAATGTAAAATCAATAATTTTTATTACATCAAATTAAAAAGGTTTTGTACAGAGACTTCCGGTCAAGATGGCGGCCTAGAAGCTGCAAAAGTTCAGACCTCAGAAACCCTTCCTTACCGATCGCAAACTGAGAGCTTCTAGAACACCAAAATTCAAGCTGAACAATAGGACAGACCCTGGGAACCCTCCTCCCAGACCTGGATCAAAAGGTACAGCCCCCCAAAAGCCAGAATCCGAGATCACTTGGATCTAAGGGGCAGGCAGAAGGAAGGTCCCAGGACCCATCCCCCCCAACCCAAAGTGCTGCGCCCATGGCAGCAGCAGGAACTTCAGGGTCAGCAAAAGGGCCCCAGGGCTGGCTATTTTGAAGGACTCACCTTGAAAGCAACCTGAGCCAGTCTCCAGGACTCCAAACACAGACGGCAGGGAAACAGAGAGAAGGGGGAAGCCCGTAGCCCCCTGGCTGGGTCCTTCCATCTGAGTCTCAAGGAAGGTCCGAGCTTTAGGGCACCAGCTGAACCCAATCCCATCAGGAGCCCTCAGAGCTACTGAAAGGACAGAAAACTCAGAGCCAGCAAAAGGGTTGCTCCAAAGATTGTTCCCTGAAAGTAACCTGGGCCAGTCTCCGGGCATTCAACACAGATTGTGGAGGAGGAGGATGGTTTGGTTTTTTTTTTGGCTCGGGGATCATTTGGCCCATACCAGCTGATCCTAATCCCATCAGGAGCCCTCAGAGCTTCTGAAAGAACAGAAACAGGGCCAGCAAAGGGCTTACCTTGAAAGCAACCTGGGCCAGTCTCCGGGCATTCAACACAGATTGTGGAGGAGGAGGTTTTTTGCTTTAGGACTCATTCAGTCCAAACCAGCTGAACCTAATCCCATCAGGAGCCCTCAGAGCCCAGGGAGTCCATGACCCCTCCCCCCTTAGAGAGCAGAGTCTTCTGAAAGAACCAGCTGAATCTAATCCCATCAAAAGTCTCCAGAACACAGGGAAGCCCAGGCTCCTCATCCATCCTCATTGACTGCTGGACTTTAAGCCAATCATAAAGCCTCTAGAGGACAGGGAAGCTCAAACCCCCAACAACCCTCCCCCAGAGACTACACCAAGAGATCTTCTGTTAAAGCTCCAAGAGGGGAAACTGATATAAGTCCCCAAAAAACAAAGAAAATGAGAGAAACAAGAGCACAAACAAATACAGGGAGTAAAGAAGGGGTGAATTTGAGCAAACAACAGAAAAAGAAGAAAGAAACTACAATAGACAGCTACTATTCAGCAAATGGAACAGAGGGGGAGAGATCATCAAACGATAAACCAGAAATCCCAGCGAATTGAATACAGGCTGTGGAATAACTCAAAACACAACTAAGAGAGGCTGAAGACAACTGGGAAAAGAACTTAAAAATTAAGATAAGTCATCTTGAATTAAAACAAGAAAATAATGTCCTGAAAGCCAAAATCATCCAGCTGAAAAATGAGGCAAAGGAGATGAAAGACGATCTTCAAAGAAAATCAGACCAGAAGGAAAAAGACGACCAAAAAGCCAGAGATGAAATCCAATCTTTAAGAACCAGAATACAACAATTAGAATCAAGTGACCTCACAAGGCAGCAGGACACTATAAAACAAAACAAAAAGAATTTAAAAAATTGAGGAAAATGTGAAGCATCTCATTCACAAAACAGACAATTTAGAAAATCGTTCAAGAAGAGACAATTTAAGAATAATTGGACTACCAGAAGACCACAACAAAAGAAAAAGCCTGGACATAATGCTAGAGGAAATTATCCAGGAAAACTGTCCGGGGAGATCCTAGAACAAGAGGGGAAAGTGGAGATTGAAAGAATCCACAGATCACCCCCTGTATTTAATCCCCAACTGACAACACCAAGAAATGTTATAGCCAAATTCAAAAACAATCAGATGAAAGAAAAGATATTACAAGCTGCCAAGAAGACGCCATTCAGATACCATGGAAACACGGTGAGGTTAACACAGGATCTGGCTGCATCCACACTGAAGGACAGAAAGGCATGGAATATGATATTCCAGAAAGCAAGGGAACTAGGTCTACAACCAAGAATAAAATACCCATCAAAACTGACTATATTCTTACAGAGTATGGTCATTCAACACAATAGAAGAGTTCCAAGCATTCATAAATAAAAGACCAGACCTGAACAGAAAATTTGATGTCCAACCACAGAACTCAAGTGAATCATCAAAAGCTAATTAAAAAACGGGGGAAAAAACAAACAAAACAACAACAAAAATTTTATAAGAGACTCAATAAGTTAAAATGATATGTATCCCTATAAGAAAAGAGGTCATTGGTAACTCTTAAAAACTGTTGCTATCACCTGAGCAGCTAGAAGAATTACACTCAGAGGGAACAGTGACAAACTGTATAGGATGAAAGGACAAGACATAAATAGGTATATAGATATATGCATACATAAATACATATACATGTGTATGTGTGTATATATATATATATATATATACACGACTAGAGCTAAAAAAGAAAAGAGGTTATGACTAAAAGAAATGGGAAAAGAAACAAATGGGGGTAAATTTATATGTCACAAAGAATCTCATGGTGGGGGGGGGAGAACATAGATACAATGGAAGGGTAAAGAGGTTGGAGACAGGAAATACTCAACTCTTACGTACTTTGAAACTGACCCAAAGAGGGAAGAACAACCCAATCCATTGGGGAAGAGAATAGATTTGTGCCCTATAGGGGAGTAGAAGGGTAAAAAACGGACTGGTGGAGAGGGAAGCAGTACAAGGGAGGGGGGGGGGATTTTAAAAAGACTACAGAGGAAAATAAGGGAGAGAATAAGAAGGGAGGGGAGTAGAAAGGGAAGGAAAATAAGGGAGGGAAGGGGGGGGGGGGGCCTGACTATAAACAAACATTGGTATAGAAGGAAATAGTGAAAGAAGAAAAGGCAGGACCAGGAGTAGAAATCAAAATGCTGGGAAATACACAGCTAGTAATCACAACTCTGAATGTGAATGGAATGAACTCACCCATAAAACACAAGCGAATAGCAGAGTGGATTAGAATCCAAAACCCTACCATATGCTGTCTGCAAGAAACACACATGAGGAAGGTAGATACGCATAGGGTGAAAGTAAGAGGATGGAGCCAAACCTATTGGGCATCAAATGATAAAAAGAAGGCAGGAGTAGCAATCATGATATCGGACAAAGCCAAAGTAAAAATAAATCTAGTTAAAAGAGATAGGGAAGGTAATTACATCCTGATAAAAGGCAGTATAGACAACGAGGAAATATCTGTACTCAATATGTATGCACCAAATGGCAGAGCATCCAAATTTTTAAAGGAGAAACTAGAGGAGCTCAAGGATGAAATAGATAGAAAAACTATACTAGTGGGAGATCTATCCTATCCTATCTATCCTATCTAACTATCCTATCTAACTAGATAGGATATCTATCCCTATCCTAACTAGATAAATCAAATAAAAAAAATAAGAAAGAGGTGAGAGAAGCAAGTGAAATCTTAGAAAAATTAGAGTTAGTAGACATATGGAGAAAAATAAATAGGTTCAAAAAGGAATACACCTTCTTTTCAGCAGTACATGGTACATTCACAAAAATTGACCATGTACTAGGGCACAAAATCATTGCAAACAAGTGCAAAGGGGCAGAAATAATAAATGCAAACTTCTCAGACCACAGTGCAATAAAAATAATAATTAGTAAGGGTACATGGATAGATAAATCAAAAATTAATTGGAAATTAAACAATATGATTCTCCAAAACCAGCTAGTTAAAGAACAAATCGTAGAAACAATTAATAACTTCATTGAAGAACATGACAATGGTGAGACATCCTTTCAAAACCTATAGTATGCAGCCAAAGCAGTACTCAGGGGGAAATTTATATCCTTGAGTTCATATATAAACAAATTAAGAAGGGCAGAGGTCAATGAATTGGACATGCAAATTAAAAAACTGGAAAGTGAACAAATTAAAAATCCTCAGATGAAGACTAAATTAGAGATCCTAAAAATCAAAGGAGAAATTAATAAAATTGAAAGTCAAAGAACTATTGATTTAATAAATAAGACTAGAAGCTGGTACTTTGAAAAAACAAATAAAATTGACAAAGTACTAGTCAGTCTAATTAAAAAAAGGAAAGAAAAAACCAAATTGACAGTATCCAAGATGAAAAGGGAGACCTTACCTCTAATGAAGAGGAAATCAAGGCAATCATTAAAAACTACTATGCCCAATTATATGGCAAAAAAAAATATGGCAATCTAAGTGATATGGATGAATACTTACAAAAATATAAATTGCCTAGACTAAAAGAAGAAGAAATAAATTACCTAAACAACCCCATATCAGAAAAAGAAATTGAAGAAGCCATCAAAGAACTCCCTAAGAAAAAATCCCCAGGTCCAGATGGATTCACAAATGAATTCTATCAAACATTCAAAGAACAGCTAATCCCAATACTATACAAACTATTTGACAGAATAAGCCAAGAAAGGGTTCTACCAAATTCTTTTTATGACACAAACATGGTACTGATCCCAAAGCCAGGCAGGTTAAAAACAGAGAAAGAAAACTATAGGCCAATCTCCCTAATGAATATAAATGTAAAAATCTTAAATAGGATACTAGCAAAAAGACTACAGCAAGTCATCACAAGGGTTATCTACTACGATCAGGTAGGATTCATTCCAGGAATGCAAGGATGGTTCAATATTAGGAAAACCATCCACATAATTGACCATATAAACAAGCAAACCAACAAAAATCACATGATTATTTCAATAGATGCGGAAAAAGCCTTTGACAAAATACAACACCCATACCTATTGAAAACACTAGAAAGTATAGGAATAGAAGGGCCTTTCCTAAAAATAATAAATAGTATATACCTAAAACCATCAGCAAACATCATCTGCAATGGGGATAAAATAGAAGCCTTCCCAATAAGATCAGGAGTGAAACAAGGATGGTCATTATCACCTTTATTATTTAATATTGTACTAGAAACACTAGCAGTAACAATTAGAGAAGAAAAAGAAATTGAAGGTATTAAAATTGGCAATGAGGAGACCAAGCTGTCACTCTTTGTGGATGATATGATGATTTACTTAAAGAATCCCAGGGAATCAACCAAAAAGCTAATCGAAATAATCAACAACTTTAGCAAAGTTGCAGGATGCAAAATAAACCCACATAAGTCATCAGCATTTCTATATAATTCCAACCCAGCTCAGCAGCAAGAACTAGAAAGAGAAATCCCATTCAAAATTACCTTAGACAAAATAAAATACTTAGGAATCTATCTCCCAAGACAAACACAGGAACTATATGAACACAACTACAAAACACTCTCCACACAATTAAAACTAGATCTAAACAATTGGAAAAACATTGATTGCTCATGGGTGGGACGAGCTAACATAATAAAAATGACCATCCTACCCAAACTTATCTATCTATTTAGTGCCATATCCATTGAACTAACAAAAAACTATTTTACTGAGTTAGAGAAAACCATAACAAAGTTCATTTGGAAGAATAAAGGATCAAGGATATCCAGGGAAATAATGAAAAAAAAATACAAAGGAAGGTGGCCTTGCAGTCCCAGATCTCAAACTATATTACAAAGCAGCGGTCATCAAAACAATTTGGTACTGGCTAAGAGACAGAAAGGAGGATCAGTGGAATAGACTTGGGGTAAATGACCTCAATAAGACAGTCTTTGACAAACCCAAAGACCCCAGCTTTTGGGACAAAAATCCACTATTTCATAAAAACTGCTGGTAAAATTGGAAGACAGTGTGGGAGAGATTAGGTTTGGATCAACACCTCACACCCTACACCAAGATAAACTCAGAATGGGCGAATGACTTGAATATAAAGAAGGAAACTATAAGTAAATTAGGTGAACACAGAATAGCATACATGTCAGACCTTTGGGAAGGGAAAGACTTTAAAACCAAGCAAGACATAGTCACAAAATGTAAAATAAATAATTTTGACTACATCAAATTAAAAAGTTTTTGTACAAACAAAACCAATGTAACCAAAATGAGAAGGGAAGCAACAAATTGGGAAACAATCTTCATAACAAAAACCTCTGACAAAGGTCTAATTACTCAAATTTATAAAGAGCTAAATCAATTATACAAAAAAATCAAGCCATTCTCCAATTGATAAATGGGCAAGGGACGTGAACAGGCAGTTTTCAGCCAAAGAAATCAAAACTATTAATAAGCACATGAAAAAGTGCTCTAAATCTCTGATAATCAGAGAGATGCAAATCAAAACAACTCTGAGGTATCATCACCTCACACCTAGCAGATTGGCCAACATGACAGCAAAGGAAAGTAATGAATGCTGGAGGGGATGTGGAAAAGTAGGGACATTAATGCATTGCTGGTGGAGTTGTGAATTGATCCAACCATTCTGGAGGGCAATTTGGAACTATGCCCAAAGGGTGATAAAAGACTGTCTGCCCTTTGATCCAGCCATAGCAATGCTGGGTTTGTACCCCAAAGAGATAATAAGGAAAAAGACTTGTGCAAGAATATTCATAGCTGCGCTCTTTGTGGTGGCCAAAAATTGGAAAATGAGGGGATGCCCTTCATTTGGAGAATGGCTGAACAAATTGTGGTATATGTTGGTGATGGAATACTATTGTGCTAAAAGGAATAATAAAGTGGAGGAATTCCATGGAGACTGGAAAAACCTCCAGGAATTGATGCAGAGTGAGAGGAGCAGAACCAGGAGAACATTGCACACAGAGACTGACATATTGTGGTACAAGAGAACATAATGGACTTCTCCAGTAATGACTTTACAATGTCCCTGAACAACCTGCAGCGATCTATGAGAAAAAAAAAACAACTATCCTCAAGCAGAGGACAAACTGAGTGAGTAAAAACACCGAGAAAAGCAACTGCTTGACTACAGAGGTTGAGGGGACATGATCTGATCGAGGAAAGACGCTAAATGAGTGCCCTAATGCAAATACCAACAACAAGGAAATGGGTTCAGAGCAAGGACACATGTGATACCCAGACAAATCACGCATCGGCTAGGGAAGGGGTGGGAGGGGGTTGGGCGGGAGGAAAAGAAAATGATCTGCTTCCAATGAACAATGTATGAAAATGACCAAATAAAATAATGTTTAAAAAAAAAAGGTTTTGTACAAACAAAACTAATGCATCCAAAATTAGAAGGGAAGCAACAAACTGGGAAACAATCTTCATAACCAAAACCTCTGACAAATGTCTAATTATTCAAATTTATAAAGAGCTAAACCAATTGTACAAAAAAATCAAGCCATTCTCCAATTGATAAATGGGCAAGGGACATGAATAGGCAATTTTCAGTTAAAGAAATCAAAACTATTAATAAGCACATGAAAAGTGTTCTAAATCTCTAATAATCAGAGAAAAGCAAATCAAAACAACTCTGAGGTATCACCTCACACCTAGCAGATTGGCTAACATGACAGCAAAGGAAAGTAATGAATGCTGGAGGGGATGTGGCAAAGTTGGAACATTAATGCATTGCTGGTGGAGTTATGAATTGATCCAACCATGCTGGAGGGCAATTTGGAACTATGCCCAAAGGGCGATAAAAGACTGTCTGCCCTTTGATCCAGCCATAGCACTGCTCGGTTTGTACCCCAAAGAGATAATAAGGGAAAAGACAAGTACAAAAATATTTATAGCTGCACTCTTTGTGGACAAAAAATTGGAAAATGAGAGGATGCCCTTCAATTGGGGAATGCCTGAACAAATTGTGGTATATGTTGGTAATGGAATACTATTGTGCTAAAAGAAATAATAAAGTGGAGAAATTCCATGGGGACTGGAACAACCTCCAGGAAGTGATGCAGAGTGAAAGGAGCAGAACCAGGAGAACATTGTACACAGAGACTGATACACTGTGGTACAATTGAATGTGATAGACTTCTCCATTAGTAGCAAAGCAGTGATCCTGAACAACTTGGAGGAATCTATGAGAAAAACCACTATCCACATTCAGAGGAAACACGGTAGGAGTAAAAACACTGAAGAAAAATAACTGCTTGAATACATGGGTCAAAGGGATATGGTTGGGATGTAGACTATAAATGAACATCCTAGTGCAAACATCAACAACATGGAAATAGGTTCTGATCAAGGACACATGTAATACCCAGTGAAATTGCACATTGGCTGTGGGAAGGGTGGGTGGTGGGGAGGGAGGGAAATAAAGTGAGCATTGTAACCAAAAAAAAATTTAAAAAAAAGAAAATAAAAACAAAAAATGCTGAAGAGGAGGAGGAAAGGGGGAAGAAGATGGAGGAGGAGAAATTAGAAAGGACATGATGTAGTTATTTTGTAATATTTGGAAGTTTGTCACGTAAAAGAGAGATGAGACTTGCTTCATTTAGCCCCAAAGCCAGGAGCTCCAGAGACAATGGGAGGAAGTAGCAAACAGGCTACTTTGGTATTGATGTCAAGATAAATTTCCTAACAATGTTGTTCAGAAGTGTAATAGTCTTCCTCAAGAGGTTGTGGGGACCCCTTCCATGGAAGTCCCAAGCAAAAACTATTTGACTACTTGTTGGGTCTGTTACAGTGAAAAGGATGACTTCTTTGTGTGGATTGGATTACATGATTATAGAAGTCCCTTTGGAACTCTCAATATCTATGATTCGGTAATGCATTTACAGATAGATGGATCAAATCAGGTGAATTCAATTCAATTCAATAAGGATTAATTAGCACTTTCTTGGTGTCCAAGGCACCAGAACTTACACTGTCATTAGATTCTAAGCTAATTGAGGACAGGAACTGTCTTTTACTCTTTTTTTATCCCCAGTGCTTAGTACAATGGCTGGCACATAAAATGTACTTAATAGATGCTTATTAATTGAATGATTAACTCTACTAGCATGACCTTCAAGAATGCAATGCCACCTCCACATCGTAATGAAGCATCAGAATAGGATCACTATAGAAAATACATACAAATTGGAAATCAGCAAAAGATCCCTGATAGGAGATGTCATTAGGGCTGAACTGTGAACCCTGAAGAGAATTAAACGTTCCTACAAGCAAGGCCAATTAGATGAGATGATCTCTAAAGTCCTTTCCACCCCTAAATTCAATGTTCTTTTTATCCTGTGAAGTCATGAGAGGGAATGAGAACACTAAGGGAAGAAGTGATTCTATGTGTATTTCCTTCCCCCCATTTCCACTAAGAGAAAACTTATTCAAGCCCCCCATTAAGAGAGTCAGAACAGAAGTTCACTCCTCTAATACCAACTTCAAGTAATAGCTGAACCTACTAGGCTTCCCAGAAAATACAAGTCAGCTCTAGGAAGCACCTATAAAAGTAACCCTTGACATTGACAGTTGCCTCATTAGCTTTAGCCATTGGGGAAAGGGTAAGAGAGTGTATGGGGAGGAGGAGGGGAGGGTCCAGAATAAGTCATTTTTAATCCCATCATTTCACATGGAAATCTTGCTGTCTATATAATCTGTGTATGTGTGTGTATTAAAAAGGGACTATTTTGAGTCCCTTTGTAATTAGCTAGGAAAAAATACACAGCATCCAGCAGTACAGTTTAAGCTCAATGAAACTCAAATTTTAGTGGAAAGGCAAGAATCAAACAGGATAAGAAGAGAGGAGTTAAGACTGTTACTAATGGCAACAATACCCAGAGGGATAAGACTGCTTGAAGGTAGTAGAGATTATTTTTGTTTTTCTGAGAGAATGAACAGGGTATGGTACTCTTGAGTGGAATTGTAAGGCTATGAAGGAAAAGATCTACTGCTTCTTAAAAGTTCATGTTTGTTTTTTCTTTTTTAATAAATTTTTGTTGATGTCTTTTTCTTTAAAAAAAAAAACACCTTACCTTCTGTCCTAGTATTAATTCTAAGACAGAAGAACAGCAAGTGCTAGGCAATTGGAGTTAAGTGGCTTGCTCAGAGTCAACTAGCTAGGAAGATTTTGAGGCCAAATTTGAACACCGATCCTCCCAACTCTAGACCTGGCACTCTATTCTACTGCCCCAATCTTTTGTTTTCACTTTGACTATGTCCCAAAGTACCATAACAATATAACCAATAATTTATTTCAAGAGAAAAAATCATTCAAAATGATCTATATATCAAAAAAATATGGAAAGATATGCAATCTTGCACATCCATGAACCTCCTAGGTCTGTAAAGGAATTCGAGGGAAAGAGAAAGGTGTCTTCTCCATATATCTTCTTTGGAGTCATCCATTGCATTGCTTTTAGATAATAAAATTCTACATGTGTGGCACTAATTGTTATTATTCATTTTATTACAAGTTGGAAAATATTTATTCCGTATTTAACATTAAAATCTTTCTTGTTAACTAATAATAGTAGTGCTAGGTGTTTCCTACCAGAGTTATGGGGATGTTGAGAATTTTGCCCTGGATTTCCTCATTCTAGAATGTTAATGGCATTGTCATTTTCAAAATTAAACATTTATTAGCAACTTCCAGGGTAAAAAGCTTCTAAAAAATCATAAAACATAGTCCTTGACCTCAAAGAGCTTACAGTTTAGGTGGGGAGACAGAACAAACAAACAAAGATAAATAACTATATCTTCCTGCTGGCAGAACTCATAGGGGCCAAGTTAATGTTTTAGAAAGCATTAGGTGGGGGCTTCATGGCTCAGTGGATTGAGAGCCATGTCTAGAGATGGGAGACGCTGGATTCAAATATGGCTTCAGTCACTTCGTAGCTGTGTGACTCTGGGTGAGTCATTTAACCCTCATTACACAGCTTTAACCCATTGCCTAGCCCAGGGATCTCCTGCCTTGGACCTAATACACAGGATTGATTCTAAGAAGGAAGGTAGTGGTTTAAAAAAAAAAAAGTAATTGCTCATAGTAACTGCTCTATAAGTATTATAATTATTATTTGAAACTATAATCTGCCATCTGTCTATATAATGCAACTGAGCAAGGAGAGATGTCAGCAGTGGAAAGAGACTGGTCAGACTAATACAGAACTTTATCTGAGCATGAATAGGGTGATGATGGCAGGAGGAGGAAGTCAAGGATGGATACAGAAGCATTGGATGATTGCCTGGACAGTAGAGCTGGAGAACAGTCAACATTGACTCCAAGTGCATGGGCCTGGATGAAGGAGAAAAAGCTGCTGCCTCACCAGAGATGGGCAGAAACAGAAATGTCCAAAGAGACGTGAGAGTGGTGAGATCTGATAAAGACCATTTCTATGCCTTGGATCTTTGGAAGAGCAGGGGTCTCAGTCCTGGGGCTCCAGCAGCCCAGACCTCAAGTTGAATAGCTTTTACAGAAAGGGGCTGAGCCAGAGGGGTCCTAGCTCCCTTCCAGATCTAGGATTCTGGGACTCGGTCAGTGACCCATCTGCCCCTTTCCAGGGTGAGGACTCCTGCTAGCCTTCATCCTTCCTCGGGGCCCTAGTCTCCCAAGAGGTAGGCACCATGGGAAAAATTTTAAAATAAAACAAAATCCATTAAAATTAATAAAGTGGACATAGGATTTGAGTGATAATATATTGCTTATCAACTCTGGGAGCGGGGAGGGATAGGAGAGGGAGACAAAGAGAAACATATAACCATGGAAAATTTTTAAATAAAATAAAATCCAGGAGGTAGGCACCAAATATGGTTCTGTGGTGGCTGATATTCAGGCATGTCCGACTCTTGGTGGCACCATTTGGGGTTTTCTTGGCAAAGATACTGGAGTGGTTTGTCCTTTCTTTCTCCAGCTCCTGTAGCAGATGGGGAAACTGAGACAAACAGTGATGTGACTTGTACAAGGTCACATATCTAATAAGTATCTGAGTCTTCCTGACTTCAGACCTGGTGCTAATTCTAGTCTCTTCTCAGTGTTCTTGGTCTTCTTTCCTACTGATACTTCGATGACTCCCTGCACCTGCTGAACTTCCTTCATTCCCCAGATTCTAACACAGTAGGGTTGTTTCTGTTGATCTTGCAAGGACATGACACACACGGATAGAGAATGCTTGTCCTGGAGTCAGGAAGACCTGAGTTCAAATTCTTCAGACACTAACTGTATGGCTCAGGGCAAATCACATAATAATAATAGTTAAGATTTATATAACACTTTCTATGTACCAGGCACTGTGCTAAGTGCTTTACAAAGATCATATTTTGATCCTCATAACAGCTCTGGAAAGTAGGGGCAATTATTATCAACATCACCGTTTTGCAGAGGAGAAAACTGAGGCAGACAGAGGCTAAATGACTTGCTCAGGGTCCTAAAGTGAGTAAGTTTCTGAGGCTGTATTTGAGTTCAGATGTTCCTGACCAGGGCATTGAGGTAGCACAGCAGAGAGAGTACTGAGCGTGGAATTAAGAAGACTTCTCTTCCTGGGTTTAAATCCAGCCTTAGACACTGACCAGCTGTGTGACCCTGGGCAAGTCATTAACCCCATTTGCCCAGCTCTTGTCCATCTCTTAGAGGGGTTACTAAGACAGGAGGGGGGGGGTAAAAAGAAAAGGGAGTATAGATGACACCGGATAAAATCGAGTGAGAGGAGGGAAAGAGAGATTGGGAAAGGAAAAGAATGGATGGATGGTAAGAGTAGGCAACGAGCGGCCAGATGCACAGCTTCCAAAGGAGGAGGCAGAGAGGGGACCAGGAGGGATCTCCCAGCTCCTCCAGAACAATGATAGGGCCAGGTTGTTCCATTCTCTTCCACATGGAAGGTTTAAGTTGAAGGAGGTGAGAGGATCTTCCCAAGGAAAACCCCTCAGCCTCCCTGAGATGAGGGAAGGGTTGTCCTGAGACAGATGCTCCCCACGTGAGAGTGCGGAGGGAAGACTGGTCAGGGAACTGAAGTGTGGATGCAACTGGGATTTGCTGAAGTTTGGCACTTAGCTAACAATAAACCAAGCCTTTGAAGAAGTTAAACAAAGGAGCCATTTGTCCACCCGGTTGGCTACAAAGTAAGGCAAGATTGCAGTGGGAGACTGGGAAATAAAAGGAGGGGAATGCCAAGAATGAGATGAGAAAGGATGCTGCTTCCAGAGAAAAAGCCTGGTGAGGCATTGCGCCCTGGAAGCCCATGGGGGAGAAAGGGGACTGAATAGACTTAAATAGAACTGAAGAAAGGCAGAAAGGTAGCATCTGGGGATTTGTTTGGGTTGGGGATCTTTGGGTGGGATTTTTTCCTAACCTGCAGGATTTGCTGATTGGGGATGGGAATGGAACATTTTGGGGTTCTTTTATTCATGTAGTATGCTAGCAATAAAAACAAAACCATTCAAGACTGTTTATCCCCTCCTCCTTCCCTGAAACATACTCCCCACTCCCAGCCTCAAACTGGCAGGTTGGGGTCGTGAAAAGAACTGAAATAGGAGTCACAAGACTCAGACTTTAGGGTACTTCTCCTGGTCTCTTTGCTGTTCCTCAAATCAAATACTCCAATTCCCAACTCTGGGCATTTTTTAAAACCCTTCCCTTCTGTCTTAGAATCAATACTGTGCATTGGTTCCAAGGCAGAAGAACAGTAAGGGCTAGACAATAGGGGTTAAATGATTTGCCCAGGGTCACCCAGCTAGGGAGTGAGGTCACATTTGAACCCAGAGCCTCCCATCTCTGGACCCAGTTCTCAATGTACTGAACCACCCAGCTGCCCCCAACTCTAGGCATTTTTATTAGCTGTCCCCCAACATCTGGGATTCTCTCCTGTCTCATCTCTGTCTTCTGACCTTCCTGGCTTCTGTCACCACTTTTTCTGTCTCTGTTTTCCCCTCTGTACAATGGGAGTGTGAAGAATATTTGTTGTCAGCACAGGGCCTGGCCCATAGTGGTACTTAATGTCTGTTGACTGACTGGGGAATAGGTTAGACTAGGGATTCAGTTTCCTCCTCTATATAAAGTAGAAAACTGGACTAGTTCCTCTTCAGAGGCCCTTCCAGGTAGAGCATTCTGTAGTCTATAGTTTATAAGAGTCTAGATCCTAAGGTCCCTTCCAGCATTAAGATTCAATGTAATAGGGACAGCTAGGTGGCTCAGGGGATAAGAGAGTCAAGCCTAAAGATGGGAGGTCCTGGGTTCAAATCTATCCTCAGACACTTCCTAGTTGGGTGACCCAGGACAAATGACTTAAACTCTATTGCCTAGCTAGCCCTTAGCATTCTTCTGCCTTGAAACCAATTCATAGTATCCATTCTAAGACAGAAGGAAAGGATTTAAAGAAAATAGATTCAATAAATGCCCAAGGATTTTCCATATCACTTTTGGTAATAAGTATTGGGTGAGGGCATGTTTGGTTTCATCTTCTCTAACAGGTGGTGCAGTAGATAAAAAAGACTTCTCTTCCTGAGTTCAAATCTGGCCTTCGACACTTACAAGCTGTGTGACCCTGGGCAAGTAGTTTACCCTGTTTGCCTCAGTTTCCTCATCTGTAAAATGAGCCAGAGAAGGACTCCAGTGGGTCAGCTAAGTAGCACAATGGAGCAGAACAGAAGATCTGGAGTTGGGAGGTCCTGGGTTCAAATCTGACCTCAGACACTTTTCTAGCTATACAATCCCAGACAAGTCACTTAACTCCCATTGCCTAGCCTTTACCACTCTTCTCTTTTAGAATTAATACAAAGACAGAAGGTAAGAGTTTAAAAAAATAAAATAGGTATTGAGTGATAATATATGTATAACCCAGTGGAATTGCTTGTCAGTGCCAGGAGGGGGGAGGGAAGACAGAAGGGAGACAAGAAGAATCATGTAACTATGAAAAAAACTGAAAAATAAAAAAATAAAAAACTCCAAATAGGGTCACCAAGAATCAGATCTGAAAGCACAACAAATATTAAATTAGTTTTCTCCAACTAGTAATGAACACCCTCAAATTTGCTGTTGAATCTCTTTTCCTCTAGGGATTTACAAATGCCATTAAATTTTTTTAAATTTTTTTTTTACAGGTCTTCTGACTCCATTTTTTTATCTACCATCCCCACTTTCAAAATGTCCTTTCTCTAGGGTACTGATTGTGCTCTTATCTTCTCTTGCCCCCATTTGTTGGAGCATGCCTGAGAGGTCTTACACTGAAGGATGTAGGAAGTTACTGTCAAATCAATTCAGTAAGTAACCTTCCGTTTCTCCAGCCCCCATCGAGGGATTTCTTCAGAAGTGTGGCTCTCTCTGTATCTCTAGGGTGGATGCTTTAGGCAGTGGTGTTATCTAATCATCAGCTGGTACCCAACAGGGCACTCTGGGGTAGGAGGATAGGGTCAGGAAGGAGATGGGTAGCTATGTAAATAATGGGGGGAGAAAATGTGGTTTTGGAGTGTTTTTGGTTTTGGTTTTGGTTTTAAACTTTGCCTTCTGTCTTAGAATCAATATTGATTCTAAGGCAGGAGAGTGGTAAGGGCTAGGCAGTTGGGATTAAGTGGCTTGTCCAGGGTCTTACAACCAGGAAATATCTGAAGCCAGATTTGAACCCAGAAACCTCCAGTCTCTAAGGTGGGCTCTCCATCTACTGAGCTACCTACATGCCTCCAATTGAAGTTTTTAAAAAGTTTTTATTACTTCCACCCACTCCATTAGGTTGCTGAAAATAATGTCTTGCCTTTGCTTAGTAAGTGATAAAGCGCTTTCAAATAATAATAAATAATTCACAAATATATAGCATTTTAAGGTTTACAAGAGAGATTTTCTCTGAGCATCCCTGTGGGTTAGATGGCAAAGAGAGGATTATTTTTCTTCTTTTTTACAGAGTAGAAAGAGAACTAGCCTCTAAGCCAAGATTTCCATTCCTGCTTTTGACACATCATGACCCCAGGCAAGATGCAGTGTTCTAGACAAACTCTCTCCAAGACTATAAATTGCAAAAGAAAGTATAGACTCCCATTGGTGGAGGAAATTCCTTTCCTAGTGTTCCAGAACTAGAACCCAAGACTTTTGATTCCCAAGTCCAAGGCTCTTTCCACACTGACTGTTGCGAGGATAAATTATTTCTAAGATCTTGGGGGTACTCAGTGGGGACAAAGTGTTCTCTTCCCATGAAGTAATCAAGTTTGACTGTTTACCTTTAGTCTTAACCCTATAGATAACAGCATAAGTCAGCTCTAGATTTCATAGTATTTGGAGCTGAAAGAGAACTTGAGAGGGGAGAGGAGTGGTGTTGTCTAGTGCAAGCTTCTGATGAATCAGAAGCCCAGAAAGGGAAAATGCTTTTGCTAAATTCACAAAAGCAATACAGTGGACCAAGCAAGTTCTGAACCCAGATCTTCTGATGCTACATCTTTCCACTGAAACCACATGGGACCATTTTACCGGTGAGTAAACTGAAGTCCTAGAGAGAGTATCTTGCTAGATGTCACACAGGTCCAGCAGTGCTCCAATTAGAACTCAGTCCTTTAACTCCAAAACCAGCATTCTGACCCTTTGCCTTCCAAAGGCTTAAAAAGTACTCAGATACTGCTGGCAATGAGCAAATGAATGAAGCTCTTCTCACAGGTGTGGGAAAACCTGACATATTTTTTTTAAACCCTTACCTTCTATCTTGGAATCAGTACTGGTATTGGCTCCAAGGCAGAAGAGTGGTATAGTGTAGGCAATGGGAGTTAAGTGACTTGCCCAGGGTCACACAGCTAGGAAGTATCTAAGGCCAGAATTGAACCTAGGACCTCCCATCTCTAGGCCTGACTCTCAATCCACTGAGCCAACCAGCTGCCCCCCAAAACCTGACATCTTTACCATGTTTCATGGCCAGTGACTGACTTCTTTTGTTTTTCTTTAATAAACCCCTCCCTTCTGTTTTAGTATTAATTCTAAGACAGAAGCTAAAAATAATAATTCTAAGACAGAAGGTAAAAAATTTTAATTCTAAGACAGAAGAGCAACAAGGGCTAGGCAATTGGAGTAAGTGACTTGCCCAGGGTCACACAGCTAGGAAGTGTCTGAGGTCAGATTTGAACTCCTATCTCTAGACCTGGCTCTCTATCCCGAGTCACCTAGCTGCCCTTACTCCTTGCTGTTTCTTAAACAAGATACTCTATCTCCCAAACCCAAACACTTTCACTGGCCATCTTCCCACATCTGGAATTCTCTTTCTTCTACCCTTTCTGGCTTCCTTCAAATCCTAGAGAAAATCCTACCTTCGACCAGAAGGTTTTCCTGATTCCCTCTTAATGCTAGTGCCTTCCCTCTGAGATGTTCTTCCATTTATCCTGTATGATTGTTGTCATGTTCTCTCCTGTAAGGTTCTTGAGTTCTGCATTTATGATAATGCTTGGTATATGGTAGGTCCTCATTAATGTCTGTTGCCTAGCTGACGGATCCCCAATATAGAAAGCTACTTGGTCTTTGGCCACTGTGAAGTTAAGATTTTTAGTCTTCTAGCAAGGCTACCACGGATGACTAAGTCTTAGATAAATTACATTCTGGAGCCATCCTACTCCCAAGAATCTCTACAGATACTCCCCTCTTCCTCCAGATCCCACACTAGTGAGTTCTTCCTTCTAATGAGGAAGCTTTTCTTATTTAATTAGAAACAGATCCTTATCTCCCCCATCCAAACACCCTTGAAATAAGAATATCCACAATGAATACCTATTTAAGCAGTGACAAATTTACCTTGGCCCTTTAGGAATTCCTAACTATTTCAACAGGGACAATCTCTCCCAATTTATATGCTTTTAAGACTAAGGAAGCCCTTTCCTCACAACATTCTGAAGTGAGGAACATAAGTATTACTATCCCATTATATAAATGAAAAGGCTAATGTTCTGAGAAGGACCATAAACGAGCTCTCGTTGCAGCTAATAAGGGTCAAAGTTAAGGGATCCAGGCGGTGAGTTGGCTCCGTGAATAGAAACCCAGGTTCAAATCTAGCCTCAGACATGTCCTGGCTAGGTGACCCTGGGCAAGTCACTTAATCCCAATAAATCCACATCGATTCTAAAATGGAATATCAATTCTAAGACAGAAGGTAAGGTTTTGGTTTTGTTTTAAAGTCAAGGGATGCTCCTTTGGAAGAGTCAAAGCAGTATCTCTTCACAAATATCATTCATTTAATCCTCTGGACAACCCTGGGAGGTAAATGCCCCCATTTTATATTAGAAGAAACTGAGGCAGATAACAGTAAAGAAATTTACCCAGGGTGGCACGACTAGTGTCTGAAATAGAATCTGAACTGAGGTCTATCCTGGCTCCACTTCTATCTACCACTTTATCTAAAGTGCCACCAAACATGGTAAATAGGGTGTAGGTCCTATAGTCAATCTGACGTAGGTTCATATCCTACCACGGACATCTCCCGGCTCTACGACCCTAAACAAGCCACTCCATCGCCCTGTGCCTCAGTTACCTCATACGTACGGTTCAGGCAGCCTCTAGGGACTCCTAGCTCTCAAGGATCGCCAAATCTCTCAGGTACATAATTAATGCCCGCTCCTGGTTCTTTTATTAAGTGCCCGCTCTGTGCCGGGTATCGCTTCCCAGCGCTGGGAACACGAACTGTCCAAACGGCGCCAGCCCTCAGAGAGCTTCCAATCGCAAGCACTCCTACGTCGTGAATCTCTTTGAGGGCAGGGGCTCTCTGGAGGAGGGGTGGCGGTTTGAACGGGAAGTAAGAAAAAAAGGAACTTGGACGGAACCACAGTGGTGGGCAGGTTGCTTTCTGGGGAGAAGAGCTGGATTTTTGAGGGGGGGGTAGGTTTTTCCTTTGTTTGTTTTGGGGGGTCCTCTTGCTATAGTCGTCCGGAATGATTTACATACGATACTCCCAAAGTAGGTCGAACGCGTAAGAAAAACTGAGGAACCAGCAGCTGTCCCTAAAGCGCCTTGCGTGCGTGCGTGCGTGCGTTCCCACGTCTCTACCTGCCTCCCTTGCAAAGGGAGTGATGGACATCGTCGCCGCTGACTATTGATGAGTTAATTCTCTCTACGTCTGATCCGACTGGGTGGGTGTCTCTGAGCCACTTTTCCCTCTCGTAGTTAATCTTTCCCCTCCCCTGCTCTCCATACCATCTGATGGGGGCTGGAAGAAAGGGGGTGGAGGAGCGGCCCTAACCCAGGAGTCAACCACCGGGGGTTCGGGGGAACGAGGAGAGGCCTGTGTCAGCCGCCCCTCCCCCTCCCGGTTGGAATGAAGAGACAGTAATCTTTGTCGCCAGTAGAGGGCACAATTACTTCACTTTAGCTCGCTGCCGGCTCCAAGAAAGAGAGGGTGTAGTCCTGGGCAGTCAGCCTGCTTTGCAGTAGTCTTTGCATGAAGGGGTCATATAGTCTCTGTGTTTTTGCAGCAAAATGTCACTTTTGCCTTTCTTAAAACTAGACTACTGCCCTTTCCTTTTGGGGGAGACAGGAAGGAGGGAAGTAATTAATTTTGCAACTGAACACCGATCTACAAGCTTAATTTAGGGAATAAAAAGCTCACGGTGCGTAGATTCCCCGACCCAAAATATCCCTTTTCCTTTCGGATGAGAAAGTTCGCTAAAAATTCCTGGGATGAAGGGAGCGGAAGAAAAAGGTCGGTCTTGGTTAATCTTGATTCCTGGGTTCCCATGGGTTATTTACTGGCAGCTTCTTTATGAATAATCGATAGCCACCCTTTCTTCCATTTTGTATACTTTTCAAAGATTTAAGGCTTTATTTTTTTTTTAAGATTCGGTTAAGTGGAAATTATCTGATAATCGAAATGCTACCTATATTTAAATAACTAGCCCCAGCTGAGTGGAAAAGGAAAAAATAGGGACGCCCCTTTGATGTTGGGGAAATTCATTTTACTTGGGAAAGGGGGGGAGCATTTACAAAATTACAATATTAAGGTGAAAGTAAGTTCCAGTGTAAAACATCCGAAATTGGTAGGTGACTTTTCCGACAAGGAAAGAGTTAACGGTTTTGTGTGTGTGTGTGTGTGTGTGTGTGTGTGTGACACACACCCCACCTTCTTACCCCACCCCCGGGCCGCCTCCCAGTACAGTGTCCACAATCCATTTCATTGCTGGACAGGGGCTGTGTCCTCAGCTCTCAGTCGGGTCTGGCTGTCCCCACCCTCCCAATGCGCCTTCCTTTTCCCTCCTTCAATTTTCCCAAATCCCCAGGAGCCCGGGGCTGGACCGGCAGACTCGCTCGGAGCAGCGGTGCGCAGATAGGCTCTACAATTCCTTAATAAACCCGAGGTTGAGTCTCACTCTTTCTAGGTGGGAAGCTGGGGGAAGGGAAGGATAGAAACTGAGGCGAGTCGATATTCTCCCGAGTCAGTCCTAGTCTCTGCTTACCGCCTCCCCTCTCACACACACCCTCCCCCAGTCCGTGTCCAGTGTCCAGATCTCCAGGGATTCGAGCTTGTCCCTGGGCCTCGGCTTGCCTCTTCCTCTGGATTAGTTTGGAAGCTCGGGCAAAGGATCTGCTGCGTCCAGCTCGGCTATGCCGGGGGAGACTGCCCATCGATTGGAGAGGGTTCCCTAGGTCGGGGGCGCCGAATCGTTTTCTTTCATTATTGCAATGCACTTAGTCCATCGATTGAACAATAATGTATATTATTTTAATTCTCCCTTCCTCTTCCACATTTAAATGCCACTTTTATCGCCCTTCCCTAGATGTCCTTTCCCGAGACTTAGTAAACTGCCCTCCCAAAATAAGACGTATATAGTGTGTCTGTGTACGTTTTGTTTTGCAAATCCTTCAAACTCAGCTGTTCTGCGGGGACAGTCTGAGGCTCGGATGAGAGAGACATGGAAATTAAGCCAGAGGAAAATCCTAACTGTTCTGAATCAGAGAGCGAAAAGAAGGGGAGAGAGGTGGAAGAATCTTCACCTTTACACCAAAATGCAAAAAAAAAAATGCGTTAATCATATCCATAGTACCATCCTTTTATACTGTATGAGGCTTACTTATAGTGAGCCTGCCTTTTCAACTCTTCTATGAAACGGCCCCTCCCCTAGTCTGTCCTATGCAGTGGAAAGCGGAGGAAGAAAAAAAAATCCCCATCTTGCAAATCCCCGCCCACCTCTGCTTTATAATGCAAGGGTCTCTGGGGCGGAAGACCCCTTGGCAGCTATTCTCAGCTTGGACTCCAAGCCTGCCGCGGCGCCCCCCAGTCTAGCTCTTCCCCTGCTTTCTCCCTGTCCCTGACCTGCCAGGAGCGAGCTTTCCCGGTCTGTTTGCAGTGGGTTAGAGCCATAGGGGCAGAAGCTCCGGCTCCTCCTCCTGGATCTCTCCCTTACTAGGGAAGCCTGGGTTTGGCGGGAAAGATAGGCGGATGGATCTGGCCTTGGTGGTATAAAAAGCCTGATTTTAGCCGCTTTATCTGACTGACTCTCCAGTAATACGGGAGAGTGGAATAGAATAGGAGAGCGGAGGAGAGACCGACAGGGGAACGAAGAGAGAGGGGAGAACTGAGAGTGAGAAGGGGGGTCTTCTCTTTCTACTACCCTCAACCCCCTTCTCCACCCCTCCCTCTCTTCCCCGCCCGCTTCCCCCTCCTACCGCTGACTGCTGCAACCAAGAAACTTTGTATTGCATCGAGTCTCGAATACTTTGCATTGGAACTTACAATACAGAAGGAGAAAGACTCCAGCAGAAGAGAGTGGATTCTGTCGCTGTACTGATATACTTCGGTCCTCTCTTAAAGGCGATTCACCCTTCCTGAAGACCTGAATTCCTCTCGACTGGTTGAATTCCTGGTAAGTGCAGAAACCTATTTTATTTCAATTTTTTTAATTTAAAAAAATATTTTACTAACGACGAATCCGTGCCTGATTTTTTTTCCCTTAGAAGTAGGGGTGCTTTTTCTCGCTGTCTCTTGTCTTGGCTCCCCTCCGGTGACACTTTGGGGTAGAGTAGGTCACATTGAAGCTGGAGGTTGGGGAGAAAACCCAGGGCAAGATTTGGGGTGAATTGTCAAGATGAAGGAGACAGACGAAGTAGCGGAGTATGTGTTTCAGTGTGTTTCATTCCTGATCGTCTGGACATTTGGACATTTCTTGTGTATAGAAAGAAGCAAGCTAGTTTGTCGTTTTTCAGGGTCTTTTTATTTTTATTTTTGATCTGTTGGGAGAGGACTGGTTGGGAGATAATCATTCCTGGGCATAAAGGTCTTTCGCCTTATAGTCAGAATTACATATTGCGTCTGTGAGTGTGTGTATATATGAGTGAGTGTGTGTGTGTGTGTGAGAGAGAGAGAGAGAGACAGCTAGAGAAAGAGAGAGCTTTGTGCTGCTCGACTCTTGCAGGGAGAAAGGAGGGTATTTAAATTTCGGCTTAGCGCATTTCTGACTGTCAGACACTGCGGCTCTCCCCCGACCGGCAAATCCAAAACTAGATTTAAAAACTCGCCCACCGACACCTCTTCCTCCGACCCCCACCCCCTTTTAGCTATTGGAACTCGGCTAGGGGGAGTGGAGGGAGAGAAAGAGAGGGCTTTTGGATGGATGTGCGGAACTCCTGGAAATCATTTGCTCTGAGAAAAACCGGGTGAATCTTTCCCAGACGACTCTTTTCATCCCACCACCCCTATGTTCCCCCTCCCTTCCCTCCACCTTGCTCTTTCAGAGTGGGAGGAAGGGGAGACTTATTGGACTAAATGCTTTTCCAGAACAGCCTCTAACCCCCCATCTCTTCCCCCCACCCAGGGATGGTGAGGAGAAAGGATACCACCACCCCACTTAAGAGCAATTAAAAATATTTTTTCCCCTAATTTTTGTTCCTAAAACACATACACAACACCCCACCTCCCACCGTTCTGGGTGAAAAGCCGGGGAAGGGAGAGAAGCCGGCAAAGGCTGGTTGGTAGTGGGGTGTGTGGGGGTGGGGGGCGGTGAGGAGGCGGGGAAGAAGATCGGATAGGAGGAGGCGCCGGCTGGGGTAGGAGGAGGGGGAGAAGCCGGCGAGAGCTTTAGTGAGAATGGGAAAGGGAGCTGAGGGGAGCCCCTTAGCCGGGGGCGGGGAGGAGGAGGGAAAAAGGGAGGGAGGGAGGGAGGGAGGGAGGGAAGGAGGAGGGGGCCGGAGATGCAGCTGCCAGCCCCGCCGCGCCTTTCTCCTTCTTCCTTCAGGTGGCGCAAAACTTTGCGTGTACGGTTTTATTGGATCCCGTTCCCGCCCGCCCTCTCCCCAACTCCCCGCCCCAAGCCCTATGTAGGAGAGGGGGGGAGGATTTCGCCTTCCCGGAGTGTTGGGAACTGAATCCCCGGGGCTGGGCGCACCATTGTGCCCGTGCGCGGCCGGCGCAAACTGTTGCCACCCGCTGGATCTTGGCGCAAACTTAGCCGGGATTAATTGGGGGAGAGCAGCTGATTTAGCGCTGCGGCCACAGCTCGCCTTTTATGTGCGTGTGCTGGGATGTAGAGAAGGGTCTTTATTTATTCCGGGCATTGTGTACTTTTTCCTTGAGGGTTGCGTTCGGAGCACTCTCCTTGGAAGAAGAACCTCGATTAACCCCCGACTCTCTTCTCTCTCCCTTTCTGTGCTTCTCCCTCCTTTGTGTGCGCCCCTTCTCAACTCCAGGCAGGCAAGATGCCCCTCAGTGCCAGCTCCCCCAGCAAGACCTACGACTACGATTATGATTCGGTGCAGCCCTATTTCTACTTCGAGGAAGAGGAAAACTTCTACCAGCAGCAGCAACACAGCGAGCTGCAGCCGCCGGCTCCCAGTGAGGATATCTGGAAGAAGTTCGAGCTGCTGCCCACGCCTCCCCTGTCCCCCAGCCGGCGCTCCAGCCTCTCATCCTCGTCCTCGTCCGCGGGCGGCGGGGGTGGAGGCGGAGGGGGAGGCGGTTCGGTACCCTCCACAGCCGACCAGCTGGAGATGGTGACCGAGCTGCTCGGGGGTGACATGGTCAACCAGAGTTTCATCTGCGACCCTGACGACGAGTCCTTCGTCAAGTCCATCATCATTCATGACTGCATGTGGAGCGGTTTCTCAGCTGCGGCCAAGCTGGTTTCAGAAAAGCTCGCCTCCTACCAGGCGACTCGCAAAGATACCGCCTGGGCCACCAGACACAGCGCTCCCCCAGTGCACAGCCTCTACTTGCAAGACATGCACACAGCGGCCTCCGAGTGCATCGACCCCTCGGTGGTCTTTCCCTACCCGCTCAGTGAGAGCAGCTCGCCCAAGCGCTGCACATCCCCGGTCTCCTCTAACACTTTCTCGTCCTCCACCGCCTCCTCCATGATGTCCTCGGTGGCCTCCTCTCCCCGGGGCAGCCCCGAGCCCCTGGCACTCTGCGAGGACACACCACCCACCACGAGCAGCAGTAGCAGCAGCAGCAGCAGTAGCAGCAGCAGCAGCAGCAGCGACTCTGGTAAGCAGAAGCAGCCCCTTAGAGGGTCTCTCTCTCCCTTATGGTTTCAGCTTGACAGCTAGAGAAAATGAAAGGAAAGGAGGGTTTGGGCTAGGTGGAAGGGAACGGTTCCCTTTCTCCTTGGACCATTTTTAGTCTGCCCTCCACCCTCAGGAATTTAATTACTAACCGACTTATCTTTTAACCCTGCTTTCTCACTTCTCTTTTGCACCTTTAATACTGAGCTGGGGTGAGGAAAGGAGGATCTGAAAGGCGATTTCTATTGTCTTCATAAATGATTCCCTTTCCTGGGCCACACTGAGCTGCCCTCCTTTGAACTGGGATGGGAAGGGTTAAGGAGGGGGAGGGGCACAGTCTGGGTGGTGCTAGTGAAAGTGACTAAAGTTTGAATGGGCTGGGAAGTGAGGATATTCTCAGCCCATTTCGAAAACTTGAGAAAGTCTTTCAGTGCCAACACTGGCCTTTTTTTCCCTCCCGCTCAGAACTCTGGCATAACAGCCAATTTTTTTTTTCCTTTTTCCACTTCCCGTAAAGTAGGGAGTTGCTACAGTCCTACCCCAAAAGACTTGGAGTTATCATTTGCACTGCCTAGGAGGTGCTTCATAATAAACTCCCCTTAAAATAGGAGGTGCTGAGAATGCTTTGCTTTGGGTGTGTCCAAAGCCTCATTAAGTCTTAGGTAAGAATTGGCATCCCTGTTGTATTCTGGTAAATTGTAATTTTCTTGACTTTGCTATAACCTCTATTGTCATTCATGGCCTTCCCTTGTTCAAAATTCCTCTTAAGAGTCACTGGTCCTTCATCTCTACCTCTCTCCCCATCAGCCTTTCTTTGTCTATTATCTGGTTCTGCAGTGTCTACAGAGCCCATCTACCCAAGCACTGCCCATCGCCTGCCCCACTATTCCTGGGGGAACCAGACCCTTTAAAAAACCTTCACCATAGTGGAGAGAGGTAATGAGAGGAGGATGAAAGAGCCTTTAGAAGGCATGCCATGATTCTTGTGTTCTCTTTGAGGACTAAATGCTCCTCTATTGATAGAGAATTCCACTTTCAAATAATGAATGGATTTTGGATTTGAGCTTAACCAAAGGACCTTCAGGAAAGTCTCTTATTTTAGGCCTGTCATTGGGAAGAACTTGTTAACCAGATGATTTTTATTTGTCTTACAGAAGAAGAGCAAGAGGATGAGGAAGAGATTGATGTGGTTACTGTGGAAAAGAGGCAGCCTTCTACCAGAAGATCCGAATCAGGCTCCCACACAGCTGGAGGCCACAGTAAACCTCCCCACAGCCCCCTAGTCTTGAAGAGGTGTCATGTCCCCACCCATCAGCACAACTATGCTGCACCCCCCTCCACAAAGAAAGACTATCCCTCTGCTAAGAGGATTAAGTTGGACAGTGGCAGAATTCTCAAACAAATTAGCAACAACCGAAAATGTGCCAGCCCCAGGTCCTCAGACACGGAGGAGAATGACAAGAGGAGGACACACAATGTCTTAGAACGCCAGCGGAGAAATGAACTTAAATTAAGCTTCTTCGCCTTACGAGACCAGATCCCGGAGTTAGAGAATAATGAGAAGGCCCCCAAAGTTGTCATCCTCAAAAAGGCCACAGCTTATATTATATCTATCCAGGCAGAGGAGCAAAAATTGTCTACAGAGAGTGAGCTGCTGAGGAAAGAACAACTTCAGTTGAAACTCAAACTTGAACGGCTACAAAACTCTTGTGCATAAGTTATAAGGATGGGTGAAATCTTTTATAATTTGTTTTCACAAGACTGATTTAAAAGTTTCATGTGTAGACTGAAACAATTAAATATGAACAATATTGCATGTCATGCAACCTCACAACCTTGGCCAAATTTGTGAACTGAAAAGTTTGACCATAACCTTAAACTGCCTCAGTTTATGCATAAAGAACACTTTTTTTATGCTTCAATTCCCTTCCCCCATGTACTATATCGATTATTTTTTTTTATTTAAGTACATCTTTCTTTTTAAAATTGATTTTGATATGAGTTTTAGAAAAAAATAAATATTTGGCAAATATATATAATTTAGCCAAATCCTGAGTAACTGTTTTTTGCTGTTTCCTATGTTTTCACTATTAGCAAAAACACCTTGGCCTTTTAGACTCTGGAGATCTGGGTTCTAATCACACCACTAATTCTACCTAACAGTGTGACTATGAAATGAATGGGATGTGGTGGAGGATGAGGGGATTAGACTGAGAGCCAAATCAAAGGTTTACTCTATTTTGAGCTTTTTTAGTGTTCTTTTCTGAAATAAGTCAAAGCTTAGGGTCCTTTGGTTCTCCTGGGCTAGAAAATGCTTCCTAGCAACTGATCAGGATGAAAGCAACTAGTCAAGATGATGAAGAGTTATAGTGATTGGCAGAGAGGGGGGCAAAGGGTGAAACAGAGCTTGAAAGGATTTCCTTGAAGCTCTAAAACTGAATTTATTTAAAGGAAAAGAGTTCCTACAACTTAATTAGCAAAAAGTGCATGAAGAGTAACTTGCACTGTGTGGTGCTGTATAGAAAACACCCAGAAGACAACAATCCATCCTTCATATATTGCCTGAGCAGTCTTTTGAGGGAGCAATTGTAGTCACTGATAGAACTGAGTTTTGGAAGTGCTTCTGTTGCCAGTTAAAAAATAAAATAAAATTATTATTTGAGTATCTAGTTCAAAAGATTCATGAGAAAGTTGATCATAGTATACCCAGGAAGTTTTACCCTGGGCATTTGCTACTAGGTAAGTAACTTTGGGTAAGTCACTTAACCCTTTGTGGTCCTCAGTTTCCTCATCTCTAAAAGTGAGTTTGTTACAATCACTTAGTGACACTGAAAGTTCTCAGAATTCCAAAGTTGGAGAGGATTTTAAAAGCCACTTTATTCCTTTTACAACAAGAGGGCATAAATGGCCATCCAACCCAGCCTTTACCTGAAGACCTCCAAAGAGGGGAAACCCAGTAAAGAAGCATAAATGGTTTTTTAGTAGCACTTAGGCCTTTGTGGCAATTATTCTCCCCTCCCTCATGAACCAGGGTTCATGAATTGCCCTAAATGAGTTTTCATTGAATGCAGCAAGTAAGATTGAGTCTTCTAAAATAAGATGACTTTAGCTAAAAACATATTGAGTAGGGTACTTGAAAGTAATGGCTTCCAAAAAGAAAATAATTTCCACCTCCCCAAACACACCTATGTTGTTGGTTTAGCATCTAAAGCTCTTTAAATGCTAATCAAGGGACTAAAAGTATTTAAACCTTTCCACTCCTCAGTTGACTTCTGGCAAATGAGAGATTTGGACTAGATGACCTAGTCTTCATTCCTTCAGTGGGAATAGTATTACCAAATTCTTAAGGTTCTCCTTTTATCCTTCAATAAGCATTTATTTAGCACCCACTCTGCTAGGCACTGTGCTAAGTACAGTTTCTTTGTGACCTCCCCCTCCCTATCAACCAGGGCTGTTTTCTTGACTTCCTTTTTCACGCCCTGCTTTATTTTGTTAATCAAATCAATCAGCATTTAAGTGCCTACTATGTCCCAGGCTCCAGTGCTAGATGGCAGTCATCTTTCCTTGCCTATTAAGATAACAATTCTTCATCCTTTCCTAGTTGTATAACATCCTTCTAACCTAATACATTCACCTAAAATCTCAATCCAGTAAAGATTCTGAGTCTCACTTCAGTTTGACAGATGGAATGGTGCCATGAAAAGAAAGCAATAGATTTGTAGTCTCAAGGCATTTAACCTCCCATTTTCTTCATGTAAAATGAAGAAAAGTTGAACTAGGTAACCTCTAAGGTTGAAATTCAGCCCCATGTTTGGTGTATTTTCAATTCAGAGTCAACCAATAGAGATTCTCTTTAAGCAGTTGAAAAGTATCTAAATCTTAACTCACAATTTGCCTGGTTCTTCCCTATGTTGATTTGGAAGTAAAACAAAAATGCCTCAGGATGAAAAGAAACAGGTGTCACTTTTTTTTTAACATCATTGACTGAGCCAATAAAATGGGAAAAATTCCTCACTAGGAAAACTACTCCCAAACCATTAGGAAAACACTTGGTGGAAACAGATCTTGGCTCTATTAATTGTAGGGAAGTGTTCCAATTCCCTAATAAGCCTATCTTGATTTTACCCAATTAGGAAATGGGCTGCCTATGGGCCCAATGCCAACTTCTTACCAGAAGGGCAAGGCTGATTCTGACCATAATACAAACTGGCCCTTAAAGCCACTCCAGAGTCCCAGGGGTTTATATAGGCATTGTGAAATCCTTTGTATGTGGCCATAATCAACAACTGAGGGGTGGGCTGGGCAGGGGAAGACTTAGAGGGGAGGGATGGAGCCAGGAGACTGGGAGAGGGTTAAAATACTTTGCACACCTTTTAGAGTAGCTTGGAAATTAATGGATACCCTAGGGGGATTCCTGTGCCAGTCTGGCTGAGTGATGGAATGTATGAAGAATAAGGAAGTTGGGGGGGGGGGGTTGGAGGGGTTTTTTTGCTGCTGTTCTGGAGACACTAAGATGAACTTTTTTTTTTTAATTAAGTTATTGAGCAGTTTTCACAGTGCCTCCAGCAGACAGTTTATTCCCCTGGAATTATGCATTTCTCCCCATTTTGAAGTTTGCCATATTTAATAAAAGAGCAAAAGATGAACACAGGAATTCCTAATGGATACTTCTTGGGTAAAAGAGGAAAAACAGTTTGGAGGGAGGGAGGTACTCCCTGAAGGGAGAATTCAGTAGCCTATAATTGACCCTGTCATTAAATATATAGAGGTGCATATTTCATCCTATACAACTCCTGTTGATGTCTTTTTCTGAATCATAAAAGAACTACCCAAAGTGCTAGAGTCCTGCTTCTAGTTCATTTACTATTTCATGAAAAACTCATAATTCTAGTGGAGGAGAAGATGAGTCAACAACTAGTTACATACAAAAACAACCACCTCTTTTTTAATAGATACAAAGTTTATTATCTAACAAGAAAGATAAGAAATGTACACAAATAACTGATAAAATACTAATAAAATAAAATTGGGGACAGTGGATTGAGAGCCAGGCCTAGAGAGGGGAAGGTCTTGGCTTCCAATCTGGCCTCAGATGCTTCCTAGCTTTGTGACTGGACAAGTCACTTCACCCCCACTGCTTAGACCTTATCACTCTTCTGCCGTAGAACCAATACACAGTATTAATTTTAAGATGCAAGGTAAGGACTTAATTTTTTTTTATTTTACATGTAATTGACAAATATTTAATGAAATAAGTATATTTTAGAATTTATAAGGTACTAGAGTGATGGAAAGTTCTATGTGAAGAACAATAAGATTGGCTTGGTTGTTCAGTAGAGTGAAGGGAACAGCATACAGGGAGACTGGAAAGGTAGGCTTGGTTCAATTTGTGAAAGGATTTAAGTGCTCGATGAGTTTATCTCTGTTCCTAGAAATTCCTAGGGAACTTCTAAACATTATGGAGTAAGAAAGTGATACGGTCAGAGGTATGCTTTAAGAAAATCATTTTGGCAGCTGTATAAATAAATAGGAAAAGAAGATGTTTGACCATTTTTTCATACTGTCCTTGAAGCCAAGATTAACAGTGTATTCAGATGGACTTAGAACTCACTGAATGCTTGAACCCAAAGAATAGTCATTAATGTCAGCCTTGAAACAGGTGTATAAGTGGAGACCCAAGTAACTGGTCAGTTTTGTTCAATATAATGCATTTTCAGTGACATGAATAAAAATATAGATGGAATGGTTACCAGAATATCAGATGACACAAAAGAGAGAAGGGATAGCTAACACAAAGAATCAGGATTCAAAAAAATCTTGATGCTTTGGAACATTGGACTGAATTTAATAAAGTGAAGTTGAATAGGGAGAAATGAAAAGTCTTATACTTGGGTTCAAAAACTCAATTTCATATGTATACGATGGGGAATGCTTGGCTAGACAGCAATTCCTGTGAAAAAGATCTGGTATGGGGTTGACTCATATTGTCTAGCAATTGCCACTAGCAGGTGATATAGTAGTCAGAAAAGCTAATAAGATCTTAGGGTGCCCTTAGGAAAGAATGGTGTAGCAATAGTTCTTTGTTCTGCCCTGCTCAGACCAACCACTTCAGATTATTATGTCCTGGATGCCATATTTAAGGATGTCACCAAAAAAATTCAAAAGCATGTAGACCACTCAATAGATGAGCCTCTAGATTATGTCATATAAAATTTAATAGAAGGAAATGGAAATGTTTTGCCTGGAGAAAAGAAGATTCAAGAAGGAGCATGAGTTCTTTAAATAATTTGAAAGGCTCCCACATGAGAGTTTAGACTTGTTGCTTGGTCCCACAGGACCAAATGAGGAGCAATGCATTTAGGTTGCAAAAAAGGAAGACTTCGTTTCAATCAATGCATGGAAAAAATTTCCCATCAGTACTATCCCTAAGTAGAATGGGATGCCCTGGGATGTAGTGGATTGCCCTTCATTGGAGGGATTCACTGAAAGCCATTTGATAAAGATGTCTTAGAGGGGATTCTTTTTTGGGTTGTACTACATGGCTGCTAAGGTCCCTTCCATCCCTAAAGTTCTATGAGTCTGGATTACTGTATATGGTTATGGGTTCTAAGAATGTAAAGCAAATTCCAAACTGACAGAGGCAATAGATTCCCTGTTTGATGCAGGAACTCCACTTCTGCAGCTTCCTTGGGAAGTGGTCACTCAGCTTTTGTTTGAATATTTAACAGTGTCAGGTAACTCATTACCTCACAAAGCAAAAAGTCTGGACTATTTTCTACGAGCAGGTCATTAGCAGAAGCAGCAACCTTCTTCACCTTCCTCCCAGGGGATTGCTTTCCTAGGTCCCTGCAAAGGATAGATAGCCAATTATTGCAGAGGGGTCAGCAGCCCAATTGTGTCATACCCTAGAGGCAACTGTGCAATAAATGCTACTTTTATGAATATTAGCCTCTCTCCCCCTCCCCCCAAAAGAATGTAAGCTCTTTGAGAACGGGAACTGTATTTAATTTTGTCTCCAAATTAATTCCCAGTACCTAACACAATGTCTTGCACTTAAATAGGGCTTAAAAAATACATGTTGCCTGGGTTTGTATTGAAAATCAGCAGAAAACAGCTAAGACAGTATAAATACAAATGAAACAATGTGCTGAGTCCAGAGAGGAAAGGACAGACCATAGAATCATTGGGGTATATATCTAAAGCTGGAAGGGACCTCCAAGGACATCTAGTCTAACTCTCCCATTTTACAGGTGAGGAAAGTGAGGCCAAGGACTTTTAGTGACTTGTCCATAAGCACACAGCTAGTAATCAGCAGAGGTGAGATTTAAATTCAAGGCTTCTTGACTTCCAAATCAATATTCTTTTTACTATATACTATCATTGGAAAAGGGCTTTGCTTTTACTCTAAACTATTACAACATTGTCTCCAGACTTTTCCTTGAGCTCTAGGCTAGACTCAACTTAGCACTTTGAGACAGACCTCCCAGAGTTCACCAGTGCATTGCCCTATGCCAAGGTGCTACTCATATACTCAGGGTGCTCCCTGAGACCCACCCGAGCATCTCTCTCGGGACAAAGAAGCATGGCAACCTTTGCCTGGATGTTTGACTGGTTGTTGTAGACATGAAGTCATAGTGTGGAGTTGGAGGCCCTAAGTGCCCCTCTATCAGCTGCTTGGGCCCCCAAAATACCAAGGGGTCCTGCCCATTAAACTTTTCAAAAACTAGTTTTTAGCTGCTTTGAACCTCTATACAAAGCTCCTTGTGTGACATTGGAAAGATCCCAGGAGACGCACTAGAGAAACTTTTCATGAGTTGTGGGAACCTCTCCAAGACCTAATAGTACCACAGTGTGAGGAATTCGGAGACAGCCCTGACCCACATCTTTGCATCTCAGCCCACCTAAACCACTGCATGCTTTGCTTAGGTCTGACCCGATTCCTAGGGTTATTTTTCCAAGGGTGAGGCAGTCCCCCTTTCCCTCTTCTCAACAGACCAGCCTGTCATTTCTCTGTCAAATCTCCCTCCCCTCTTGTAGAAAGCAAGCAGCCTTTTCCACAATAAATTTGGATGTCTCTGAGTGCCTCCCTTCCTCAGCTGGGACTGTTGGACTGTGTGAGTTCTCAAATTGACCCTTTCACATGAATTAGTGTTTTTAAAGAAACCCTTTTCTGTTTTCCTCCATCTAGGAGGTGGGTGATAGGAGGGGAGGTGGCACAAGAGAACAAGGAAGAGGGGGTACCTCCTTTAAAACGAAACATGATATTTCTTACATAGACAAAAGAGATGAAAACAACTCTCCTTGCTGCGACCACCTACTTTTACTCACTTTTCTCTCGGATTTAGATATTTGGAACTGAAGGAATTTATAGTTCTGGGTAAGAGTAGGCTTATTTTATTTAACAAATAAGATTCCACAGAAGAAAATTTAATATCGTTGATGTATTCTGTTTTTCACATCACAAACATTTTCTGATAAACCCTTCTAACATCAAATCTTGTCCTAAAACAAGGGGAAAAAAAGCTAAGGATAGATTCCTTCCTTCCTTCCTCGTTTCCTCCCTCTTTCTTTCTTTCTTTCTTTCTTTCTTTCTTTCTTTCTTTCTTTCTTTCTTCCTTCCTTCCCTCCTTTCTTTTTTTCTTTCCTCTTTTCTTCCTCTCTTTCCCCTTAGCTTCGAATCTTAGAATTGTAGACAGAAGAGCAGTAAGGGCTAGCCAGTTGGGGTTAAATGACTTGCCCAGGATCACATAGCTAGAAAGTATCTGATTTGAACCCATGGCTTCCTTCTCCAGGCCTGGTTCTCTATCCACTGAACCACCTAGTCGCCCCTTATCTTTTTACCAAGAAGAGGGAAATATATTTCACCATTTGTATAGAGATACAAAGATGAAAATGTATGCCATTTCTGACCACAGAAAGCCTATATTCCATTAGAGGGGAAAAGTCATGTAAACAAATGAACATGACTGACAGTAGAGTGTGGTACCTAGGAGAAACAGTGGATAGAGTGCCAGTAAGTGGAGTAAGTGGAGTAAGAAAGACTTCATCTGCCTGAGTTCAAATCCAATTTCTGACATTTACTAGCTGTGTGACCCTGGGCAAGTCACTTAACCCTATTTGCCTCTGTTGGCTCATCTCTAACATGAACTAGAGAAGGAAATGGCAAACAACTCCAGTGTCTTTGTCAAGAGAACCACAAATGGCTCATGAAGGATTAGAGATGAATGAAGACTCAGCAACAAGAGTATAGTAGGGGCACAGAGATTTAGACAGTATTTCAAGAAAAGGTGAGGAAGGAAAGATCACTTTCAACTGAGGGAGTCAAGGAAGGCTTCATAGAAGAAGTGACTTTTATTTATTTGTTTACTTATTTATTTATTTGCATATTTATTTAACACCCTCACCTTCCATCTTAGAATCAATACCGTATATTGGTTCCAAGGCGAAAAAGGGTAATGTCAAGACAATGGGGATTAAGTGACTACTTACCAAGGATCACTGGGCTAGGAAGTGTCTGATTGGAACCCAGGACTCAAATCTCCAGCTGATTCAATCCACTGAGTTACTTAGTGGCCCTCTACCCTATTTTATTTGCTTGGCTTTTGGGTTTTGTTTTGTTTTTTTTTGAAGCAGCTTTTTAGGTGGGCTTCAAAGAGAAAGAAGGGTTTCAACAGACAAGAGAAGACACCTTCCCAGCACAGAAGACAACCTGTACAAAGGCACAAAGGAGGGAATATATAGACACTCTAAATAAAGGTTTGGCTGGAACCTGAAGCATATAAGAGATGGTTCTACAAAGTAAACCTGGGACTTCCCATGGAGAGTCTTAAATGCTGAGTTTGGGAATATGGATCTAATCCTATATTAATCAGTAGGCAGCCACTGATCTGGCAAGATTATGTAAACACAAAAGTTATTCAGGAAACGCTCAGAATTTTATTTAGATAAAGCTTCATAGAGAAGCCCAGTGAAATTTAGAGCTACAGAAGAGAAGTGGGAAGTCATTCCAACTATGGAACTCCAGGCAAATCACCAAGACACATGTATGTCTTAGTTTTCTCATCTATAAAACGGGGCTTCTAATCCTTCATTCCCTGCTGTCTACATGGGGTTATTGTGAGGATCCAATGTTATACATTATCTGAAATGGTTCATCAGTTGGTATTTGTGAAGTTCAGAATAAAAAGATCTTTTAAAAAATAATTCCAAAAACTATAAAGTGATATGTACCAGCATTCTCTTCCTCCTCCTCCTCCTCCTCTTTCCTTTTTTTTTCCAGCAGGGAACATTTATTTATTTGTACTATTAACACCAAGATCTGCAAAAAACAAAACAGCAACAAAAAAAAAACACCTTTAAACATAGGACAAGGAAATTCTAACACTCACATTCCTTTTCAATTTCTCTGTGTAAACTCAGCAATAAGGAAAATATACAAACCTCCTCCTCCTCTTCTGTTTCTAATCTGCCTTTCTGTCTCTACCTCCCTTTCTCTCCATTTTTCCCTCGTCTCTCCCCACTTTCCTCCCTAAATTCTTGCCTTGTGTCATCCTTTCCCCCAAACTCCTTCCAAATCCCTCAGATCCCTTGCTCTGGCCTCCAGCTGCCCTAAAACATTCCATCTTTCTGTTGAAGTACTCCATTTTGGTTCTGATGACTTGACTACAGAGACAGAACCCCAAACTCACTGTCCTGTTGGACTAAAAGAAGCTTGCTTGAGAGTGAGGGAGAGGAAAACTAGTAGATGCCTTTTTATTTCTTCATTCATTTATACATTCCTTGTAGGTTATATGCTCTCACACTGACCAGTGCTTCTCCATTTTGCCAATGTGATGCTCATTTTTAATTCTTTTCTTCCAGCTGCTTCACTCTACTCCTGCTGCTTCCAGCTTAATTCAGGCCTTTATCATCTCCAAACTAGATAATTGCAATGGCCTCTGAATTGGTATCCTCTGACTCATGTTTTTCCTCACTCCAGTCTATCCCCCATACTGTTGACAATTTCCTTCACTACAGATCTAAACAAGTCACTCCACTGCTCCATCACCTCAAAAGGCTCCCTACTGACTAGAGCAGCTAAATGGCACAATAGTCCTGAGATCAGATCTAGCCTCTGACACTTACTAGCTGGGTACCCCTGGGCAAGTCACTTCACCCTGTTTGCCTCAGTTTCCTCATGTGTAAAATGGGCTGGAGAAGGAAATGACAAACAACTCCAGTACCTTGGCCAAGAAAACCCTAAATGGGGCCATGAAGAGTCAGATGTGACTGAAAAAACAACTGAACAACAATAATATTGACTCTAGGATAAAATACAGAGTCTTCTATTTAGCCTATAAAGCCTTTCACAATCAGAACTCAACCTATCTTTCCTACCTGATGAGACATCCTCTTCTTCATGCCATTAAAACCAATCTGACCTTCTTTCTGCTTTTCACATACTTCACTCCATCTCTGTCTCCTTATCTTTCCCCTGGATATCCCCCCCTGCCTGGAATCCATCTCTCCTAGCCTTACTTCATACAATCCCTTCTCTTCCTTTAATACTTTTCTAAAATACTTCCTTAAAAACACTCAAGAAGGGCAGCTAGGTAGTTCAATGGATTGAGAGGTTCAGGGTTCAAATCTGGCCTCAGACACTTCCTAGCAGTATTACCCTGGGCAAGTCCAGTTGCCTAGTTCTTACCACTCTTTTACCTTGGAACCAATATCAGTATCAATTCCAGGATGGAAGGTAAAGGTTTCTTAAATAAATAAATGACACCCAAGAGTCTTTCTAGATTCCCCAAAATACTTGTATGCCCCCCTCAATGACCAACTATTTAATTATTTTGTTCCTGTTTGTTTTTATTCACTTTATATATCTGCCAACCATATTTATAAATGTACTTTTTCATCTTCTAATTCAAATGTAAGTCTGTTGCAAGTAAGAATTATTTCATTTTACCTACTCATGTCCCAAGCTCCTACTAGCACAGTTCCTGGCAATGAGTAGGTACTTAATACATTTTTGTTCATTGATTAATGATTGATTGATTGAATCATCTAATAATCAAAGAACCATCATATTTTAGAACTGAAGATAACTTAGATGCTGTCTTTTTTTTTTTAATTTAGATACTGTCTTGTTCAATAACCTCTCATTTTACAGATCCGAAAATTGTGGTCCAGGGACGGGGAAGTCACTCACCTAAGGTCACAGAGTCAGCAACTGGAAGATCCAGGACCAGACCCACAATCTTCTTCTTTCTTTCTTTTTTTTCTTCTTAAACCCATACTTTCCATTTTGGAATCAATAATAAGAACTAGTTCTAAATTGGAAGAGTGGCAAGGACTAGGCAATTAAGGTTAAGTGACTTGCCTAGGGTCATGCAACTAGGAAGTTTCTGAAGACAAATTTGAACCCAGGACCTCATTTCTATAAGCCTGGCTCTTTATCCATTGAATCACCTAACTGAATCCCAGTTTTGATCTTTTATCCACTATGCCTTACTGTCTGGCAATTCTAATTCTGGTTCCCGCCTTCTGACTGGCCATAAACCATGTTAGAAAGCCCCTGCTTCCTTCCTCTTCTTTCCTTACTTCCTCTTCCCTCCTCTCTTGTCCTCTTCTTTAAAAAGAAAACAAAAAACTATTTTGTCTCCCAAAGACCAACCCAATAGATTAGCTTGATTAGGGTGTGTGTTTGTGTGTGTCTATTGAGTAGATTAGCTTGATTAGGGTGTGTGTTTGTGAGTGTCTATGTATGTGAAATTATTGGGTGTTCAATTCAAGCCTTGGACTGTCTTTACTTCCAGCTTTCAGCATGCCAGATCTTTTTCAACTCTTGGGTCAAAGAAAAGTGAACTGAATGCAAGACTCATAGTCAAACATTCTTGCTAAGCCACACACCCTTCCCATTTTCCTCTCCTAAGTCCCAAATCAAAGCTTCCTCATTTTTAATGCTGTCTATAACTTCCTCTTTATGCAGTTTCCAGAGATTGCTTCCTTTTTTCTAATCCCTGACCTTAAAAATCACAGATTCATAGTGAGTGATAAGAGCAGCCCAGACTTCCATGTCACTTCACAATTTACCAACTGTTATTGGGGCATCTGATGATAGCAACATGGAGTCGGGAGAAAAGGGCTGAATTTGGAGCCTGAGAATTTTGCCTTGAACCTCAACTCAAATACCTACAGTGCTACTTACATGACCATGTATAAACTACTTTTGGGGGGCTTTCCATTCCTCATCTGTAAAAAGAAACTGATTGGAAGAAATAATTATAGCAGTTAAAAGGTTGAATGAATGGACATTATTAAGTGCTTATTATATGCTAAATACTGTGCTAAGAATAATAATAATAGCTTGGGAGTTAAAGGTCCTAGCTTCAAATCTTGACTCTGCCCTTTGTTACTTGTATGACCTTAGGCTAATTACTTGGCCTTTTTGGTTATCAGTTTCCTGTAAAATGAGGAATGGCATTGGTCCTCTTTAAAGTCAGCTTTCAACTCTAATTTCTATGATTCTAAAAAAAAAATTAATATAAATACTATAAGAAGTTCCTTAACAGTCTGGTGAGATATAGAGTTCGGTTTTTGGTCTGTACTTGTGCTTTTCATTGCTATAAGGAACTCCTGATGAAGAATCTCTTTCAATTGATGCATAGAGACAACTGATCTGAAATTTGTACTCTTAGGATAGAGGAAGGAAGGAAGGAAGAAAGGAAGGCAGGAAGGAAAGGCATGGGAGAGGAAGAAGAGAAGGAGAGAGGTGGGGAGAGGAGGGAGGAAGTATCCCTAGAATTTTATAGATGAGGGAACTGAGACTGAGAAAGTTTAAAGAGTTTATCCAAGGTCACATTTGAACTTAAATCTTCTTGCTTCCAGGTCCAACACCATGCCATACATTCTTTGAATTCCAAACACCTTTCCCCCATACATGCTCATTTGCATATTTAATTAAATGTACAATAAGCCCACCCTGTTAAATGCATATCCTCAAAATCTCAAGTTTCCATTTATTGCTTGTAGGATTTGAGACAGATTCTGAATCTCTTTTTCCTAATCTGCAAAATGAAGGTAACAATTTGTACTGTCTACTTTGAAAAGTTGTCATGAAGAAATTGCTTTGTAATGCTGTAAGTCCTTAGAAATATCAACTGCTACTTATCATCATCATTATTATTATCCTGATCTACTGGCTCTGAGCCTAACAGTGACCCTGGTTTTGAGAAGACTGCCTAAAGAGGGCAAATCTTACATGTCCTACTAGGCTAGAAATGTTTCCATTTCGGACTAGGCAATAAAGTAGGGGTCTGTCATCTGAGGAACTGTCTAGTTAAACAGCCTGAAAGTGACCACAGGGTTGGCTAAAGCATGATGGATTTTTTAGCCACAGGACTTCACAGAGACTATCTATTTACTAGATTGTAGAAAGATCAGAGTACCCAAATCACAAATTCTTTTTTTTTTTAAAACCCTTACCTTCCAGCTTGGAGTCAATACTGTGTATTGGCTCCAAGGCAGAAGAGTGGTAAGGGCCCCCAATGGGGGTCAAGTGACTTGCCCAGGGTCACACAGCTGGGAAGTGTCTGAGGCCAGATTTAAACCTCGGACCTCCCATCTCTAGGTCTGGTTCTCAATCCACTGAGCTACCCAGCTGCCCCCTTAAATCACAAATTCTTGAAGGAATGAAGCTTTGTCCTCAAAATTAATGACCCTCTTGCAGCACTATATGTTTGTGTGTGTAAATATGTATACATGTATGTATGTATGTATGTGTATATGTGTGTATTATGTGTATGTATGCATGAATGAATGGATACATGGATTAGAACTAAACCTATCATTTCATTCGTGTAGGGAACTTCTAGTGAGGAAACTCCCTTTACCAGTGCAGATATGGTACAGTACAACTATTCTACACAACTATCATCAAGATCCAGAGAAATGCCAAGCTTAAAATATCCAAAACAAACTCATTCCCTACCCCCAAATTTACCCTTCTTCCAAATTTCCATACTTCTGTCAATGCCACCATTCTTTAAGTCCTTCAGATTGCTAAACTCAGTGATATCTAGAATTTCCCATTCTATCTTAACCCTATATATCCAATAAATTGCTATTTCTACTTACATAGAATCATTTGACTCTGACCCCTTTAACTCTATTGATGTATCTACCACTGTAGCAGGCTCTTGATTACTTCCCACCCAGATTATTACAATGGCCTGTGAAATGGTATCCCTGCCTCAGACCTCTTTCTACTCCAGTCTGTCCTCCCCACTGCTCACCAAGTGGTTTTCCTTAAACATAGATCAGACTTTGTCATTCCTCTACTTGATCAATTCTAGCGGCTCCCTATTGCTACTGGGATAAAATACAAACTCTGTTTAGCTTTTAAATACCTTCCCAACTTGGCCCCAACCTATCCTTTCAGTGTTGTTGGGCAATACTTCCCCTTCTGCATTCTGTGAACTAGCCAAATTGGCCTTCTTTCTCTTCCTCATACATTGCACGCCACCTCCATTGGTAAATCTTTGCACTGGCTATCCCCCATGCCTAGAATGCACTCTCTTCTCATTTTGCAGAGTACTGGACTTGGACTCTGGAAGAACCAAGTTGCAACCTTCCCTCTAATCACTTACTAGCTGCATGACTCCAAGGAAATAACTTAACTTCTTTATGCCTCAGTTTCCTCAGTTGTAAAATGAAAGTTGTTCTTAATAGCCTTCAAGGTTCATTCTAGCTCTATTATCCTGTGATTGTAATGAGCTCCATTGAATAGAATCTCTCCCTTCAAGACTTGGCTCAGGTGCGACCTTTTACATGATGTCTTTCCCAATCCTCCCCAACTGCTAATATCCTCCGAATCCTCCATTGCATTTATTTGTATGCATTCTTTTTATATTTTTTGTATCTTATTATATACATTTGTGTAAATTCTTTGAGAATAGATATGTATCATTCCTAAGGTCTAGAGCAATGCCTGTGATTTAAGTGATACGTAATAAATGCTAATTAATTTATTAATGGTATTCATTACAAGTTATTTACATTAGAAAGGGACCTTGGTATAGTGAATATAGTCTTGGATTTGGCATCAGGAAGACCTGAGATCAGGTTCTACCTCCAACACTAACTATATAATGTTGAGGAAGTCATTTAATATCTCTGAGCCTCAGACACAACTCTTAAGACAGAGGTGTCAAATGCTCCCTACAACACTCATGGATGCAACAGAGCCAGACTAAAATATAATGGAAAATATTCAACTAAATAAAAATATGATAGAAAATAGATAATGTTAGTATGTGTTTTTCTAAGTCATTATTGTGACCTGTATATTGAGATCCTCATTTATGGCTTAGTGTCTCCCATCTGATGCCATTGCTCTAAGATTTATAGGCCTCGTTTTATAGTCCTATTGCTCAAGAAGTCACAGATCCTTGATATAAGGAAGGGAGCTATAGTGAAAAGCATCATAGGTAAGGATAGGTGCTAGGATACTTCTACTATTGATGATAATGATGATGGGAGCATTTGAAAAGCAGAACAGCAAAGTGAATGGAAGGCTGGCCTTGCAATCTAGAAGACTTTGTTTTCATTTCCAGCCTCTGGCACATGATAGCTGGGTGATCATGACCAAACCATTTCATTTCTCACTGCCCTAGTGGCTTCTTAACAAATGCTCTAGAAAATCCTCTAAGAGTATAAAATATGGATATTGATTTCTGATGGTGGATGGATTTTCCATACCAGAAATCTCCCTCCCTCCCACCCCCCCACCCCCCGATGAAATCATAAAACTGGAACAAAACCAACCACAAAACCTATCCAAAGCTCCTGACATTTATACAGGCTTTAAAGTTTGTCAAGCACTTTGTGAGCATGATCTCATTTGAGCTTCATAACAACCCTGTAAGGTAAATACCACAGGTAATATTATCCTCATTTAATAAATGGGTAAATCTTTGGCAAGTCACTAAATCTTAGGAAGGTTTAGCTACTTGCCAAAGGTCATACAACTAGGATGTGTCAAAAGTCAGATTTTACACTTTGTTTTTTATTCCAAGTCTATCTTCTATCTACTATATCATGCTGTTTCCCTAAACTGTTGAATGAACATTAGATCAGAAATTGAAAGATCAGTATTTGGGTCAACTAGTTGTGTGATCTTGGGCTTTCATCTCTATGAGCCTCAGTAAAATGGGCATAGTGATTCCTATAGTACTTACCTTAGAGGAAAATAATTGGTATAACCATGTTCTCTAGAAATGCTTACCCTTCTAAAAAACTGCATATCTTTTGATCCAATAATACTACTACTACTCTGATTCCCAAAGAGATAAAAAAAAAAGGGAAAGGTCCTACTTGTACAAAAATATTTATAGTGACCCTTTTGGTGGTGGCAAAGAATTAGAAATTGAGAGGATGCTTAGAACCAATATACAATATTGATTCTAAGTCTGAAGGTAAGGATTTAATTAAAAAAAAAAGAAATTGAGGGTATGTCCATCAATTGGGGAATGGTCCAACAAATTGTGGTATATAATGTAAAGATTGGATTTGGCTCTACCCTGATTGTAACTATGAAGGTACTTAGCCCTTCCTTGATTGTGAAGATTAAATTATAATCCCCTGTCTATTTTTATATTTTAATCCCCAAAAATGTAAACTCAGTACCTAAAGTTGAGTATGGAGATCTACCCAGTTTGGATTTTAACCACAAAAAGGTGTGAACACCCATTTCATACATTGAGTGGGAGGTCTGTGACCCACGTGTGAAAGAATGGGCAGTCCTAGAGTGGAGCATTGGCTGTGATTGGTAGATGTAAAAATTTAGGGGAAGTGACACAAGAGAAAAAGGTCTTTAAAAGTGGAAACAGAGACATACACAGAAACACTTGCAGTGAAGAGAGACTAGAAGTGAAGAGGGACACTTGGAGTTTGAAAGGCATACACTTGGAATGTAGCCTGCTGGAGCTGAGGCTAATAAAGAATCTTCTGATTGAACTGACACCTGGTGAGTGTAAAGGCTGACTTCCTTCCTTGGCCTTCTGGAGGCGTCAGTCTCTGGGTCTTGAGACTCCTTTCCCCTGAGTGGGGCCTTAGAATTTCTACATGGCTCAGAGAAAGCTGGAGCTCTCTCTCTCTCCCCTTTTCTTCTCTTTCTCTCTTCCTTAATATCTTCCCTCTATTGTAAAATAAACTACCATAAATTCCATTTGATTTTAGCAATTTATTTTTGGGATTTAGAAATTAAATCCCAGATGATCAATTAAGTATATTCAGTACAACCATAAATTTAACAATAATTATTATGGAATACCATTGTGCTGTAAGAAACAGAATGATTTCAGAAAGAGCTAGGAAGACCTACATGAACTGATTCAGAATGAAATAAGCAGAACCAGGAGAACATTGTACACAACTACACTAATATTGTGGATCAATTGTGATAGACTTAGCTACTCTCATCAATACAGTGATCCAGGACATTTCTGAGGGATTTAAGACAAAGAATGCTATCCACCTCCAGAGAAAGAACTATTGGAGTCAGAATGCAGATGAAAACATAGGATTTTTCACTTTCATCTACTTGGGTTTGGGGCTTTAGTTTTATATGAATATTCTCTTACAACACAATATAGAAATATGTTTGCATGATAATACATGTATAACCCAGATTGTATCCTATAATTTGTTCAGCCATTCTCCAATTGATGGGTCTGCCCTTATTTTATTGATATCATTCTAAAGTACTTCAAGCAGCTAACGAGCAAGGCTTATAGAATATCATTTGATAGGATTATATAAGCTTTGACTGGAGGGTTTTGTAATAATTAGTGAGGATTGTCAAGCTCTGGAATGTTTTGCCAAAGGAGGCTATGAAACCAAACATGATCCTGCACTGGAAGGGTCTTTAAAAATACATCACTGTTTTGGAGGACTAAAGTTTTCAAAGTATTTTCTTCACAACAACCCTGTGAGGTATGTTGGGCAAGTATGCCTACACCCATTTTGCAAATTAGAAAACTGAGGCTTGGAGAGAGTGACTCCTATAGAGTCACAGAATTCGTAAGGATCAGGAACAGATTTTAAACCCAGTTCTGACTCCAAATACAGTCTTCTTTCTACTACTTCACCTGCCACATTCACTGGATTGCAGTGAGGAAGGTGGTTTTGATGCTACTTGGATGTGGGTTATGAGGGAGAAATATCAGACCTATGATTTCACTGGTTGAAGGAACTCTCAGGTGAAGAAATTCCTTTAACTGGTGCAAATTGGTGGGTTTTTTTACAACTTAGAGCCTTAGGGCACTGAGAGAATGATTTAACCAGAGACATCTAGCTAATATGTGTCAATGGTGAAACCTGAACAGAAATCTTCCTGACTTTCAGGTTACTTCTTAATTTTCTAAATGAAGGCCATTATCAACATTTAATTGTTGTTCCTCCTTTGCCTGTGTGACTTTGAGCAAGTCACCTAACTCTTGGTGCTGGAAGTATCTCTCTAAGACTATAAGTTATGGAAAAGTTGCAGATTTTCCTTGGTGGAAGGAGTTTTCTTAACAAGAATTTCTAATACTAATGAAATTAAAACACATAAACATACATACACACACACACACACACAGAAATAGTTTCTCATGAGTCAAACTTCAGTTCCCTGCATTGATTGTAAACTCCCTGAAAGCTGACTGTGTGGCTGCCTCCATAGTGCTAAACACAATGCTGGGTTCCATCTTGGCAGGTGATCGAAGCTGGTGAGTTACACAGTTTAGTGCCAGAAGAGACATAATCCCTTAGTCAGTCCCACATTGTCACTTGCCAGATGAGGTTACTGAGGTTCAGAATGAAGAATGACCTAGGTAGTAAGTAGGAAAGCATGGTCTTCAAGGCCACTGATTTTAACTCCAACCTTATTTCAATTACATCAATATGACTTTGTTGAATGATTAACACAAATCAGCTTCAGTTCCTCTTATCTTCTCCTCATCAGTTGTGTGATGGCACAGCAGAACAGGATTCAACACAAGCCATAAACACAACCCCCACCACCATATTTGCAGTCTAGTGCCTGGTTTTCTCCCAAATTCAGCAGAACTTGGCAAGATATATGCTTCCAAATCCTTTGTTGATATTAAGAAATATTGATGGACATGCTGCTTGGCGGGAAGCTCCCAGAAAAATCACAGCAAGCTTTGAACAAAGGCACTGTGTGTGTAGAGTTCTGGATCAAAGCCTTGTCTGCTGAAGAGGAAAAAAAAGAGGTCCCACGTTTCTTCTAATGAGGCTAATTCATAGTCTAGTCAAGTATCGTCCCCATATTGTATGTGGTGATCAGGAAAATTTGTTATCAGCTCATCATTTGAGCCCAAGATAAAGGCACTCTGATCCTGCATTTTGTTCAACCCATAATTCCTACCCTATTGCAAGTGATTTCGTTAATTAGAAGTTATAAATGACAATACAGCTTGAGCCCCATTTGCCTGAGTAATTTGCTCAGACAAGTCTGAAGAGCACTATTACACTCTTGAAAATTTCTTTAAAGGAAGCTTTCTCTGGCTACCACTGTACCTGGATGTGTGTGTGTGTGTGTGTGTGTGTGTGTGTGTGTGTGTGTTTTAAGTTAAATATCTTAATAGGAACTTATTCTTGAACTTCAGTATAACCCACTAGACTTATTTAATAATTACTTATATTTAATTTGGTTTATTTCAATGGATGAAGTATCATAACATCTTTTCAAGTCTGTCTGTCTTAAGTTCTTATTAGGAATGGAGGGGAGTAAGAAAATCAAGAAAACAATTTTTAAATGTTTAATTTATTTTAACTTCATCTTTACTTCTCACTGTCCCTTTCCTACTAGAGGACTATCCATTGTAAAGAATAAGAAAGAAAGAAAAAAGTTTAGTTCAGCAACACTAACCAATCCATAAACCAAGCCTGACAGTTATGTGCAATGTTCCACACCCATGGCTTTCCATCTTTGCAATGAAGAGAAGAAAGTGCATTTTCTTTCTTCTTTTTGGGGTGCCAAAATTGGTCATCATCATTATACCGTGCTCAGTTTCCTTTTATTGTATTTTCCAATTGACATTGTTAGAATCATTGTGTATATTTATTTCCGATTCTCCATTACTTTGTATCAGTTCATATAAGTCTTCTTGTGTTTCCCTGGATTCTTCACTTTCTTCTTTCTTAATGCCCAGTATATTGTATTACATGTATTCCATAATATACTTGGACTTTTCCCCAATGGGACACTCTGTTCCCAGTTACTTCCTTCTAAAAAATAAAATAATACTGACCATGTTCATCTCCCTTGCCTGTTCCCCCTTTATCCCTTCTATGTCATCCTTCCCCACAATGGAGAAATATCATTCTACTCTTACATTCTGACCTGATTTTACAGGCTTGCTTAATTTCTTCTCTTCATCCATTTTAAAGGGGCTGTCTTCTAATTATAGAATCTTAGAGGTGGTGATCTAGACCAACTTGTATCTTGGAAAAGAATCTCTATTATTATACTGAACAGTGATTATCCAGACCCTTTCCTTGAAGATTTTCAGTGAAGAACTCATGAGGCAGCCCATTCCACTGCTGAGTGATCCTCCTTAGAGGAATTACAACAGGTCTAAATCTTATTTTCTCCATCTTCCACTGGTGACTCCTACTTTTCTCATTTAGATACATGCTAAACATAGATTACATTGAATTGCATGGATTGCATTATCTACACTTGGGTTTACATTCTGCAGACAAGGCCTATCTATCTGATGGTTGAGGAGAGGTATCAATCATATCTCCTCTAAGCTGTCTACTTTTCTCCATATTAAACAGGCTTTCTTTCTTCAACTGTTACTCATCTTGTATAGTCTCCAGTCTAGGTTGCTTTCTTCTGAATGTGCTTCAGTTTGTCTATGACCTTTGTAAAATGTGGTGCCCCAACCAAAATGAAGAAGTACTGTAGCTGTCTGCATCTTTCATAAAAAGTGGTGCTCCCAACCAAACATTCCAGATGAATGTGTCCTTCATACAACACAGTGCCCTAAGTGAAACAAAATATTCAAGATGTCTGTGTCCTTTGTAAAATGTGATTTTCCAAATGAAACAAAATACTCCAGCTGAAGTCAAAGTAGGTAGAATAGAGCATGAATCAGCTTCCTAGCCTTGAACAGGATACTTCTCTAAATGCAACCTAAGAATTGCATCCAAATTTTTGCTTTCCATAATAGCTCCAGACTCTAGTAATTTATATTCTAATTAGGTAGTCAAGATTGCCCCTAATGAAAGAATGAAATAACAGCAGAGAAAGGAAGATAAATGATTTATTTATTTATTTACTTTCTTATTTTTAGTGAGACTGGTGATTCCATCAGCCTATGGAGATTCAGGTGAGGAAGCCCCCCACCTCCCAATACACCCCAGGCAGATCAGCACCTGATCTGCTATTTCTATCCTTACTGCCTGAGGCTCAGAGAAACAAGCAAATTCCCCAGGATCACAAGGCCAGTGTGGGTCCCCCCACTACTTTATGCTCCCTCTAAATAATTAAATGACAAAATGATGATTATGACCTGCAGGGTCAGACTTCCTGGAGACTAATGTTATTTGGAAACTAGGGTGTTGTGTGTGTGTGTGTTTTATTTCAGTTTAAAAGAAAAAAAAGATTGATTAAATTATACCTACAATCTGTAAGGTACAGCTCCTAAAAGGAAAAGAGATCATAAAACAAATACCAAATTCAGTTTAATTCATCCAATATTTATCAAAGCATTGGCTAAGTACAGTGTTAGGTACTGGGCCATACATAAATGAAAACAACAAATCTTTGCTTTAAGGAACTTATGCCATATATAATAGAGGAGATACAATAAGGACCCAAGGAAGTATGATAAAAGGTAAAAATGTGATCAGGCCAACAGAGAGATCCAGATAAAATATTCAACCAAAAAAACCCCCCCAAATTAAAAAACAAAAAACAACCCTTACCTTCTGTTTTAGAATGGACAGTAAATATCAGGGTCAAAGCAGAAGGGTGATAAGGGCTAGGCAGTAGGACTTCAGTGACTTGCCCAAGGTTACCCAGCTAGAAAGTGTCTAAGGCCACATTTGAACTCAGGACTTCTTTTCTCCTGATCTGGCTTTCTATTGATTGAGCCACCTAGGCACTTCTGTATCTATCCAGAATTGAAGTAGAAGACCATAGGATCATAGAATCATTGATTTCAAACTAGAAAAAACTTTAGAAGTCATTTAATTCACCAATCTGAGGATATCTACCCTTCATTTTACCAATGACAAGACAGATGCCCAGTAAAGGAAGTTCTTGCCAACATCAGACTGGTGGTAAGTGACCAAATATTGAAATCCAGTTCCTCTGATCCACTCTGAATCCATTTCCGCTTTGCTAAAGGCAAAGATACCTATTTTTACTGCATCAAATACATATTTCTCTGCTTGGCCTTCCAGATCCACCCTACCCCGCCTCCCCCCAATCTGGCCTTCCCCGAATGATCTTATTTATTTAACATTTAACACACACTGGTCGATTGCCCCATGTCTCACAAATATGGCATGCCATTCTTGCCTTAGCTACTTCACTCACGTGTTCCTCTCCTGACTCAAAACCCCTCTTTCTCTTCCAGCTGGCCAACTAAATCCTCTTCATTCTTCAAGGATTGGCCCAGATTGTTGCTTCTTCTTCAAGAAGTCTTTTCTGAATAATATGAAAATAGGATTTGAGTGATAATATAACCCAGTGAAATTGCTTGTCAACTCCAGAAGGGGGAAGGGAAGAGGAGAGAGAGACAAGAAGAATCATGTAACCATGGGGAAATTTTTTTAAAATAAAAAAGAAGTCTTTTCTGATCACTCTGGCTTCTATTCAACTATACTGTACACTCCTAGAGAACACAGAAAAGGTCTTTCCTCTCCTCCTGAGGTGGAATGGAACCAGCTCAAAATCAACAAATACTACTCATCAGAATTGATTTATTACTTCTTTTTTTTACTCAAGAAATGATGGAGAAAATGTTAATGAGGTAGATTAAATTTTAAGACACATTGTACAGTTTTTTTCAGATAACCAATTGTTAAACATTTACCAATATATCCTTGCTCTCCCCATTACAAAGCAAGGACAGTGTTTTGTGCAGAAGGTGGTGTTTGATCAGCATCTTGAAGAAGGGGAGATAGATGAAGGAGAGAAGAAAGAGCATCCCAGGCATAGCAGGACAAAGGAAAGGCATGGAGATGGGAGGCTGAATACTAGGCACAAAGAACAGAAATAAGACCAATATCGGAAGAAAAGGAAAGATAGACTGAAAAATGTCAGGGCCAGATTGTAAAGGGCTTTCAAGGCCAAAAAGGAGCCTATATTTGATTGTAGAGGCTACAGGGAGCTGCTGAAGTTTACTGAGTCAGATCTACTAAAGAAAAATCACTTAGCCAGCAGTGTAGAAGCTGGAATAGAATGAAGAAAGACTTGAGGTAAGGAGACTTTGCAATAGAGATAAAAGGTGACGAGGACCTAAATTAAGGTGACATTTGTTGAAAGAAAAAAAGTGGTCATTATCAAATCGTCTCTTCCTGGATGTTGCTGCCCAGATAGCTCTGGGGAAACCAATGGATCAGAAACATCAAAACTGTGGCTTTGTTGGTCTTCTTTTCCTTGTATTTGGCTGAGCTTTGTGGCTGGGTCTTTCCCAACTGTATTGTATTGTTTGGCCCCCAAACAGTTTGCCTACAAAATATGAAAGAGGATGTTCAAGATAAGGCAGGATATGAACCTGACCTACTGACAAGCAACCAGGAGCCTCGGTCTGAAATGTTCTAGCTAAGGACTTGGCTGTTCTAGGGATCAAGCTGTATTCCACTTACTACTCCCACTTCCAGAATGATGCTGGACAAATTCTAATACGAAAATACTAAATATAGTGTACTGGTGAGTGGGCTTTTGTCACAGAAAATAAGTCCGATGTCAGACATCTATTTCTATTGATCCAATATTTCCACTATTGACTGTGTACTAAGAAAGTATTATTAAGACAAAAAAAACCACGAATCTCCCCAATAACTCTCTGTTCAAAGATTTTAATATTTTCATAAATGAGTATATTATATTTATATCTTGTTTATATATTTATATATTATTTATTTTATATGTTGAATATCTTAATTAATTTATTTAAATTTTAAGTCAGCTATTAAAAAGTTAATTATTAAATACTTAACTAATAATGTATTATTAAATATTATATATATATTTTTTTTAACCTAGTTTGACAGATGACAAAACTTGGGTCCAACAGAGGAAATGACTTGTCCAATGTCACACTACAAATGAACAGCCCAATCAAGATTAGAACCCAGTGGTTTAGTGGATAGTGCACTGGGCATAGAGTCAGGAAAACCTATGCAAATCCAGTCTTATACACTGACTAGCTGGGTGATCCTGGGTAGATTCCTTAACTTCTGTTTGCCTTCATTCACAGGAGAAGGAAATGGCAAACCATTCCAGTATTTTTGCCAAGAAAATCCCATGGATGGTAGGATTGACAGGGTCACAAAGAGTCAGAAATGATTAAATGACTGAACAATAACAGCAATCTGGATTCCCAGTACTCCTGGCACCACAGCACAATGTCTAATAATTATTGCTTTCATTGTTGTACTTAGTATTTCCAATAACAATAGCAAGGAACTTCTGCAATGCAAACTTAAAAGCTAAAGAAGGACATGGTTATGTTTGCCTTAGATAAAATAAAGTTAGAAACCTGATCGGTACATCAGAGGATCCTTACCAGCTAAACCAGTTTAACCTGCTTAAAACCAAGTCTTAGGATGCCTTTTAAAAAAATGATGAAAATTAACCACATCAATATAGGTCATTTGTGAGAAAACTAGATGATTGGAAAGATCTTGCCTTTCTAGTGCTCAAGAGAGTGAAAATACAATTCCAAAGTCTCAACGAGGCAAGCTTTTACAAGACTCTGAATCAAAATTTGGTTAACTAGAGTTTTTAGGTTTGGAAAGGGTTGATGAATGGCTCAACGAGTTAAAGTAAGAACTAGGAGAGATGTTAGGGAGGCAGTGTAGGATAGTAGACAATGTATTGGAGACCTGTGTTTGCGTCCTACACCTGACATTTATTAGTCACATGACCATAGACAACTAAGTCAATAACTCTGTGCCTCAGTTTCCTCATCTATAAAGCAGGGAGAATCATATTCGAACTCCTGTTATGAACAAAGTGTTTTATAAATTCTAAAATGCTATGAAGATATGAAATATCATCCCAGTGTTTAGCTTTCAAATTTCATAGATCAGGTAAAAAACCTGTAACATAATACAGGTTTCCCTTCCAAATTATAGGGGTCAGGGGTACAGGATTGGGGAAATGCATGTAAAATTATTGTAAACATGCTTGGCATCCCCCAAACAGTGCATGAAACTACATTTCCTTTACTACAAATCTAAATTTAGGGGAAAAAAATACATCACTTCATTTGTTATTAAACAGCAAAATATATACTCTACAGGTAACATTATACATAATAGTACATACATCTTATGAATTTATAAATTACTAAATTTTATGATTCTCTACATTTCTAGCCTTTGTGTGCCATCTACTAGCTTTCATGTTCTTTTCACAAATTTTAGCTTTTTGTTTATTTTAGCTTTAAAAAAGAAATTGTGTACATTTGTAGTATTAGAAAATAAAATATGTTGATATTATACAATGCTATTTTTTTACACATTTCTGAGTTTCTAAACTTTTTCTGTGTCATCTGCTGACCTTCAAGTGTCATCTATAGCTTTTGTAAAACTCACCCAAAATTCCTATTTAATTTCTTATGCTGACTTTAGATATATTGAAAGCATGATAGGGAAACTTATGATATGGAAGGGATACTTATAATCCAAATGGGGTCAAAGAAGCAGCAAACAAGGTGAGCTGAGGGACAACTAGGTAGTGGATTGAGAGAGCCAGGCTAGAGATGAGAGGTGCTGGGTTTAAATCTAACCACAGACACATCTTAGATGTATGACCTTGGACAAGTCACTTAACTCCCATTGCCTAGTCTTAGCACTCTTCTGCCTTGGAACCAATATACAGAATTGATTCTAAGATGGAAAGTACGGGTTAAAAAAAATGAGAGAAAGAGATGAAGTAATCAAATTTATTAAGTGTCTGGGGTCCCTGTGCCAGATGCTGGGGATACAAATACTAAGAATGAAATGATTCCCACTCACAATAAGATATCCCTTTAATGGGAATGATAAGTATATTATATATACATATGTATATATATTATGCAGATATATAGCAAATATACATATACATATATAAAGTAAGTATATAAGGTATTCATAAAATGAATTTATATAGTGAATATATATCATAGCCAACATATACATAAAGTGAAAATATGTACACATATATAAAGTGAATATATACTATATACACACACACACACACATATATATATATATATATTTATACACATACACACCAAGTAGTAAAACAAAATATACTATGAGAGGGAAGGTGCTAGTAATTACATTCATGCTGCAATGGTGTCTAGGCTTTATCTTAAAGGAAAAGAAAATCTTAGAAGTGGAGGGATTTTAGGGTAGAGGAAGGGCTGGTTTAAAGGTATAAACATGAAAGATGGAATGTTGTAAGTGAGGAACAGAAAGAAAGCCAGTTTGGTCTTAGCCATAGCCAGGAATTCTCTGTGGGTTACAGAACAAAACTAGGTAGCAATGATGATGGTGGTGGAGGCAGTAGAGGGATGAGAGGCTGGGGTACTAATCCAGGAAGGCAAATGTTAGCTCATTTATATATATATATATATATATATATATATATATATTTTTTTTTTTTTTAAACCTTACCTTCCATCTTGGAATCAATACTGTGTATTGGCCAACTTCTGTTGTTCCTTCTAAATTTGTAATTCTGTGGGCCACAGATGTTTAATTATCAAATTTATTTAATTATCAAAATTATCAATTTAATTATCAAATAAATCAATGATTTCTTAGAACCTGGAAATTTAAAAAGACAGATTGTCTTTTTAAATCTGAGAGAGACCTCCTACTGCCCCTCATACTCTTTTTTTTTTTTAATCCTTACCTTCCATCATGAAATGAATACTATGTATTGGCTCTGAGGCAGAAGAGTGGTAAGGGCTAGGCTATGGGGGTTAAGTGACTTGCCCAAGGTCACATAGCTGGGAAGTGTCTGAGGTCATATTTGAACCCTGGACCTTCCATCTCTAGGCCTGGCTCTCAATCCACCGAGCCACCCAGCTGCCCCCTGTTAGCTTATTTAATAAAGAAAGATTTTCGACAATTAGAGCTGTCCAAAAGTGGAATGGAAAGGTCTTTAGGTAAAAGTAGTCCAGATTATTCCTAGGGATTCTTCTCACCCTAAACTTCTATGTCCTAAAGTCTTTCAAGTCCTTGTCATTAAAAAAAAAATCTTTCTAAAATGTACTTGTTCTCTTTTTCCATCTTGGAAAAACACATTAAATGACTATGACTGAAATTCTGTTTGCTGATTGAGGGAACATACTGAAAAACATCGGTGAATAAATGTACAGTTCTTCAAATGTTAGGATATGCCACTAATTAAGCAATAATAAGATAATTTGAGTTAATTTTTCTTGTATTATTAATGAATTATACTAAGGCATTTAGAATCACACAGTTAATGATCAATAATGTACATTTGTAGGCTAGCTGATCAAGATTACAAGTGAAGGTTGAGAATTAGAATTGTTCTTTTTGAAAATAACTCTTCTTGACCTCACTAGCATTATACAGTAATTTGATATTTCTCAACCCAAGTTTGGACTTAGGATAGATAAAATATCAAATTCCCTGCCTCTTCTGTCTCAGGACTCTGTCTCAGGACTCTTTAAATGCTCAAGGGAATAGGGTCTTAGAAGCTAGGAAGAGGAGAGACAGTTGGATATAATAGAAAGTGTGTTGGACTTGGAATCCATGAGATGGATTCAAGTACCCTCTCAGAAACTTACTGCATGAATTGAGCAAGTCATTTAATTTTTCTGTGCCTCAGTTTCTTCCTTTGTAAAATGAAGGGGGGAATAATTCTACTCAATCACTTCCACGATCTCTTCCAACTCTAAATCGATGCTCCTGTGATCTTAAGAGTAGGAGGGACAGGAGGCAGCTGTGTAGCTCAGTGGATTGGGAGTCAGGCCTAGAGATGGGAGGTCCTGGGTTCAAATGTGATCTCAAAACACTTCCCAGCTGTGTGACCCTGGGCAAGTCACTTAACCCCCATTGGCTAGTCCTTACCACTCTTCTGCCTCAGAGCCAATACATAGTATTCATTCCATGATGGAAGGTAAGGGTTAAAAAAAAAAAGAGTACAAGGGGCAGTAGGAGGTCTCTCTCAAATTGTCTTTTTAAATTTCCAGTTTCTAAGAAATCATTGATTTATTTGATAATTAAATTGATAATTTTGATAATTAAATAAATTTGATAATTAAACATCTGTATCCCACAGAATTACAAATTTAGAAGGAACAACAGAAGGTGATCAATGGTTGAAAAACATTTAACCAGCTATGATAAATTCCCTGTATCATGGGGGAAAATAGTACTTATTTCCTTGTGTTCTGTCAAACTGGAATATGCCTGGAGAGATTTCTACCTAGGTAGGGTCTGAGGATGAGTATTTGTATTTCCTTATGAAGTTTGTCCTGCAAACTGCTTGATAAATAATGTTTACATGTGTCTAAATCCATAGACCACAATATATTTTAAATATGTATCTTATCGAAGTTCATTTTCATCACTGTAATCTAGTGAGGTCATATTGTCGGGGATCTTCTCCTAAAAAGAGCACAAATAAGCATATATCGCTTCACTATCTTCAGTTGACTTTTTTTTAAATATAACTTCACAGATCTGTAATTTTACTGGTCTGGGAATTCCCTCCACAGATACATCACAATCTCTTCTAATTTTGTCTTACTCTTTTCTAGGTTTTATTTTAAATATCCACCCCAATTTGCTGGAGGTCTTCCCCTGGGAGTTTCTCAGATCACTGTGGCTGTCCATTTATTTTTCTCGGCTTCCTCGAGAGGACCGGTCCACTTCTTTTTCAGCTTATAGATATCCTCAGTGATGTCTGTTCTGCAAATTCTTGCATGTAAGGTTTGGTTTATTATCATATCAAAAAATCTAGGTCAGGCGTTGTCTTGGGTTTAACTAAAGTATTAGTCATTTTTCTTCAGGTACCAAGATGACTTCTTAGAACCTGATTCTCTGTCTGTGTGGGGGAATGGGGGAGATGACGCCATAGAGCTAGAAGGAACTTGAGAGTTCATCTGGTCCAGCTTCATTTTACAGAAGAGAAAACTAAGGCTCAGAGGATGAGCAGGGGTTTGAACCTCGTCCTGTGATGTCAGAGTCAGTGAGTACTCATGACTACTCTAAGCTGTCTCCTTTACATCAGTCATAAGATCAAAGACAAGACTTCAGAGACCATCTAGTACAATCTCCTTATTTTATATGTGAGGAAACTAGCATATGGTGAGTGACTTGCACTGTGTCACAAATAGTAAGCAACAGAGGCCAAATTTGAACTCCTGTCCTTGGGCTCTAAATCCAGCATTTCCCTCCCACTGTACTGAGGAGCGTCCTTTATCTGTTATAATATATTGTTACTTGTGAGGTAGTTTGCAAACCCTAAACACACTTATAACTCATTTCCTTCCCTTTCCATACCTTGATCTATTATTTAGTCTGTCAGTAAGCCCTAGAAGGCACTTGTGCTAAGTGCTGGGGATATAAAGATCTCTCTCTGTCTTTCTCCTTTATCTCATTCTCTCTTCTCTCCTTGATTCTCCTCTCTCTACCCACCCCTGACTGTGTCTCTTTCCTCTCCCTTCTCCTCTCTCTCTCTCTGTCCCTCTCTGTCTGTCTGTCTCTCCCTTTCTTCCTTCCTTTTTCCCTCTCCCTCCCTTCCTTTCCCTCTCTATCTCTCTCTCCTTCCCTCATTCTCTCTCTCCCTTCCTCTCTCCCCCTCTTTCCCTCCCTTCCTTTCCCTCTCTATCTCTCTCTCCCTCTCCCTCCCTCTTCCTTCTCCTTCTCCTCCTTCTCCTCCTTCACCTCCTTCTCCTCCTCCTCTTCCTCCTCCTCCTCCTCCTCCTCCTCCTCTTCCTCCTCCTCCTCCTCCTCCTCCTCCTCCTTCTTCTTCTTCTTCTCCTCCCCCTCTCCATTTCTCATTTCTCTCTCCCCTTTTCTCCTCAACCTCCTATCTGTCTCCATTTCAGTCTGTCTGTCTCTCTTACCCATAATACATACAATCTTCTGATAATGACCAACAGAAAATGCTAAAAGCAAAAAGTAATAATTCCAATAGTTACACATATAGTGTTTAGAGATTTGCAAAGCACTTTATATCTATTTTCTCATTTGATCCTCATAACAGCCTTTTAAAATGGATGCTATTATTGGCCCCCATTTTATAGATGAGGTAACTGAAACTTAGAGAGGCTGAATGATTTTTCCAGGATTCCACAGCTAGTGTCTGGAGTGGTATTTGAACCCTTTGGAGTCTCCCTGGCTTCAAGTCAACACTCTAGAATTTGATAATTTTTGCAGCAACAGCAACAATGCAGGCTGGTTAATCAAATTAAGCAAACGGGTTATTCATAAGCAATGACCCTCTGCTAAGCACTTACTCAAATGACAATGTTGTAGATTTATATCTAGAAAAAACTTCACAGATAACAGCCTCACCCAATCATTACCAAAAGGGTATATTTAAAGAATTCTTTAAAATTCTGGTTTAAAAAAAATGAATTGTTATTTCATGGCCAAGAAAATAAAACTTAAATGTATATATATATATATATATATATATATATATATATATATATACATACATATATATGTATTTAAAATGAGATTCTCAACTAGATTGTGGTAACCTTAAAAAAAACTTCCACTATATCTTAAAATCCTAAACTCCAAATTGTACTTTTAATGGGCAAACACTGTAGTTTGTCATCTGAATAACTGTAATTATTAAGCTTTAGTAACTCATCTATAAAATGGGGGCCAATAATAGCATCCACTTTACAAGGCTGTTATGAGGATCAAATGAGAAAATAGATATAAAGTGCTTTGCAAATCTCAAAGCGCTATATGTGTAACTATTGGATTTTTATTAAGTATCCAAAATGTTTCAAGCTAAAAAACTATTTGTAGTTCTATGTGAGATATGACACTAATATATTGTATAAATATCTTTTGGCACAATTGGTAACACTCAACTTAAAACTTTAGATTAAAGAGGTAAATATATTTTGTCATTCATATGTAAAACCCAGTGGAATTGTACATTGGCTACAGGAGAGGGATGGGAGGAGGGGAAGGAAAGAACATGAATCATGTAACCAAGGAAAATTTTTCTTAATTAATCAATTAAATAAAATTTTAAAATATAAATATAGTCATTAAAAGATGCTAAAATGATTTGAAATTCTATTAAAATGGGGAAGTGAAAGATATTCATAACCTCTTGAGCCAGTAAAATATAGAAAAATGAAATGATGTTACATATACAGGAAATGGATTGGAATTAGTTGAGGATATTCTGTATTACATAAAATAGCAAACCAGTTTGGATTCTAGTATTCAAGTAGCAGACTTACATTAGAAGAGAAGATAGCTCAGCCATATCCTTGAGAAGGAATCAGCTGGGGTGGGTAAGAAGAATCTCTTTTTTCCTCTTTGCCTTGAACAGAGGATGGTTTTGTGAACTTTGAAAGATATATGGGAAGCCTAGCACCATCCTTAGAAAAGAAATAACCTTCCACAGAGTTTTCATTAGAATAGAGAACAAACCAGACATCCTGAAGAAAGGCAGCTTCAGAACTTTACAAGGAACTCAGCAGAAAAGTACAGCATTCTTAAGGAGAACTTTATGAAGTGTTTGTGAAAGGAGAAAGACTTAAAAATAGTCATGAGAGCTGAGTTTATTTTTTTGCTTTCTAAGAATGTCCCTTGACTCTGTATATTTTATGAAAGAATGGACATTGATAGCAATACTTTTTGGTGTAGCAATAAAGTAAGCAAAAGTATGCCTATTAGTCAAGGGATGACTAAATAAATTGTGGTACATGAATCTAATGGGAAGTTAGAGCAGTATAATTGATGACCAATATTAAGAATTCAAAATGAATAGGAAGATTCATATGAACTGATTGCAGAATAAAGCAAGTAGAACTATAATAAAATGTACACAATGGCAACATTTACAGAAAGAACTAAATAATGAAACAATACTGTGCAATTATAATGATCCAGGTTTCCTATAGAAAAGAGTTGAGAAAATGTATTTTTCTCCCTTCATTATAGAATCAGGAAACTAAGGAATATTGTATGAGCAATCAGATACAGTCCATATGTTGGTTGGTGTTGCTGAACTGACTTTTCAAAAATCTCTTTAAAAATATTTGTTATACTGATCCAACATTCTGGAGGGCAATTTGGAACTCTGCCCAAAGGGCTATAAAACTGTGCATATCCTTTGATCCAGTAATACCACTACTCAGTCTGTATCCCAAAGAGATAATAAAAAAGGGGAAAGGACCTCTTTGTACAAAAACATTTATAGTTGTTCTTTTTGTAGTGGCAAAGAATTAGAAATTATGGGGCTGTTCATCAACTAGGAAATGGCTGAACAAATTGTGGTACATGTTGGTGATGGAATACTATTGTGCTATAAGAAATGATAAACAAGGTGACTTCAGAAAAGGCTGAAAAGATCTGTAGGAACTGATGCAGAGTGAAATAAGCAAATCTCAGAAAACATTGTATAAAATAATAGCAATTTTGTATGATGATTATCTGTGAAAACTTGGCTACCCTCAACAATGCAATGATCTGAGATAATCCTGAAAGACTATGAGAATGCTATCCACCTCCAGAGAAAGAACTATTAGAGTTGTTTTTCCACATCAGTGTATATATAGTTTTATTTTGGGGTTTGGGTTATGTATGAGTTTGCTTTTACAACAATGACCAAGAGGGAAGTGTGTTTTGCTTGTCAATAAAAATAAAATTTTAAAAATTTGCTGTAAAGGATGGGTAGGAGTGAAGGGAAGAATACATATAGAAATTAAGAGACAAAGATGAACACAATCCATGAATACTTTTTTAGAAGACTGAGTTTCTGTCTAGTTTGGGGAATTTTTTTTTTTTTGTAAATCCCTTGCCTTCCATCTTGGAGTCAATACTGTGTATTGGCTTCAAGGCAGAAGAGTGGTAAGGGCAATGGGGGTCAAGTGACTTGCCCAGGGTCACATACCTGGGAAGTGTCTGAGGTCACATTTGAACCTAGGACCTCCTGTCTCTAGGCCTGGCTCTCAATCCACTGAGCTACCCAGCTGCCCCCTAGTTTGGGGAAATTTTACTGTTTCTTAATAACGGACAGAAAGACACTTTAAGTTCAGACCCAGATTAATTCATGAATTTAAGAGGTCTAGTAAAAGCCTCCATTTAAGACATATAATGTCAATAATCTTGTTGGGGAGGGTTCCTATCCTAGAGCTTCAGGCCATGTCCTTGAATTTAGAACTCAAATAGATAAAGGTGAATGCAATAGAGGCAAATAGTCTTGGAGGCTACTTTTACCCTGGATCTCTTCTCCCCTGTTCCTATTGTTTTCCTGTTAATTTCTCTGGGATCTAAATCTATCCTTAATTCAGAGCAAAAATAAAAATACTGTAAATGGCTAAACCAATTGTGGCATGTGAATATAGTGGAATATTATTGTATTCTAAGAAATGATGACTGAGAAATTCAGAGAAAAAAATAGGAAGGCTTGTTCTAAAAGATACTGAGTATAGAAAGAAAGCCCAAGGAATACAAGTAATGACCACCAAAATGTGAATTAAAAGAATTCAATAAAAGACATTGGAATTCAGTTTAAGTGTAAGGAAGCTTGTAATCTTATAGAGTTGTTTGTATCACTGAGGGGTTGACTTGCTCAGGGTCACATAGTATGTTAGAAGCAGGACTGAACCCAGGTGAACAAGCATTTATTAAGTGTTTATTTGTGCCAGGGATTGTCTTTCTGACTCAAAAGGCTATTCACCAGGCCACACTGTCCCTCCCCACCCACTTTTTACAAGGGAGAGTTTGTAGGAAAAATGATAAATTATGGTATAAAATAAAAGTAATTGAATTGGAACTTCTATATAGCATGAGAGCCAGGATGTGAATACAGGTTTCTGGGTTTCAAGTCTGGTGCACTTTCTCCTTCATCATGTTCTCTATCCCATGAGAAATCAGTGATCTAAACAGAAGATTTGCCAGAGTTCTATAGACCTAGAACTGGACAGACATGTCTAGAAAGAAGATCAGAGACTTTATCTGAGGAGGATGAGAGAAAAAGGAAATAGAGTCTGAACTGTCAATCCATGCAGGGGCAAGATTAGGACAGGCAATCAGTAAAGCTGACACTGGCATGTATTATGAGAGTTGGTCTAGATCACCTCTAAAGTCCTATGATCAGAGTGATCTGATTGAAACCTGTTGGGCGTCCACATCTGGAGACCTGAGGACATTGGAGGGGACATGGCATCAAAAAAAAAAAGGGACCCAGACTCTAGTCACTAGAAAATCACAGAATAAGCAATAAAATTGACATCTAGGTTTACCTTCTCAATCCCCATTTGTCCTGTCAGATTAGATATTATGCTGCTTTATATATATATATATATATACACATATATATCTATATACACACACATATATTATGATATATATCTCATGTGCATGAGATATATTATGATTCATATATGATATATTATGATATATGAGATATATATCATTATATATTATATATATACATATATATTTTTCAGTGCTTAGTACTTCTTGGTTCACTGCTTGTCAGTCTCTAAGAATTTTGAGTTGCTATACTTGAAATAAATTGTAGTAAGTTGATTACTTTTCCTTTTAGGACTCTACAGTATAAAAATAATAAGTGAAAACTGTAAAAATAATGAGCAATGAATTGATTATTGATTATTAACTGATTTGATATTCTGCTTGCTATGCTTACAAAGTATCTTCAGTTTATATCAGTGAAGTGATGCTCTTAAGTGAACTTCTCTTCAGGGGCAGGTGCAAGAATGCTAAGGAGACTCTTATAGAAAAATAAACTTTTTATTAAGAATATAAGGATATGACAGAGGAGAGACTCTAAATGAACACTCTAATGCAAATATTATCAACATAGCAATGGGTTCAAATCAAGAAAACATGTAATGCCCAGTGGATTTACACGTCGGCTATGGGGGGTGGGGGGAGGAAAAGAAAATGATCTATGTCTTAATGAATAATGCTTGGAAATGATCAAATAAAATATAATTTAAAGTGAAAAAAAAGAAAGTAAACTGGCAGTATTATAATTAAATAATTTTCATGTTGAGTTAAAAAAAAAAAGAATATAAGGATAAAAAAAGGATTTCTAACTCTAAGGGATTCTAACTCCATCCAAATAAAACTCCCTGGTTCCGCAAAGAACTGCTTCTCCTGTTTCCACAGACTACACTGATCCTTTCTGATTTGACTAACCCAAATTTTCCCTATTTTTACAATAAACTAAACACTATTATCCTTATACAAAGTATATAATTCTTAAGTTTGTCTTCAAGTTATAAAAATAACAAAGGCTAGTTGGCTGAGCCTCAGCAAGAACCAAGTTAGGTCTCTGAGCCTTAACAGACTCAGAGTCCAAACCAAAGACCAGGCCTTTCTTTGTTTTTCTCAGATATAAAAACAATTTATGTAACAGCAATAGACAGTCACTAGTGTTTCCCAAGTTGGAAAAGGAAAATCACTTAGCTCCTTCTGGTTTTTCCCTTCTTTCCTTTTCCCTCAGACAGTGAGAAGAGAGAGAAAAGATGTCACCTGTTCTCCGAATTCTGAGAGAGTGTAACTGTCAACTACTTCCCAGAGAGTAACTGCTAACTCCCAGAGAGCCTAACTGACACAGAAAAACCATTAGACTGTCAACATTTGAAACTGACACTCTGTCTCAGATCTGCTTCAATCTCCAATTCTTTCTCAGGCCAGCTTCTCTACTTCTTATCTCTAAACTAATATTACAAGACTTAATTTCTAATATCATCCTTATAAGGGGTAAACCTGGAGTTAGAGATGGTTTCCTTAGTACTACATAGCTCATGAGCCCCCCAGTATACTCTTCCCCAATGTCTCTCAATTGATATCAATAGCAAGTCAAATTTCGTTCTTAGTATTTATTAAGGACATTGGGCACAACCATTCCTTCAAACGTCTGGGACACACTCTCTCACAAATCATCCTCTGGTTAAGGCAAAGAGGGAAAGGGATTCTTCTTACCCACCAAGCTGATTTCTTTCAGGGCTTTTGCTGGATCATCTTCTCCTCTAAGTAAGTCTGCTACTTGAATGCCAGAATCCAAACTGGTTTGCTATTTTATGTAACAAAGAATCTCTTCAATCAATCCCAACCCATTTCTGGTGTAGTGTCACATCATTTTATTTCATCCAGTTGCTTGAAGCACCATACTTTCCCCCTACAAAATTAACTAAGTTGTTAGTACTTTGATCACACACAGTTTCATAGATTTGTTCTTAGTAGGTTATATCATAGCTTGGTAGTTGGTCTGTCTGCGATAAATTTCTCCCCATTCCCATCCATCCTCCACATAGCAATCAAAGTAATCTTCCTCAATGATGTCTCACCTCAAATGTCTCCATATCAATTTCAGGATCAAATACACAATCTTCTGTTTCACATTTAAAGCTCTTAGTGATCTGTCTCTACATTCCACTTATTTTACATTCCATTTATGGTGGAATGTAAGAATAGTATTCTTACATCTTATACCTCTCCCTGACCAATTTGTTGTCCTTCACACAAGACACACAGCATCTGACTCTTCACCATACCTGAAATACTCTGCCTCCTCTTCTTTGCCAGCTGTCTTCTCTGGCTTCTTTCAAGATCCAGCTAACATATCACTTTCAACAGAAAGATTTTCCAAATTCCTCGTAATTCTAGTACCTTCTAGTCTGCTGATTATTTCCACTTTAGCTTGTAAATATATTGCAATGTAAATAGTTATTTCCCGTTGGTCCCTTTGTTTGACTATAGGTTCTTTGAAGGCAGTCTTTTGGCTTTCTTTGTATAATCAACTCTTAGCACAGCACTTATCACACAATAGTTATGGAGTAATTGAATTAATGTTTGGGACACAGGTTGATACCACTGAAATACATTTTAAAAATTATTCAGAACTTTCCCAAAGGATAGGCCTTAGCAATATAACATTCTTTCCCCTTCAAGTTAGTTGTTATCTTTTTTTCCTTTCTTAGCTTCCATTATGTTCATTGTAACCAGATTTTTCCAGATTCTACTTTGGTAGAAATGATAGAGTGTGGCATGGTGGTAGTGTACCCTGGTTGCACCAGGAATGGCTCTATTAGTATTATTCCTCTCTTTATCTATTTCAAAAGATATTAAAAATAATTTTTAATGAATCATTTATTTAGCCTTCATATATAAGTTGGCATTGGTAAAAGAAGCTCACATTCTTGATTACTTCCCTGCCTAAGCAAGTGACTTCTTTGTAAATGGAGAGGAATAACTTAACTGAAGGCTGAGTCTGTCCCAATGGTGTACAAATCAATCCTTACCAGTTGGGCAGAAGAAGGAAAGCAAACTTCTCCACTTCTAGTCCTCAGTCTCTACCAGGTCCCATTGCTGTATAACTAGGGACAGGTCCCATCAGTTTCTCAGTCTGTAAAATGGGGATATGAACACATGTATTACCCATCTCAAGTAGATTACTGAGAGGAAGGCTCTTTTGTAAACTCAAAAATGCTACATAAATATGAATTACTAACAACTCTAATATTCATGTGATCATAGATTTGGGTAATGGAAAAGTCCTTAGAAGTTATGTAGTCTAACTTCTGACTTTCCAGATAAGAAGGCTGAGAACCAGAGGTGAAATGACATGCTCAAAAGTCGCACTGACATTTCAAACTCAGGTTCACTGACTCCAAGTTCATTGTTTTCTCTATTTCACCAGGTTACCTTTCTCTCTTCCAGCTTTAAATCATAGGATCCCGGGATGCTTCCCAGTCCAACTGTCACATTTTAGATGAGGAAACTGAGGTCAAGGCAGAGGAAGAAACTTATTAAGGACTGACATTTATAGAAGTGGTTTGAGATTTATGTTTGGTATATTAACTATCTTATTTGCTGTTCACAAGTTGTGAGAGTGCGTTAACATCCCGTGGGCAGAGGACCCAAGCCAGGACTAGGCTAGTTTTCTAATTTCTAACTCACTGATTTTCCCACCAAGCTAGATCTCTTTTGGGTAGGGATCCTAAAGCCTTCAGGCACAAGGAATCAAGACTGGTTCCTGAAATGCACCTAATCGCGCAGTACCTTCCTCCTGCTACCCTCCCCCATAAAAAAAAAAAAATCCGCGCACGTGTATGTGTATTCCAGGGGTCCTTTAAAGGGCCAACGATGCCCTTTCCGCTAGTCTCGTCCTGGGCCGACCGCGCAGCTAGCGCACACCCAGTGAGGACGCGCGTCCCCTCCCCCACACCATGTGGGCCCTTGCGCCGCAGCAGCCCATCCATCCCCTCCCTCCACTCATCCCTCTGCTCGCCCTGCGGGCCCCGAGATGCTGGCTACAGAGTAGAGGAGATGAGGGGCCTTTGCTGCCTGCCTACCCCAGGGTCACCCTCCCAGGACCGGAACCCGCCGCCTTGCTCTGGGCTCCCCGGGATGCACACAGGCAGGCCTCTATGGGCGCGCGCGCAGGACAGCGGGGAGCTGGAGCCGCCGCCGCCGCGCCGCGCTGTTCCGAGGTTTCGCGAGCAGTCGTGACGTCAGAGGGCCGCTCGCCAGCACTACGTTCCATTGAGGCGAGCGCGTGCGGCGGCCCGAGCACATGGGGGAAAACGGGCTTGGGCGAGCTGCATCGCAACTGGATACAGGGGACTGTGCTCCTTGGGCTCCGTTGTTGCACCCCTTTTGGACCTCCGCCCTGGAAGGGATTTTAGCCGCACGATGACCTTTGGATACAGGGCCGGATTCACCCTCCAGTAAGTTGACATTTTTCTTAGACTTCTTGAGACTCTCCAAGCCAATGCATTTCGGGTAGTGATGCGCAGTGAGTACTTGGACGAACCCAACATAGGGCTAGCTGTTTATTGTGTGTATGTGTTTGTGTTTTTGTTATTCACTTTTCCAATGACAAGACTTTAAGGCTGCCATCGAGTTTGGATGTATTTGAGAACGTGTCACGGAATGGCCAGCCCCTAACAGAATCCTGGGGTTTTTGCACTTGGCCAGGGGGTCTATTAGCTAATCTCTAAAAATAACCCCAAACAACAACAACAACAAAACAAAATCAGCACCGCTTGGATCCTGGTTTTAGCTTCTGAAGGCACATGCTTAGGCAACTTTGGCCGTTTATTCCTCTCTACCTCTAATCCTCCCGAGGTTTCCCTCCCCCACCAACCTGGGCCGAAGGGAGGAGAAAATTGATATCAAACAAACCCCTTGTTTTTTACTTTGGGTATCTGAAACTTAGTATTTTTGTCTTTAATATTGTGGAAAGGAGGTCGAACTCTGCAGTTGTTTTTTTGGGGGGTGGGGAGGAAGGGATTCGTTTTTCATTCAATTAGATTCGATTTCCCATAGCAGATAGTTTATTATTTATGCAAACATTTATAGTCAGGGTGTCGACTTACAGGAAGAGAAATCGGTGACTGCACGTGTGTTAATATCATAAATGAACCTTCTAGCAGTTCTGGAATATCATTGCCCTGTTCAGTTGTACCAAGTGAGTTCGGGCCAGAGACTCGTTCTCTTTTCTTCCCCTCCCCCCACCCCCTTAAAGGATTGATGCACTGAGAAAAGGCAGTGGTGGGGTGATCTGGTTTGTGGTGCAGCTGGGGCCTTAGACCCCATCCCCCCACTCCCAGATTTCACTTAGACACCCCCGACAATGCTCCTTAACTTTGGAGCTTAATCATTGAACTCGTAGCCTGAAGTTGGGAAAAATCAATCAAGAAAAGCCTATGAAAGCTAGCTTCCAGTAGGGACTGCCCTCAGCCATGCAGCTCAATGACAGTATGGGTTGTCGGAAGCCTCATTAGCATATTGGGGTTGACAAGTTTGGACTTGTTCACTTGTCAGGGTTTTGTGGTCCTAGATAATGCTTCAGAAATTAAGACTAGAAAGAAGACTGCACACAGAGGATGAGTAGTAATGGATGGATGGATGAATGAAAGGAACTTTCTGGACAATGAATAATTTTAGTATAGCGACCTGAATCCCCGGCTTTGAATAGCAGATTTAGCCTCTAATGAACTCTATTTGGATGCAGAATATTTGAGCCACTGAAATAATAACTTATTGGAGGTGAGCATATTATTTTGTTTCCTCCCTGTAAGAAATTGAGTGGTACGGAGGCCATCCCTTGCTATTCTTCCTTTGTGATGGAGACTCGGAATGAAGAGAACAATGTTATCAAGGAATATTTACTTGCAAGAAGAGGTTATTCTGGAGCTCTGGCCTGAGACTGGGCCCAGTTACGTTCTGTCTCTTTCTTTGACTTGGCCGATGTTTCCTGCTGATTTTCCCAGACACCATCTGGACTTCAGGAAAGTCAAACCAAAAAAAACAAAAACTAGTTTCTTTTTCGGTTGATTTCTTCTCTTTCCAACTTTCGCCTTTCTAAAATGTGCTCTCTCTCTCTCTCTCTCTCTCTCTCTCTCTCTCTCTCTCTCTCTCTCTCTCTCTCTCTCTCTCTCTCTCTCCCTCCCTCCCTCCCTCTTTTTCTTTCTCTCTCTTTCCTTTCCAAAACACTATATATTCCTATCAGGGAATTACTGCTAACAATCCTTGAAATTCTCATCCAAAGTAGTGCCTCCCTGTGCCCTCTGTGATTTGTGTCATTAAAACCCAACTATTTTTACACTGGTCCAGGCAGACCTCTTATTCTGAGGTTTTTTATATTAGTGATTTCTCAGTGGCAGTGATTTTCTGGATACTAGATGCATTTTGGGGGCTTGGAACCTGTAGAAAACTAGCATAATAATACTTAACAATGGATTAACAAGGGGTGTCAAGTTGACTCCAGAGGAGATGCCCTTTCCTTTTATTTGCTAAGATGGGAGAGGTGGGGATGGAAGATGACATATACTGTCAGACCTAGTAGATGTGTTGGTCAGCTTGGTTGAATTGTGCTTTTTTTTCTCTTAAAAATTCTTGTTACAAGAAATGGCTTTCTGAGTTGGAGAGGAGGAAGATATTTAGAAAATTAAGGTGATTGAAAAACAATAACCAAAAAAACCTGGTAATTGTCACCATCTCCTTCACTCCCACCTAATTTTCCGAAGTCAGGATGTCCTTGGTTTGTTTTTTTCTTAACTGTAAGTTCTGAATGATGACCAAGCTTTTCTTTGCACATTAGAGGAATGTGTAGGTGAAAAGTGTGTATTTCTGGGCTTAGCAGGTTTGTTGTCTGGTTTTCTGGATGCAGGTATTTTTAGCTGTCACACTTGCACTTGTTTGGGAAGCTTCTGTTTCATGGCCAGATTTATGGGTTCTCTTGACCTTTCCTGAGGACCAAAGACTAGCCTTTAACTCTGTCTAGGAAATTGTAGAGCTTTCTTTCCAGGCTGTTCTGGACAGCAATCTTCCATCTGCTGTGTCTGAAAGGGGTCTTTTGGGGCACTTCTGTGGTTTGTGCTTCTGCCAAATAGACATCAGAGGGGAAGGAGACTCTTTCTTGGCTCTGTTGGACCAGTTAAATGAAGAAGAGGAAAAATGTGTTCCCTTAGCAGCAGAAAGAGATTTTTCAGCTTTATCTTCTTTTCCCCTCATCCCGCCTTTTGCTCTGGCAAAAAGAGAAAGCATACATCTTGTATTAAGAAGACACATGGTCTGGTTTTCGACATTTCCCTTCTTTTGTGGGAGGCCAGTGAACAATGGGAATAAGAAGCCTTTGCGTAGGAGGCTGTCCGACACAGAAACTGCTGCCCCATAGTTTTTGCAGAGCCATTAGGCTTGGGAAAAGAAAAGTATTTTATGCTTGTTGAATATGGTTTTTGTTTTAATGGAAGCCCTGAGAAAGTCTTGGGCCTTAGCCAGTTGTCAGGGATGAGAGGAGGAGCCCCAGTAAGATAGAATTCATTTTCGGAATGAAACAGTGAAGGATTATCTCTGGCTGTCTTGGGGAAATTTAATTTAGGGAAAGAACCTTGAACTTGAAACCTACTGACCTTGGGTGTGAAGATTCCTTAACACCTTAATCTCTGTGACTCAATGAACTCATAACCTCCATAAAACACAGCTTCCTCATCTATAAAGTGGAAATGACAATATTTATCCTAGAATCATAGTTGTAGGGCTGGAAAAGATTCATAGGATTACAGATCAAGACCTGGAAGAGATTTCTTCTATGTTCTCTTTTTATAGATGAGACCCAGAGAGGTTAGTGGATTTGCCCAAAGTGAGACATCTATGGAGAGGCAGAAATAAGATGTGAACCTAGGACCTCTGACTTTGAATACAGTGTTCTTTTCACTGCACTGTATTATATCCCTCTTGCATTTACATCAGGATTATTGAAAGAAAAGCTTTTGGTAAATTGTAGCATTCTATATAAGTCTAAGCATCATTATTAGAGATAGATTGATATAGTGGCTTAAGTTGCTGCCCTTAGAATCAGGAAGACCTGATTGCAAATTCTGCCTCTGATAATCTATAGCTTTGTGACTCTGGACAAGCTATTTGAGTTTACTTTTTTCTCTTGTATATAAAAAGAGAATAATGATATCTTTAACACCTACATCACCATGTTTATAGGGGGCTCTAATGTGTTTTGTTTGGGAAAAAAAATTTTTTAAACCCTCACCTTCTCTCTTAGAATCAATACTGTGTATTGGTTCCAAGGCAGAAGAGTGGTTAGGGCTAGACAATGGGGTTGTGACTGCCCAAGGTTACATAGCTAGGAAGCATCTGAGGCTAAATTTGAACCCAGCACCTCCCTCTAGGCCTTGGTCTTAATCCACTGAGCTACCCCATGTTCCCCCACCCCAATGTTTTTAAATTGCTTGGCCCATTTAAAAGTGTTAAATAAAGGTCAATTAGGATGAGCCCCATTTCCTTGAATTTGTTGCACAGTAAGAATATTCACAGAATGGGACTCCTCACAATGTTCATAAATCTGGGGACTATTCATTTTGATTTTCCTTCCCAGATTTCAGGATTCTCATTTTCTTTCCGATTTTTCTTGTGCAGAGCCGGATAGAATGGACCTGGACAGGCCCAGGTTGGGGTGGGGAATAAGGTTGGAGATTTAGAGATGGGTAAAGGTGATATTAAACATCCTTGACCAAGGTCTTTTCTTGCCAGGACAATTTATGAATCCTTCAATTGCATATATATTGAATTTAGCATTTACTTATTTATTATTAATTGAGATAACAGAATAAAGCTGGTTATGACCCTAATTTCTTAAACTCCTCTCATCCTTTTTTGGGTGAGGAATGAATGATCACAGGAGTATTTTAGTTTATTCAGGTTTTCTTATCCTTCCTATCCCTTTCCTCCATTAGAAATACAGAGTTCTCCAGAGATAGCAACTGCGCTTGTGAGTCAATCCTTTGGAAGTTTGTTTTTCGTTTGTTTTTAAAATAGAGTTCACTACTTTGAGTTTCTCCAGGGATCTAGGTCCTATTGCAGATAGGTGAGGACCCTCAGCCTTCCCTGGGATATCTTGTTTTTATTGTAGATCTCCATTTCTCTTAAGAATGAATTCAGATTCCTGGCAATCGTGCCCGCCTTTAGTCTCTCCTGTATTTCCAGGGCTACTCTCATCAGGTTCTCTTCCTACTTATCTGATCACTCTTTCTTAAGCCTCTTGCTGGATTTTTATCCACATCACTCACACCCACTGGACTCTCTCTATTCCTGGGCTGGCTCCTCTTCTCTCTGTGCAGTTTCACTTGGTATTCATCAGCACCCATAAACTCAGTTATCGTCTCAAATCTACTTATTCCTCAAATCTACTTATGCAGCTCAAACCCCTCTGCTGACCTCCAACCAACATCTGGAACTAAATATCCCATAGATGTCTTAAATTAAAAAAAAAATCTTAAATTCAACTCATTTATCCTCCTTTAATCCCTAAAACAACAACAAAAAACCCTTTCACACTTCCCTATTCCTGTCAAGACCACCATTACCCCTCCTCCCAGTCCCCCAGGCTTAAAACCCTTTGCTCTCACCCTCTTCTCCCCTATTTAATCTCTTGCCTTGGCTTGTCCATTTTACCTTTTGTCTTCTTTCTCCTACAAGCCTCCTTCTCTCCTGACAGCTGGTGAAGACTCTATTTCCCTCACTCTTGGATTATTATAGTTGTCTGCTATTGGTCTGCTTGCCACAAGTTTCTCCCCATACTATCCCATCCACTCAGTAGCCCAAGGGATCCTTCTAATCTCATATCTGACCATGTTAACCCCCATACTCAGTAAAATATAGTGTGTCTGTATCACCTTAATATTATTATTTTTTAATTTGGTCAATTTCAAACACTATTCCTTGGTCACCTTAATATTATTAATTATTATTATTATTAATATAAACCCTCTGGGTGTCCCAAGTCCTTTTACCTGCCTCCCCCTTCATGTCCCTCTTCCAGTCTTCTTACAGTTTGCACCCCTTCACTCCAGACCCTGCATCTCCTGAAGGGGCATTTTCCCTGATTGACTATCCCTCCATGCCTGGAAAGCTCTCCCTTTTCATCTCTATTTCCTAGTCTCCCTGGCTTCTTTCCAGGCCCCCCAACATCTCTCGTTTCCCAGGAAGCTTTTCTTAATCTCCCTTCATTTTAGTGCCTTTCTCCTGTAGATTATTTCTTGTTTATCCTGTATGTAGCTTGTTTGGACAGGGTTGTTTGCATGGTGTTTCCCCTTTAGACTGTGAGGTCTTCTGGAGTAGGATTTGCCTTTTGTCTGTTTTTGTGTCTCCAAGCTGACCACAACTGGTGCCTGGTTCAAAGTAAATGCTTAAAATGTATTTATTATTTATTTATTTAGAAAAAACCATCCTGGTATGCTGAGCATCAGTTCCAAGGCAAAAGAGCAATAAAGGCAATTGGGGTTGTCATTGCCCAGGGTCACACATCTAGGAAGTGTCTGAGGCCACCTTTGAAACCAGGACTTCCCATCTCCTGTCCTGGCTCTCTATCCACTGACCCATCTAGCTGTCCCTTAAAGGAGGGAGCCATGAAAAGATGTGGATCCTAGGGGTGACATGATTAAAGCTATGGTCAAGGTTAATTAGGAAGTGATCTAAAAGAGAAACTGTTGGTGACCCTCCTCTTCTTTCACAAGACCCAAGACAAGTCATACCCACTGGCACACTCACCTCCATTTTGCAGTGGAGGAAACTGAGGCAAACAAGTTAAGTGAATGCCTATAGAGACCCTGAGCCTGGATTTGAACTTGGCCATCACTCCTTGAGCTTTTACTCTCTCACCCCCTAAATCATCTCTTGCCACAGCTTGTCAATTTTACTTTTATAACTTCTCCCCCTTCTCTCCTCCTCTTCTTCCTCCATCCAGCAACTCAACCAGGGTCACACAACTAAGAAGTACTAAGACATCAGACCTGGCACTCTAACCGTTGTGCCTCCTAAACTGCCCTGTGAACTTGGTCTTCTTGACAATAGGCCAGTGCCCTGTCCACTTCTCCACCTGGCTACCCGAGGGTGACCTGCCTTAGGTTTCATTTTCCTTATTGGCCCAATTGCACTGGATGATTTCCGAGGTCACTTTCAGCTCCAGACCCATGATCTTACCAATGTAAACTCTAATGGGATGAATTTATTTTGATTCAGTAAGCATTTGTTTAAAACCTACCAATGGGGCAGCTGGGTGGCTCAGTGGATAGAGAGCCAGGATTAGAGATAGGAGGTCTGGGTTGAAATCTGGTCACTTAACCCCGTTACCTAGCCCTTACCAACCACTCTTCTGCCTTGGAACCAGTATTGATTATAAGAAGGAAGGTAAGGGTTTTTAAAAAACCAACAAAAATCTATTGTGGCACTGGGAATAGCAAAGCAAAATAAAGAGCAGTTCCTTACCTCAGGGGCATAAATCAGGGCTATAGATACCTTAATAACTGAGAAAATTCCTAGTGAAATTGAACCTTTAATTAAGGGAGCTGTGAATTTTATTTAAGAGACAGAAGCGAATATTTTCCAGGCATGTGGAAACAGCCTATGGAACAGTATGGAGAAGGGAAAATGTGATACCACTTTTGAAGAATAACAAATAAGCCAGTTTGTCTGGAATGAAACCATGGAAATAACTTTCCACTTTATTGGGTGCCATTTTTTTTAGTCTATTCTGTTTCTTTGGTTTAGATCTCAGCCTTTAGCCTTTCTTTGGGAACGGATCCTGTCAATATACCCCCAAGCAGTAAATAGCCTATTGACATCCATTGTTCTTGGCTGGCCCAGTGAATTGCTTTGGGCATGCTTCTTTAAGAACCTAATCCCCTTTGACCCAGTCTTGCAATTTACTTTTAAGTTAGGAATGCAAGCTTTGCTACAGATAAAACAATTGCACCTACCTCCCAGGGTTGCTGGGAGGATCTAACATGGTAATACTGTATTTGTAAAGCCCTTTGCAAACCTTGGAGCAATATAAGTGCTGGCCATTATTGTGAGTGTTATTGTTATAACGTTTTCCCTGGAGCTTAATATATTCACTCTAGATTGTAGACTTCTCCAGGGTAGGGGAAAGTAGTCCAAAATTTGAAGAGCCTCCTGAGGCCACCCAGGCCAACCTGTACCTGAACCATAGTTCCCTTTATTACATCCGTGACCACTGGCTGAAAGACCTCCAATGGAGAGGATTCCATTTGCACTTTTTAAAAAATCTTGGTCTTTGGAGAAAGAAGTGATAAACAGAAATAAGTAAGACAATTTTATATATATACACATATCTTTTCTTCAAATGATGCTCCTCTAAACAGGGGAGAATGAGGGAGGAGAGAGTTAATTGAGTTTTTTCATGTAGCAAATAAATTTAAATGGAAAAAATGGGGGGGAAAATCCCTTACATCTAGTAGAATACAAAAAGAAGATTCTATAACCTTGAGTCTTACGCTTCCTGCATTCTACTTTCAAAAACCATACTGCTTTTTTGTTCTTTCTTTTGATTAATTCCTACATCAATAATGCTGGAACACTAGGTATCCTTTATTTTATTTATTTATTTTATCCAAATGTGTTTGACTTAGGCTGACATTTTTAGAAGGTAGAACAACTTTGTATATAGTCAGATTCAAGGTGATGTAATACCAAAAATAAGTCTGTTTTTGGACTCTGCCTCAGGGGATTTGATGACCTGGGCACTGGAAAGACTTTGTTATTATGTGGTTTCATCATGGGATCCTTCAAAGTTGAAACTACAGTCATCAAATCATACACTGTTTCACTGAATGAAAAATCACTTTAAAAATGCTTACCATGCACCAGACACCGTGCTAAGTGCTGAGTTTATTCCCAGGACAGTCTTCTGCCTTTGGGAGATGGTTTATCGATGGCCAAGAAGGAGAGGGATGTCCTGATTCCTGTCAATGAAAAAGAAACCATATCTGGAATCAGAAGAGTCAAATCACTGTCCTGTCAGTGGCTGGATTCCTGTTTTTTAGCTCAAATCCCTCAGTCCCAAATGAGGGTATTGTAGGAGAAAACCTTTAAGGTCCCTTTGCAGTTCTAAATCTAATCTCAAAGATGGATGAGACTTTAGATTCCCCCAGTCCAACTCATATCTGATTAAGATTCTTTCTACTGCATCCTGATCTTCTAGTACTAGAGAAACTCATTTCTTCACCTCATGTCAACCCTTTCTAGTTTTCCACAGTATTAATTATTAGAACTTATTTTGAGCTGAGATACAAATAGAAGTAATATAACCCTTTCCTCACCACAACAGCCTTCCACCTATTTGGGAATTGCTACCGTGTCCTCTCTGAGGTTGTTTCTCAAGGGTGAGTGGCCAGAGTTTTTTAGATTGAATCTTGTTTGACAGGATGGGCCTTCTATCTTTCTGGTGATCCTCCTAAAAACCATATTTTAAGTTTATCAGAATTCCTTTTATACTCCCTACATATCTACCCCCAAAGTGTCTTTCAGGACCTTGCTAGAGTCAACTTCAGTTTGCCAGAGAGCAAATGGGGGTATTGTTTTCAACTTCCTTTTATTAAAACATAAGAAATGTTTGTATTAGAGTTGCTAGACTGCTCTGCCACTGGCTTGGCTGTAATCTGCCTCAAAAGGTAATTATGGTGTAAAATTATTTAAAATTGTGGAGGGTGGAGAGGGGAAGAAAGAAGGAAGAGAATTCCAGACTCAATATTCTTTGAAAAATGTTGGAAACTGTTTTTATAAGTGGGGGGGGGGGGGAATAAAAATAGTTAAGTAAAAGAGAATAACTACAGCACAATCTACCCCCAAAAAGGTAATTGTGAGTAAAGGACATCCAAAAACACGGCAGAAGAAAAATTCTGTTGGGGGTTGGGGATTATTCCATCATCTGAATAGTATGCCACACAGAATGGGGTCAGAGACAAGGACTTTCCAGATAGATACACCCTGTTATGACTGGGTTTTGAATATTTTTTTAAAAAATGGTTTATCATTTGCTTGATCATGTGGTTTAATGGGGATATGATTGGGGATGTAGACTCTATATGATCTCTATTACAAATAACAATAATATGGAAATGGGTTTTGAACAGTGATACATTGTAAAATCCAGTAGAATTGCTCATTGGCTTCAGTAAGAAGGAGAGAAAGAACATGGATTTTGTAACCATGGAAAAATATTCTTAATTAATTAAAATTTTAAAAAAGAATAATAAAATAAAATGAACTCCTTAAAAAAACTGGTTTGTGAGTGGTATTGTGACATGTGGGTAGAAGCATTGGCTTTAGAGTCAGGAAGAGCTGGGTTCTCAATTTATGCTGACATAAACACTTAGCTGGGTAACCATGGGCAAGCCAAACCCCTTACCCTCTTAATATTTAAGCCCCTAAGTCTCTTGGATTGTTGCTGTTCCTAGTCAGAGGAGGATGGTTCTATTCTGAGGGTTCTTTACACTTCTGAAATTTGGGGTCCAGAGGAAGCTCTAGTATATGTGTTTGTCGGAGACATAATGTAATAGTAGTAACAGCTGATGTTTCCATAGTGTTTTAAAAGTTTGCAAAGTGCTTTCCATTTTTCACTTCATTCTTCTAATACCTATTGTCTAGCCTGTTCTAGATTTCTCCTCAAGACCTCCTGACTTCAGATATTATAGGCTTTTCCACTTAATCATGTGATGGCCAGCCCATCCCAACTTTCGGTGACTGTTTTCTGGATCCTTTCTGACCCTAGAGAGGGAAATGAGAATTGTTGTAGCTTCTTAGAACTGGGAAGAGACAGATCACAGAGATGGTTGAAAAGACATGCTCAAGATCCCTCTACCAATCACTGAGAGAACCTGGATTAGTCAGTCACCAGGAATTCATTAGTTTTTTTAAACAATTGTTTATTTATTTTCAAGTATTTTTCCATGATTCCATGATTCCTATTCTCTCCCTCCCCTTTTCCCTCTCCCACTCCCAGAGCTGACAAGCACTTCCTCTGGGTGATACATGTATTATCACTCAATATCTATTAACATTCATTTTTGTAATAGAGTAATCTTTTAAAACCCAAACCCCAAATCCTTTACCCATATAAACAAGTGATAAGTCCTATGTTTTCCTCCCACAGTTCTTTCTCTCCATGTGGATAGCATTCTTTCTCATGTCTCTCAGGATTGTACCAGGTATTCATTAAGCACTTACTTTGTGCCAGGCACTCTACTTAGGACTGAGATTGTTATAAGCAAAGGAAAAAAATGTTCTCCCTGCTGATCCAGGAACGTTCCGATGGAAGAGACAGCATGTAACTGACACACAGTAGTGAACTGGCTTTGGAAGTCAGGGAGACAAAGAGATTGCTCAGAGAGGCAGAACAGCCCAAGCAGGGGAGGGCAGCCAATACAAAGAATGGTGAAATTTGGGGACAAGAGTGAATGAAGTGTTTTTGATCTTAGACCCAAGCCCTAGGCCTGAGTTTGAATCCTGTCTCTTATTACTCAGTGGACTTACATTTCATTTTTTTGGACATAACGACCATACCCAATTATATGCCAATAAATCTGACAATCTAAGGGAAATAGAAGAATATTTTAAAGAAATATAATTTGCCCAGATTAGCAGAAGAGGACATAGAATATCTTTATCTTTTTTAAAAAAGAAATTGAATAAACCATTAATGAATTCCCTAAGAAAAAAATCTCAGGGCCAGATGGATTCATAAATGAATTCTCCCAAACATTTAAAGGGCAGTTAATTACATTATTATTTTAGCAATTTGAAAAAATAGCTCAAGAAGGAATTCTACCAAATTCTTTCTATGACACAAATATAGTGTTACTGGCTAACCAATCTCCCTAATGAATGTTAATGTAAAAATTCTGAATAAAATACTAGCAAGATTACAACAATGTATCATAAGGATCATATACTATGACTGGGTGAATTTTATATCAGGAATGCAGGACTGGCTCAATATTAGAAACACTATCAACATAATCGACCATATCAATAAATAAAGCCAACAAAAATCATATGATTATCTTAATAGAGGCAGAAAAAGCTTTTGACAAAATACAACACCCATTCCTACTGAAAACACTAGAGAACACTGGAGTAAATAAATAGTATGGGCATAACCTCAAAGTGTAGTCTCCCAAGTTCCCAGTAGGGTAGCAGCCATAGGATTTATACTAATCAGACCTTATAGATCTGGTCAAACTGAGTCCCTTTTGTGTAAACTGATGTCCAAAATGCTTAAGTGATGTGCTGAGGAATCAGAAAACTCTGCCTTCAAATATTTGAAAGCATTGTCCTGTACCAAAAAAATTGGATTTGTTCTACTTGGTCTTGGTGGACAGTGTTAGGACTAGGGATTGATTATTAAAAGGAGGCTTTAAAAAAGGATTCAACGAATATTTTTGTCTCTACATCTTAGTAATTCCAGATCTATGATTCCACCCTTCCCATTGAGACCTCTTTTGTAACAACAATAAAAAGTAATAGCTGAGTTAAATCCAAAGTCTGGCAGGGTAAACTAGCATTCTTCACCTATAGTTTCTCATCTAACTACTAACTACTACATCTGTTGAAGAAAGCTTTGATTGACTCTAAGAAAAATATTCACAGTAATTAAAACTATACAAAAGTAGAACTAAGGAGGAATGAATTCTCCGTTAGCGAAAATCTTCAGACAGCTGCTAGGTGACCATTTATTGGAGATATTGTAAAGATTCCTACTTATATAGGGTTCATTAAATAAGGAAAGGTAAAGAAGGAATTAAGCATTTAGATAGTACTTACTATGTGTTGGGCACTATCCTAACTAATTCTTTTTTTTCTCTTTTAAGACTCTTCATTTTATTGCATTTTTTCTCCAATTACATGTAGAGACAATTTTTAACATTTGTTTTCTGATATTTTGCAGTCTCAAATTTGCTTCCTCCCTCCCTCCTGTCTTCCCTTCCCTGAACAATCTGATATAAGTTGTACCTGTGCTGTCATGTAGTATATATTTCCATATTCATCATGTTGTGAAAGAAGATACATATCACACATAGATACTTCTTACAGATATTTCATTTGATACTTATAATAATCCTGTGAAGTATGGCCTATTATTATTTTTCCAGTTAGGAAACTGAGGCAGACAAAGATTTATCCGGGGTTGTCCAGTTAGTGTTGAGACTGGATTTGATCCCAGTTTTTCTTGCTTTTTCAGGCTCAGCTGCTTCTAACTTTCCAACTCTGAGATCCCCTTACCTGTAGGTCTCTTCCATATCCATTTTTACAGAAATCTCAGTGCTTATTGGACAAAAATTTTTTTAAAGATCCTACCTAATTCCTCCATCTTAGCCCTATATTTAGTGCAGACAGATTCCAGTAAAACACATAATTTTAGACAATCATAGTTTATTGTAATGGGATTCAACTTTTTACTTTTAAGTAATTCATAGAACTGTTAATAGCTGGAAGGTACCTGGGAGATCATGGTCCAACCCTCTCATTTTACAGATGATAATAAGAATAATGGTGTAATAATATGTTATATTTTATAGCAAATTTTTCATGGACCTAGTTCCTCTGTCTGTCTAGGGCCTTCTAGGGATGTATTACATTCTTGTGGGACTGGAATGTTAGATTCAGAGTTAAACTCTCTGAGCTGAAGTGCTTAAAAAATAATGATGCTACTACTACTACTGTTACTAGTGATAGCCAGCATTTATATAGCTCTCTAAAGTTTAAAGCACTTTAAATATGCTATCTCTTGTGATCATCCTCATCACCCTAGGAGGTATAGGCTATCATTAATTCTATTTTATATATGAGGAAATGAGACTGAGGGGCGGTTAAGAGACTTGCCAAAGGTCATACAGCTAGACCTGATTTTATTTCTATTTTTGTTTAAATTATTTTTTTATTAAAAAATCCCCAATTATATCTAAAAATGTTTTAACATTCACATAAAAATATTTTTGGGTTACAAATTCTCTCCCTTCCACCTCTCTCAAAAGCAAGCATGTGGATTTCAGTTATATTTCAGTGAAGGAATATTTCCATATTAGCCATGTTGCCAAAGAAGATACAAACAAAATAAGTGAGTTAAAAAAAGTATACTTCAATCTCCAATTATAGTTCATCTGTTCTTTCTCTGGAGATGGATAACATTTTTTTTATCACTGTCCTTTGGAATATTCTTGGATTATTCTATTGATCAGCGTAGTTTCATAGTTGATTCTTACCAAATTGATATTACTGTGTACAGTATGTTCTTCTGGTTCTGCTTCTGGGGTTAGAAGGTGTGATCTGGAGGAAGAGCCAAAGAGGAGACTGAGAAGTGGTGGTTAGACAGGACAACCAAGGAGAGAGTAGTGTCCTGGAAACCTAGTGCTAAGAAAGCATGGAGGAAAGTGATCAGCAAAGTCAGAGAAGTCAAGGAGAAGGAGGATTGCCAAAAGGCCTTTGGAGTTAGCAACTAAGAGTCCATTAATTAGTAACTTTAGAGAAAGCCCTTTCAGCAGAATCAGATTTGGAAGCCAGATTGTGAGGAGTTAAAAATAGAATCAGAGATGGAGGCACCCATGGCAGGAGTATTATTACCTCAGAGGGCTGAAGAGAGAGAGAATCAACATAACTGAGGATGGAAGGACCAAGGGAGGGCTTTTACAGATGTGCTTTGAGGACAGGGAGACTGGGAGACAGAAAAGAAGGGCTATATGGGGATACCTGAGGGGGCAGTCTGTTGGAATGGAGCGAGTTTGATTAAGGAGAGGGATTCCCCTTGGTGAGGAGGGAGGCCACTTTATCTTGTGGGAAAAGGGTGAAGGAAGCACCTGAGTGGTAGGAGATGAGGAACAAGATGGAGCTCATGGCAATTTTTCCAATTTTTAAATATGAGGCAATATTCTTAGCTGAAAGAGTAGGGAGAGGGGGAGCCCTGGTAGGCTTGAGGAAGAATGAAAATGAAAGGATTCTATGAGAGATTCCAGCGTTTGATGCTACTAAGCTTGGTTCTGCTCTGGACAGTTTATGTTTGCAGGAGCCTCAAGGGTAGAGTAGAATTAAATAACCATAATGAGGGCCCACTTGAGATTATAAAACATAAAACTATAGGGAACTCAGCCAGAATGACTGTCTGTAGGCAGGAAGATGAGGAATGGTAGTGATCCAAGGCTGGAGATTCAAGAGAGGAGGGTAGGGTAGAGTTGAATTCAGTCACCCATATGGAGAGAAAAGGAGAGAGTGGCTAGTGCAGAGATGGCCTGGCAGAGAATTGAGGGGTCAAGGGACTGGAGGTCACAGTGAATATGAAGAGTAAAATTATTTAAGGAAAGGCAGAAGAGGGGTGAAAAGCCGGTAGATTATGGTTGGATATGGGGAATTTCAGAATTCTTGAATCTGGAGGTGGTCCATTTGTGGGTGATGCCAAGATCAAGGAAATGACCATCTCCATGCAGCTGAGGTGGGGTGGAGGAGAATATCATGGGAAGTTGGGAGGTTGAAGAGCTGAGTGCTTGGGATATTTGGGGAGAGTCATTATGTATGAGAGCAAGAGTTGGGGAAGACAAAACAATTGTAAACCAAGTTTCAGTCTCCTGGAGGAAGGAAGGAAGGAAGGAAGGAAGGAAGGAAGGAAGGAAGAAAGGAAGAAAGAAAGAAAGATAATGACCTGGAGGAGGGGTTGTGTCTGTGGATAGCAACTACCAGGAAGGGGACTTAGATTGTTGATAATTGATTGTTGAGACCTTTAAATGCCAAGTTAAGGAGTGTTTATTTTATTCTGAAAGTAATAGGGACTCTTTGAAGGTTTTTGAGTGGGAGGAGCTGTGTAAGCAAGCACTTTTCAAATACTATCTATTTGATCTCCACAACCATCCTGAGAAATGTATACTATATTATGCATGGGGCAGGGGTGAGAGGAGAAAAGGATTCATGTATAAAAATACTTAAAGAAGCTCTTTTTTATGGTGAAGAACTAGAAACCAAGGGAAGTGCCTATCAATAGGAATGGTTGAAAAATTATATGAATGTAATTGAATATTGCATCATAAGAAAAGATGAAAGGGAAAACATGTGAAGATATATATGAACTGATTCAGAGTGAAATACACTGTAAAGTTGAATGGCTTTGAAAGCCTTGAGAGAACACTGGCCAGTCCAGTTACCCACCAGGCTTCCAGAGGGCTGATTGATGAAGCCTACCTCTTGACAAAGAAGTAATTGATTTCAAAATGTAAAGTGAAGCATACATTTTAAGATATGGACAGGATGGGAATTTATTTTGCTTACTGAGCATTGGCTATATGGCTCTTGTTTTCCTTCTGAATTTGGGGAGGAGGATGGACTGTATAGAAAATAAGTGTTTTTAAAATTGAAAAGTAAGGTAAAATGTAGACATTTAGGATTTATGTATGTTTCTTCTTTTGATTATAAGCTCCTTGAGGGCAGGGCACCCTGTTGCTTGTTTTTTGTATTCCCAGCACTTAGCAAAATGCTTATCACCTAATAGGTACTTCTTCAATGTTGACTGATGAATTATGATAGCCCTTTAATTTATAGCTTAAGCAAGAGGGATTCATGCAATAAGAAAGGTCAGCTATGCAAAGTTTCTTTATGACCTACCACAGCCCCTCCAGTAATTTTAACAGGCTAGGAAGCCTTAATTGCCAACATCATACTCTTCATGGTTGGATGTAGTAGTTTAGGAACTCCACCCAGAGGAGAAAAATCTGCCCTTTCTGAGCTGAACTTTTCCTGCAAATTATGGTTTTGGAGAATTGCCTGGAGCACAAAGAAGTTGTAAAATGACTTGCCCTGGGTCACAGGGTCTTATCAATCCTGACTTGAACACAAGTCTTCCTGGCTCTGAGACTATCTCTCTAACCATCTCTATTTTAGAACCAATGTCCCCATGGAGTCTCTCGTTGCATGAGATTATCCTTACTTAAGGATGCTACCTATTGTGATCGTTAAACTTATTTCTATAGAGCTTGGCAAGTTTGCACTGAGAGTTTTCGGTAGTACAAATATGGTAACCTTTTTGTTGTCCTGTTGTTTTTCACGACCCCATTTTGGGGTTTTCTTGGCAAAGATACTGGTGTAGTTTGCCATTTCTTTCTCTTTTGACAGATCATCTAATTGAGGTACTGGAAGGTTAAACAACTTGTCCAGGGTCAAATAGCTAAGACAGGAGCCTGGGCTGGAGTGAGAACAGCCAACTAACTAACAATGTCTTTAAAGTTCTCTTCTGTATTCATAGCTGCACTCTTTATGGTGACAAAAAATTGGAAAATAAGGGGTTGCCCTCCAATTGGGGAATGGCTAAACAAATTCTGGTATCTGTTGGTGATGGAATACTATTGTGCCCAAAGGAATAATGAACTGGAGGAATTCCATGGGAGCTGGAACTACCTCCAGGAAGTGATGCAGAGCGAGAGGAGCAGAACCAGGAGAATATCGTACAGAAACTGATACACTGTGGTACAGTTGAATGTAATGGATTTCTCTCGCAGCAATGCAATGAGCCAGGACAATTCTGAGGGACTTATGAGAAAGAACACTATCCACATTCAGAGGAAGAACTGTGGGAGTAGAAACACAGAAGAAAAACAACTGCTTGAATATATGGGTCAATGGGGTTATGATTGGGGATGTAGACTTTAAACGATCACCCTAGTGTAAATATTAATAATATGGAAACAGGTCTTGATCAATGACACATGTAAAACCCAATGGAATTGCATGTCAGGTAGGGGAGGGGATTGGGAGAAGGGGAAGGAACGAACATGAATTTTATAACCATGGAAAATATTCTAAATTAAATAATTAAATAAAATTTTCAAAAAAAATTAAAAAATAAAAGTTTCCCTCTTCTGGCAGGCAGGCAGGCTGTCTGTCTGTCTTCTTGGCTTTTGATTTAATCGGGCAGAATATGTTATATGGCTCTTTGCTGCCCTTGGGCAATTTTCTTGGCAAAGATATTTCCTCCTCCAGCTCATTTCACAGTTGAGGAAACTGAGGAAAACTGTGTGGCCTCAATTACAAACCTAGTAAATGTTGGAGGCTGGATTTGAACTGAGGTCTTCCTGACTGGGCCCCAGTGCAGTATCCACTCCGCTGCTTAGTTGCCCTGTCATATATTTGAGTCAAAATCAATCCATTTGATAGGTTTCAAGTGATAATACATGAACATGAATCATGTAACTATGGAAAAATATTTAAGAATGAATAAATTTTAAAAAATCAATTCCTTTGAATGACAGGACTGAATAGTGGGAAGAGCATTTAATTTGGAGATGAAATCTGGTCTCAGACACTAGTCACCTTTGTTTGACTTAGTTTAATCACTTAGTGCAGAGTTTGGCACTTAGTAGGTACTGAAACAGGCACTAGTCACCTTTGTTTGACTTAGTTTAATCACTTAGTGCAGAGTTTGGCACTTAGTAGGTACTGAACACATATTTCTTCCCTTTCTCAATCTTTAGCCTTGAAAATTTCCATGATACGTTTTTCTCAACAAACTTGAGCTCCAGATTTACAGTGAAATTAAATTAACTCATGTTAAAATATCTTCTTTTCCCCCTTTTTTAAAACCCTTATCTTCCTCCTAGAATCAATCCTAAGTATGGGTTCTCAGGCAGAAGGGCTAAGCAATGGGAGTTAAGTGCCTTTCCCAGGTTCACACAGCTAGTATGTGTCTGAGGCTAGATTTAAAATTTCTTGGGGAAAAAAGAATTCTCTACTATTGCTTCTTCATGATATCTTTCTGAGATAACAAGATTAGTAGAAATCTAATTTGAGCTTTTGAATAGGAAAATAGGATTATCTGTAGATTAGGTTATTGCTGTTGTCTTTTTTTTTTTCCAGAGGAACCCATGATAGGTATCCCAGGGATGTCTTGATTTTCTTGACTTTCAGGGAATTAGATTTAAGGGAAGCAGTTACAAAGTCATCAGCTTTACTGTCTCCAGTCATCCAAGTCCAGTGGTAGGGGGAAAGTCAGTATGCCCAATGATGTCACAGAATGCAGGAGATGACTTTGGCATCCTCCCTACCTGACCTAGCAGAGTGCCTGCTTCATCCTCATTGGAACAAATTGTTCTTATCTGCCCATTCCACTGGGGAAAGACGTTTTTGTGTAGACACTCCCCCAACTCACCAATGGTTTTGAGGCCTGCCAGTTTCTCCCAGCATGGTGTAGCCCATTTACGGAGACCCTTTATCAGTGTTACTGTTTCTCAAAGCCCCAGGTGAACCCCAGAGGCAGATGAACAGCCCCCAAAGGGGCTCAACAGGCCCTCACTCCTTGAGCGTACCTCTCTAGATTAGGTAGATTGTGCGAAAATGTGTCTTTATTAAAACAAAGTTCATGGAAACTCCTCAGTGCCCAAGACAGCTCAGTTTGTTACTGTTGCCTCCATTTTTTCTTTGCTTCTCCATTTCCCTCCGCCATTTTGTGGCTACTCTGTTTTTTTTGTTTATTTTTTTAATGTATTAATTGTTCTGCCATTTTTAGTCATGCCTGACTCTTCTGAACCTGTTTGGGGATTTCTTGGCAAAAATACTGTTGACCATTTCCTTCTCCGACTCATTTTACAGATGAGAAAAGAGGCCAACAGGGTTTGCCCAGCCTACAGCCAGATTTGAACCGAGGTCTTCCCAACTCCAGTTTTAAATATCTGTTCATCCTCTTCTTTCCTACTGATACTTCATTGATTGAGCACAGCTATTGAATTCCTCCAATTTCCCAGATTCTGGGGATTCCACATTGGCACTCTATCTGCTATGCTGTCCTCAGGAATTGTTACCTCATTGTTCCTGGGGTGTGGAAGCATCCAGAACTGTGCTTGTGTACCCAGGGCCCCCATGCCTGCCATGCTCTGCCCCCTCTTCTCCTGGTTTCCTTTCAAGGGTTAGGGTTAAAGTCCTTTCAAGAGTCCACACCAATGCCCCCTTGTTCAGGGGCTTTGGTTGGCCCTGTGTGTGTCTGTCTTTCTGTCTCTCCCTTTTTTTAATAATCCTAATTTTGGGAGGCAGCTGGGTAGCTCAGTGGATTGAGAGCCAGTCACATAGCCAGTCACCAAGATGGAAGGTAAGGGTTCAAAAAAAATAATCCTAATTTAAAAAAAACAAATTTTAATGATTTATATGGAGGCAGCTGGGTGGCTCAGCTGCCAGAGCACTGGGCTTCCCAACAGGGAGATGTTGTGTGTGACCCTGGGTGAGTCCCTTCTCCTTCATTCACTGGAGTTGGAAATGGCAAACCACTCCAGGATCTTTGCCAAGAAACCCCAATGGAAAGTGGTCACAACCAAACGGCTAATGATTACTATAAGTGCCCAATTATACATGGTCCAGAGATAGAGCATAGAACTTGTATTCAGAACCCCCAGCCTTTGTTTGTGACGTCTGCCTCTGAACCTCAGTCTTGCCATTTTTAAAATGGGGGAAATCCTGGCACTTTAATTATATTAATTACATATACTAATTATGCTAATTAATTATATAATTCAGTTAATGACATGTTCCTATGGAATATGTACTTATGAGTGACTTGCTGATGAGTTCAGCATTCTGGGTATTGGGGGGTAGTGGCTAGAAAGCTGGCCTCCTCAGAGCTCCTAAGACTTGAATTCAAACCCCATGACTACTTGTACAGGCTCGATTTTATAAGTCACTTTTATAACCTGTCAGAAGCCCAGTCAACTCTCTGACTTTAAAATATAGAACACATGCTATGATCCGGAGAGTTTCTACACAGGGAGTTCCCTATACCAATTAAATTACAATAAAAATCATGATGATAATTATTATGGATGTGGAATTGCAAGACATTTGCTTAACTCTTGTCTCTGCTCCTTTTAAGTAGTTAAGTGGAGTAGAGGTGAGAACTCTTGGAGTCAGGAAGACCTGGGTTCAGATGAACTGTATGACCCTAGGTAAGTCACTTAATGGCTACTTGCCTCTGTTTCCTCAATTGTAAAAAGGGGATAATAGTAATAATAGTACCTGCCTTCCAGAATTGATGTGAAGATCAAATGTGACAATTATAAAACATTTAGCACAATCTCTTCCTCTCTCCCTCTCTCTGTCTCTGTGTTTCTTTCTCTCTCTTCCTCCCTCCTTTCCTCTCTCTTTCTCTCTCTGTCTCTCTCCCTCCTTCCCTTTCTCTCTCTCTTCCTCTCTCCCTCTCCTCTTCTCCTTCCCTCCTTCTTTCCCTCCCTTCCTTTCTCTCTCTCTCTCTCTCTCTCCCTCTCATCTCCCTTCCTCCTTCTCTCACTCTCTGTTTTTCTCTCTATATTTTAAATAATATTTTATTTTTGTTTGGTGTTAAGTGACTTTCTCAGGGACACACAGCGAGAAAGTATAGTATCTGAGGCTATATTTGAACCCAGGGCTTTCTATCTCTAGGCCTGGCTCTTAATCCTACTGCCACTTTGCTGCCCTTGTCAAAAAGGCATTTTTTAAGCCCTTCCTACTTCATTCCAGGTACTACGTACCACCTCCTTTGTGTTTTTTTGTTTATTTAAGTTCAAACTGCTTCTCTTCTCTTTTATTTTAATTTAATTTATGTTTTATTTTATTCTACAGACTAGGACTCAATAAAGACAAAACATGTTCAATTAATATTTTATCATCAGCATTTCCAGATAAATGTTTCTGATCAAGTAGCAAATTCCCAATCAGTCCTTGGGAAGCCCATCCATGAAAGTTTGTGCTTTGTCCAGGCCCAGTTCCTCTGGGGTAGAAATTCCCCAATTCATCTAAATTCCTGGATAGCATATGGGTAGATTTCCTTATGAGATCCTGCTCCTGCTTTTGTCTTCCCGCATCTTCAGCATGTAGTACAGTGCCTGGAACATTTACATGACTGAATCAATGTGTGTGTCTCTGGATATTAAGATTATAGCAGTAGATAGACCTTTTTATTGGATTGACCTATACAAAACTGATCATTCCAAGTCCTTTAGGCCTGGTTCCAGAGTCACCTCTTTGGAATGAAGGGTGATGGCATCAGAGGATCCTCCTTGTATTAAAATAATCTTGGGCCAGGGCCTAGAGATGGGAAGTCCTGGGTTCAAATGTGACCTCAGATACTTCCTAGCTGTGTGACCCTGGGCAAGTCACTTGACCCCCCATTGCCTAGCCCTTACTGCCCTTCTGCCTTGGAACCAATACTTAGTATTGATTCTAAGACGGATGGTAAGGGTTTAAAAAATAAAATAAAATAATCTCGGGTATTTTGGGGTATCTGGGTGCCTTTGGCCTGAAGGGATAGAAGAAAGGTATTTGAGTTAGCCTAGAAGAGGCTAGAGCCCTCAGATCCAGCTTGTCCACCCTGTTGGCTCCTTCCCCAGACCCTTAAGTAGAGAGCACCTCCCTATAATTGAGGAGACCAATGCTGATTAAACAACCCCAAAACAAATTTAAAGTGCCTTTCTAACATTCTTAGTCTGGCTTTGGGGCCACTGGCTATCTGGGATGGAGTGGCTAGGAGCTCTGGAGGGAGCTTGAGGGCAAATAAGTAAAAGAAAAAACAGAATTTTGAGTGTGGAGAGAGCAGGGATGGGTGGGGGTGGGGATGTCTGGCTCATTGGGGTGAAGGCCTAACATCAGGATGGGGGTCTGTGTTTTAAAATTAGCTTCATTAGCTAAGAGTTTTTACAGCATAGTTTCTGAATAACTTCATTCATTTTTTTTTCTGTTCATTCATTGCTAAAGCCACCAAATGCCCTTCTTCCTCTTTCCCATATCTATATGTTGGATCCAGATTCCTGTGTCACATTGGAATGTGTCTGTCCTGGATCATATGATCTTCGCTTTAGTGCTGGAAGGGACTCTTAGAGGTCATTTCAGTCCAAGCCACTCCCCTGATACAGGAGGAATCTGAGGTCAAGAGTTGAGTCATTTCCTCAAGGTCATAGAGGCAGTAAAGAAAAGGCCTAGGCTTGATCCCTGGGCCTTCCCACACTCAGAATCCCATTTTTCTTTGGGCTTGGAGGAACTCCCGTGGGGTCCAGTAGGAAGAAACCTGGATCTGGGATCAGGGTTCTAGATCCAGCTTTGTGTCACTTAAGGCCTGCCATTTTCCCTCTGCGGGCCTCTGGTCAGATTTAAGGTCCCTTCCAGCTTTAGAGTACCATGGTTACATAAGAATGTGTGAGCTAAAAAAAGGCAGTAAATTGTACATATTCTTTGACCCAATGAATTCTACTACCCCCAAAGAGATAAGAGAGAGAGGAACAAAAGCTCCTGGGATCCGAATGACTCTTTTTATAGCGATAGAAAATAGGAAACTAAGGGGAGGTCTCTCAGTTGGAGAATGGATGAACAAATTGAGGTATACAAATAAAGTGGAATCCTTTTTTTTGCCATGAGAAATTATGAAAGAGATCATTTCAGTGATGCGTGGATGAAGCATTGACTATATATATATATATGTGAATAAAGAGAAACCCAGAAAGATTTGTATGAACTTGTGAGAATTTATTTTTCTATTATAATTCCTGCATTTTAGGAGAATTCCTGTGTATTTCTGGGTCTGGGATCTAGGTCAGAGATACCATCTAGTCAGCTGCTTTTTTTTTTTTTGCATTTTCTTTGTCCTTGGTAATCCTAAGGAATGTCTTCCTTTTTCACAGAATTTGGTTAATTGGTGAAGGGGAGAAGGGTTTTTTTCTAGCCTGTGTGGGATGGGATGAGGTGGATAGGTTGATGGACTACCTCTTCATTAGCACCAATTAAAGATATCTTGGGGTGTTCAAAGGAGGGGCTGAATAATGAACTTCTAAAAAAAAATTTATTGGGCTACCTGGCCTACCTCCCGTGGTCCCTGGTCCCTGAGAGAGCCATGGAGGTCTGTATCACTTTATTGGTTATGATGCTTGCCTAATCAATAAACTTATATTCTTACCCAAAATGAGTCCCTCTAGATAATTTTAACTGTATCAAACTGATAACATAATGAACTGAACCGAATCACAAGAACAACATATCTAAGAATAACAATATCGTAAAGACAGAACTTTGCTTCAGATCTCTAATATACGACGGACCATGATTCCAAAGGATTGCTGATGGTGGAAAAGAGGTGATGAATTCAAGAGGCATATTTTTGGACACAGCCAATGCTGAATTTGTTTTGCTTGTCTATGTGTATGTCAAAACTTCCCCCCCTAATTTGGGATGGGGAAGGAGGGAGAGAAAATAATGGCTTGTTAATTGAAAAATAAAATGGAAAAAAACAGGTAGGGCATTGCCTGGAGTTTGGAAATATTCACCATCTGTTGTCATTATAATGAGAATAAAGTAGATGGCCTTGCATTTGGAGTTAGGAATTAGGTTCTAATGCCACTTCCTATACTTTTTGGGTAAAGCAAGTCAATTAGTGACTTATATTCATTTGAAGTTAAGTGGAGATAATATGTGGACTCACTACTTGCAGCCCTTCCCTGAGTTGTTAGGAGGAAAATGTTAAGTGTTGTTTTGGGGGGGAAGCTAGGTGGCACAGTGGATAGAATACCAGGCCCTGAATCTGGAGAACCTACTTTTTGTTTGTTTGTTTGTGTGTGTTTTTTTCTCCAAATCTGACCTCAGTCACCTAAACCCCATTTACCTAGCCCATACCCTTCTGTCTTAGAGTTGTTACTGAAACAGAAGGGTAGAGATTTTTTTTTTTTACTAAAAAAAAAAAAGTGTTGTAAATGTGTTATTTACTACTGAGGGATCTAGCCAGCCCTCCTGTTTTTGCTTGGTTGGGCAGTTCATCTGCCTGAGAGTAATTCTAAAAGGCTTTCATTTCCAGCCCTTCTCTTCCAGCCTACGCCTTCCTCTTTGGAGGTTAGAACTCTAATCAATAGAGTGGATTAGGATGACAAGCAGATATCATTTGCTTATTCAGTGTAGGGGATAAATGTAGGTCACTCAGTGTTCACTTGAGTACACCTCCTCCCATCCCTGAGTGGTATTCTTAAGGGGAACTCCACTGGATGGATCCTAGGAGCAATAACATCAGTGCCTTTTAAGGATCCCAGAATCTTGTTTCAGACATTAAGTGATTTTTAAGCTTCCAGATATTCTGGTAAGTATGCAGTGGAGAAGAGGCTATGCTTTTGTAAAATAAGTATCACTATATAAAGAAAATATAAAAATAAATGTAAATATAAAAAGTAAAAGAAATATAAACACTTAAATAATATAAATGTATAAACAAATATAAACATAAAATTTTATAAAATTACAAATTGAAATTGTTTGTTAGAGGAAAGGATGATAGGAGCAAGGGAAGATGCTCCCATCTGTTTGAATGAATTTATCCCCATTTATCATGGGAACCTACTAGGTATAGCAACACAGTCCTGGGCACTCTGGGATTTTCTTTCTTTTTTTTAAAAAGTGGATCTTGGATTTTATCAATGAAGGCTGTCTTTTTATCAGTAGATCATGTGCAGCTCTTTTGCAATTTAGTCTTAGAGAGTGCAGCCTGGGGTAGGGAAAAGCTGCTCTGGTTAGAGATGGGGCTTCTTCCTGACTGTCTTCTTGACCTTGAGGCTCCCCTCCAGTGTGTCCCCCTTCCCTTTTCCTGAGGAATTCTAGAACCCTATTATAGTGACTTTTGAAGTTTACAAAGCCCCTTCCTCATAGGGACCCCCTTAGATTTTGGGCTGGTGTAAGTACTGTTACTCCTAATTGCTAGGGGCTCTAGATAACAAGAGGAAAAAATGAGGCAAGCTCTGCCCTCCAGGCACTTGTGACTTTTCCCTAGGTAGTCTTTAGTGGATTTAGGTGGAAGCTCTACTGCATCAGAGGATGGCTTCTTAGGAACAGTGGGTACTTGGAAGTGCCTTGATAGGTATATTATGTCATGCATTCCTGATTTGTCTGGGTGATGCTTTGACTACTTTGCACAGAATTTTGGGAATTTGTGGCCTTATGGCTTTTTTCCTCCCCTTTGCTGCTTTTTTTTTTTAACCCTTACCTTCTGTCTTGGAATCAATACTGTATATGGGTTCCAAGGCAGAAGAGCAGTAAGGGCTAGGCAGTGGGGTTAAGTGACTTGCCCAGGGTCACACACCTAGGAAAGTGTCTCAGGCCATTCCCCTTTGCTTTTAAGCACATTTAATTTGTAGGAGAAAAAAAATCAAGAGAACTACTATTCTCCGTTTTTTGTTTGGATTCTTTTAAAAATTAAAACTTCTTTTCGTGCATTCCCAGTATATTTCTGATATCCCAGCTGAGACTCCTGCTTCTTGTCCAGTGCGAAGGTGTCTAGAAATTGACCTGCAATTCTGAATGCAGCTGCTTGTGTGTGTGCATGTGAATCTTAGATAGTGACACAGAGAACCCCCCCCCCCCCATCCTTTCCTCACCTCCCCTTCTCCCTTTTAACCTCTCCTTGACTTTTGGGACTTCTTCCAAGTTTATTAATACTGAGTTGCCCTGTAGGCCTTGGATACAAGTGCTCATTTTCTGATGAGGGTTACTATTTATTTCTTGTCATTTAGACAGCATAGCAGTGTGCGGTTCCTACTGCTACTGCTAGTTAAGTGGAATTCTGAGGTCAGAGACAGGTGGGAGTTTGGAAGGCTGCCTTCCAGTGTCTGTGCACTGTTTCTTCTAGTTGTGACCTTGGGCAAGAGAGATGCACCTTGAATTCCAGAACTTTTTTTTTGTGGGGGGGGGAAGCAGGTGATGTTGTTAGGAATGAACTTTGCTTATAGGAGAAATGATAATAATTCCATTTTTTAAAGCATTTTAAGGTTTATGAATGACCCCCCCTCCCCGGGAAAAAAAACCCCACAACCAAACCAAACCTCACAATATTATGAAGTAGATGGTACATATTTTGAGACAATGTGGTATAGGGGGAAAATATTGAACTTGGCAACCATTTGGCATTGTGGGTTCAGATCCCACCTTTGATGCATATTGGCTATGTGATAAAGTAAGCTGCATCTTCAGGCTCAGTTTTCTTGTCTGTAAAATGGGAATAACAAGACTTGGACCATCTTGCCTGTTTTAAAGGATTGTTGTGAAGGAAGTGATTTGTAAACTTCCAAGGGCTATATAAAAGTATGTGTTGTCATTGAATATTATTATTAAAGCTAGAGGCTCAAGAAAGGGTCCTTGGTTGAACAGAGTTCCTTCACTTGGGTTTGTAAACTTACAATTTAAAATAAAAATATTTTATAAATTATATTTCACTATGATATATATTTCTGAGAAAGGGTCTGTAGGTTTTTACCAGAGGGGTCTTCTAAGACACACAAAAAGATGAGGGTGACATTTCAGTTGGGACTTGGCTAGATGAGTAGGAGCTGCTTCACTGTTCTAAGCAATAGTTTCTCCATCTGCATCTCTACTTAGAGAGAAAAATCTAGTATGTTTAGCTTTAATTAGGAAGCTCTTTTCTGGGATTGAATTTCCTTTGGGAAGAGTTCTCAGCAAAGAGTAGGAGATGCTACCATCTTTTTTCTTTTTCTTTTTTTTAAATCCTTACCTTCCATCTTGGAATTAATCTTGTATATTGGTTCCAAGGTAGAATAGAGGTAATGGCTGGGCAATAGGGATTAAGTGACTTGCCCAGGGTCACCCCATTGGGAAGTTTCAGGGGCCAGATTTGAACCCAGGCCACCCTGTCCTTATTCCTGGCTCCTGGCTCATTCATTTTTAACAGATCACAAAACAACAGTCCAGTTCAGTTCAGCAAACATCCAATTAGAGGCGGGGCTGGCTCTAGGATATTGATGCTCTGCCTGGCCCTCCATCTTTGCAACACCACATTTCCATAGGAGTCCCAGGCCTCTGCCATATACAGGCTGGTCAGGAGGTCCTTCCCCTCCTCTGGGCACGGTTCTTCTCCTTTGAGAGAAAGGGCCTTTCTCCCAGCGCCTTAGAGATGTCTGGAGACTGCCCTGGCTCTCTGCTTCACACCCTGGTCAGAGTTATCACCTTCTAACTGGACAGAGGAGCTGAGGCTCCAGGGAGAGGGGGAGGGAGCCAGCCTCCTCGCCTGGGGAGGGTTTGCTTGCTCTGCTCTTGGATATCCTCCTTTGAACTTAGCTGAGCCGCTTCCAAGACTTCTCATTGCTGGGTAGTTTGCACGTCAGGGTTTTGCTGCTCCTTCCAGGGCCTGCTCTGTGGAATTGGCAGCTCTCTTTATTTTACTTTATTTTTTTTCTTGGCACTTGAGATCCTTTGCTTTAGACCATGAATCTCAGGGGTCATTTCAGTCTAGTCCTCCCTCCACCAACATCTTGCCGTTTTTATGGCCTTTCACTTTTCATAAGCCTGTTTCAGAGGTGGATCCTGGTCATTCCCGGGCAGTGCCAGAATCCTATGGGAGGGGAGGAGGGGAGAGACATAAAAGGACCAACTTTGGACCTTCCTTTGCCACATAGAGACTTATATTTTCAGTCTCTGAATAATCTGCATCCTTCCTCTCCCTCAACAAGACTAGCTTCAAGGGACCGTAACAAAACCCTAACAGCTTCATAATTTTTAAAAATGCTTTCCATTTATCATTGTATTAATAAGTGTGGCTTCATTTTTTACAAGATTGCTTGCATCATTTATTTAAGTATCTTTTAGGTGCCAAGCTCTGTGCTGGTCAGATAGGGGGAGCGTAAACTTGGGGAGAGGTGGGGGGATTTATGGATCAAGAAAGGGACTTTATTGAGTAGAGGACATCACATATTCAGGTGTAGGCTTTGATAAATCATTTTGAAATGACTCTTTTTTTAAAGGCAAACAGGGTTTGGTGACTTGCCCAGGGGCACATAAGCAAGTAAGTGTCTGAAGTCAGATTTGAACTCAGATGCTAGCACTCTACCCTCTGTGCCACTTAGCTGCCTTAAATACTCCAGGGGAAGATGGTCCCTCAGAGCCAGTTATGATCTTGTCTCCTCTATAGCTACCTCCTCCTTTCAGCCCTTCCCTCTCCATTCTGCTCTTTCTGTGCTGGCTATTACTTTGGACAAGAGTTCATTCAGCAGAACCCACCACCCCACCTTCACTCTGAGGCTGCCCCAGCTGTGGCTGATGAGGAGGGCTCCTTCCATGACCATTTTATTTTTTAGTGGGAAGGAGGAGAGTGTTCATTATCCCAGGATGAGCAGGTATGGATAGATGGGTTACATCCCTCTTTGATTATTGCCTGTATTCTTGCCCCCTACCCTCTAAAAAAAGCTTTCCTATTTCCGTGGAGGGGAGAGTACTACTTTCTTTCTAGTTTCCTGCATTTTCAGCATCTTCATTATCCTTAACCCTTCACTCTTCAAGTGAGACTACTCTCTGCTAAAGTTTCCAGCTAGGGCAACTAGTTAGCACAGTGGATAGAGAGCCAGGTCTGGAGTTGGGAGGATGTGGGTTCAAGTGTGACCTCAGACCCTATTCAGTATGAAGGAGCCCTTCCCTGTGCCCACCATCGGGACCATTAAAGTAGCCTTGGAATTGGTCTTCCAGATTTGAGTCTTCTGCATCGGGAACGTGACTGCCAAAGAGGGTGCCTGAACTCTACTAGCTCACTTTTACTCTAGAATCTTTCCTATTTCTCTCATTCATTTATACTTTGTCTTTTAAGTATTTTAACAGAATAGCATATTAGATTGGAGGTGAGGGTTCAATCATATTTTATTGATAAGAGAGAGCCCTGTCCAGGAGTGTGGAACATTCTTCTAGTCAACTATCCATTTTACACATGAAGAAAGTCATCTGAGTCATAGGTAACATTCTCACCGATCTCTTCTCCTTGCTCCTTGTTTGAGCCTCAGTTTCCTCATCTTAAATAAATAAAAGGGTTTCATGAATGAATATCCTCTTAAGATTTGCCATCATAGGCTCTGGTGTTGATTTGTTTTGCCTGGCTTCAAGAAAGGGTTCTAATGGGAGTTGTGGTAGAGAACATTGGAAAATGACAATGGGAAAAAAAAACAAAGAACATCAATTAAACAGTATTCTTTGAAATACAACAACACATCTTCGCTGCATTGAGCAGATATTCCCTAAAATCATTTAGTAGTGTTGCTTTCTTTTGTTACATTCTCAGTCTGGGTTATTTTCTATTTGCAGTACTTCTCCAAAACACATGTACAAATTGTTCTGTCAGGATAGGTTTTCTTTTCTTTAGAATTGATGCTCAGTGTCAGTTCCAAGGGAGAAGAGCAGCAAGAGCTAGGCAAAGGGGGGTAAGTGGCTTATCTAGGGTCACCCATGTCTGAATTCAAATGTGAACCCTGGACTTGATATCTCCAGGCTTGGCGCTATCCATTGAGCAATCAAGCTGCCCCTAGAATCCTGTAGGTTATGTTTTCAGTAGTACAGAGATAGTACTACTAGACCTAACACATCACTTAAGTTTTATTGATACTTTCTCTTTTAAAAATGTTATTACACCAATATACTGCTTCTGTACCACTGTAATTAGCCTTGCAACAACATGTCAGTGAGTTGAGTAAGTTGTGTTTGAAAATGTATGTGGCAGATGCAGCCAGGTGGCTCAGTGGATCTAGAAGCAGGCCCAGAGATGGGAGCTCCTGGGTTCAAATTTGACCTCAGACACTTTGCTGTATAACCCTGGGCAAGTCACTTCACCCCCATTATCTACCTCTTGCTGCTCTTCTGCCTTGGAACCAATACACAGGATTGATTCTAAGACGGAAGGTAAAGGTTTTTTTTTTAAAAAAAGCATTTGTGATGTTCTGCTTCCATGATCCCTCCTTCCCTTTTTTTCATATTTTACTAACATGGTTCATTATTTATTATTATTTTACTTATGTGGTTGTTTATTACTTCTAATGAGACTCACTTAAGGGAAGTTAATTGCCACATAGCTAGTGACAAAAGACATTCCTATATTTATCCTTTTTATATGCATTTTTTATATTTTTGTAATTACATTTTTTTTTTCATCTAAATGTCTACAAGACATGTATTTTTAGTAGGAAAATCAAATAACCCATATGTCTGGATATTATCATTCCAGTATCTAGGCTATCACCAATAAAGAATTTTTGTGTAGAAGGGAAACTTGAGAGGAACTGAGCCAAATACAATAAGGATAATTTAGGCCAAGAACTACAAAGCACTATAGGATTAGCAGAATAATTGCTATGTATCACTCACCATAAAACTTTTTTTCCACCTTGCCTCAGTGTGCTCCTGGACTCATTGATGTGAATATTCCCTCTACTGGTCCAGATGGCCATCCACTCATGACTTTTCCCAAGATCTTCCACGTTTCCTTCATGGCCATATTGGCTTGTCAGATAGGTGTGAGGTGGCACCTTGGCCTTGTTTTAATTTGCATTTCTCTAATCAAGAGTGATTTAGAACATTTTTTTCATAGGATTATATTAATGGCTTTGATTTTTTTCATCCAAAAATTGCTATTTATATATCCTTTGACTATTTGTCAATTGGGGAATGGCTTGCAGGAAAAGGAGTTCTTGGGGGGTGTGTGTGTATGTGTGTGTGTGTGTGTGTCTGTCTGTCTGTGTGTGTCCCTTCTCAAAATAATATTTTAAGTAAATAAATGAATAAATAAAATAACAAAATAAATAAATAATACGGTGATAAAAATTGGAGAATGGCTTGCAGGAAAAGGAGTTCTTCGTGCATGTGTGTGTCCCTTCTCAAAATAATATTTTGAATAAATTAAATAAGAAAGTAAATAAGAAATAAAATGATAAATAAATGAAATATGAGAACACACAGGATTACAACATAATCTACTATTAAACTACAGATACCAAGATAAAGAAGTAGATAAACAGATATCAGATTAGGAACCCCTGCCAGAGAGGATCTACCCAGTGCAATAGAGACCATTCTCAGAGAATGTGGCCCTGTTCTCTTGTGTTCAGAATATCGGAGGTTAATGTGTGTAAATGGCCTTAAAGTCGGCCCTGTCTTCTTTTGCAGTAGAACTACACCACTCTGAAGGCTGCTTGGAATTTTTACCCTTTTTTTCATTTAATTAACTAAATTAATTATTCAATCAATTAAATAAATAAAATTTAAGAAATTTTTCCATGGTTACATAATTCATGTTCTTTCCCTTCCCCCCTCCCAGAGCCGACAAGTAATTCCACTGGGGTTTCATATGAATAAATATTGAATTCATAAGATCGTGTATCTAGAGTTGAAAGTGCCTTCCGACCATCTTGTCCAACCCTCTCATTTTATAATTGAAGAAACTGAGACCTAGGGCCATTAAAATATTTCACCAAGGTCAGGTAGTAAAGGAGAGTAGATTTTGAACTCAGGTCCTGTTGATCTCATGGACAATGTTTTTATTTGTGCCATGCTGGATATTAGCGAGCACTGATGAGGAGTGACTTCCGGAATCAGAAGGAAATGACTTCAAACCACTTTACACATTGCCGGTCATGAAACTTGGCATCTTCATCTCCTAAATGGGGATAACAAGAGCTGCCTCACTTGATTATGATAAGGCTCAAATGAACTAATTACTATATGTAAAACGCTTTGCAGACTTATTTATTTATTTGTTTGTAGACTTTAAAGAAGTAGAGGTATCCCTTCCGCATGGGAGGATTAGGGGCCCCATTCCCCCTCATTCTGGAAAATCTATAAACTTTTTGGGGTTTTGCCTTCTTTTAAAAATTTTTTTTTAACTTTTTGCTTTAAAAAAGAAATGGTGCCTATTTATGGTATTAGATAGAATAGGTTGATATTATGTAATACTATCCCTGTATTTTATGCATTTCTGAGTTTCTAAACTTTTTCCATGTCTTTGTCTGGCGTTTGTGTGTAGTCTGGCTTCCGAAAACTCATCCAAAATTCCCATTCTGAACGGCAATATATAGAAATGTGAAGGGAAAGGCACAATGTGGAAGGGAGAGCTATAGCTAGATGTGAGTCAGTTGATAGATGTGTTTAGGCTGCTCCTGTGTGTCTAGGCACTGTGCCACGCTCTGGGGGGTACCAAAAAGGGGCAAAAGGCAGTCCCTGCCCTCGAGGAGCTTACAAACGGTTGGGGGAGATAAGAAAGATAAATATATACAGAGCAAAAACGATACAGTAGGAAATAGTGGACAGAGGAAAGGCCCCGGAAGGAAGAGGGCTTGGGGAAGGCTTCCTTTTGGAGGTGAGATTTTAGTTGAGACCTAAGGAAGTCAGGGAAATCAGTAGTGAGAGCAAGGGCAGGAGAGCATCCCAGGCAGGGCAAAGAGCCAGAGAAAATGTCAGGTGCTGAGAGATGGAGTGTCTTGTTTGTGGAATAGCCAGGAGGCTGGGGTCACTGGATCAAAACACTGTAGATGAAATTATCTAAGAAAAATAATGATTTTTCCTCTATACACTGTCCCTGGTGAGGCGCCTATGGCCCTGTCTTTCCTTTAGCTCCCATTGGAATGCTTGTCCCCAATAATGGGGGCTGTAGGGCCTGGACAACGTCTTTGATGAACTGTTTTCCACATTTTTTCCCTTTTTGGAACAACCACCAGAAATACCAACAGGAATGACAGCAGCAAATAGGACATCTTCCAAACATGATAGCATGATTTTTTTTTTAAATTTTGGAAAATTAGGGGAAGGAGTAGTGGAAGGGAGGATAATTGAAGTTGATTGCTGCTTACCTAAACCATTGAACTTGGAAAACCCTCTTTGGAAAAATCCCTTTGCTTTAAAAAAAAAAAAGATTGATACTAAGCATGGAAGTAGCCTTCTATTTCTGGGTCAGTTTTTCACTTTTCATTGTCACTAATTTTTTTTATCTTTATTACTGCTTATGTCATAATTGTGAGCAAACCTCAGATTCTTTCCTGGTGAGATGGTAATTATACAATCTAGCTCACAGCGTTACTGTGAGGTTTAAAAGAAGTAATGTGAAAATTCTATGTAAATAGAAACTATTGAAAAGTAAGCTCTAAAATAGTAATCATTAATTTTTTTCATAATTTTGTTCATTTTCTGTGTATATTTATAGAACTGATTAAAAAAATATAGAACTACATCCAAGGAAACAAGAAGTCATTTTGGAATGGCTACTCTTTATTTCTGTGATGCTCTAATTCCTCAAGATTGGGGAGGGGGGGGGGGACTTTTCTTTTTGGAATGCCTTCAGTGCTTTTGAGATTTTGAATTTCCTCCATTGGTGACTTTTTAGCCAAAAGTCATATGGAGTCAAGTCTGGTAAGTGAGCTGATGGGGAAATAAAATGTGACTCCTTAAATATTGGGGTGTTTTGACACAGCAATGCTTTTTTTTTTCCCGTTAGAGACAGAATTTAATTGGGATATGGGGGAAGAAGCTACTAGATAAGGAAATAATTTTAATGTAAAAATAAAAGACATCTAGAAGTTTTACTTAATATTAAATTTTACTTATTATTATTAAATATTAAAATCTTACCTAAAATAAACAAATTAGCTGTGACTATAAAGAAATGAGTCTGGGGATAGGTAGGTAGCTCAGTGGATTAAGACCCAGGCCTAGAGATGTGAGGTCTTGGATTCAAATGATACACTTCCTAGTTGTGTGATCCTGGGCAAGTCACTTTGCCTACTTGGAACCAATACACAGTATTGATTCTAAGATGAAATGTAAAGAGTTTTTTTTAAAAAAGAGAGAAATGAGACTAATTTCTTGAGTTGCTCCTCAGGAAATACTCAGATACATATTCCAAAATGTTTGGAGTAATGTCAACATTACGGTATGAATGTTTAACTTCCTGAGGTAGACCTGCTTTGAGAGACAATATTTTTTTCCTTTTTAGTTATATTATGGCATGTTTCATGTCTAAAAGCTAGTACACTGGCCCTTAATTTGACAAGATCTAAGTTTGAATTCTGGTTTCTTAACTCACTATCCATTTTGCATATCTTTGAATAAATCACTTTAATTTTCTAGTCCTTAGGGTCCCCATATGTAAAATGGGAAAGAAATGAGATTTTCATAATACTTAACTTTCAGAATTACTGTGAGAATCAACCATGATAATGGATAGACAGAGCGCTCTGTTATGATATCTTTTTTATTATTATAGTGCAAGCTCTTATTATAATAAAAACAAATCAATGATGTTACCTTTTTTAAAATAAAAAAACCTGTTACTTTTTGTGTTACCAGGCTCACCAGCAGGGTTTTTTAAAAAGCAAAAAATGCTTCTTTTCTTTTCTTTTTTTTTTTAACATGTATTGGTTCCAAGGCAGAAGAATGGTAAGGGCAAGGCAAAGGGGGTTAAGTGACTTGTCCAAGAGCATACATCTAGGAAGTGTTTGAGACCTCTTGTCTCTCCACTGAGCCACCTAGCTGCCCTTAAAAAACTCTTACTTTCTGTGTTAGTAACTCTTAAATCTAAAGGGTAAGGGCTAGGTCAAGAGTTAAGTGACTTCCCCAGGAAAGTGTTTGAAGTCAGATTTGAACCTAAGTCTGGTTTTCTCTCTACTTGTGCCACCTGATACATTTGAGTAATGGATCTAGTGGTTACAGTAATGTAAATGGAATGAATCACTACAAAACTATGGAAGATGAATGTAAAATTGAAAAGAAGAAACTTGACCCTAAGGAAGAGAAATCAAGAAGATTCACATTCTTTCCTCAGGTGTTCTACAGGTGTGCAACATATAATTAATATTTTTTCAATGATTTGATCAACTTTAGTGATTTTTGTCTCTTTTAAAAAATATATTTGTTATAAGGGATGCCTTTGGTTGGGAAGAGATATAGGAGGAAATCAGGTCAATGCAGAAACAAAAGATATCATTAAAAATCTTTTTAAAGAAATGTTTAAAATGTCAGTAAAATGAATGTAAAAAATACAAATTTAAAAAATGATCAAGCCGAAGGCCTTGTCCCTTTTAGCCGAGGATTCTAGGGGTCATGTGATTCAGAGCTGGAATGTGCACCTGACGGAGCATCTTTCATTGCAGACCCTACATTAGATCACTTTAGGTGGCACTGACAGGAGAATCCCACATCTCCAAGGTAAGGAAGTGAACCTGAGCCCTGTCAGAATTCTCCCCATAGGTGCTTTGGCCCAGGGAAGCTGAAGCTTGTGAAGTCAGAGGATCCCGGCCCTTGCCCAGGTTCCCTCTGATGAGCTGTCAGCCCGGCCTACGTGCCTCATGGCTGCCAGCCCGTAAACCTCAGGAAAGAGAAAGGAGCAGTGTGACCATCCAGAGGATATTCTGGAGCTCTTGATAATCAAATCCCATTGTAAAAGTCCTGTTTGAGTTACAGTTTTTTAATCTTTGTTCCAGTGGAAAACTTTTACAGGCTGTCCCAAGCAAATCCTAAATCCTGTTTGTAACACAGAGGGCCTTAAAATAGCCCGGGATGCTGGAAGAGGGGTCTCCAGAGGGAAAAGAGAAATGTGGAAACAATACCTAGTGCGGTCTGGTGGCACAGACCTCTGTCCCCCTCCTCCCCCGGTGAATCTGGCGCCCTCAGATAGCGCCGCTTCCTCAGGGAGGCACGGGTCCCACAATAAACCAGCCGCCACGAGGAGGGGAGGCTCCCGGCTGCCCGTTCCACATGTCGGGCCTGCTCCATGCCCGAGCCCTGCCTCAAACCTTATTAGGCCAGACTGGGTTAGAGGAGTCGCCACTGAGGAGGGCCTCCGTGGGGCTTGTACAGGGTCGGATGTTGGAGAGGGCTCCAGGGCCCCAGAGGGGGAGCTTCCCTCCATGCTCCCTTTTGAGGCCCAGCAGGCCAGGCCCTACCTGCAGAAACAATGTCTTGGGAGTGACAATTGTGTTTAGGGGGCTGTAATAACAAAACGGAAAGAGATGACTCTTTGAGGCCAGGAGGCCAATGTTCTAGAGAAGCATTTTTCAGTGTGATGCCAGGAAAATCTGCCTAGAAATTAAGATTTGGTCAAAGTGTCCTACATGCCCTACATGATAGCACGTGTATAACCTATATCAAATTGCTTACTGTCTTGGGTTAGGAGGAGGGAAAAGAGAGAATTTGGAACTCAAAATGTGAGAAAATAAATGTTAAAAATTGCTTTTACATGCATGTAATAGGGAAAAACAAAAGTGGGAGGTGCTGCTTGGAGATGTAAGGTATTTTTAATCTTCAGTTTCACAGTTGTAAAGGACTTCTGAGACCCTCTAATCTTAATGTGAATTCATGTAGAAATGTTTCTATTTAAATTAGAATGACAAATGAATAAAAGAATATTATATTTAAATTCATTTAAAATTTCAAATGTTACTTCAGTATGATTATTTTTCTTTGTAATGTTCTGCATTTTATTTTATTCATTACTGCATAAAATTATTCTGAAGAGTCTATAGACTTGACCAGGCTGTCAAAAGATAGATCATGCCACAAAAAAAAGTTCCTAATTCTAATCCAGTCTCCCTAATTTTATAGAAGATGAAACTGGAGTACGGGAACATTAGATAACGTACTTAGGGTCCCACAGCTAATATCTAGTTGTCGCTGCTTTATGTAAGGATTAAAATATTAAAGGGCTGGACTAAATTTTTAAGAGTGTGGTCGCCATACCTAAGGATAAATGGGGTATATATGCTTCTGGTGATTAAATCTAAAAATGGCCAGGGGGGAGTTAATCCCATCTTCACATTTTTAAGCCCCCCAAATTATCCTTTAATTATTAGCCACTAATAATAATAATAATAATAACAATAAATCACAATTTGGTAGTGTCTTTGGTTTGAAGGACAGAGGAGCATAGAAAGAATTCTGAACTTGGAGGCTGGCTTGTTGGTGTGGGTTTTAAAATTAATAATCAGTAACAAAATATTATATTTTATAAGGTTTTATTAATAATAACTAAAACAAAAGAACTGCCTGACTTCAGCCCAGTCGCAGGTCCAAGAGAGGAAGAGGGAGGAGTTACAACCACTTAGATACAATCACGCAGGAAAAGGGAATTTTGGGAAATATTAAGGGACTTCTGGGGAATAAAATCCAAAGGCTCAAAATCTCTATTTATACAGAGACCTTGCTCCATCCATCTTTTTTTCCCTCCCCAGTCAAGGTTATGGTCTACACCATGCCATTCACTGATGTATTATTTGATGTTTCATGTACTTGCTTCTTTCTTCATCCACTAGAGGGTCAAGGCCTTAAATTTAGTGGAAGCCAACAAACTTAACAAACAAATGATAAATGACCTTTTTCCTTCTTTAGATAATTTCCCTGTTTTCTGGTTTGGAGTCTAGTTTGGGGCAGCAGATGCTGGGGCTAGGTAACCCCTGAGTTCCATCAAACTAGAATCTGTGGCTCCTGATTCCATTGAATTGTCTAGAGTAACTGGGCCTATACAGTTGCTGGTGGTTAGTAGTTGCCTATTGATTGATGAATACAAGTTCTTTATACTCACTGCCCAGTTTTAGAGTCAGTCACCCCAGATTTGAATCCTGGCTCTGACGCTTTGTAGCTTTGTGGCCCACAGCAACCACCTTTCTGAGTCTCAGTTTCTTAATGGGGAAGTGGAGTCCCTAAGAGTCACTGCATTATTTTCCTCCCTGGGCTGTGGTGAGGAGAGTATTTTGTGAACCTTGAAAGTGTTAGAGAAATGTGAGTCTTTGCCATCATCATGATTTATTTTTGGCCTCCCCTCTGAAGATGTGGAAACTTGTGGAAAGGTGATGTTGGCTGTGGCTGAATTATTGATGTTGCTTCTGCATTATTGAAGGGATTTATTTGCATTATTTAGCTGAATTATGGCATTTGTGATAAGTGGGAGAGACACCTGGCTAGAGCGGTCCTGATTTCAGTCTTAGTAAATAGACCTGAAATAATAAGAGAATCCAGCTGCCTTTTATTTCCCCGTCTGAATTCCATGAAGATGGACGAGCCTAAACTGATGACCTACTGCTACCTCTTCCCTTCTTTCTCATTTTTCTGTAGAAAACATTGTTAATGTAAATGTTTTATTGGGGCTTCTTTATGTCTCTGTCACTACCCATCCCCTCCTGTATTCTCCAAAAAATACTTTTGAAGAAGGCAGGAATCTTGTGATAGATGATGGACAGGAATTAGAGAAAGGGATAGGAAAGTAATCTAATGGGGAACTGTACAAGCAACAGAGTGAAATGTGAATAATGAAAAAATATGTGTTTTTTAAATTTATTTTTTATTTTTTTAAACATTATTTTATTTGGTCATTTTCACACATTATTCATTGGAAACAGATAATTTTCTTTTCCTCCCTCCCTCTCATAGCTGACGCGCAATTCCACTGGGTATCACATGTTTCCTTGATTCAAACCCATTTCTATGTTGTTGGTATTTGCACTAGAGTGTTCATTTAGAGTCTCTCCTCAGTCATGTCCCCTCAACCGCTGTAGTCAAGCAATTGCTTTTCCTCAGTGTTTTTACTCCCACAATTTGTCCTCTGCTTGTGGATAGTGTTTTTTTCTTCTAGATCCCTGCAGAATGTTCAGGGACGTTGTGTTGACACTAATGGAGAAGTCCATTATGTTCCATTGTACCATAGTGTTTCAGTCTCTCTGTACAATATTTTCCTGGTTCTGCTCCTTTTGCTCTGCATGATTTCCTGGAGGTTGTTCCAGTCTCCATGGAATTCCTCCACTTTATTATTCCTTTGAGCACAATAGTATTCCATCACCAACATATACCACAGTTTGTTCGGGCATCCCCTCATTTTCCAGTTTTTGGCCACCACAAAGAGCGCAGCTATGAATATTCTTGTACAAGTCTTTTTCCCCATTATCTCTTTGGGGTACAAATCTAGCAGTGCTATGGCTGGATCAAAGGTCAGACAGTCTTTTATCACCCTTTGGGCATAGTTCCAAATTGCCCTCCAGAATGGTTGGATCAATTCACAACTCCACTAGCAATGAATTAATGTCCCTACTTTGCCACATCCCCTCCAGCATTCACTACTTTCCTTTGCTGTCATGTTAGCCAATCTGCTAAGTGTGAGGTGATACCTCAGAGTTGTTTTGATTTGCATCTGTCTGATTATCAGAGATTTAGAGCACTTTTTCATGTGCTTATTAATAGTTTTGATTTCTTTGGCTGAAAACTGCCTGTTCACGTCCCTTGCCCATTTATCAATTGGAGAATGGCTTGATTTTTTTGTATAATTGATTTAGCTCTTTATAAATTTGAATAATTAGGTTTTTGTTATGAAGATTGTTTCCCAATTTGTTGCTTCCCTTCTCATTTTGGTTACATTGGTTTTGTTTGTACAAAAACTTTTTAATTTGATGTAGTCAAAATTATTTATTTTGCATTTTGTGACTATGTCTTGCTTGGTTTTAAAGTCTTTCCCTTCTCAAAGGTCTGACATGTATGCTATTCTGTGTTCACCTAATTTACTTATAGTTTCCTTCTTTATGTTCAAGTCATTCACCCATTCTGAGTTTTATCTTGGTGTAGGGTGTGAGGTGTTGATCCAAACCTAATCTCTCCCACACTGCCGTCCAGTTTTCCCAGCAGTTTTTGTCAAATAGTGGGGTTTTGTCTCAGAAGCTGGGATCTTTGGGTTTGTCATAGACTGTCTTGCTGAGGTCACTTACCCCAAGTCTATTCCACTGATCCTCCTTTCTGTCTCTTAGCCAGTACCAAATTGTTTTGATGACCACTGGTTTGTAATATAGTTTGAGATCTGGGACTGCAAGGCCACCTTCCTTTGTTTTTTTTTTTTCATTATTTCCCTGGATATCCTTGATCTTTTGTTCTTCCAAATGAACTTTGTTATGTTTTTTTTCTGAATCAGTAAAAAAAAAAATTTGGAAGTTCCATGGGTATGGCACTAAATAGATAAATAAGTTTGGGTAGGATGGTCATTTTTATTATATTGGCTCATCCTACCCATGAGCAGTTAATGTTTTTCCAATTGCTCAGGTCTAGTTTTAGTTGTGTGGAGAGTGTTTTGTAGTTGTGTTCATATAGTTCCTGTGTTTGTCCCGGGAGATAGATTCCTAAGTATTTTATTTTGTCTAAGGTGATTTTGAATGGGATTTCTCTTTCTAGTTCTTGCTGCTGAGCTGTGTTGGAAATATATAGAAAAGCTGATGATTTATGTGGGTTTATTTTGTATCCTGCAACTTTGCTAAAGTTGATTATTTTGACTAGCTTTTTGGTTGATTCTCTAGGATTCTTTAAGTAGACCATCATATCATCCACAAAGAGCGATAACTTGGCCGCCTCCTCCTTGCCTATTTTAATGCCTTTGATTTCTTTTTCTTCTCTAATCGCTACTGCTAGTGTTTCTAATACAATGTCAAATAATAGAGGTGATAATGGGCATCCTTGTTTCACTCCTGATCTTAATGGGAATGGATTTAGTTTATCCCCATTGCAGATGATATTAGTTGAGGGTTTTAGATATATACTGTTTATTATTTTTAGGAACGACCCTTCTATTCCTATGCTTTCTAGTGTTTTTAATAGGAATGGGTGTTTTATCAAAGGCTTTTTCTGCCTCTATTGAGATAATCATGTGATTTTTGTTGGCTTGCTTGTTGATATGGTCAATTATGTGGATGGTTTTCCTAATTTTGAACCAGCCCTGCATTCTTGGTATAAATCCTACTTGATCATAGTGAATGACCCTTCGGATCACTTACTGGAGTCTTTTTGCTAGCATCCTATTTAAGATTTTTGCATCTATGTTCATTAGAACTATGTTCTGTAGTTATATGTTTTTTTTTTAAACCCTTACCTTCTGTCTTTAAATCAATGCCATGTATTGGTTCCAAGGCAGAAGAGAATGGTAAGGGTTAGGCATTGGGGGTCAAGTGACTTGCCCAGGGTCACATAGCTGGGAAGTGTCTGAGGCCAGATTTGAACCTAGGACCTCCCGTCTCTAGGCCTGGGTCTCAGTCCACTGAGCTACCCAGCTGCCCCCTGAAAAAAATATTTATTAAACAATGACTGTGCCGAAAAAGACAGCATGATATAGGGAGCGGGTGGTGGAACCCAGAACCTCCACGTTCCAGCGCTGCCTCTGATACATATACTGGCTATGTTACCCTTGGCAAGGGCTTTGTGCCCACTAAATTGTGCTAACTTGTAGTTTTCCTTATTGGGGAGTTATTTATATCAGTGGAAATTGAGGGAGTGGCCATCAATTGGGGCATGGTTAAACAAGTGGTGCTGTTTAATTGTGATTGAATACTAGTGCTCTGCAAAAAATGATGAATAAGTTAATTAAAAAAAATATGGAGGGGGTCAGCTAAGTGTCTTAGTAGTTGGAGAGCCAGGCCTAGAGACAGGAATTCCTGGATTCAAATATAGCCTCATACTTCCTAGTTGTGTGACCCTGGGCAAGTCACTTAACCCCCATTACCTAGCCCTTACCACTCTTCTGCCTTGGAACCAGTATGTAGTATTGAGCCTAAGATGGAAGGTGAAGGTTTAAAAAAATAAAAACAAAAAACATGGAAAGACGTGAAATTAGAAAAGTATGATGAACAGAATCAAAAGAATATGATATATAACAAGAGAAATACTGTTTGAAGAATAGCTTGCTCCAAAGAAAGGACTGATAAATTGAAACAAGCAAGATATAGTTTGTATATTATATGTAATATATTACTGTTACAAGGGAATCACTTTAAAAGACTGATATATATTAATTTAAGGTCGCCAAGGAATTCAGCTATGTAATTCCTAAATGAAAAACTCAAGTCAGCAGTCAACCTTTTATGGAGTTTAATTACAATAGGAGGAAGAAAGGAATTAGAGAGAGAGAGAGAGAGAGAGAAAAAGGGAGAGAAGGGAATAGGGCTTAAATACCCCTTCTGTTTAGGCTGGGCCAAAAGGCCCAAGCCCTTAGATAGCTGGGGCAAAGAAAAGAGATCAGTCCCTATTACTCACGTGTCCAAAATGGAGAAACAGTCTCAGGGGCCCCCACCTTCAGCTTCCTTCAGAGCAAGCTTCTCAGAGTACACTGCCACCACTCCGACCAACTCTTCAACCACCCCGAGTCTTCAGACCCCCCTGATCTTTAAGGAAACCATCCAAGTTCCCTCCCCTCCTTTCTCACATCTACCAATCACCTGTCCATCAATTTCCCTGTGCCAATGGAGGCTCTAGCTTAACCCAGGACCGCCCAGAGACTTTGCACATGTCTGTTGAAGGTCATATTTTCAAATGATTAAATCTTTGCTCCTTTGCTATAGCCCTTTCTAAATCCTGTTAACCTGAGTAGGGTAGAGATTGGAATAATTAAATTTTGATCTAGGCTGCAGCCCTTACTCAATCCTGTTAGGATTGAATAGGGTGGAGATTGATTCCAAGTATCTCCATTGTATCAATTCTAAAATCAATCATGACTCAAAGAAATTCCTGTTCTATGCTTAAGCATAGGTCAAAGTCCTTCCATTGTTCAGCAAAAGGTTTCTGTCCTAAAGTAATCTTAAGAAGGAAAGAGGAGGAACCTCCCATGCCAATGGGGTTCACATTCCTATAGTCAAGACCCACTATCAATAGGAAATTTTTCAAGTATGAAATTTCCCAATGGTGAAATTTCCAACATATATAAGTCTAAGGAATTTTGAGGTTTACATTACCCATATATTAGGAAGTGTCTGAGGTCAGATTTGAACCTAGGTCATCCTGACTCCAGGCCTGATTCTCTTATCTGCTGTGTTACCCAGCTGCCCCAGATCATGCCTATTTATTACAAAATAGTTTTGTTTTCCTCTCAAATTGCAATGGAATAGAAGGTAGAAAAAAATAATTTGCATTAATTATTTTTTTTTTTTTAAGAAAAGATAGTTACATTTTTCTGTATCTCAGTTTTGTCGTCTGTGAAATTGTGATTGCCTTGTTTACCTCCCAGAGAGCTATTGGAAGACTCTTAGGAAAAAGTATAGTGGATTTATTCATTCATTTATTTATTTATTTATTCAAGGGCAGAGTTTAGATAATTAAAAATGACACCAGGGAGAGAGGCCTGATCTAGATTTATACAGGAGTGTATGAGAGCAGGGTGCCACTCTGACACAAGGGGTGTCCCTGTGCTGGATTAGGCCAGGGCAGGGGAAACTAGAAGTAAACTCTGGGCAGCTCTGTTTTGTTTATTTACCGGACAGCTCAGGAATATTTTTAACCTGTCAAGGCCTCTCCATAGTTGGGGGTCAAAGCTGTAGCCTGCCAGTTTTCTAAAAATATTTTCTGAGCCCCAGGAGCAGTCTGGATCAGGCCTAGAGGCTGCCGAACAGCTCAAGGCCAAGCGATTAAGGAGGACTCCATGGTTTGAGCGTCCAGGTTTCAGTACATAGTGTTCAGAGGAGCAGAGGTTGAAGGACTGGTTTTATATCAGATAAAAGGCAAGGTCTCTATGTAGAGATTGAAATATTCTCTGTGTATTTGAGGTCACTGTCATTTAAAAGTAGGTAAGGAGACAAAAAGAAGAAAAAATAGTGGGTCTATTTATGTAGGAAATTTATTGATGACATGCTCTTTTTAAATGTACATTTTCCACAGAATTATAGAGTAACTGGTTGGGAAAAGGACTTGGAAGATGGTCTAGTCCATTGATGGCAAACCTTTTAAAGACCAAGTGCCCAAACCCTTACACCACATGTGAGGCCCCATTACCCCACACAAGGGAGGGAGGAAGCATTCCCATTGGGCTGCTAGGTGAGGGGGCAGGTGAATGGGAGCAATGGGAGAAATGTCCTTAGGCACAGTGGAGAGGGGGAGGGGAGCAGCTCCCTCTGGCATGTGCCAGCATGGATACCATAGGCTCACCAACACAGGTCTAATCGTTGTGCACATGGGAAATGGAGGTCCAGAGATGTAACTATTAATACGAATGATACTCCTCCTCCACTTACCATCACCAGTAATCTTACATTTCTGAGTGCTACTTATGGACAAGTGCCTTGCTATAAAAGAATACTTTGGGTGGCATCTTGATGGTTCAGTGGATTGAGAGCCAGGCCTACAGATGGGAGGTCCTGGATTCAAATGTGGCCTCAGACCCTTCCTAGCTCTGTGACCCTAGGCAACTCACTTACCTGCCATTGCTTAGCCCTCTTCTGCCTTAGAACCAATACACAGTATTGATTCTAAGACTGAAAGTAAGGGTTAAAAATATATATATGTATATTTTTTTCCTAAATGCAAATGTATGACACCCCCCCCCCCCCAAAAAAAAAAAGTTGTATTAACAAAGGCTAACTATCTCCTTTCCCAGGCTGGTTTATACACATCATTTTCAAGTTTTCAATTTTTTACAATAATTATACTTTTATGGGATGATTTTTGTGTAGGTTTGCTACGGGCAAAGAATTTACTACCTTGTGGCCAGTTAATTTTTCTGAACCTAGCTAGGCTGGTTCAAACCCAAATCTATCTTCCTTTCTATCTTGGTAGAAGTCAATTGCATATACTCTGTTGGCTCAGCTTTTGAGAACCTAGATTCTCTGAATTTCCAGATACAGAAATTGAGGCTCAAAGAGCTAGTGGTCTTTCCAGAAGTGCACAGTCGGTAGCAGAATGGGGATATGAACATTGGCCTTTTGGCTTCAAAACCATTGTATTCTGCTGTTCATTGCACCAGTCTCCTTCTGGTTCCTAGTCCATACACAACATCCTATTTTCAGACTATGAATGTTCACACTGGCTCTACCTTGTACCTGAGACCATCTTTTTCCTCTTCTCCATATCTTTGCTTCCCTGGTTTCTAAGTCTCAGCTGATTGTCCTACCTTCTGCAAGAGGACATTTCTAGGCCTCCTTCCTTAATCTTAATGCCTTTCCTCTAAGACTAACTCCAGTTTTTCAAGTCTGTATCTTTGTGCATTAGCCTGGGAGCTCCTTGAGAGCAGGAACTGTCCTTTGTCATCTCTGGGGGGTCAGCATTGTGCCTGGCACAGGGGAGGCACTGGATAAATGTTGGTTGATTTTACTTGACATTAGAGTAGTCCCGTGAAGTAATTCAGTACCATGGTTAGTTTTATGCCTGCTTTTCAGATAGGGAAACCGAGTTTAGGAGGATCAAGTAATTTTCCCAAAATCATACAGTTCATGCATGAGGCAGGAGTCTAGCCCAGATCTCTCCTGACTTCTTTCCACTTTTTTTTCCATATAATTTACAGCTTGTAAATTCCTTGAGAGTAGACTGAAACTGGGCCCTTTGTAACTTCCCTGCACAATAGGTGCTTAATAAATAGTTGGTGTCTTTATATGAAAATTTGATATGCTCCAAATTGACACCAGGTTTGCATTTTCTGTGAGTCTGGGGGATCCTTGCCCATACTTCCATACAATTAAATTTTTTTTTTAAGTCCTGAGTCCTTTTCTTGTGTTTTTTTTGTTTTGTTTTTAAATATGATTTCTAGTATTGTTATTCTGTTTCATTTGGGTCATTTTATTAGCAACCCTGGCTTCAGTTTATTCTCCCTAGGTGAGTCAGATTGACTCATGGTCCTAATCTCTCTTCTTACATCTCCAGCGAACTTTTAGGACATTTCAAACTGAAAGTCTTATCGACTCCCCAAAGGGAACTCTTGTTTCCTTTAACACCTGCCCCATTTCCCAGTTTCTCTATTCCTGTCCAGAGGACTGCTGGGACCCTCCTGGACCAGCTGAGCTCCCAACTCAGCCACCTGTCATCCATGACCCCTCTCCTCTTTCCTCTTCCTCCCAGTAAGGCCCCCTGGAAGTGCCCTTTCTTTCTGCTGCCACCTGGTTCAGACCCTCATCTCTCACTCCTCCTGACTCTGCCATGCACTCCTGGCTGGCCTCCCTGCCTCCAGGCCCCTTCCTCCAAATTGATCCTCTTCTCTCAGCTTCTGATTGGTCTTTCTTCTCCCCCATTTAGGAAACCACAGTGGTTCCCTGTGACCTCTGAGATCAAATAGAAAACCCCTGTTTGGCCTTCAAAGGCCTTTCTAACCAGGCTCCTATTGTCCAGGTGTCTTCTTTTTTAAAAACCTTTACTTTCTATCTTAAAATCAAAATGAGGTATCCATTCCAAGGCAGAAGAGCGGTAAGGGCTAGGCAATGGGGGTTGAGTGACTTGCCCAGGGTCACCTAGCTAGGAAGTGCCTGAGGCAGGATTTGAACCCAGGACCTCCAGGCGTGGCTCTCCATCTACTGAGCCACTTAGTACCACCCACCCCAGTTTTCTTACTTCTTGTTCCCCTCCAGATTCTCTGTGGTATAGGGACTCTGGCCTCCTTGCTGTTTCTCACACATGATGCTCCATCTTCTGACTGGGAGGGTTTCCAGTGGCTGTCCCACACACCTGGAACATGCTCCTGCTTCATGTGCAACTCCTGACTCCCCGAGCTGTTCTCAAGTTTCACTAAAACCTCTGCCCTTGCCAGTCCTCCTCTATCTTCCACTTTGCCTCTGAGGCTGCCCCCAATTTATTCTCCATCTGTCTCGTTTGTACATAATTGTTTACATGTTGTCTCCCCTATTAGACAGTGAACTCTTGAGCAGGGTGTTTATTTGTATTTCTATGTTACAGTGATTGATGCATAGTAGGGGCTTCATAAATTCTATTTGACTGACTGATAAAAAGCCCTACTTAGATGTGAGTTATTAACGCTGACAAAACATTTGTATTTCTGTCTTGGAGTTTCAGGAGCAAGCACACTGACTTGGATAATTACTCAGAAATTATGTTTCATTTGCATCTGATCGCAGATAGCAATTTTAGCTTCTTGGTTTCTGAGGTGATTGAAGACAACCACAGTATTCGGAAATGTGCTGTTTGTTATCAAAAGGCCATTCCGGGAGGCAGCCAGATGGCTCAGTGGATTGAGGGGAGGGCCTGGGTTCAAATTTGGCTTCAGACACTTCCTAGCTTGTGTGACCCTGGGTAAATTAACTCCCATTGCCTAACCCTTATTGATCCCAAGATAGAAGGTAAGGGTTAAAAAAAAAAAAAGCCATTCTGTCCCAAAGATATTCTTGAGTACCTACTATTAATTGTACAAGATCTACATTCAAGAGGATGAGGCTTCAAATTTGTTCTCAGACATTTCCTGCTGTATGTCCTGGGCAGATCATTTAACCTGATTTCCTAGCCCTTATCACTCTTCTGTTTTAGAATTAATACTAAAACAGAAGGTATAGTTGTGGGGGGTTTTGACATTTAAAGTTATTTATTAGATTTTATTTTTTAAATGTTTTCTCTTTATTTTATTTTAATAACAAATTTCCACATTAAGTTTTCCAAGGTTCCATGATTCATGTTGCCTCCCTCCTTTTTTCCCTCCCTTCCCTGGAGCTGACAAGCAATTCAATCTGGGCTATGCATGTATTATCACTCAAAACTTATTTCCATGTGATTCATGTTTATAAGTGAATAATCTTATAAAGCCAAAATGGGCTTAAAAAATTACATTCAAAGGACATGTAGATCATTAAGCCCAGTAACTAATTAGAAATTCAGTTCTGGTTGGCTGTAGTGAGATGTTTCATCTTGGGCAGGTCCCTTAGAGTTCTTGTGCCTTAGTTTCTCCCTTAGCTGCTTCAATTGGAATAATGATTGTGGGGAAAAGCCTTCTGGTTAGAAATAAATCTGGGTTTAACTAGTGTGCCATCCTAGATTGTAAGTCATTCAAGTAATGAATAAGTGAATAATTATTGAGCATCTACGATGTGCAAGAAACTGTGTTAGACATTGTGGGGGAGACAATGAAGTATAATTATGATTGATATTTAATTGGCACTTGATAAGCAGCCTGGTTTGGTAGAGAGAAAACAGGCTCTCTGAGTCAGAATCTAGACTTGAATTTAAGTTCTCCCTCTGATTCATAGTGGCCCAGTGTCCTACCAGTCATATAATTAGTGACCCAGACAACTTTCTCACAGTGCAAATTACAGAACCAGTCCTTCTATCCACTGGCAGAGTAGTTTCCACACTGGCATCTCCTTCTGTCAGTATTACAGATGCAGTTTAAAAAAAACAAAGCCAAAAAGTTGAGATGGAATTCAGAATTTTTCAGTCCTTTCTTCTAATCTCTTTCCAGGCTGGTTCTCCTGATTTCAAGCCTGGCATGCCTTCTTCTATGCCATATATGGATAGCATTCTTTCTTACAGTCTAATTTAGTTGACCAGTCCCAAACATCTTGGCAATTAAATAATGCCAGAGTGTGGAGGGGCAATGGCAGAGTTGCCACAAGGGTCATACCTGCTGGAGCGGAGGAGGATGGGGAGTTTGCCCATGACTTGAGGGGAAGTGAGCTGGCCATACTTTGGGGTTTGGATGGGATGGGAGAGAATATGAAGAATGACATCCAGAAAGGAAACATAAACGAGGTGGCTAGAATAGTGGTTTTTCTGTATGGGAGCCGTGGGAAAATAGCTGGAAGGCTAGACTGGGAGACCAAGATGGGGGACCTTGAATTTCAGGGTAAAGAGTGGACTTCTTCACCCGATGTTAATGGATTTCTGACTCTACTTTTCTCTTGATAGAAATCTCCCCGAGTTTCCATGGCCAAAATGCTCATCACCTGTTAGCCAACTTTCTGTGAATGTAACCAGGCTGGTCTTAGGATGATGAAGGTCATTCATTACTGGGCCCTAATTTGAAGTTTGTCCAGCTTGGTGTAGGACCTGTCAGAGCTTGTACCCTAGAGCTTAGAGGGTTGCGGATTACCTCCTTGCCTGATGAGGCATCAGAGTAGGGGAAAAGAGCCTCAGAAACAGAAACCATGATTACTATTTTAGAAATAGCCTTTAAATAGGATTTTATTTTATTTTTAAGTTAAAAAAAATTTTTTTTTTTAATTTAAGAGAGCACCAGGGCAGACTAAGCATAATGTGACAGCTGGAATGCAAGTTCCTTCCCCTCCTCCCTGGGCCTGTATAAAATGATGAGGTTGGACCAGTTGACCTCTCAGCTTCTGCCAGTTTCTAAATCTGTGAGCCTCTGAGGTCGCAGATGTTATTTTAAAAGGGCAGCGGTTACCTTTTTCATGTCCTGGCTTTTTCAAGGTACCCAGCCGGCGGCGGGAGGCTAAGCCTCTGGTTCCCTGGTGTGTACTGAGCACTCCCTCTGAAGGGAGAGAGCCGGGAAGCATCCTGACTATTTCCTCTCCGTCTGGGTCCATTCCCAGCCTTCCTGCTTTCATGAGTGCAGGGGGGAGGCAGGGGAGATGACACAGGACGGACCCGATGCCAGGATGCGAACACAATTTCCCTTGCTCCATCGTTGTCAGCCTTCCAGGATGACCTCACTTGGGTCTGAGCCTTTTGTTTGTTTTGGAGGTTCTGAGAAGTCCATCACGTGGCTTTCACGGGTTTCCTCGTCATCCTTGGTGAAGGGCCACAGATGCCAGCCACGTGAGTAGCCCCTGAGCTGGGGCACTCGGAAACATTCCCCAGCCATGAGGCTCTGGGCAGAGGTGGAAGAAGGGGGTGGCGGGAGAAAAAGTGGGAAACGGAGGGAAAATCGCTTTCATTCCTCCCAGCTGACTAAGATTGGCCTGGGAGTCCATCCTGGCAGGGACTTTTCCTGGAGGAAGAGGGGGCTGGACTGGGGGGAGGGGGGGGCTGAATCAGGCTTGTGACAACTTGCCATTTCTAATCCCACTTTAAAGAGAATCACCGGAAGAGAAAGGTCTGAGTCAGAATCCACGAAAACACTGAGCACATTTGTCTGCCTTCATGTTCCCTGCTGACTAATGCTACCCAGAATGTTAGTGAGACACACAGTGCTCTCTGTGTGTGCTGGGTCACAGAGGGAAAATGTGACACTTTTTTTTCCTCTTGAGTCTTTAAAATCATTCGAGGGCATGACCCTGTGTCCCATTTACCACCCCCACCCCACCCCCCACCCGGTTTTATTTCTTCCCCATCCTGTCCATTTGCTGAGACTTAGAGGATTACACATCCCTCGGGGACACATGCCACATTCCTTCTAGCCTTAGCTTGTCTTGCAGCATCCTCAGGGTCTCTTTGAAAATTAGTGTCCAGCTATAGAGCTCAGACCGATGGACTGGACGGGAAAGGAGCCAGGCCAGGCCAGGCCAGCGGTTAAACAGGCTTTTAGTCTGAGTAGTGACTTGGTATGGAGGAGGGAGGGGAGTAAACCAAGAATGTTCCCAGGAAAGAACTGGGCAGAACTACCAGGCAGAGAAGAGTCATCTTCCTGAGCAAAGGATAATCTTAGAAACAAGATTTTTACTTAAAAGTTAGGGCTCTTTGGGATTCAAAGCAATGATGGGGGGTTGGGGAGAGTCTGTGGATAGATAAACAGCCCCATTCACCTTTACTTTCTGTCCTAGTAAGGACTCTAAGACTGGAGGGAAAGGGCTAGGCCAATGGGTTAAATGACTTGTGCTGGGTCACACAGGGAGGAAGTGCCCGAGGCTAGATTTGAACCTTGGTCCTCCTGCCTGGCACTCTTATCTGTGGAGCCCCTAGATGCCCCCACTTTAAAAAATGTCTCATTAAAAAAAGTTTTGATTTCTATTCAGTGTTCCATATTTGTGGATCTTCCCCTTTTCACAGGATTGGAGGTCGGGAAGGAATCTCCTCTGTCAGAACAGCATTGGTTATTATAATTTCATTTTATTTCTTTGATGCCATTTCCATTTATTTTTTTAATTCATTGTATATATTTTCCCTACTCAATTTATATCACATTGTGTCAGTTCATAAAAATCTTCCCATGTTTCCTTGTTTTTCATCAGGGTGACTTTTTTCTGGAGCACAGTAATTTTTCCATATTATTTATTTACTTAGGTAATTACCACAGGACAAATAGATCCAGAGATTAAAATGGTCACATAGGTCACAAGGTTACCTAGATAATATTTATCAATTCCCATACCTCCAAATTTCCACTTGACTGTCATTTCCTAATAAAAACAGTATTCCTTCATCAGTTAACTAAGGCATCAGATTAAAGTTAAGATAATCAAGTCTATTAATTTGCAGATCACTGATTGACTTTAGCTTTGGGTGAATATTATTCATAGTGGCTCTTCTTTTCTTAACTACAGCCTAGATAGGGTTTAGCATACCCTGAAAGGAAGGAAGCTCTTTCAAGTCAGACTAGTTGTAATAGAAAGAATTCTGGGATTGGAAATAGACCAAAGATTGGGATTTGAAATCTATATGGGGGCGTGGCTTAGAGCTGATCAGGAAGTGAGATGGAGACCCAGATAGAAGCAAGATAAGCGTAAAGCCCAGCAGTCATGGAAGTATTGTTGCTGGCCTGAGTGGGGAGAAGGAAGATCCAGAGATGACCTACCACTGAAAGAAGGGCTTAAAGTGTATAACATTTTCTTATAAATGTCAACCGAAGGTTATTTTATTGCCCTTTTCAAGCCCAAAGAGGACAAATGACTTAGGAAAAAGTCTGGGTTGATCTATTGTAAAGAGCTGACCAATGATAAAGAATGCTACTTACCTCTTGACTGAGAGGCTCTGATCTTACATACAAAATGAGGGACAACTAGGTAGTACAGGGGACAGAGCCAGGCCTGGAGTTGGGAGGACCTAGGTTCAAATTTGACTTCAGATGTTTCTTTGCCCCTGGGCAAGTCACTTAACCCTAATTACCTAAACTTTGCTGCCTTAGAATTTATACTAAGAAGGTAAGGGCTTAAAAGGGGGAAGGAAAAAAAATCTGTGTGTTTATGAATACACATAATGAACAGGTCTTTGGATGTGGGTAATGTGGCAACTTTGGAATAAGCTTTATAATTTATAATAATGCTTATATAATTGAAAATAATTCATTTGGAAGCATAAATTGTTAAAGCTGTGAGAGATCTTAGGATACCCAATTCAGCACACATTTATTAAGAATCTGCTTTGTAGAAGTTGCTGCATTGCATACTATGGTTATGCTAAGACAAAAGGACAGACTACCTATCCCCAAACTGTTATATCTAGGATATGTAAAAGGATTGTAGAATATTAATGTGTTAAGAGTTGAAAGAGTCTTTAGAACTTATTGATCAATAACCATTTATTTAAGCACTTATTAATTGCCAACTCATTCCTAGTAAAATCCCTTCATCTTACAGAAAGGGAAACTGAAGAGGTTTTTATTGATTATAACTAGCTTTGGATCTGAAGAGATAAAACTGAGAAGTCTCAGGGCCGTTGAGTTTCTGCCAAAGAATTGGGGGCATTAGGGGTGATCAGTAGGTGATTCAGTGGATTGAGAGCCAGACCTAGAGATGGTCTTGGAACCACTGCATAGTATTGATTCTAAGATGGCAGTTTAGGGTTAAAAAAAAAAAGAGTAGGTATCTTCTTGGGGATAGAAAGGATGAGGATGGAGAATTCAAAGATTCTGTATTCCCTTACCATGTTGAAATGTGTATTGTGTGATAAGTTATAATTTTTACTTATATGGAAACAAGTTAGTATCTGTTATTAAAACCAAGGATGAATAATATATATATATGAGGTGTCTTGCTGATAAGGCAAATATGTTTTAGAATAAGTATATGATGAATGAATTTGAGGGATAGTATGGTATAGATCAGGGTTCTAATCTCAATTTAGGTCACTTATTTGACTTTTCTGGGCCCCAGCCTCCTCTTTTATAAAATAAAGACTGGATTACCTTTTCCTGGATGAATTTTCTTAATTAGTTTTTTCCATTATAAACCATTTAGTTTTTTCTCCTTCTAACCTTACTCTAAAATTCCCACATTGACCATGTCCAAAAATGTATTCCTCATTTTACATATTAGACCATAGCCTAGCCTCTCTGTGAGAAGTGTGTAGAATTCTTCATCATTGGTCCTATCAATATAAAATTTTTATGTACCAGATGGAGCACTAAGGATATAAGAAGAGTCAAAGGAGAATCTTTGTCCTCAAGAAGCTTACAGCCTAATGGAGGAGACAACAAGCAAACCAATATGTACAACCAGCTATATGCAGAATAAAGAGGAAATAATGAATGGGGGGAATGCCCTACAATTATGAGGAGTTGGGAAGGACTTCCTGTAGAAGGTGGAATTTTAGTTGGGGTTCAAAGGAAGCCAAGGAGGTCAGTAGTTGGAGTGTTCTAGGCATTGAGGACAGCCAAAGAAAATGCTGTCCAGAGCTGAGAGATGGACTGTCTTGTTCAGTGGCTGGAAGAAAGAGTACTTGTAGTAGAGGTGTAAAGTGTAAGAAGCCTGGAAAGGTTAGGAGGAAGCTAGGTAATAAAAGGCTTTGAATTCCAGAGCTTTTCAAATTTGATCTTAAAGATGAGTGGGACCCATTGGAATTCTAGAATTGTTACTGATCTTTATGTTAATCATATTGTTTGTCTTTGCAGTGTTGATGTTATAAACTGTTCTTTTGGTTTTGTTCAAGTCTTTCACCCTCCCGTTAACCCAAATTTATCTTCCTAGATGTCTTTGAAACTGTCCTTTTCCTTATTTCTTATAGTGTGTCAGCATGGAATCTAGAAATCCCTAAAAGTGTAGTTTAGGGGGATTTGGTGACCCCCAGTTTATTTAGTTTGGAGGTAGAAACCCCAGGTTTGATCTTGTCACATGAGAGTTCCTCCCTGAGTGAAAGCCCTACCTTCACTGATCTCAGACTAACAATAGATTTTAAGATTTGGCGCCCTAAGTAGCCATCAGTCTTCCTAGAGGAAGATCCCAGATCCCATCCATCCTCAAAAGGAGGGTGTGATATACTGGGAGAGGCTTCTGGAGACCTAGAGAGTCACTTGACATCTTAAAAGTCTATTGTTAGTCTGAGATCAGTGAAGTAAGACTTTCCCTCAGGGAGGAACTCTGTTGTGACAAGGTCAAACCTGGGGTTTCTGCCTCCAAACTAAATAAACTGGGGATCACCAAATCCCTCTAAACTACAAGTTTGAGGACTTCTAGATTCCACATTGTCAAGTGCAATAATATTCCATTACATTCATAGACTATAATTGGTTCAACCAGTCCTTAGTTGTTGGGCATCTCCTTAGATTTCAGTTCATTTGCCACCACAAAAAAGAATTGCTCTAAATATTTTTGTACCAAGGACCATTGCCTCTTTCTTCATCATGGTGGAGGGAATTTTGACATTGATGCACAAATGAAATCAAAATTATGTACCAAAAAAAATATCCACACACTTATAAAAAAGAAGTGGATTGGGGGCAGCTGGGTAGCTCAGTGGATTGAGAACCAGGCCTAGAGACAAGAGGTCCTAGGTTCAAATCTGGCCTCAGACACTTCCCAACTGTGTGACCCTGGGCAAGTCACTTGACCCCCATTGCCTAGCCCTTACCACTCTTCTGCCTTGGAGCCAATACACAGTATTGACTCTAAGATGGAAGGTAAGGGTAAAAAAAAAAAGAAGTGGATTGGGAAGTATGGCAAAATGGGCTCATAGTTGAACCTGGAGTCAAAAACTAGTTAACTGATCTTGGGGGAAGTCGGTTATCCTATCTTAGATTTTCAGTTCCCTAATCTTATTGTTTGAAGCTCTCTTTGATGGAGTTGTCTGTTGAGTAAAGTGCTTTCTCAACAAATTCAAAGCTCTTATTATTTTTTTTCCCTTAAGATTGGACCTGGGGGCAGCTGGGTAGCTCAGTGGATTAAGAGCCAGTCCTAGAGACGGGAGGTCCTAGGTTCAAATCTGGCCTCAGCCACTTCCTAGCTGTGTGACCTTGGGCAAGTCACTTAACCCCCATTGCCTAGCCCTTACCACTCTTCTGCCTTGGAGCCAATACACATTATTGACTCCAAGACGAAAGGTAAGGGTTTAAAAAAAAAAAAAAGATTGGACCTATGGTTTCTTATTATAGAGAATTCCCAGATGAGGAAAGCCCCTCTCCCAATGCAATAGTCGTAGAAATTTGCCTTGATTACTGAGTATTTGTGACTTGCCCAAGGTCACACAATCAATATGTATCTAAGGTAGGGTTCCATAACACAGGCCCTTGGGGTTTTGAGGCTGACTTCTATCCACTCCCACATAAATAGCTTGTTCCTGGGTATTCTGAGTGAATACTAGTAATCCTGGTTTGGTTGAAACCTAAAGATACTTATGTTACTATGGAAACAATTAAGCTGTCCTATATTCTACATTATGTGATCCTCCTGCAGGGTTGAGGAATAGGAAGCATTGGCTATAACTAGGACATCTGAATACAGTTTCTTTGGGCAAACTAAGAAATGAGAATAGAATTTTTGTTTCTAATAAGTAGGCATTTGAAATTTTCAATTGGTTGTGTTTTGAAGGAAAGGTTTAATGAAAGGCCAGTGAATGTTCATCCTTAGTTTTCTTTTAAAAACAAGAATAAAACCATTACCGTCTCTCTTAGAATCAGCATTGGGTATTGGTTTCCTAGGCAGAAAAACAGTAAGGGATAGGGAATGGAAATTAAGTGACCTGGCCAGGGTGGCCCAACTAGGAAATATTTTAGATTTGAACCCAGGAGCTGCCATCTCTGATTCTGGCTCTCTATCCACTGAGCCACCCAGCTTCCCCACATCCTAAGTTGTTTTATTTATTTATTTTTAAACCCTTACCTTCGGTCTTGTAGCCAAGACAGAGGAGTGGGTAAGGGCTAGGCAGTGGGGGTTAAGTGACTTGCCCAGGATCACACAGCTGGGAAGTGTCTGAGGCCAAATTTGAACCCAGGACCTCCTGTCTCAAAGCTTGGCTGTAAATACACTGAGCCACCTTTAAAGAGAATCAGTAACGTCTTGAGGGTGATGTCTTGACTTTCAGTGAAATTAATTTAAGTGAGACAGAATTGCCAAAAGTCATCAGCCTCTCTCTTAGAGTCATTGAAGTTTAGTGGCAAGACAAAGATCAGGATGTGTGGTGATGACCTGGGATGTGGTGGATGACCCTGCTTCTAGGAGACTCAGCTGAGAGTAAGGTGTAGGAGGAACACCCAAGAGAGATGAAAAGGGGCTATTCTTCCCTGAATACCCCAAGGCCTGACTCTGGGCCCTCCTCCCTACTTTTTGCAATTTTTGAATACAGCCTGTGGAAGAGGGCTTTTAGTTAGAGCACTTAATGAATGTTAGACCCAGTGCTAAGTCCCAGTACAAGATAAGAGAAGGCTCTGCTATCATAGTTCCAAATGGTTGAAATCAGAAGAATACTCATGGACTATAAGGAGGCTGCTTCTCATTCTCTCCCCAGGATGCGATAATATATGTGTAAAAATGCTTTGCAAACCGTAAACACTAAATAAAGATAAGCTATTTATTGTTATTTCTTTTACAATTGTTCTTTCGCAGCTAACATCCTTTATTTCAGTTTGCCTGTATAGTTCCTTATAGGCTAATGTTGCAGCCTCTGACACTTAACCTTGTATCTTTCCATTGCCCTGTAAATTACTATGATGGCTAATGCTTTGAGACCTTCTTACTCCAATTTTGCAGATGAACAGATGGAGGCTCACTAAGGACTAGACCACGGCCCTGTGGTACAAGAGTGTTAGAGGTGAGATTTGAAACCAGAGAGTCTCCCTATGTGGATGGGAGAGAGAGACAGACAGACAGACAGACAGATAGACAGAGACAGAGAGAGAGACGCACCAACTGGCCGATTGACTGACCTTTGGTAGTTTGGTGAAGCTTATTCCTCAGAATGTTTGTTGCCTACATACATGATGGAAGGAAATGCTATTGCCATTCAGAGGATAATGAAAATAAAGATGTCAGTCTGGACACCACCCTCCCCTCTGTGTTTCCCCCCTCCCCCTCCCCAGTCTGTCTTCACTGGCTTTTCTGGGCATTGAGTGTTCCAGGGAGGGAAGCATTTTCTTTAATATATGCCTTTCTTTTGAAGGTTCTATTCCTCTGGGTGTGGTCTGAAGGAAGAATAAAGCTTCTTTACTGGCTTATCTGTGACATAATGCACCATGAATAAGTCAGCTTATTTATTGGTCCTGTAACTGGCAGCCAGCTGCAAAGGGAAGCTGTGGGCCTACCTAAGGTAGCCAGGAGGAGTCATGTGCCGGGAAGGTTAAGTTACTGGAATCCACCAGGTAGAGCCATTAAAAGGAAATAATTTGGCTCCCTTGGGTAACCTGGCACCGGAGAAGAGCCGGTTTTAGCAGGAGAAGGCAGTGCCTTAGGAAATGAGGTTGGCTGAGTCCATGGAGAATTGATTCTCAGTGACTAGCGCTGGGGTGCAGTGTGGGTCTGGGAACCCAGAGAGAGCTGCTGGCTAGAGGTGTTTCTTTAAGGAATAAATGGTTCTGAGCGTTACCTCTTGTTGATTAACTTTCAGTCCAGGAAACAGGACTTGAAATTTAAAGTCTGAACACAGATCGACCCCACTCTCCTGCAAAGAAATATACTGGCTTTGGAAATCGAGACTCCTGAGAGGAGGGTTGAAAATAGTTTGGAGCTTTTGGTTCTTTTCCAGACTCTACCATTAACTACTTGTATGAGTCTCATTTTCCTCATATGAAATAATATATGTGAAAATATATACATGCTCTACATGTAGAAGCTATTATTATCATTATTCAAGAAAGCTTTGCCTTTTCTCTCCAAGTTGTAGCCTTTTAAGGACAGAGATTAATATCTTAGATGCCATAGAGTATTTCAGCTAAAGGGCCCTTACTGATCTTCTAGTCTAACCCTTTCGTTTTGCTAAAGAGGAACCTGAAGACCCCAAGAGGTTACTTGAAGCAAATCTAGGTCATGTGGTTGGTTTGAGTTGATAATATAACTAAAGTGTCCTCACTCTTAAAACCATTTCCCATTCCACTGCAAATATGCATTTTCTATTATTTTGCCCTTATTTGCTCTTTCCAGAATGCCCCAAGTGTTTCTGGCACTCAATCTGTCTTTGTTTGATGACTTACTGTAAAGGGTATGAATTTAGAGATACTGGAATGGATAGAGGTGTCTCCTTCTCCCCCTTGTGATACAAAGGCTCCTTCATATCTACTTGAATAATAAATATGGGGACTAGTCCTTTCCTGCTTTCCGGGACCTTACAATGTAGTATGGGGAGATAAGATACAACATACATAGACTCATACTGAATTTCCCCTTCACCACGTATTATGATTTAAGTTCAAACTCTAGAAACTTTCCTTAGCTCTTTCTATGTTAACCTTAATATTGAAAGTTTAAAGAAAACAGAGCATGATTATTGTCATATTGGATTATCCTCTTCTTTTTATCCATTATTAGAGATTGAACTTTAAAAAAAAAAGAAAATTCAACAAGCAAGATCTAGAAACAACTGTTCATAGTACTTCAGTGTCTAAGAACACAGGTGGTTAAAGAAGGTACTGCCATTTGGTGGAAAAATTTGGATGATAAGATTTATTGTTTTGTCTATTATCTATACTTTCAGAGTGATGGAGATAATACTGGTAATTCAGATTGGTCTTAAAAGAGTGGTGGTGTTATAGGTCTTGTTTAGTTTTTATTTGGAAAGCTGGTTGTTAGACTTTACCAGTGCATCCCCCATTCAGACCACCATTTTGTGCCTCTTAGCACAGTGTATTCTAAATAAAGCATGTAAATACAAAATGTGGAAAAGAGTAGAGGTTTGATGTTTCACAGTTATTGATGATATTGGATAGAATCAGTGAACCAGAAGTATTTATTAAGTACCCACTATGTCTAGGTGTTGGAGTTCATTGTTCAGACATTCAGTTTTGTCTGACTCTTCTTGACCCTATGAACCAGCTGATTTTCTTGGCAAGGATACTGGAGTAGTTTGCCATTTCCTTCTCTGGTAGATCCTTTTGTCAGGCAATCAGAGATTAAGTGACTTGCCCAGGGCCACATAACTAGGAAGTGTCTGTGGTAGGATTTGAACTGAAGTTTTACTGACTCTGGGCCAAGTACTCTAGCACCTAGCTGGAGATAGGAAAACAAAAACAGAGCAATCCTTGCCCTCCAAGAACTTACATTTGGTGGGTAAACACTAGTAGCTGAGAGAGGGAGTGGGGAAGACCTCACTGGGGTGAGAGTTGGGGATGGAGAAGAGCTTGAGTTCAACTTAGAAGGAAATTAGGGTTTTCCAGGCAGGGGAAACAGCCTATGCAAGGACTTCTAAATGAAAGATGGAATATCATTTTATAAGGAATGGCAAGACTAACTGGGCTGGATTGTAGACTACCTAAAGGACAGTGGTGCATAACAGGTCTGGCTTTCTAGCTATTTGGAGGGCAGCTGGGTAGCACAATAGTAGTCTGTGGACCTTGGCATCAGAAAGAATCTCAGACTCAGACAGTAACTGCAATCTTGGATGAGGGACTCCTGAGTGTCAGTTTTCTCATCAGTAAAAGGGAGGAATAACAACACTTCATAGAGTTGTTATAAGAATCAAACGAGATAATATACAAAGGCAGTTGAAAACCTCAAAGTGCCTCTATTGTGCCACCCAGCTGCCCTCCAAATAGCTAGAAAGCTAGACCTGTTATACACTGTTGTCCTTTAGGTATTCTACGATCCAGCCCAGTTAGTCTCGCCATTCCTTACAAAATGATATTCCATTTATATAAATTACTATTTTGAGGCCATGTTGTCTGGATCTTTAAATGCCCACAGAGGAGGTTATGTTTGATTCTGGGGGTAATGGGGAAACCACTGGAATTTATTGAGCTTTATAAGGGAGTGCTATTGTCAAATTTGTGTTTTAGCAAAAAAAAAACATTTGGTGCAGATGTGTGAGAAGATGGATTAGAGAGATTGAGGCTTGAAATTGGAAGACTCAGTTTGGGGGATATTACAGTAACTCATGAAGGGAAATGATAATGAGTGCTTAAATTGGGAGAGATTGGCAATGTGAGTAGAAAATTGTCAAACAATATGGACACAAAATCAGTCAGATTGGCAATGTAGTGAGGAGAATCAAAGATCATCCTAAATTTGGAGACCTAAAAGGTGATGGCATCCTCATCAGAAATAGTGAAAAGACCATAAAAGACAAAATTGGGGGTAGGGTGGTATTGATGCAATGATTTCACTGTGTTGCAAACTCTGAAGGAATAAAGTCTTTCTACTAAAGTAGATATGAACCTCCTCTGTTTAACTTCCAATCTTAGAAAAGTTACCTAGTCTACCAAGAGGTTAATTCACTTGCCCTGGGTCTTATACAGCCAGGAGTCAGGAAGAACTCGAACTCAGATCTTTATGACTCTGAGGGAAGAGTCAGTTACTTTGTTTATTTTTAAACCCTTACCTTTTGTCTTAGAATGGATACTAAATATCATTTCTAAGGCAGAAGAGTGGTATGGGCTAGGCAACTGGAGTTAAATGACTTGCCCAGAGTCACAAAGTTAGGGAGTGTCTGAAGTCATATTTGAATCCCAGACCTCCTGACTCCAGGCTTGGCTCTCTTATCCACTGAGTCACCTAGCTTCCCCCAAGTAATTTATTAAAAAAAAAAAAGATGATATCGATCATATAAAATTAAAAATATTTTGCCCAGGTAAAACCAGTTCAATGAAGATTAAATTATTCTTTAGACAGTACCTCCAAGGAAAATACTACCTAGTAGTCATTCACTTCTGTTGCCTCCAGCAATTCCCTGCTGCAATTCTGTGTAGTAATTTTCAATATTACTATTATCTTATACCTTAAGTATGGGTATATTTCTAGCTTCTGTAGAGGTGTTAGACATGTGCCCGAATGCTATTTGTGTGTGGGTGCAACCTGAACCAGTTTCAAACAATATTGGGAAATATTTAATAAAATAAATACAAATGTGATGGAACATAGATAATGTTAATATGTGGTTTTCTACATCAATAATGCCTGAACAGGAATCACTCAATCAATAAATATTTATTAAGCATCTGTTATATGTCAGGCATTCTTTATAGTTTAGTGGCCCCATTTCTATTTGAGTTTGACATTACTCCTTTTGAGAACTTAATTCCCACTGGCGGTACCCTATAACACGTAATAATAATCATAATGACAACAATTACTAGAATTTTTATAGTATTGTAGGCTTTAGCTTTATAGAGAATTTATAAATACATTACTGAATTTGATTATGTAAGGTAATCATGTAAAAATACATTGTTTTTGGCATATCAAAGAATCAGGATTTGATGGCTCTGCTATAATAACTTGGTGTCTGGGCAAATCTGAGCCTTAGTTTACATTTATAAAATTGTGATAATAATACCAACTCTCAACACAGAGGTGTAATGTCATAGATGAACTGACAAATGAGGTCATAGATCATAGCTTGAAAGGAATGTTAGAGATCACTCCATTCATCTCCATTTTAGAGAAAAGTTATGTGACTTACCCAGAGTCATACAGGCAGAATAGGTACCTAAGCTGGGATTTGAACCCAAGTCCTCTCTGACTCCAAATTCAATGCTCTTTCTTCAATACCTAGAAACTACTTGAATGGTAGGTACCTCAGAAAAGAAGAGTTGGTTTTTCTTATATAGCTTTTTCTTATATAGCTGACTCTTAGTATTGACTAACTAGAACTTTTGGTGTCCCAAGTCTCTGTCCTTCATCTGATAGTTTGTATTTGGGACTTGTTGCCCTAAAGGAACTTGAAATCTTGCTTGGTGAGGATTAGTTGAGGGAACTGCTCTTTATCTTGGACAAGATGTCTCTTCTGCCTTGAAACTGATATTTAGTATCAGTTCTAAGGCAGAAGGTAAGGATTAAAAAAAAGATGACTCTAGGTTCATTTTTAGGAAGACCCTTATACTTGTTAGATCATTTATCTTAATAGTGAATTCCTATCCTTCAGGAAAAGTTGGACTTCAAGCAGAAGCTCGAAGTCCTCTTGTCAGAGATTTTAAAGACAGCTAGGTGGATGGTAGGTATGAAATGATGGATTTGGAGTCTGGATAACCTGAGTTCAAATCCTGGCTGATTGGAAATTATTTAACCTCTCAGCTTTAATTTCCTTATCTGTAAAATGAGGGAAAAAATAATAGTACTTATCTCACAGTTATTGTGAGTCTCAACTCAGACTGTATGTAAAGTGTTCTGCAGACCTTTAAAGTGCTATATAAATACCAGATATTGTTATGTTGTGGAGAGATTCTTGTACTCAGCAGGAGATGGAATGAAAGTTTATGGTCATGAGACTTGGAGCTGGTGAGAGCATGTAGTCCAAACCCTTTACATAAGGAAACTGAGGTTCTTTGAGATGAAATGATTTGTTCTCTCTATACTTGTAATAAAGTACCAGAGCCTTGATTCAAACCTAGGTCCTCTGGCACTAAATCCTGTGCTTTTAACACTATGCTAGGAATTCACTATTAAGATAAATGATCTAACAGTCCTAAATTAGGCCCCCCTTGACTCTCAATCCTGTGCTTTTAACACTATGCTAGGTCAACACACATAGTACTAGACTAGGTCCTCCCGTGATTATATCCTGTGCTTTTAACATTATGCTAGGCAAAGGTCATCCCCTAAAATGACCTTTGAGGTTTATTTCAACTTTGGTTCTATGATTCTAAACCACCCTTTTACCTTTGGCTGGCAGCCAGACTATGAAGCTGTGTCAGCTCTTCACATTCAAAAGATTTTTGAAAGTGAAATCCAATTGTCAACCCCCTAGATCCAGTTTCCCCACTTCTGTTTGCATTTTGTAGTTTAGGGATGGGAGGAGTGAGAGAGCCTGGGAAGCCAGGGGTAGGGCTGGAGAGTAGGTGCGAGGTCCTTTGCTCTGGCCTGTGCTATCCAAGACTGGACTCGTCCTTGGAAAGCTGCCTGACTAGGCAACATCAGGCTCTCATAGCTGGGTGCCCCTGAGGGTGTTTACCTCTCTTGTTTATTTTAGTTCTGAGAGAATGAGAACGGTTCAGTGCATCTGGGTGAAAGGTTGGGCCTGAGTCCCAGGTTAATAGTGAGTGTCACCAGAGAGAGCTCCTGGGACTCCCTTCCCTTTCACACAACTCCTTCCCTGATCCCTCCCCCAACTCTTGCATTGCTTCATAGGCCCTGTGTGATTGAACATCTTAGGAGAAAACTGAGAAGTCGGGTTCGACAACTTTGAACCACCAATGTTTAAAAAAAAAAGACCAGTGGAAATGACCTGTGTCTTGGATGGTGGAATATGTGTGAATGCTTGGGGTGGGGTTGGGGACTATAAGTAGGAGTATTTTGCTTTAAATAAAAAAAAAATATTGTATATTGAAAGGTAATCTGATGGTCTGGGTTCAAGTCTTGGATGAATTTTTTTACTACTTATTTGCTCTTATAAAATCACACACTCTACAGACCTCAGTTTCCTAATTTGTAAAATGAAGGGGGGTGAGGTTGGACTAGGTGACCTATGAAGTCGTTTTTCACTTGAAATCATGGCCCTATCTTTCCCAGAGAGATAGTTTTATGTAAGTTTACTCTTTCCAAACCCACTACTAGCAAAAGCAATGAGATTTCAGTGTTATTTTAGAATCTTGTTCCTATGCTTATCCCAGCCTCATTCAACCTCTTTCCTCAGACCTTTATAGGATCATAAAGTTCAAGAGATGGGGAGGACTTTAGAGGTCATCTAGCCTAATCTCTTCTCTTAATAGATGAGGGAGGAGACTGGTGCCTAGAGAGATTGTCATTTACTTGCCCATGGTTACAATAGCAGAATCCAGAATTTGAACCTGGGTCCTCTGACACCAACCCAAGGACCTTTTTCTACCATTCTTTCTTTTCTCTTCCTTTTGACTTCTCATTTAATCCTTTAGAGCTCCTGATAATTGAATGCTGGTTTGAAAGATCTGGAGCCAAAAGGTCATTGAGTCTTGGGATTACAACAGAGTGGGGCCTAGAACTAGAAGGACCCCTGGAAAGCCATCTAGACTAACAGTCCCCCATTTTACAAATAAGGAAACTGAGGCCTAGGAAAGCTAATTTATTTGGTCAAAGTTCACATAGATAGGAATTGATAGAGCCATGATTCAAATGAAGATCTCTTCATTGTAGTGCCCTACCTGCCCTTCCTGATTCGGAAGATGCTGTTGACAATCAAGCATCATTAGCCATGGGGGCAGCTCAGTGGATCAGTGCATAGAGAGCTGGGCCTAGAGATGGGAGGTGTTGGGTTCAAATTTGGATTTAGATACTCCCTACCTGTGTGACCTTAGGCAAGTCACTTAACCTCTATTGCCTTGACTCTACTGCCTTGGAACGGATACTTGGTATCTATTTTAAGACAAAAGGTAAGGGTTTAAAAAAAGGTCTATTAGCAAAAATACTGAACTTGTATTCAGAAAGCCTAGTGATTGACTTAGGCCCCAGCTACTTATTAATTTATAATTTTAAGCTAGAGGTAAGTTAGTTAGAAAAGTATATAAGAATGCTGGATTTGGATTTAGGAAAACCGGAATTTGAACACTGTCCTGGATATCCACTAGCTGGTTGATCCTGGGAAAATCACTTCATTATTGCCTGACTCACTTTCCTCATCTGTAAAATGGTGTCATATTGCCTGCCTTATAAGATTGATGTAAGAATCAATGAAAGGACACATACCAAATGTTTTGCAAACCTTAAAGTTCTAGGTAAATGTCAGCAAAGAGGTCATCTTTTGACTGACTAGCACTCAAGCACTGTTAAAGTTTTGCTTTTCTAGGATTCAAAAGTACAAATTTTGTTATTCCAGCTTTTTGTTGTTGTTGAAAACCTCAGCAAACATAGTCTTACCCAGACTTACGTAGCAGAGCAAAGTCTCCATGTGGGACCCAGGAAAGGGAGAATTGAGATAATTATCTTAGTAGAAGATTTCTATGTTCAATGACTGTCAGAACTTACAGGAATTTAAGAGAATCTTATAGGCCATCTTTCTCCTCCCAGCTCAACCCCGACTGCAAAATCCACCACTCTTAACACTCCATCATGGGCCAGGGGAGATAATAAAGTGTCTGTGATATAATCCCACCCTACCCTAACAACCTGATGTCACAGAAAGAGAAATAATTGTGATGCCCGTGATTGTCAGATTGCCCATCTAGCAAAGTGCTAGAAGGCTTTTGATAGATAGTAAGAAAATAAAAGGTCAGTATAGACTGAGAGGGGGCACCCACTCTTAACCACTATTCTCAAAATGTGTATTTAAAGGTTTTGAGTGATAATATATGTATAATCCAGTGCTTGTCCACTCTGGGAGGGGGGAAAAAGAATCGTGTAACTATGAGGAAAAATAAAATAATAAAAACCCCCAAACAAACAAATAAATAAATTTTTTTTAAGGAATGCCTATTTAGCCAGTGTTACCAAAGCTTTAGGCCCCTGACAAAGTATAGAATTTAGCTTAGGAAAGGACCAGATGCTGACACTGCTTATTTTTTAATATTTGCTTACTATAATATTAATGCTATTATTAATAATAGATGGTATAGGAAATAGGGCAGGTCAAGTCAGGAAGATGTTATCATTCTGTTGGATTGGACTCTTGGTGACCCCATTTGAGGTTTTCTTGGCAAAGATACTGGAATAGTTTGCCATTTCCTTCTCCAGCTCATTTTACAGATGAGGAAACTGAGGCATAATTATAAATGATTTGCCCAGCATCACACCACTAATAAATGCTGGAGACCAGATTTGAAATCCAAAAGATGAGTATGGCTTCAGGTGTGGCACTCTATCCATTCTGCCACTAAGCTACCCTCAGACCTGCCCCTGATAAATGGAAACTCTGCTTTAGGAATAAGTAACAAATTAGCAACTTAATCTTACTGTGTCTTCTAGTTTTCTCAAAGGTGATCCAGGTTGTTTTTAGGATTAGATGAGATAATATGCAAAGTTGTTTGCAAACCTTGAAGTGCTATCTAAATGTTATTGTGATTATTTATAGAGACTTGCTGCCTTTGAGCTACTCACTACACAGATCAATAACCATTTAAGAATGTTTTAATAGATGTCATCACCTAAAGATACATTATTGTGATAAGCCACATGGAATGGGAAGCTTTCAAAATTCAGAAACCTTCCTAACTAGAAGAAATTTTAAAAAACAATAATAAATATGGGCACAGGATGGTGGAGGGGGTGGTGGTGGTGGTGGTGGGGAGTGTTCCCATGTCATCTTTATCATTCTATCCTTTCTGCTGCCCTAGTTTTCCTGAAGATGCTTTCAGTGAGTGTTCAGAGGATGAGCTTAGCAACTCCATACTCTTAATTCAGTTACAAAAAGCAATCTTAAAAAAAGTCTATTTCCTCCATTGTCTATAATACATTAAATATTTAAAAAGAAAATAGTCAGCAGCAGCTTAGTGTTGGGCAATTTCAATCTGAATTTTTTAAAAATGAGAATGAGATAAATGATGATGATAAAACTATTTCTTGAGAATTAGGAACTTTAAATCATTGCATGGAAAGTATCTGTTTACATTCTGTTTCATGATTCACACAGACCCACATTTATTTTTAAATTATATTTATTTATATGTGTTTATATATAAGCATTTCATATCTATATACATTTCTAATTCTATTTATCATGCATTTTATATGTATATGAAATATGCATTTGTGTGAAATATGTACATGTGTAAAAATGTGTGTGTGTGTGTGTGTGTGTGTGTGTGTGTGTGTGTGTGTGTGTAAGAAACTCTGTATCAAAAAAAAGTAAATCTCCCAAACTCTCCAAAGTGGTCTTGGACTAACTATGAATGCTCTTTGGTACTAAAGTGACTGTCAGAAAATTTTTGCATTTCATTCCCTCCCCCTTCTCTTCTTCTACTCAAATACTTTGCATTTTTGTGCAAATGTGGCTGTGCTTATATTTCTGCATTTAAAAAACAAAAGTGCTACAAATGTTATTGTTCCCTTTATAAATGAGGAAACTGAGGGATTGAATTGATGTTTATTCAGTTTTTCATTTTCAATTCACTTACATTCTGCAAAATTATTAACTGTCTACCTTCTATGTGCCCAAACCCCACTGCTCAGCTCTAGGGATGCAAAGACAAAAATGAATGAATTTATTACTGGGGATTGTGGAGTGGGAAGAGAACACATTCACACATAAAGGCAATACAAAATGCTTTCAGAATGAACAAATTTTGAATGCTATTTAATCTCCATGTATGAGTTCCCTAATTTAGTGGGGAAACTGCTGTCTGGGGGCGTGAATGTGTAAGTCCTGTTCTCTTCTCAGCTGCTGATGCATTATTGGGAAATCTTAGGCCAGTCAAACTCCTTTATTCAGATTTTCCCATCAGTAAATTGGGATAATGATGCTTACAAGCCTGGCTGGGATGACTTGAGTCTTAATGTTGGTGAAAAGCTTTGAGATCCTGAGATAAAAGGTGCTATGTAAGTGCTTATTATTATCCTCCTTTTCCCCAAGCATTTGCCTGCAGGGTGGCTGGGGTAATGGTTAGATGAAGTGTTGGGAATTTTTTTTTCAAGTTTTAATTGTTGGTTTGTTGGCTGTGTTAAAAAAATTGGGGGGGGGTCTGGGGGTTGTATTTTGACAAGTGTATATTAGCAAACTGAATAATGTTCTTGTCTGGCCTCCTTCTCTGAACTAGAGTATATTGATGGCTCTTTTTTCTGACTCAACCTTGTTGGGTTATTAGCACTAAATGTGCTGAGCAATGCTACCTCCTTATTTGGTTAAGGTTGCTTTCCTTCATCCTTCCCCCTCACTCCTACCTTTCATCTCCACGACATGTGGAAACATGATTTATTTTAGTGGTTCTGATGATGCAGTAGCCACTACTATCCTGGCCAGAGAAGGGAGATGCTGACTTTTCTTCCTTGTGGTGACTAATCTTCTCTTGGCCACCCTGTCCAGTATATGAATAACCCACTTTCACAGAATCTCAACATTGCAAAGGACATACAGGGTTCCCCCAAAATCTGAGCGCTGTTTTTAAGTTTTGATACAACTCAATAACTTATTTGTTTGAAACTATGAGAGAGAGAGAGCCTATGAATGAATGAATGAATGATGAATCCATTCTCTGCCCTCAAGGAACTTAGCACCTACTGGTCATGTTGGTAGAGCATTTTAAGGTTGTTATAAACCTTATAGCCCTTTCTCCACAGTAGCCCTTGGAGGTAGAATATAACTATTATTCTCTTTTCTAGATAAGGAAATTAAAATGTAAAATTTGCCTAGAGTTAAAAAAAAATTAAAAAACAAACAAACATTGCTTTTGCTTTGTACTGAACCTAGGACAAAATGTTTACCCAGAACTGGATGGATTCCAAAAATCAAGACATCATAGAGAACCAGAGGTACTGTGGAAACCCTAAATGCTTTGCAGACCTAGTTTTTCAGCATGAATTGTGCTTTGATATGAAAAGAACAAGGGCTTTCTTTTTCAAAGAACCTATCTTTCCATACCGATTTTCCATCATTCTCTCTTGTATCCTGCCAAACTAGACTACTCAGGGACAGTGCATCTGCCACTTCCATGCCTTCCCACCCTAATTCTGTGCCTGGATGCATCATCCTCTTCTTCCTCTTCAGCCCTTGAAATCCCTACATTCCTTCATTTTTTTGGCTTCTTATTCTCAGTACCAAAGCACAGTGCTTCGTGGTTTAATAAATGCTTTTTGAACTGAATTAAGTGAAGGTTGTTTTTGATAAACTTCCAGTGGAGATAGCTTCCTGAATGGAGGCACACTGTCAGCCTCAATCTTCCCTTATACAAGCAAAAAACCCAAACTCTGACTACACCAAATGATGATCAAGAAATCCAATGAGAAACTACAGTGAATTCTTCTACTCCAGAACAACACAAGAGTCAAGTTACTTGCTGTCAGCAAAACCAATGCCCACTCAGGCAGATGAGCCTGTAGCCTCCCAACATGATGGGAGAAAGTTCTCAGGCAAGAGTGGAGTGCTCCCCAGAGAAAATTCTGGTTGGTTGGATGCCTGGGAACAGCTACAACCAGTTAGGATATGAGGGCAATGAGGGTGAGTACAAGTCAGACCTAGATACCTTAGGGTTCCAGGGTCCCTAGGTGCCAAAGAGAGGACCCTGAAGATCTTGTACTCTGAACCTCAAAGATCCCCAGGGAGCTAGTCTTGTGAGGAGGAGGTCATCACAGACACCCTCAGGAACTAGGGTGAGACCAAGTAAGGCTGAACTTGCCCCCCAAAACATAGCAGGGAGTATTGCCAGGCACAAAGCCTCAATTTAGGAACTAAAGCTGGAGAGACGAGTAAAACAAAGAAGACTGCATCAAGTAGAAAAAAATTATTGTAAATCTATAATACAAATCTATTGTAAACCCTAACCCTCAAAAAAGAAAGAATAACTTCATAATAGTTTGAAGAGAGAGACTCAAAAGGGAAAAAAATTGATTAAGTATAGACAGTATGAATACCTACAAAATGAAGAGAGAAAAATGAAATTAAAAACACTGAAAAAAGTAAAAGAGACATTATACACAGTAACTGAAACATTGTGGGAGGAGGAATAGTTTAGAAGAGAAAGTGGAAGATATTTACCAAGAAATAGACTCCCTGAAAATAAGACTGTACCAAACAAAAATCAATGAATCTATGATGGAAAAAATAGCAAGTGACCTGGAAAATTAAAAATTAATTGACTTCCTGAAAACTAGGAATTTAAAAAAAGTTGGATGTTATATACTAAGAAATAATAAAAAAAATTTCCAGAGGTGTTAGAACCTGCTAGGTGTCATAGCAGATAGCGTACTGGGCTTGGAATCAAGAGAACCTTATGAATTCAAATATAACCTCAGACACTTAATAGCTATGAGGCTCTGGGCAAATCACTTAACCCTGTTTGCCTCAAATCCTCATCTGTAAAATGAATTGGAGGAGGAAATGGCAAATTGCACCTGTATCTTTGCCAAAAAAATAAAAATAAAATAACTGGAAAATGGGGTCCTAAAGAGTGAGACAGGACCGAAAGGACTAAACAATAACAGCTGCAAATTATAACTGCAGGACAAAGTTAGGATAAAAAGAAAAAGAAAAGAATCTTATATAGTATGAACTGATGCAAAGAAAAGTAACAATCCAGATAATAGAACATAGAAAGATGACAAGAGTGTAATCTTTGGACATTTTAGAAAGTCTTGGGAAAGTCTGATCAATCAAGTCAAGGACCTGCCATGTCTCCAAAGAACCCCTGATTGAACTTTGCCTACCTACTTCCCAATGGATGGATGATAGACGATGGACTCAAGGTGCAGAAGTACACATTTCTGGATTCAGTCACTCAGGTGGGCTAGTCTTATCAGATGTGTTTGACAGGGAAACCTACTTTGGGTCCAGTTGTGCACTTTCTATACTCATTCATTGATCAGTCCTTTGTTAAAACATTTCAATGGGGTATAGTCTGAGCTCTGAGATCCTAATGTTAAGGAATTTACAGTCTCATAGAGGGAAGCACCATTATACATCTAGGGGAATGCCTCCTTGTAGGGACTCCCTGAATGTTAGCTGGTTGAATGTATGTGTAGATAAATGAGATTCCATATTTGAATATTTGTACTTGAATAACTTGATAGTAAATCATTGAGTATTTGAATAATCTCTGACTCAGACAGAATAAACAATAAGAGACATCCCATCCCTTCCTGGTTCCAGGACTGGTCCATGGGTTGTGGGGTCCTCCATCTGGGGCTTCTAGGACTTAGACTTCTTGCCATTGGAATGATAAACTGTGTCCTGGGGCACCAGCATCCTGGAGGAGGTGGAATCCAGACTGTTTAAGAATGCAGCCGTCTCCTTGTTTCTCATGCAGATGTGAAGAAGGAAGAGTTTGTGGATGAATGCAGGGGGGACTGGGAAGAGGCTGATGGGTTTCTTTCTCTGTATTAAAGCTTGCTGCTAAGTGTTTTTCATTAAGGATGACTTCCTTTAACCAGATCTTGCTACCCTGATAAAGGAGGCACCTTTTTTTTTTTTAAATGTAAATGGCTATGTGGGCTAGTATGTGTGTGTGGGGGGGTGCTGAGACTCTTACTGTGACTTTTGTGTTTCTGTGTTAGCATTGATAGTTGTCCTTTGCTTATCCAGAAGAATAGTAACTGGGAACAGCCTTCTGTGTCCATAAAGGGCTAAACAAACCCTTCAATTTGAAGGAACAAGATATCTTAGAGGTCCTTAAAGGTATTGTGATGGGTAGAGAGAGGGTTGGCCCTGGAATCAGGAAGACCTTGTTTCAGATCTAGCCTCAGACACTTAAACTGGCTTTGGGACCCTGGGCAAGATATTTTATCTCTTTCTGCCTCAGTTTCCTTATCTGCAAAATGAGGTAGAGAAGGAAATGACAAATTAATCCAGTATCCTGGTCAAGGAAACTTGACTTGATGACTCAAAAAAGGTTGAATAACAACAAAGCTTTTTTAAAAAAATAGATAAGAAAATTAAGAAGAGGGAAAAAGGTGGTGAATCCCTGAACCCGTGAGGGAGAAGAAGGGAGGTGTCACCCAGCTCATACTGATACAGGATGGATAATAGAACCCCAGTCTTTTGATTATTCTATGCTTTAGAATCTGTAAGACAAACACAGTACTTGTATTATTTATCTCATTGGGATTTTCATGAGGAAAACATTTTGCAAACCATGTAAAATCGAACTATTATTTAATGTCTCAGTCCATTGGATAGTGTTTTCAAACATAGGGATAGAAACCAGATGACTCAAAAGGCCATCAGAAAGGAGTTGGTTGGGGGCAGCTGGGTAGCTCAGGGGATTGAGATCCAGGTCTAGAGATGGGAGGCTGTGGGTTCAAATTTGACCTGACACTTCCCAGCTGTGTGATCCTGGGGAAGTCATTTATTCCCCATTACCTAGCCCTCACCACTCTTCTGCCTTGGAACCAATACACTGTATTGATTCTAAGACAGAAGGTAAAGGGAGGGAGAGAGGGAGAGAGGGAGAGAGGGAGAGAGGGAGAGAGAGAGAGGAATTGATCCACTAGTGTGTAAACTGCTTATCTATTATCTCTGAATTATTTAATACTTCATTATTGAATAATAAGCCACCACCATTGTGTTTTATCAGTGAGGAACAAAATGATGATGATGCTGTCAAGTATTCATTATTAGAGCCTTATTACTACTACCAGAGAAGATCAAAGTCAGAAGAGGTGTTTGTATTAGTCTGTTGGTTTTGGTTTCTCTAGACTCTATCATTTGAAAACTAAATAATTTTCTGCTTTTAAAAAGCACTTTAGGGCAGCTAGATGGCTCAGTGGATTGAGAGCCAGGACTAGAAATGGGGGGACCTAGGTTCAAATATGGCCTCAGATACTTCCTAGTAGTGTGGGTGAGTCACTTAACCCATATTGCCTAGCCCTTGCCAATTCTTCTGCCTTGGAACGGGTTCTTAGCATCAATTCTAAGTCGGAAGGTAAGGGTTTTTAAGTGATTTTCTCATGGAATACAAAGTTGAAATGAATGTTGTTGTCATTTTTTTTTCTTGATAAAAATGTAGTACCATTGTGGTCCAGGGGAAACAGCTTACTATTTGTGTAGTCTTGGGCAAGTCTTTTACTCCCCTATTCCCTAAACTTTAGTCATCAAACTTTGCTTGCTTGCCTCAGTTTCCTCTAAAATAAAAATAATGGTACCCACCTGCCAGGATTGTGAGAATCAAATGATATAGTAATTGTAAAGCATTTAGCACAATGCCTGGTCCATAGAAAGCTATATAAATGTTAGCTATCATCATTATCATGATTATTTTTATATACATATACACATATATATAATGTATAGGTTGTCTATATTCTATTTTATTCCATATAATTATACTAGTTATTATTTTCTTTAGCTGTAAAATGAGGGAATTGCACTAGGTGACACTTACAGCCCCTTTTAGCATAAGACCCTCTGGATTATATAGATTTACGTTCCTTACTAACAACCCTGTGAAGGAGAGAGTGATTGAAAATCTGCTAATGTCCATTGTTTACTGAAGGAAGCCATGGTGACCAACCCAGCCAGGGTTTAACTATATAGCTAAGTAGGAAGTTGAACTAGAATTAAACTCCATATATTTCTGATTTCTAACTCCAGGTCCTGGGTTTTGGTAAGCCACTAGAGTCAATAATATTTTATTAAGCGTCTACTAAGTGCCAGGCACAATGCAAAGGGCAGTCTCTGTCACATAAGAAGACAACACATAATAGAAATATTGAGTGCAATATCCCTATAATACCTGAGAGGAGAGAACTCTTCCCCCTACCCCCCCCCCCCCCCCTTAGCATCTAGTTCCAGGCCCCATTCTTTCTTATAAAGCAGAAAAATCCAGGTTTCCCAGTTGTACAGACATATTCAAACCTGGATGATTTTGTGCTTTCTTGCTCTGACTTCACCAGTGTTTCTCACTTGTTCTCCTTAAGGTGGGGTAGATAAATGCCTGGGAGGGAACTGTTGTTTAGATTCACTTTATAATACACTTATTAAGCACCTGGATTAAATGAGATAACATACAATATACCTTAAAGCACTAGCAAATTATATGATTTTTATTAATATATTAATGTTATAAAGTCTGAAGAATTTGAATAAAACATATTTTGATATTTTAACAAACATTTAATTAGCTTATTGATTAATTAGCAATTGGTTAACTTAATTAGACACTAATTAATTATTGCACTGTAGTAATAGAAGTAGTAATAGCTCATCATCATAAAGCATTTTGCTCTTAATTTTATGTAGCATAAATATTATATTTATCTAAATATTGTTCCATTTTACAGATGAGGACACCAAAATTCAGAGAAGTTAGCTTAGAAAAATGGAGAAACTTTATGATCCAGAAGGTCCTCTGACTTCAGAGCTAGTTATTTTGTTGTTTATTTGTTTGTCTTCCAATTAGTATAGGTAGCTGCTCCTTGGTGCTAGGCATGGGAACACACACACACACACACACACACACACACACACACACACACACACACACACACACACACACAGCCCCTATGATTTTATTGATGGAGAGAGCTGTCTTTGAGGAAACCATCAGTGCATCTGTGACACAGCTTTGCGATTTACAGTCCTCAAGAGTGTCCAACAGGGTACAAGATCCAGCCGGTGCGTTTCTGATCACTGTGCCTCCAAGACTTTCCTAGTCTTTGCACTCACATGGGTGGATAAAAAGATTAAAATGAGCTTCCTCTTCTGCCAGTTTCACCTAGCACTTTGGAAGGCATCATAGAAGCAAACCCTTCTTTTGTTGTCTTGATGGGGCTTTCAGAGGAGCAGCAGCTTATTCGATGCTATGCCTGGCATTTTCCTCTTAGGGGAAACAACAGTGCTAATCCAAATTACTGGAGAGTGATTAACCCACTCCTAGCCATGTAACTGTCTGGTGGGTGGATTTTGCTCTGGCACATTTACATCCCTGGCTGCACAATGACAGTAGCTGAGCTTTTACCCTCTACAAATTACTTTCACATAAATGATCTCATTGGAGATCCCTCAATCTGAAGCTGGAGAACCCAAGTTAAGTTACTGTGTTTTGACCGGATGATGTTGGCTAAATAATTTAGTGGCTTGACTGAAAAATGAGAGGGTTGGATGAGGGGTGAGAGGAGATCTAACTTTGGGGGTCAGAGTAGTTGCCTTAGAATACAGCCTCCCGCTTTTTGGAGAAAGATGCTAAAGTCACCTGAGATGCTGCTGCAGCCTTCTGGTGCTGTCTGCATAATGGTATAAAACTTGGGATCAGCTCTGCTGTCTGTGATAGGGAATGTGGGTAGTGAAAAGAGCCCTATATTATTAAAGTCAGAGCGGGGTTTCATTTTTACTGTATTCCCAGGACTTAGAGCCTTGTTAGACACATTTACTATGTGTCAAACAAAGTTCTAAATCCTGGGATACAGGTCTACTTTTTTTGTTTGTGACCTTGGACAAATCACTTCCTTTCTCTAGTCTTTATTGACTTTATTTGTAAAATTAATGGACTAGACAATGTGGTCACCAAAGTCCCTTCTGATTCTCAATCCAGTGACCCCTAAAGAGCTACAGAATATTGTATTTGCAGTAACCTTGCAGATTAGAAAAGGGACTCAGCGTCCATATTTTATGGATGAGGAAACCAGGTGTGGGGAGGTATACAGTCTGGATTAAGGTCACAGGTTGGGTGAAGCCCCACAAGTCCCAGGTAGGTCACAGGTAATAGAATTTGTAGTTGAAAGGGACTTGAGAGATAATTTAGCTCTGCCTGTGCCTATCTTTGCCTCCCTCATTTTACAGAGAAGGAAGCTGAAATCCAAATTGTGTTTAGGTGCAAAGTCTCACTGGTAAGGGGACTCATTTCTAGTGCCATACTGCTCTCCTGGGGGCATACTGACTCTGGGCCTTATGATAATGTCTGGCTGATAGAATGGGACGAACAACTTTGTAGTCCTAAAATCTAGGTTCTAATCCTGTCTCTGACATTGATTGGATGATCTTGGTTAAAGCAGTTTAGCTCCGTGAGTCTCAGTTTCCCCATCTGTAAAATGAGGGCTCTGTGATCCTGTGATCACTGTTAGAGGAAGTGGGTTTAGATGTGCTGTATAACAACATTCTTGTTAATTGTGTTGGGGGGCAGCTTTGTCCTTCTACACCAAGTTATTTATAAAGTGTTTTCATTGTGTCAAAGGACTTAGAAGGATTGGATTTTAAACAAATGAGAATTATCAGGGCTTCTCTTTGTTGTGCCAAAGTCATGAGCTGTGATTTGTTGTTTATTTCTCCTTTTTGCTTTTTTTTTTAAACCTTTACTTTCTGTCTAAGAATCAGTACTGAATATTGGTTCCAAGACAGAAGAGTGGTAAGGACTCAAGCAATGGGGTTTAAGTGACTTTCTCCGAGTCATACATTAAGGAAGTGTCCAAGGTTAGATTTGAACTCAGGATCTCTCTCATCTCTGGTTTTGGCTCTCAGTCCACTAACCTACCTAACTCTGGACCCTCTTTTAGTCTTATTAATCGAGGGATGTCTATTCCTTGCTATATGTACAGTATGAGGGTCCCAGAACCCCTTAAATAGTGACTGTCTTAGGCCTTTGGTGTGAGTAATCCTGCTTATCACCATAATAATATGACATGATAAAATATGCATAATATAAAGCCATGTCATGATACATAATATAATTGTCATCCAGAAACAGAAGAGAATGTCTTTAAGCATCCATAATTTCTAAACTACTTGTAATAAAAAGCTTTCCTGGGCACGTATTTAGGAATTGAAGGCATGGTGGAACAGGATGAGGTCTATTTCATCCCAACCTCCTGGTTGCTACTGTGGTCCTCCTCTAGGTGAGTGCTCTGTGAGGCCTCCACAAGATAAGCTTACATTCCAGGCATTTTAATTAGTTACAAAAAGCAGCTGTTTGATCTGCCTAGTCAACAGTCCTGTGGAGCTTGCCATGTCTAAGAACAAACAATAGCAGAGGAAAGACTTGTTCTGGAAAAATATAAGAAGAAAGAGATGAACAGTAATAAGAATAATAGAGGAATGAAATAATAACAGCAACAACAACTCACCTCCATTCATTATCTCCTGAACCTCCAAACTGCCTTGTGAGGGAGTCAACGTAGCTATTATTATTGACTTCAAAGATTATAAAGACTCAGTACATTTGGAGGTTTTGATGAGTCCAGTTTTGCAGTTAATGGGTTAAAGGAGGTCTGCTAACCAGCCTTCTAGTCCAGAGTCTTTATGGGAGAAAGAACATGGGCAAGACTCTTGCAGGATGAGGAGGTCCACCTAAAAGGAATAGCTGTGGGAATAAGGGATTAGCCATTAAAGTGAACCCAATAAAAGGCTTAGGCAGGGTGGCTAGAGAGCCAGACCTGGAGTCAAGAGGACCTAGGTTCACTAGTTGTGTGACCCTGTAAAAACCTTATTGCCTCTTCTTTGGAACCCATTCTTAGTATCTGTTCTGAGACAGCAGAAGGTAAGGATTTGGGGGTGGGGGAAGTATTATACAGATCTATTTTGGATTGTACAGAGGGCAAGAGGAGAGATAATCTTGCCCCTGAGGTGGGAGGAATCTGGTATCAGAAATGTACTTAGACAGAATTCTGGTAGTCACCTACTGTTAAAGCCATAATCCGTCCCCAAAGAATTCATATGAAGAAATGACAGTTCTATGTGAAAAGGTTGACAAAATACCATTTTCTTTTCCTTTGCCAATTTCTTGATTGATTCCCTTACCGAGTACCCTCAATTTTTACCTTTTTTCTGCCTGTGTCAAGATGTTTTTGATGAGACTGGAGTTAGCCTGCCTGGGTTAGCCTGCCCTGGGTTATCCTGTCCTAAAAGGACAATGGGGGGAAATGATTGAATATTTGAATACCTGTGGTATGGGAGGTGTGGTACCAAACATAAGAAAAAAATGCTTGGACCCTGCCCTCAGGGTGTTTCTACCCAGAGGCTTTTCCCAGTAAAGCAAGTCTGTGCCTAGGTCTTCTGTGTAGAAATCATGTATCTTCCTGTAGATGTTAGCTGAGTTTTGTGCCAGGGACAGGTAGATTCCCATGGCACATAGTTTGCTCAGTTTAAGCAAAGCAAACAGCCATTCAGTTTACCCAAGATGCTTTAACTGTCTTCTCCTATCCCCTAGGCAGGAAAAAAAAACACCAAACATCATATGCACAACCCTACCTTTCCATGAAGGATTTGAGGATTTTCTTTTATTGGTCCTTATTAGATGCCTAATAGGAGCAGAGGGCTCCTTTAAAATTTTCCCTGGGAGCTTGTGGGTGACTTAGAGCTTGTTCTGGGCTCTTGGGGCAGTTGGGAGTTTCAGAGCATCCTGCAGACCAAGAGACTTTAGACCTGTAGCCCCAATGATGGGCTGTATGTTTATGTTCTCAGAACCAGCCTAGCTAAATTCTTAGAGTTTCGTTCCTGGAAGCTTGACCAAGTGTGTTTTTTTTTTTTAATTTTACTTTTTGATCAAGGTGGAAGACCTCCTGCTATAGCCTTGAGGGCAGAGGGTTTTGAAGTCTGGTGTAGGTAGTTGCTACAAAGGCCACTGGGATTACTTGTAGTAAGACTCCTTAGAACATGGGTGATAGATTAAAGAAATCATGGTTTCTTCTCTTCATGGTAGAGTAGTTTGTAATCACTATGAGAAAACCTCAGAAGAGGGTGCTTGTTTTTTTAAGTTGCACAAAGCAAATGAGAGAAAAACCAAAGATAAGTTTTATTAAATTCACAAGAATTTAAATTAATTGCATATTTCTGAGGCAAAAGGACACAAGTGTAAAAATGGGTGCCTTGTATTAACCTCCCATAAGTTGTTTATATTTTACTTGAGGTCAGGGGTGGTCCTTGATATGAGCTGGGGAATTCCAGACAAAGCTCTCTGAGAATTTGAGCTATCAGGGTAGAAGGTAAGTTGCCCTGAGTTAGAAAGGGAAGGTGATGGAGGAGAAGTAAGGTGAGTAAATGTTTTCCTGTAGTATGGGGGGTGGGGGATGGGATGTATACTGTGCCTTTTTTAATGACTAGAATACTTGCTCTCCTTATCATCCCAACCTCCATGGAATTAGAGCTTGGAGGGCCTTCAGAGGTCATCTCTACCCTCTCCCATTTTACAGATAAGGAAACTGATGACACCTCCCCTTCTCCTTTCCCTTAACTTGCTCAAGGTGACCCAACTTGTAGCAGAATCAGGACTTAATAAACCCAGCTCTTAAAATCATAGAATGTTCAAGCCAGGACAAATTCCAGAGATTTTTTAGTCTAACACATTAATTTTAAAGTAGAGAGGCCTAGGCAGTTGGTTGTAGCTAGCTTACAGTCATAAGTTAAGGTCAGTGAGTAATTAGTTGAGCAGGATCTCTCAAAACCATGCCTTTGGACCAGTGCTTTTCCCACCACATTATATATGTAACAGCCCCTAACATAAACTCTATGGGCAATAGGAGAATTATCTCTTCCGGTAATTTATCAGGCTGCTTCAGTTTGGCCTTGTTTCCTGAGCAGGAAGCAGCATTTGTCCCCAATTTTCATCTAGCGCAGAGCTTCTTAATCTTTCTGGTAAAGCCTATGGACCCCATCTCAGAAAAATATGTTAAAATTAATACAATAAAATGCATATCATTACAAAGGAAGCTCTTATATTGAAATATAATTATCAAAAGATTTTTTTTTAAGTTCACGGACTCTAGCTTAAAAACTCCTGTTCTAAAAGGAAAAGAATCATGTATTCCTCCTCCCCATTTTTCTCCTTGTCCTACATGTTTTTCCACTTAAACTTATCTTGGAGGGATATTTTGAGGCCTTTTCCCAGAGAGAAGGGGAGTCCTGTGCTTCTCCCATGTGTGCATTTGTATTACCTTATTCTAAAAGTTCAAGTTGAGAGTCAGAAGAGGTTCTTTTTTCTGGGTGAGTAAACTCCCAAGGCAATAGGGAGTTCATTAAGTGTTTCCTTTGCACAATGTAGGCACTTGGTAAATATGAAATGATTAAAAAAAAAAAACCCACCTCCCCAGCAACAGCTCTCTGTGTGTTGTCACACTTGGCTTGAAGTGAACACTGGAATGCCACCACGTTCCCACGGGGCTCTGCTGACTTAACTTCCGAAAGTCCAGAGGCCATACTATGGTACCATGCCATAACATGGCAGCAAAATGGGTATTTGGAATGTTGAGCTAATTCTTGTTATTATTACACACCCTTTTCCCACTTTAGGATTAGTATTGGAGAGGCTTCATGGAGTAATTGAAAGAAAACTGATTTGGGGGGCTAGGGATGGGGACTTTGAGTCAAAAGACTAGGTTTGTTCTAGGATCCAGATTCCAGTTACTTATTAGCCAAGAGATTAAGTTCTTTAAGGATTGGGCTTTGTCTTGAGTAAATTTTGTATCTTCCTCAGTTTTAAACTTGTTCTCCACATAGTAGGTGCTTCAGTTAAAAAAAAAAAAGAATCACTTGACCTCTTTGTCTACCAAAATACCTGTTCTGCTGCCTATGGGATTTTTGGAGGGATTGGATAAAATAGTAACAATGAACATTTATTAAGGGCCTGTTTAGTGGATATTTCCTGGACTCTGCTTTTTTAGAAATTTTTTTCCCCAAAAAAGATTTATCTTATTATCAGAGAGTTAGAACTGGAAAAGGATCTTCAAGCCTGAGTCCAATCCCTTCATTTTACAGATGGGGAAATGGAGATACAGAAAGTTGAAATAACTTTGCTTCAGAGTTTTACAGCTGGCTTGAGGTGGGATTTCCTTGACTTCAAATCCAATGCCCAGGACCCCAAACTGCTTTTTCCATCTTTATGGATTTTTATTCATTCAAAAACATTTGTTAAGCACCTACTGTGTGTGCACTAGATTTCTGAACAAGGTTTAGATAAGACATTCTCCTGATTTTCTAAAAAAAAAAAGCTTACCTTCCCGGAAGAACCTACACCAAGAGATAGTTATAATAATGAATTTCATTAGTTACAAAATAAAATACTTCTTAAAGTCTAAGGGGGAGATCAAAGGAAGTTTCCTGTATTTATCTAAAGCCCTATATAAATGTAAGCTGCTATTAATGGTTTCATTGGAGATGTTTGGGGGAGGGGTTGAGGTAGGGATGGAAATAACAGATTAGGCTCTCTCAGAATCTTTTACTGGAATTTTGAAATGCCTTCTTATCATCTAAGGACCATGTGGGTAACTGGAAAGGGCCAGCTGTTCAGCCTTTTCTGACTTGGTTTGTTTTCAATATAAAAGGAATCTCTCTCTCTCTCTCTCTCTCTCTCTCTCTCTCTCTCTCTCTCTCTCTCTCTCTCTCTCTCTTTTTCTCTCCTTCCTTCTTTCCCTTTCCCTCTCCCTCCCTTCTCTTCCCCCTTCTTCCTTGGTAGTCTCTCCATCTAGCTAGCTGTGATCTCTACATTTTTCCTCTCCCAGGTAACCTCCTTCTAAGTTTTTAAGGAGTTTCCTTCCTGTAGGTTATAGAAGACTTTTATTCATTGAAGTGTATGTTTGGAGGGTGGGGGTAGAGAGAGGTCTGAACTGAAACCTGTTTCCCTGAAAAGTCAGAAGTGCATTCCAGAACCATTACCATGACCTTCCCGGAAGCCCCGCTAATCCCGGATTTAAAGAGGAATTGTAACAAAGACTGTGATTATATCATGTGTGGTGCTGTAGTTGAAAAGTCAGGTACAGTCTCATCATATGTTAGGAAGTTTTATCTTGATTATAGGGATGTGAACAAACTCATTCCGTTTTAGGCTCCTTCCCACCCACAGAGACAGTTTGGAGCTCCTGGTTGATTTAGATTTAGTTTAGAAAAAGGACTAATTTACAATAGGCATCCCCCTCTGTACCCCCAAGTATAATGTAGCCTATTTTACCTGAAATATAATTGAATTTGGGCTCTTGGTATTGTTCAAGGGATCTCTTTAAGTATTTGAAAAGCTACTGTATGGGGAAAAGCTTTAGATTTGTTCCATTTGGCCCCCAGAGAGCAGAACCAGCAGCAATGGAAGGAGGATGCAAAGAGGCACATTTAATGATGTCAGGAGAAATTCTTAACATTTAAAGCTATCCAGAAGTTAAATGGACTGCCTTTAGTGGTACATAATAGAGTGGGAAATGTACTAGCTTTTAGTGTCAAAGTCCCAGGGCCGAAACCTTTATCTATCTATCTATCTATCTATCTATCTATCTATCTATCTATCTATCTATCTATCTATCCCTACATCTGTCTATCTATCCATCTATCTCTCCATCTATCTGTCTTTCTGATAATAATCAGCAGACTTGAATAACTTGCTTAACCTCTGCACTTCAATTTCCTCTACTGTGAAATTAGGACAATAATATTTGGATTACCTACAAGTCTATTGTCAAGAACGTAATGGAATGGTTGAATGGTTGTGTTTGTAAATAGATTTGATTATAGATATCCACGGATTCCTTTTCCTGAGGTAATTATTTGTTAGTTCATTAATTACTAGGCAGTTTACCTCTCTTTGGTTAAATGGATGTGTCCTTAATTAACCTTAATTGCTTAAACACTGAGAGAAAATGAATACATGTATGACATTTCTTTGTATGTATGGGCTGGTCATATAGCCAAAGCAGGATGTAATTAACTGATACTTCCCATGTTCCATCAATACTCATGAAAAGTCAAGAGATAATGGTGGTTGGGGGGAGGCTCAATTCTTGGAAGCATTCTTCTTTAGAGGATATACTAGGAAGATATCAGAAGGTGAGGATGGATTTCTGTCTTATCTCTTAGTGGAAGCACCTAGTAATAGAATCACAGGCTCATGAAACTGATGGATTTTCTTCAAAAAGGCTCACTATGTTATCCTTTTAGTTTTTCATTGTGGGGCCCTGTGCACTGAGAAGTTAATGAAGTTTGACCAAATTCTGCATGGATGGATGTGTGTGTGTGTATTGGTATCTATATAAAAATTATAGATATGTGTGTACACACACACACACACATGTTTATACACACATATTTTGAACTCTGTCCTCTAAAAAGAACATAAACTTGAGGGTAGGACTGTTTATTTTGATTTTGTAAATAAGTAGGTGTTTACTAAATGCTCTGGCAGTCACTATAAAGCGCTATGTAAATTTGTGATCGCTATTAATTACATGTGTGTGTGTATACATACACACACAAGCTTCTTTTCCCTGTCTCTTGGAAAGAGGCAAGAGGATGTTTTTTGTGGGAAAGGGATGCTCTTAATGCAGCTAGTATACAGTTGGCTTGATGCTTGCAGGAGGGGAGAGTGAAAAGAACACAAAGCTAGGAGCTTTATTTGCCTTTTAAGACTGTGAAATCCATAAGGACTGTGATATCATTTTATTGAACTCTTGCATGGCATCCAAGGCCTGGCATAGTTTTCTGTAACAGGAGAAGCTTTAAACACATTTGTTGAGTTTAATTATTACTCTTGTCTTTGTTAAGTTGAATTTAAGAAGAAGAAGAAAAAATAATGATGGCAAACATCTATAGAATACTTACTATTATTTGCCAAGCACTGTGCTAAGCATTTTACCATTTAATCTTCACAACAACCCTGGAAGATAGATTTTATTATTGTCCTGATTTCACAGATGAGGAAATCGAGGCAAACAGAGGTTAAGTGATTTGCCTAGGGTCACACAACTCTCTGAGACCAGATTTAAACTGAGATCTGTACTCTATCCAGTGCACTACCTAGCTGATCCTAATTCTCACTTCCACTGATTGACCTTGGTTGAGTCACTTCATTTCTTTGGGGTTCGGTTTCCTTTCAGCTCACAAACATGCATTAGGCACCCATTATATGGAAGATATTGGCCCAGATGCTGGTGACACAAAAGTGGAAAAGGCCATAGGATCATAGCAATAGGGAGAATGGGAAGAAACATCAGAGGTCATCTAGTACATAGGAGCTGGAGTCCAGTGAGGATCAAGCGAGAGAATATTTCTAGGGTGCTTTGCAGTTCAGTGCTAACTGTTTTTGTGGTGGTGGTAGTCATCTAATCCAAACCCTTCATTTTACCAGTGAGGAACCCGAGGTTCAAGCTCAGAGATTTACCCAGAGTCACACTAGTCACACTGGCCACACTAGAATTCAGATTAAGGTCCTTCCACTCCAAATATGACATTTGCTTTAAAACACCTGACTGCTTATCCATCATCTGAAAAAGGAAAGGGATAGATCATTGCTGTCAGGAATTTTCCTTAGAGTTGGTGAATTTGCAGAAAGATTGGATGGAAATTTTATTTACCAAAATATGAAGTCTGTTTTCTAAAAATGAATTACCAGGGTTTTTTTTTTTGTAGTGTTCTTACTAAAGAAAAACCCAAATTTACTGGGTTTTGCACCCAAATGCTCCCTCCCCCCCCCTTTTTTTTTTGAGCAAAAGGGAAGGTCCCAATTCTCTAGGCTTTCACCTTCATTTTTCATAAAGCACTTCACTTTGCTTGGCCTCACAGGACTGACTGAAATGCATGCTTTCCTGTATTGTAATAAGTTCACTTAGCCTTGGACCATGCTTCAGGATGCTATTGGAAAAGATTTTGAATTTCAGGTAGAAGTTTGTATAGATAGACCTCCAAGTATTCTTGCAATTCTCTCTCTTTCCCTCCCTCCCTCCCTCCACTCCCCTCCCTCTCCCCCCTCCCCCCCAATGGGGGTCAAGTGACTTACTCAAGGTCATTCTGCTAGGAAGTGTCTCATATTTGAACCCAAGAATTCTATCTCTAGGACTGTTTCTGAATACACTGACTCACCTAGCTATCCCCTCCCTGAAAACTTTTTTTGTGGGTCAGTCAACCAACATTTATTAAGCATTGTGCAAAAATAGTTCCTGCTCTCAAGGAGTTCACATTTTTTAAAATTCAAAGATATTTTATTTTCCCAATTACTTATTATAACAATTATCAACATACATTTTCTGATATTATAATATCCAAACTGTCACCTTCCTTCCCTTCCCTCCGTGCTCTTGCAGCTAGTAAGCAGTTGGATCTGGGTTATATATGTATCATCATCTACAGACTCTTAACCTGATAATGAGGCCCAGGGCCAATTGAGAAGGGAAAGGAGGGAGTGATATGGAAATAGAATCAACCAAAGATGAGGATAGATTGCCTCTAGGGAATAAAAGAGAGAGCAGAGGGTGAAAGATTGAAAGATGGCTCTGGGGTTAGGACATAGTTGAATGGAAGAACTGTGGTGGCTGTGACAAGAAAACATTGATGCACATTCATTATTAGCCTCCATAGGTGCTTTTTTTGTGTGGTTTTTGTTTTTTGAGACTAGGTCTCCCTGCCTTACCTAGGTTGAAAGTGAAACTAGGAGCAGCTAGGTGACTCGGGGTAGGTGAAGAGAGAGACAGAGAAAAGGGGGAAGGAGGGGGGGATAAAAATAAAGGAAAGGGGAAGAGGGCTCAAGAGCACACTAGCTATTCGTAGACTGGATCCTGTTAGTGATTGGCTCTATGCATAGAGCTTTAACCTGCTCTGTTTTGTCAGGCTGTCTGGTAGACTCTTCCAGGCCTTCCTGGAGGCTTTCTGTATTGGAGCCAGACTTAGTGTGGACATCTGGCAGCTTAGCTCCACTGCAGCTCAGAACACCCAAGCTCTCACTAGCCTCCCCAATAGCAGAGGTTACAGGCATGTTGGCACATGCCTAGCCCTTTATAGTTTAAAAAAAAAACCAACACATTTTTTATTTAAAGTTTTATGGATGCCTTTTGTTTTTATGTCATTCAGTTCAAGATATGCTAACCCACCCTCTTGACTTCCTTCCTAACAAAGAAAAGCATTTAAGTCAACTATCTCAGTGACAGTATCTAGCAATGTCTGCAGCATTCCACCCCTGTTGTTCTATGCTGGGTGGGGGTTCCCCCCCAAAAAAGAAAACCAATACAAAAGAGACAGAGACAGAGAATGAATGAATCCCGGTCTGTCAGTCCCTGGGTGGGAGGGATTCTATTTTTTCTCAATATTATATTATCAGCCTCCTTGCTATTCCTACTTCTCTCAGCCATAGGCATTTTCACCGGCTTTCCCTCCTGCCTGCATTTCCCTCCCTTCTCATCTCTACTTCTTGACTTCCTTTTCAAGTCCCAGCTAAAATCTTAGCTTCCACAGGAAGCCAGTTCCTCTTAATTCTAATACTTTCTGTCCAGAGGTCATTTCCCATTTGTTCTGTATATGTCTTATCTCCCTTTAGATTGTTCGATTTTCCATAGAGTGGGATCTCCCATTAGACTGTAAGCCTCTTCAGGGCAGGGACTGCCTTTGGCCCCTTTTTGTTTCCTTGGTGCTCTAAACACAGGGTCTGACACATAGTAGGCATTTAGCAAATGTTTATTGACTAATTGGCTGACTTTAAGCCTTGGGAATATTAAAGCCTGAAGTCTTCCCGCCCCCTTCCATATCATTAAAGGTCTTAGATCCCCTCTTTACCCTTTTGACATAGAAAAAATCTTCTTGTAATGAACCAAAAGAAACACTGGAAAAGAGGAGGCCCAGTTTCCTAGCTATGATCCCAGTCACTGGAACAATTCCATCCCTGCCTGATCAGAATTTTTTTATTATCTCCTTCTGTTTAGTCTTATATCTTTGGGGCAAGCTTTCCCAAGGTGTTCTAATGGGCATCTGCTGACTATTATTGGTGCTAAAATAAACAAATGTGTTCAATTGCTCTAAATGAGAAAGAGCAAAAAGCCGACTTTATTCAGTCATATTTTCCATGCTCACTGTTTTGAAAACTTAGAGCCAGCCTTCAGGGGTAGAGTCTTGCTCTTTGGATCCATTGAAGGCGTCTATAGAGGCAAGAAGGTGGAGGAGTAATAATAATAATAACAGCAGTTTATATTTATTAATAAATGTTTGCAAAGTGCTTTACTCATTTGAAATGGACATCAGCCCTCTGAGAAAAGAGGTTATTATCTATAATAATTGAGACTCAAAGACATTAAATAACTTGCTCATGATCACATAGCTGTAACTGGCAAAGACTGGATTTGTATCAGATCTTTCTGATTCCAAATCTCTCATAATATCCAGTAACTACTGTGCCATAAAGTAGAGAGAACACTAGTGATTTAAATCAGGAGACCTAGGTTTCATCCCCAGCTTTGACACTGTTGATTTGTGACTCTGGGCATGGTAAGTAGCCTTTGGTGCCTCAGTTTCCTCAAAGATGAAAAGAGGCTGGTTCTTCTCTCCACCCCCCAACCCCCCAACTGCACCTATCTCACGGGGTTGTAGTGAGGAGAAAACACTTAAAAAACATGTAACCTATTAAGGAACTTAAAATGCAGAAAGACATGCAAATTTTCAGAGGAGGCTCACCAAGGAGTTTGTTTTTAACAGAATATGCAGATAGGTATTGAAAGGTAGATTTGTTTCATGGCAGGGAGACATGAAAGACCTAGATTAACTTTCAAAATAATAAGAATGATACCTATCATTTGAAAATTAAGAATAGCAAACTTAAAAATATTTGAGTCGTCATTGTTCCCTCTGTGACTCTTTAGACTGAATCTCACTGGTTGTTCTCCAGGCCTGGAATCAGTCTCTCTTCCTTCTCTTCTAATCTCCTCTCTCATATGTCTAATCTCTCAATCTGATCTCTTCCCTCATTTCTAATTCCTGGCTTCCCTGGCACATAGTAGGAGCTTAATAAATGTTTACTAAGTGACTAGAATCTATCTTCTCTCATAATGAACCCAGTCCAAGGTTCTTGTTACACAGTGACATTTTTTTTCTTGACATCCTCCTCTTCCTCCTCTTCCCCTTGCCCAAGCTGAGCTCATCTCACCTCTGACTACTCACCTGCTTTCCCAGAAGAAGTGATTTGACCATTCTTCTCCATTCCATCATGTCTAATCCATCCTCTGTGTACATGTTAAGTTGGTATTTCTAAAGCATGTTCCCTTGTCTCTTGAAACTTTAGCTGTTCCCTTTTGCTCATTGGGTAAAATATCCACTTCTTTATTTGGCATTTAAAGCTCTTCAAAATTGGACACCAGTTTATCTTCCCGGACTAATTTTCCCTTATTTGCCATCATACACTCTTCTTTCCAATTAAACTGGCTTTCATGCTGTTTTGGCGGTTGCATGAATTCTCTTTAGTAGTCTCTTTTGTAGTCTGTGTAATTAGAATCCGTTACCCTAAGAAAAAAAACGACAATTCCCAGCACCCTGTTCTCTTCCTATTGTTATGTGCTGATGGAGACAGGATATAAATTCCATGCTCTCTTGTTTTCCTGTCGAGGCTTTGGTAGAGCAGGCTTTTTGAGCAGGTAAAAAAACTTAGTCACATGGTTATATTTTGTTATATAATAAACTTTATAAAATATAATACTTGAAGTATAGGACACTAATTTAAATCTTACAAGTCTTTGCTTCTTAGACTCCCTATCCTATTCAGGACTCAGTTCAAGTTCCTCCTTCAAAAAGCCTTTACTGTTAACCCCTAGATGTGTAAACCTTAAAATATATCAGTCTTTTAAAGTGATTTCCTTGTCACAGATGTTAGCTCTCTCTTCTCATATTGCATTGAATTAATTTACTTAGGCTTTCACCTCTTCTCCTCCCCTAATAGAATATAAAGTCCTGAAGAGCAAGACCTTGTGCTATCTTTTTCTTTATATTCCCAGTGCTTGGGGTTTTGTTAATGCTTGTTGAATGAATGAATGAATGAATGAATAGGATTTCTGCAAGCAAAAAAAAATCATCCTAAAAGTGTCACTTTTCCTCTTTAACAAGTTCTGTGATTTTAATATTTTTATTCATATTAATTTCTCATTACAATATCATCCCTTTGAAGGTAGGGATTGCATTTCTAAATGGCTGGGTCTTGTCCTTGTGGATGCTGCTGAGCCCTGTTGATAGCTAGTTTTCACTTATTCTTGGTTTTCAAAGAGGATGAGTGACATCAAGAGGGTGATGTCTTGACTGTCAGCGAATTAAATTTAAAGTCATCAGCCTCGTTCTCTCTTTCAGTCATTGATGTCCAGTGGGAAAACAAGTCAGGAGATGGCCTGAGATGCACTAGATGGCTTAGTGTCTTTGATGTTTGACCAGGCTCTAAGTCCTCCCCAGAAACTGCGCCCAGGTAGTGGCTGGAACAAATTCTCCACGTTCCTCCACCAAGAGAAGTCTTCGGGTGCCTGGGGTAGATGGCCCCCCAAATCACTGACAAGCTGGAGGCTTCTCTGTTATTTTCAACCAGGTTTAGTCTGCCTGCCAAGACTTTTACCAGGATCTGGAGGTGACTGCTGGAAGTGTTACAGCTTCTGGGAGCCATAGATAGCAGTAGGGTGACAGCTGGACACCAAAAGCGGATGAGCAGCCCTGGAAGGGGCTCAGCAAGCCTCACTTCAGAGGTGCCAGACTTTCCTGAGTGCCCCCAAAACAGTAGAATCCCAGGACAAGCTTCACTACGAATTCCTGACTCTCTTTTCTCCAGGCTACTTCTGGGTTAATTCTATTACCTCCTCTTCATCCACTCTACAGTACAAATCACTTGGCCTTCTGGAAGACTGCTGGACACCCAGATGAATGAATAAATGGGCATTTATTAAAACCACTTACTAAAGTATAGAAGTGATGATACTAAAATATGCAAAGGAGAGAAAGCTGGGAAAGATGGCGGGCTGACACACTAGATGGCTGGTTAAGAATCCAAAGGGTTTGTGATGGTCTAGAGCATGACTGGTGCCATCAGTGGGGTCCAGAGTTAGCTGTAAGATGGAACTTTCCAGAAGCACGACACTGTTTTGACTCCCCTTTGAAATGAGAATTGTAAGAAATATTTCAAGCAGGCCATTACAGTAGGAAGGGGAGAGATGACTTATGGCCCCAGACCCGAGTTAATGGTAGGATAGAGAGGATGGGGAGCACAGCTTGTTAAGTATTGACTCAGTCCCATGGGCAAATTTAAAGCAAAGTTTGTTTTTTCAGGTCAGGTACATTAAAGTTCTGTCACCTGAGGAAGAATTATTCCATGGTCTGTTGGATGTTACTACATAAATGCTGAAGTCATCTGACCCAATGTAGCCGTTCCTGACTTATTGTTTATAGTAGAAGACAGTCCAGCCATATCCCCAGCCTTCAAGGACGAAAGCTGCCTTTATTTTCTTTATTGTAATTGTTCATTGTATCTCTGCAGGGTAATAGTTTTTCCCTTTGCCATTGGCTTTGCTGTGCTTTTCTAGGCAAGCTCTCTCTCTTACTCATTGGATTAGTAAAAAGAGAAGCTACACATCCGTCAGTTATTAATTATGATGGGATGACTATCCAGGAAAGTGGACTGTTCATGCAACTTCCTTCTCTTCCTCCCTTTTGTCCTTATCTCCTCAGGAAGAAAAGGAAAAACAGATGACTCGCCAGCCAGACATAACAGATCCTGTTAGCCCTGCTCAAAGGAAGCTGATAATTAAAATGAGGTTTTCATTCATAGAGTTGTTATTCTGAAGTTGTGTGTGTGTGTGTGTGTGTGTGTGTGTGTGTGTGTGTGTGTGTGTGTGTGTGTGAGAGAAAGAGAGAGAGAGAGAGAGAGAGAGAGAGAGAGAGAGAGAGAGAGAGAGAGAGAGAGAGAGAGAGAGAGAGAGAGAGAGAGAGAGAGAGAGCATACCTGTGTTTTCTTCTGAGATATACTTTGGTGAAGACTAGACCAAGAATCATAAAACAAGGCTTGAGGTGCTGATGTGGTCACTTTTCCACTTTAAGGCCTGTAAGGAAGAGGAATGGGTCGCCATTCTAGACAAGTTCTTTCTCTTTAGGGCAATTGTAATCATTGGGAAGATTTCACCTGATACCAAGCCTAAATAGACTTCTTTGAAACTTGTACTTATCACTCCTGGTTCTACCCTTGATGCCAAAAAGAAAAAACCTCATTCCCCTTCCACAAAAAAAGCCATTGAGACACTTGAAGACAGTCATCTATTCTCTCCCTTTCCCTGACCCCTCTCAGCTTTTCCCATTTCCCACAGATGTACAGATAGCGCCAACTCAAGGCCCTTCAACATCCTGATGGCCCTTCTCTGGATACTCTCCTGCCTATCAATACCCTTCTTAAACCATGATGACCAGAACTGAACCTGGCACTGTAAATGAGGTCTGACATGGGCAGAAAACAATGAGATGATGATAGTCTGCATAGCTAGAAGCTGTGGCTCTCCTAATGTAACCCAAGTTTGACTCACATCACATTGAACTTTCAAAAAGTCCACTAAAATTCAGATCTTTTTCAGAACAACCACTATCTCTATCCAGTCATTTTTTTTCTTTTTTTCTTTTGTTTTGGCATTAGCTAGGAAGTGTATGAAGCTAGATTTGAATCAGGACTCTCCATCCTCTGAGCCACCCAGCTTCCCCCAGAGGTGGGTTTTTTTGGTTTGTTTTTTAACCCAGGCACAAAACTTGATATGTATGTAGATATATGATATATACGTAGATAAATAAGTTTGGAACCCTGAGTTTTGGGGGAAAGATAAGGAATTTCTTTTTGGTTATGCTGAATTTAAGACTTTGGGGCATCTATCAATCCAGTATCTTTTGCTAAACATTTGGAACAAGACCAAAACAGAATTTAGACCCTGCTTTCAAAGAATTTCTATTTTATTAGGGAAAATAACATTAACATAGAAAACAATACTTTTCAGGGAGAAGAGTATTAGCAACTAGGACCTTTCTAATGGGTTTCTTGTAGGAAGGTGGCTTTTAAGAGCTGAGCTTTGAAGAAAGCTGGATAGTATATGAAAGAGAGTTGACATAGAGCCAGTATTTCCAAGCCTATATGTAGGAGAGCCTATGCAAGGACAAAAAAAAAATACTAACTATGTCTACAGGGAATAGTAAGCAGGCTCATTTGGCTAGACCTTAAAGAGGTAATAGTGGCATCCATAGCTTAGGTGTTTTCAAAATTGTAACCATAAAGTAATATCTGGATGTCAATTCATCAACCATTAAAAAATGATGATGATGATGATGATGATGATGATGATGATGATGATAATTAACTAGCATTTATATAATGCTTTAGAGCATCTTGCACTTATTATCTCATTTAATCCTTATGACAACCCTGTAAGATGTCTATAGATTATCCCTATTGAGGCTGGCTGAGATTAAGTGGCTTGCCTTTGTATTGTCTCAGATAGATTTGAACTCATCTTCCCCCGGAAATGTTCGGTAACACTCCATACACTGGGCCATTTCTCTGCCTCACCAAACATCTTTTATTATTTCTGGGGTGCTGCCAGGATCCTACAATTCAGAGTCTAACTTCTGGGAGCATATACTTTAATGAAGGGGGGTTGTGGCATAAACTTCCATTTCTATAGCGTCTAAGGCTTATAAGATCTTTTTTCTTACCACAGTCCAATGAAGTCGGTAAGTACTCTTATTTTCCTCATTTTATAGATGAGGGAAATGAAGCTTGGAGAAGGTAAATTATTTCTCAGACACCACACTCCTGGTAAGCATTGACACCTAGATTTGAACCTAGGTCTCACCTAACAATAAATCCCTAACTACTTTCCACTATATCAAATATACACTATAAAATACATGCACAGAAATATCTATAATACCAAAGAGAGTAAGAAAAGTAGAATTTAGAATTTAGAGGTTGAGACACAGTGTGGCCAGTATTTTAGGGAGCAGAAAGAATATGGGGTGAGACTAACGGGTGTTAATCATATGTGGTAGAAGACACAGAGATCACTACTAATTTGGCATTTGAAAGGAAAGGAGCTTCCTATTTACTCTGGGATAAGTGATAGATTCCCCTGCCTGGCATTAAAAGCCTTCACTTTTTAAAATCAAATTAACTAATGCTCTTTTTTTTTTCATAAAACCAACTCCTAGTCTTGTTATTAGTTCTATTTTTTTTAGTTGTGTGCCCAATTCATTGATCTGCTTTTTCTCTATTTTATTGATATATAAGTATTCAGAGATATAAATTTTCCTCTAAGTATTGCTTTGACTATATCCCATAAATTTTGATGTATTGTCTCATTGCCATTCTCTTTAATCAAATCATTGATTGTTTCTATAATTTGTTCTTTGACCTACCCCTTGTGAAGAATTAAATTATTTAGTTTCTAATTAATTTTTAATTTGTCTTCCTACGAACCCTTATTGATTATAATTTTTATTACATTATGCTCTGAAAAGGATGCATTTATTATTTCTGCTTTTCTGTATTTGGTTGTGAAGTTTTTATGCCCTAGTACATGATCAGTTTTTGTGTATGTGCTACATAGTGCTGAAAAGAAGATATATTCCTTTTTATCCCATTCAGTTTTCTCCAGAAGTCTAGTAAATCTAACTTTTCTCAAATTTCATTCACTGCCTTTACTACTTTCTTTTTTGGTTAGATTAGATTTATTAGATTAGGTTTATTTTTTGGTTAGATTAGATTGGTTAGATTTATTTAGTTCTGAGAGGGGAAGGTTGAGGTCCCCCACTAGTTTGGTTTTACTGTCCTATTTAGTTTCACTTTAAAATTTTTGAAAGCTATACCATTTGGTGGATATATGTTAAATGATAATATTACTTCATTGTTTATAGTACTTTTTATCAAGATGCAATTGCCTTCCTTATCTCTTTTAATTAGATCTATTTTTTAAAAGCCTTTCACAATTGAACCTTACAGACAGTTCACATTATTCCCTTTCCATACTTTAGGTTCTAGCCAAATGGGCATCCTGGCTATTCCTTGAGTTCATCATTCCCTTCTTTGTACCTTTGTAAAGGTCATGCTCCCTCCTAGCCACCTCCAAATATTGCCTTCATTTCTGTCAATTATTCACCATCGAGGTGAAGCCTTTCCTCTTCCCTGCTCTCCCTGTCAGGGCTCTCTTTCTCTTCAAATTAAATTTTGCTTACTTGTGTGCAATTTGGATCATCCCCCATCATCATCATCATCATTGTCATCATAACTAGCATTTTTCAGGTTTGCAAATATTACCTTACAAAAAAATAAATTATATATTATCTCCTTTGCTGTTTAAAGACAATCACAGTTTAGTGCTTACCATTCCTACTCCCCAAATATCCTTTTCACATAGGAACTTAAAAAACATTTGAGAGAATTCAGGAAACTTCTTTGGAGAAAGGTAGGGAGAGAGTTTGTTTTTTTGTTTAATTATTTTGAAAAATCCATATCTTTTCTCTTAGAATGAAATTGAGTATTAGTTCCAAGATAGAAGTTTAGCAAAGGCTAGGCCATTGGAGTTAAGTTAAGACCCAGGGTCACACAACTCGGAAGTATCTGAGGCCAGATTTGAACCAGGAGCTCTACTCTCCTTTGAGCCCAGATTTCATTCTTGATCAGTCAGAGATGGGTGAGGACCATACAAGCACAGTAAAGCATTGTATCTAAACCATGTCATTATTCTTTTCCCTCCTTGACTAGGTAGGCTAGCCTGTATGTTTTCAGCAAAACCTGTTTTTTTAAAAACCCTTATCTTCTGTCTTAGAATCAATACTGTGTATTAGTTCCAAGGCAGAAGAGTAATAAGGGCTCAGTAGTGGGAATTAAGTGACTTGTCAGGAGTCATACAGAGAGGAGATATAAGGCCAGATTTGAATCCAAGACCTTCCCCTCTCAATCCACTGAGCCACCTGGCTTTCCTCCAAAATTTATTTTTGTTTGTAGTAGTTTATAGGGTCACTTCTAGCCCTATCCCCTTCCCTTCTTTCCCTATAACTGAAGCTTTCCTGTGATGTTAGAAGGAAGCCTTGGCCTTTGGATTTCATCTTTCTGGGCTATCCAGAGGCCCTCCTGACTTTATTTACCATGCCACCCACCTCTGGAGGGTGTTGAGGGAAAGGATTTAATTAAAAAACAGCTTCCTGAAGCTTAGGAAATGGAAAAAAAAAAAAAGCTTTCTGGCAGACCGAGTGTGACAGGGTGACAGAACTGAGGAACTTGGCAAGGTCCCTTCAGTTGGCTGCTACATTTCCTATTCAGAATGGTCTTCAGGCCCAAATTTGGCATTTCCTTTTTGAGTCTATACCAGGTGTTTCTACTACTGGATTGTATGACTGCCTGCCTGACTCCTCAGAAGTATTAAAGAGAAACAAAAGCTATTTCTGATCTTCCCCTACAATGTGTGTCAGTGTCAGCATCAGGTAGCTTGACAGGCTCCACAGCATCCTCGATAGAGAGCTCCCACTGTTTGATTCCTCACTTTAGTGGACTGACCAACTTGAACCTGGAGAGGATGGAAGCGGGAAAGCTGGAGTCCTGGAAGGCTCTCTGTCTGGGCTGTTAGTCTGTGTGTGTTCAGCCCTAATGGGCCAGGAGGAGGGGAGGGAAATTTTTAGAGGATTATATAAGGTGGTATCTTTATTACAGAAAAAAGGACAACTTTTTTTTTAATGGGGTAGGAAAAAATAAGAAGTCCTGTCATATAGTGAAAAGGCTTTAAGTGTTTACTCAAAAATATATATTTTTTTGATACTGGGGTTTGGAACTGTGTTCATAACTACTGTTACCCTCCCCTTTCCCTCTTCAACAAAACAAAACAAAAAACCCATTCCACCTTAAGACAGTAAAGCATAAATGTCACCAAAGTGAACTCCCCAGGGCAGGAAGGGGTACAGAGAAGGTAACAAAGCATCAAACATTTTTGATTGTATAGAATTTTGTTCAAATAGGCATTTTCTGATAACTTATTTCTTGTTTGCAAGCTCTCTCCACAATTTACTGTTCAGATAAGACTAAAGGGTTTCAATATACAGGAGAGATATGTAGATGTATGCCACTTTTAATTATCTTCCTCTTTTTGGCCCTGGATGATGATGATGATGATGATGATGATGGTTATCAGACTGATGAGTCATAGTGGCAGCATGGTATTTAGAAGTCATGGGCTAGAATCCTGGCCTTGACAGACACTATCAGCTCTGTGACCTTGGACCAGTCTTTTTCGATCTCTTTTGATCTCAATTTCCCAGTCTGCTAAACGAGTATAATAAAAAGACCCAAAACACTTGTATCACTCATATCATAGGGTTTGTTTTTTAATAGAGAAGTGCTTTGTACAATGTAAAGCTCTATATAAATGTGAGTACAAAGTGTTGTTCCCCACCATTCATTTCAGGAAATATTTATTAAGTGCCTGCCATATGAAAGACACTGTGCTTATTATGAGTTGTTTTATTTTCATGGGTAGATGTTTGGGTAGGTTTTGTGAGGCATGAGGGAATTGCAGGAAAATTTTCAATTCACACTCAGCTATTCTTTCCTCATCCAGAATGCAAAAAGTGCTCAATCAGGTTCTTTCATTATATAGTAAAAACAGAAAAAACAAAACAAAAAAACTGCAATGAAAACTTTAAGCCAGCTCAATATATGAAAATCTGGATTTATTCAAAAGATAAATTAGGATGTGGTTATTCACATTACAGAAGGATTTGTCATAGGAGTCCTTTAAATAGTAAGTTTCCTTAGTGTGTACATTCAAAATGACTCAATTAGGAAAACCTCCTTAAAAATCCTGCTCTGATTTCTTACCCTGTAGTGAAAGTTCTCAAAGCAAAGAGTGTGCTAATGGAGTATACATTTTGGCTGGGTCCTACCAAACCAGAAAGACTTCATGTGTGGCATCCAGTGAATGACCTGCATGCTTGTCATCTGAGGACCAAACTAGATCGATTTGGTAGAAGGGTACTTTTGCAATTAACTTCTCTTAAGTTTCATGTATTTGATTTTCCTCTCTGTCTCCCCCCCCCCCCCCCTTCTGTTTTACAATCCATACTAAATATTGTTCCCCAGTCAGAAAAGTGGTAAGGATTAGGCAGTAGGGGTGAATTGACTTTCCTAGGATCCCACAGCTAGGAAGTTCCTGAGGTCAAATTTGAACCCAGGACCTCTCAAATCCAGGCCTGGCTCTCTATCCACCTCTAGCTGCCTCATGTATTTGCTTCTTTGTATATATTGTTCCCCTACTTCCCTCCAGCCCCCAATAGAATGTAAGCTCCATGAAGGCAGAGATAGTTTCATTTTTGTTTTTGTACCCCAAGTGCCTGGCACACAACAAATGCTTAATAAGTTTTTAATGAGTAAATAAATGATGCAACTATTTGTCACAAAAGCTCTAGAAAACCATCTATTGAGTTTCAGGGGGAGGGATCTTATACACACACAAGGGACAGATTTAAAATGTGAACCTATGTTTTTTGACTTCAAGATCTCTTTCCATTATACCACATTTCCTCTCACCTCTTCTTTTCTACTTACAAATAGACATAAGCACAGAATCACAAAATTTTAGATTTGAAAGGGACCATTAGGTGTCATCTAAGGCAGCTGGTGATGCAGTGGATAAAGTGTTGACCCTGGAGTCAGGAAGACCTGAGTTCAAATTTGGCCTCAGTTACTGGCTGTGTCACACTCGACAAGTCACTTGTCTTCTGCCTCAGTTTCCTCAACTGTAAAATGAGGTTAATAATAGTCTGAAGTTATTGTGAGGATCAAAATGAGATATTTATAAAATGCTGTTACAATGTTTCACCCATAGTAGACTCTTAATGCCTTTCTTCCCTCCCCTTCCTTCCTTTCCTTCTTTCCCTTCCTTCTTCCTTTCCTTCTTTCCCTTCCTTCTTCCTTTCCTTTCTTTCCCTTCTTCCTTTCTTCTTTTCTCCCTTCCTTTCCTTCTCTTCCTTCAACCCTCCTTTCCTTCCTAACTCCCCCTCCTTTCCTTTCTTTCCTTTCCTTCCTTCCTGAGGTCTTCAGTTCAGATCTCTTCTGCCACTTCCTCTCTGGATGACTCTATGCTTACTCACTCAAGGGGGCCCAATTTCCTCACCTATTAGGAGCTGCTTTGCAGGACCTCTGTGGTCCCTTTCAGGCCTAGGTCTTAGGCATTTAATAAATGCTCATGAGTGGATGGGTTCCTGATAGGACCTTCTGAGCACTTCCCTTTCTTGCTAGTGTGCCATTATCTGGGGCTAGGCTGACTATCTGGGCTGGGACCAGAGGAAGCACTGGTGCCTTGCCTCAGTCCTTTTTCTATGGGCCCATTAACCAGGAAATGGATTTAACTTTGTTATACAGGAGGATTCTTTGCTATGGGAATCATTAGGCTTTCTCTAGGGGGCCCACAGGCCCTGAGGGAAAGGGGCATACACCCTGTTTATCTCTGAAAATGAATAAAGATGAGGAAGGGGGATTGGCTTTGAGGGAAGGTGACACAAAAGGAGATATGCAACTACTTGAAATGGACTGAGAAGAAAAAAAATGAGATCTGTTGGATCCAAGCTGTGCCTGTTCCCTAGTTATGTGATCTTGGACAAATCACCCTGTGACTCCCAGGTTTCCTCCCTCCTTTACCTTTTAGGGTGGTTAGGAAGATTTTTAAAAAAAGTTAATTATTACAATTATAGTATATTTCTAGGTGTAGCATAGAATTTAAAGCTAGGGAGGATCCTGAGTTCATCTGGTCTCCTATTAAACCTGAGAAACCTGAAGCTGGGGATCCTTTCCTGAGATCACACTTTGGGGGAGGGGCGGACTATTCCGAATCCACTGGATGACAAATCCAGACTCTTCCTGCTGCACCACTGCCCATACCAATAAAGATAAAAGTGTTAAACAAGGATTATTTTACAGAAGTTTCTTTCTTGACATAATCAGGAATGTCAGAGTTGAAGGCTAAGAATTCTTTGGGAAAGAAGAGTTATTGCTTCCTTCTTGATGTTAGTGAGTTTAACAAAAAAATCTTTATTTCTCTCCTCAAGGTTTTGATCCTGATCTTTTGACCAGAAGAAAAATTAAAAGAGTCTCCTGACAGCTAACTCGATGGAACCACTAGGATTTTTACCAATTTACAGAGATACTCAGCCATCTGGGGAATCCTGATGAAAGAATGCCCTGTAATGCCATGGTGCCATCATTTGCATTGTTTTGTTTTGTTTTTTTTTCAAAGCTGGGTTGATGAAGAATTCACCTTGAATTTTTTCTGGGAATCTTAAGTTGGATTCTTTTGAATGTTGATTGAGAAGAGGAAGCCTTTTTCCATTGCAGGAAAAGCTTTTGGCTCATCCTTTTCTTTTTAAACAATTCTGATCTTTATAAGGTAAGTTAGTTCCTAGTCTCTTAAGTTCATGCATTTGCTTTGCCAGAGCATTTTAGATCAGGGTCATTGTGGATTGATAGAAGGATCTCCAAAACCATTTCTGATGAGCCTCTCTGTTAGATAGCTTCTCAGAAATTGGAAAATTGTATCTAGATAGGTCAGGTCACCAAATAGCAAGGCTTTAGCAAGAAAAACAATTTTAAATTATTTTTAGGAGAAATTTCTTTTTTCTTAAAAGTAGAAAATAATGATATAAAACCAGAAAGTTTTGGGGGTACTGGAGGACTTGTGATCATTTCTCATAGGATGTTAAGATACTAGGTTATTTCAGATTTTGGAGTTTTGGATATCTGCTCACTCTTTAATGGGACTGAGTGATCATAAATATAAAACTAAATAATAGTAGTAGTAATAATGTGTGTATATATATCTTATCTTATTGAATCTCCACACAGCCCTCCACATCCACCCATTTCTAGGGTCCTCTTCTAGGAAGACTGATTCACAGAGAAGTATGTGGCAGGCCTTGTCCTCCAGGTGCACAGAACCTATTTGGGAAGATAAGGGATAAATACCTTGAAAAGTTAAGGAGCTTCTCATCCAGGAGATATCACTATAAATATAATGGGTTCCAAGGAAGGAGAAATAATTGTGGACTGAGAGGGCTTCACAGTGGAAGGAGGATTTTAAATGAGTCTTGGAAAGGGAAATGAGATTCTGGCCTTCCTACTGGAGAAAAAAAATAATATAGATAGGAATCTGGAAAATATGATTTATGATTAAAAGAACTGCAATGATGCCAGTATGACTGGAGTAAAGAGTTCCTTTTTAAGAGATTTAAGAGATAAAGTTGGAAGGTTATTTGGGACCAGATTGCAGAAAATATTAATGCCAGCCTAGGAATTTTAGACATTACCTCCTGGCATAACAAGGACATCATGGCATTTGATTTCAAGGATTAAAACAAATAGCAAATCAAATAAATGTAGTCAATAATTGGGTGCCTAATATGTGTGAGGAGCTGTGCAAAAAAAAGAAAAAAGACTGTCTTTGCCCTCCAAGCAGCTTACAATTTTTAAAAAAAATTTAGACTATTTTTCCATGGTTACATGAATCATGATCCCCCCCCCTTTACCTCCCACCTCCCCCATCACAGCTTATAATTTAATGGGAAGAGATAACATGCAAAAAGAAACTAAAAAGTACGGAGAGGTCAGATGGGAGAAGGTAATAGGAAAGTCAGAGAATTCCCAGAGTACTACAATCAGGTAAGAAATGAAGTGACATTTGTCCTGAGCCTCCTCCTAAAATGGTAGTCTTGGAGTACCTGTCAAATGAAAGGAAAAGGAATTCTTGTGTTGGTATGCCGATTAAATAATCGGCCTTGATTTTCTTTTTTCTTTTTAATTGAATTAGTTTTCCACTTTAAGGAACAGCAGGGCCATCTGCTAAGGTCTTGAGGCAGCAGAGAATACTTTACTGCCCCTTTAAAATTAATTTTCTTGGGACAGCTGGGTGGCTCAGTGGATTGAGAGTCAGGCTTAGAAATGGGAGGTCCAAATCTGGCCTCAGACACTTTCCAGCTGTGTGACCCTGGGCAAGTCACTTAACACTCATTGCCTAGTCCTTACCACTCTTCTGCCTTGGAGCCAATATACAGTAGGAAGGTAAGGGTTTAAAAAAAAAAAAGAAAAATCTATTTTCTTCAGATCCTCATTCTGCTCAATTGTAGACTCATGGGTATGAAACATTGTATATGGTCAGAAATTTTCCCCAAAATATATTTGTTTTGTTGATTTGCTTTCTTTTTTTCTCTCTCTTATTTGAGTTTTTTTTTTTTAATTATGGAGGAATGACCCTTTGGGTGAGGAATAGATTCAAGTAATATAAAAATAAAAGATGTTAATGAAACATTTTTTTACTTAAACTTTTTTGTTGCTATTTTTTCATTTTAATTTCAGTTCCAAATTCACTCCCTCCTTCCACCTCTCCCTTGCTTTAAGAAGGCAAAAAATTTGGTATGCATTTAAATGGACTTTATATTCCAAATTCAACAGTTGTCTCTTTGGAGGTGGATATCATTTTTCACCATGAGTCCTTTAGAATGATTATAGGTCTTTGTACTCATCAGAGTAGCTAAGTCTTTCACAATTGATCATCATTACAATATTGCTGTTATGTGTATGTTCTCATTCTTTTCATTTCACATTCTATCAGCTCATATAAATCTTCCCAGATTTTCCTTAAACTATCTCCTTTGTCATTTCTTATAGCACAGTGGTATTCCATCACAACCCTAAAGCAGACTTTTGTTCAGGCATTCACCAGTTGATAGACATCCTCTAGGTTTCCAATTCTTTGACATCACAAAAAGAACAGCTATAAATATTTTTCTCCAATGTCAGACACTGTGATAGACACGGGATACTTATCCAAAGAATTAAATAGTCTCTATCCCACTAAGAAGTTTACATTTTAAGGAGCCCATGATTTCTTCAAGAACATAACCAACTTTACCTGTGCCCAAAGGTTGTTCCCACTTATGTTCTCTGTGGTCAAAGAGGACAAGTTTCATGTCTCTTCATGATGAAAGCGCCCCCCCCCCCATGAAAAAAAATTTAATTAATTAATTTAGAATATTTTTTCATGATTATGTGATTCATGTTCTTTCCCTGCCTCTCTCCCCCCGCCCAAAGCCAATGAGCAGTTCCACTGGGTTTTACATGTATCATTGATGAAAGCCTTTTAAATATTTGAATAAAGGTACTCCATCCACATGAGGTGTAAAATATGGACATCTTTCCTGTCATTGAAGCTTAAGACTGAATTTATTTTACTTATGATACCACACTGATAAATTCATCTTATCTTTAAATTAAAAAAAAATCCCCTTGTCTTTTTCATAGGAATGGTTGTTAGGTCATACATTTCTTGTCCTATATTTGGGACATTAATTGTTTGGTCCAAGTGTATAATTTTGCATTTAGTTTTACTCATTTTAATCTTTAACATATTTACTTGGGTAAGTATAAGAATTAAGTATATATACTAGAATGAGGAGAGAGAGCTCATTTGTCTAGTTTGGAATTGTTAGGTCTTCCTGTGAGCTTTGGTTGAAGCATTAAACATATCTAAGAAATGGTCTGGATTTGGAGCAGAGGAGACCTGGATTTCTCAGCCTGACACATTCCAATAGTGTGCCTGGGGGCGAGTCATTTTCTGTCTCTTGAGTGTCAGTTTCCTTCTTGGTAAAATGGGAAAGAAAACATTGTTCCTGTCTTGTTCACAGGGTTATTGAGAAGATCAGATGAGCTCAAGTAGGTGAAAGTACATTCTTTTTCTTTTTTGTTTTTTCCCATTTTTTATTGTCATGCAAAACACACTTCCATATTGGTCATTGTTGTAAGAGCAAACTCATACATGACTAAAACCCTAAAATAAAATCATAAATACACTGATGTGAAGGATGACTCCAGCAAATCTTTTTCTGGAGATGGAGAACATTCTGAGTCAGGATCATCCCAGATCATTGCACTGCTGAGAGTAACCATGTTTTCACAGATAATCATGGTTCAGTATTGCTGTTATTGTGTACAGTGTTCTCTTACTTTTGCTTCTTTGGCTCTGCATTAATTCCTGCCGATCTTTCCAGCTTTTCCTGAAATCATCTTGCTTATCACTTCTTATAGCACAATAGTATTCCATTCCCAACATGTACCACAATTTGTTCAGTCATTCCTCAATGGATGGATATCCCCTCACTTCCTGATTCTTTGCCACCCCAAAAAGAGCATCTATAAATATTTTTGTACAAGTAGGCCCATGAAAGAACATTCTTGATAAAAATGCCAACTTGGTCCCCTGCTCCTTTCTATTTGAGATTATCTCCCTTTTATACCATTTATATGATATATATATATATATATATATATAGATATATATAGATATAGATATAGATATATAGATATAGATATAGATATAGATATATGCACATATTTGCTTGTATGATATCTCTTCCATTAGAATTCAAGTTCCTGTTTTTCCTTCTTTGTATCTTAGTGCTTAGGTCTATGCCTGACACATAGTAGACATTTAATAAATGTTTATTGACTGACTGCCAATTGTTAACTTAATGGCAGGAATTATCACAAAAATAACCAATCCCATCCACCAGAACATGGGATGCTAAAGAGGAGATATTTGGACATGTTCAGTGTTCAGCTAAATGTTATGGGACATATAAAAACAATATAGCATAATTTGTATAACACTGTGAGATTATAAAACATTTTCACATATTTTATTTTATCAGAAGATCATATTAAAAATCATTCTTTCCTTCAAGAGACTTGTTTCCCAGTAGAACAGATGGAGATAATATGGAGGAAAAAAATCTCATGAACCACACAAGAAAGGATATATTCAAAAGATAATTTCTGTGGCACAGACCCTAGTTGATCTTATAAAGTGAAAGAAATCACCAAAAGTTGTAGAGGTTGGAAGAAGCTTCATGAAGGACGAAGGACTAGTGTTTGGCTTTGAAAAAATCCACATTCCGAGGGGGAAAAAAGCCAGATGGGAAATTGAGAGAGTTTTTTTTTTCTTTTTCTCAGAGACTTTTGGTTGTCATCAGAGATTTACTGAAGGCCACAGTTCTCAGAACTGTGGAAGAAGGTTGACTTGTCAGGCCAAAACCAATTGCAGTCAGGAGAGAAGAACCTTCTGTCCGTGGGCATCAGGGACCCAGAGAAATTGCACAACAAAGACCTATTGAGATCCCTGGAGGAGATAACCACCAAGACTGGTAGGACCAGTTGTGTTTTTTGGCAGAAATTAGAAGATTGGATACCACTAGAGAAAATTTGCCTTAGCATTGAAACTGGCCCTAGGGGATACATGTCCATCATTTGCCTACCACTGAGCAGGAGAGTGGCCGCCAAAATGTTCTGTTCATCATGGCACAGTTCACCTAAGGCCACTTAATGTTTGGCTCAGATAGCCCTGGGATAGGTCATAGAATTTGAGTTGGACAAGACTTTAGAGATCATCTGGTCCAACCTTCCTTTTAAAAAAACACAGACACACAACAAAACCCAATTTGGTACCTTTTAATTTTTACAGCCGATTTCTAAATATATGCTTCCCCTCTGTAAGAAAGATTTAAAAAGAAAAAAGGGGTGGGGGATTTTGGTTCAGCAAAATCACACAATGTATTGACTCTGGTAATATGTTAAAAATGTCCAAACTCATAGACCCACACTCAGCAGGAATATTTTCTCATCTCTTCTCTGGGACCAAGCTTAGGGTTATTATTACACTGGACACGTTAGTCATCCTGAATATTGTTTTCCTAGTTCTATTTATTTCACTTTCCTGAGTTCATCTGTCGACCCATGTTTCTCTGGGTTCTTACCTTTCTTTGTTTTGTGTAATATAGTCTTACTTAGTCCACTGCATTCATGTACCACAGTTTGCTTAGCCATTTATTTCCCTGTGGAGGGGCATCTGTATCATTTCTAGTTCTTTGATATCACAAAATATGCTTAAGGGAAATTTTTTTTACATAGGGGACTTTTCTTTCTACTTTAAATCTCCTTGGGGGATATCTTGAATGGTGAGACCTTGTTTCAGTCCATTTAATTAAAAATATTTTCAGAATGTTCTTTGCTTACAGTTCCTCTAACATATTCAGATACTTGTTCTTTCTGTAGCCCCTCCAACATGAACCTTTTGGGGCTTTTGCCACTCTAGCCATCTCCTCTTGGGGAAATAGAAATGGAAGTAAAGGGCCTTTATTCAGGCAGGAAGCAGGAGAGCTGGGGAATTTGAACCCAGGCCTTCCTTCTGATTCCAAATTAATTGCTTTTTTCATTGTCAGTTAACATTTATTAAGCACTTATTAAGTTTTAGGCACTGTGTTTAGTGGCTGAGAGTCCAGTTTATTCTGCTACCTATCAGAGTAAGAAACTCATGCATGGGAGAGTGGGGGGGACAAGAAAAGATAATTGAATAAGATAGAGAAGTACTGCCTCTTTTAGAGGGAGATCTTATTAGAGTAGAAAGATTCTTGTGTTGGGTTCCAATGACTGATCAAGACCTGGCTTTACTGATTCTTTTCTGTAAGACCTGAAATAGAGAAAGTAATCTGAGAGAATTGTTTCTTCTTAAACTGACTGCTGTCTTCTGGCTTATGACTAGAGAGAGCTGCTAGAGGGGAACCACCCTGAGGCTCTCCTAGTTACAATGGGGATAGATGAGAGACACTGCTAGTACAGGGGAATGCTGCCACACAGGGATACTGGCACACAGGGATGCTGGTACACAGAGGACTGCTCTGGGGTTTATTCTAGGTTTGCCTGCTGATCCCTATTGATGGCTGATGGATCAATCTACTTCCTGACCTCCTTCCTCCCTCCTTTTTCCAACCCTTTCCTCCCTTGCCTCCCCCACCTCCCAATATTTCTTGAAGCCTTAGGCTTCTTCCCCCCCCCCCCCCCAAGTGAATTATAAAGATCTTTTCTTTTCCTTTTTCAAGTAGGGGTTTATTGGGATAACAGGATGGGAAACTGAGGAAAGTGGGATGAGGGTTTCCCTAATCCATAAGTGGAATTTGAGAAGGTTATGGAAATAGTCCAGTAACAAAAAGTGAGAAAAGGAACAGTTAGATAAATGGAGGACAATAGCTAAGATCTTCTTTCTTCTTTTACAACACCATCAAGGTCTCTCAGTTTTTCCTGGCCAGCTTAAACTCTCAGAGAGAGACAACTAACTCAAAAGCCAAGTTTCTCCTTCTTGTCAACTTCAACTGTCCAAAGCCAGAGAACCCCAAAACCAAATCAGCCCCACCAGTGTCACCACAGATTTGCCCCAATTTACAATATTTTATTACAGACCACAGCTAATATAATGGTTTATTATATCAACAATGTAGTTGATAATTAAATTTATTGATTATTCATTAATTTTTTTTGTTTATAATACTTATTTATAATACAATAATTAAACTTAATGAATTAAAAGTTCTTTATAAACATGACATACTTTGTACAGAGGAATTTGTGTTAATATCATTCCATTGTTGTTCCTCTACTTCTCAAGGCCTTCTTTATGGACAATATCACCATTTATCTGAGCTAAATGGAATGAATGAATAAGAATAAGGGAATGAACATTTATTAAGCTTTTATGTGTGCTCAACCATGAAGACCCATACACAACTGAGATAGGCTCAGCCCAAAAGGAGCTCTAATTAGGGGAATCAATGTGCATAGAAGGGGTTCAACTGCCAGAAGGGATACACTGGAAAGATGAATGGCCAGGCCCAGGAATACCTGGTATATAAATCAGTAAGTCTGGTGGCACTGTCCAGCAGGTCTTGTGGCAGAAAAGATAGAGATAGTTAAATGGGGCAGTGGTTAGAGCCTGAATCTAGTCTGAGTCATTTATTAGCTATATGACCTTGGATGATTCATTTTACTCCTATTTTTCTCAGTTTCCACATCTGTAAAATAGAGAAAATAATAGCACTTGCTGTAGAGTGTTATTGTGAGGATCAAATGAAATAATAATTGTAAAAATCCTTGTACCCTTTTCTTTTTCCCTAAGATCTAGTGGGCCTTAGGGAGAAATAATAGAGCAAATAGTAAAGTCTTGGACTATAAGCCCTCATACTGGAAGGATTATATTTTGTGAATCGTATTAATTTGTAAATATGAAAATGGAAGGGAGCTTGACTTTTGATTTCATTGGTAGCGAATATTCCCAGTAAGAAAAAGTAAGAAAAAAGGCTCTCAGCTATGGCAATGGGTGTCTTTTCTATAATTAGGTCTTAGTGCCCTGTCTTCCTTCCCAGCCCCTGTGGGCACCCCCTCCCCCCCAAGAGGCATTAAGAGGTTAAATGATTTACCTAGAGTCTCACTAGCCAGTATGAGATGGGAAATGAACCCAGGTCTCCCTGTTATTCTGCCTCTCCTAAATAAAGTCACCAGTCTAGTATAGGCAAGGCTGCTGGAAGACCTTGATGGCATCCACTGAAATTAAGAATGTGGCTCTTTAAAAATCTGAGATTTATTACAAAATTTAAAAGACTTGTTCTCTCGTAAAAGGTTGCTGAGAAGGTACAATAGAGTTCAGACTTTGGTATCCAGAGGCTGGGTTTAAATCTTGGCTTTGTGGCTTTTTAACCATGGACAAATCCCTTCTGTTCTCTGCACCTCACTTTCGTCCTCTTTGGGATAGAGTAGAACTGAAAAAGAGGACTGATTTTATATTTAAATCCTGTCTTCTAACGCATACTCCCTGTGTTCATGGGCTGGTTGTTTGCTTTCCCTAGGCCTCAGTTTCCTAGTATAATGAATGTTGTGGCTGGCCTAGTTGGCTCCATGTTCTTCTCCAGCCAAAGTCCCCTTCCAAGTTATTTAGGGTTCTATGATTCCTTTGAGTCTTTTTTTTTTAAACCCTTACCTTCCGTCTTGGAGTCAATACTGTGTATTGGCTCCAAGGCAGAAGAGTGGTAAGGGCTAGGCAATGGGGGTCAAGTGACTTGCCCAGGGTCACACAGCTGAGAAGTGTCTGAGGCCAGATTTGAACCTAGGACCTCCCATCTCTAGGCCTGGCTCTCAATCCACTGAGCTACCCAGCTGCACCCCCCCTTTGAGTCTTATAAAAAAATTTCAAGACTAACCAAAGAGAGGAAGAGAAAGAAATATGTTAACGAATACCTTTCCAACCCCAGAATTTAGATACAGAATCTATTCCTTTTCAAGAGCCTCCATTAAATGTCTCCTGGTTATCCTTTTGGAATTATTGTCCCAGAAATACATGATACTTGAATGCAGTTTCTCCCTTCCTGGAGGTGATTCTCTGCCTTGGGGGCCAAAGTTTCCCTTGGGTCCTCTGCTCTCCATCCTCCCTATCTACAGGCTTCCTTTCACAGCCTGGGATACTTGTGTGGGTGTGGTGGCCCACTTCCTTATAGATGATGGGGAAGGAAGAAGGCTGGAGAGAACCCTGGTCTGTGGAATTCTTAAGTTAATGAAGGGAACAGATTCCTGGAGGCTCCTGGGTTTGCCCTTCCCATCCCTTCTCACCTGGTTTTTATCCTTGAATAAGTCTGAAGTCTTTGAGGTCTCAGAGTAATTTAAAACTCAAGTCTAGTAACATACCATTGGCCAGGAGAAAATAAAATCCAATCTGGGTGAGTTTTCAAAAACATTCCTGCCTTACATATTTGCATTAGAGATAATCCATTTGTCCTCTACTCTAGCCATCAGGGGAGGTGGGGAAAGGTGCCTGAGCAACTATCTTTTGGGGAGTTTATAGACTGTTAAGAATTAGTAGGGACCAGGGGGCAGCTGGGTAGCTCAGTGAATTGAGAGCTAGCCCTAGAGACGGGAGGTCCAAGGTTCAAATCTGGCCTCAGACACTTCCCAGCTGTGTGACCCTGGGCAAGTCACTTGACCCCCATTGCCTACCCTTACCACTCTTCTGCCTTGGAGCCAATACACAGTATTGACTCCAAGAGGGAAGGGAAGGGTTTAAAAAAAAAAGAAAAAAGAATTAGTAGGGACCTTAGATACCCTCTAGGTGAGGAGTTTTTAACCCCAGGTTAAACCCAGGGAGGGATTTCTGGGGGGTTAGGGATGTCTGGACTTAAAAGAGGAATTAAAAATTAATCTTTATTTTCACCAACCATTGGTTTCCTTGATGATCCTTATGTATTTTATTTTATGCATTTAAAAATATTATTCTGGGGCAGCTCTGTAGCTTGCTCAGTGGATAAAGCTCTAAGCCTAGAGACTGGAGGTCTTGAGTCCAAATGTGGCTTCATACACATCCTTCTTGTGCTTTTTTGATATCCATTCTAAGATGGAAAATAAGGGTTTTTTGTTGTTTTTTTTTGAATGTCATTCCAAGGGAGGATCATTTGGTTTCACCAGACTGCCAAAGGGACCACAAAATAGATTTAGAACCTCTGATTCAGTTCAGCCCCCTCATTTTACACATGGGGAAACAGAGGTATGTTTAGCTCATATTTGTATTTCTATTTTTGGCAAAGTTAGGATTAGAATGCTGGCTTGTAGAATTCTAGTCCAGTCTACTCTGATCATTGCCTTATCCTGAATTCCATGGAGAAGCTCCATGAAGGCAAGGATTTTTTTTTTTGCCTTTATTTCCCACATGTTCTTATACAATGGGCATCTAATAATTATTCATCCAATTGAACATCAGAGTTGGGAAGGTGGGAATGGGGCTAAGCAATTCTAAATAATATCTTGTTTCTCTTTTAAAAATTAAAAAAAAAACCAAACTAATCATTCTTAGCACTTGAGTGAATTATTACGTCGAGTGAAACATAATAAAGGGAAAAGTTTCATTCACTGATCCTGTCCCCAGAGCCCTGGTGCTTCCACAGCTTCTAAAAATCCTGCGTCAAATGTGGGGATGTGAGAGCCTGGAGCTGGCAGGAGGGAGACAAAGGCCCCACTCCTCTCTTGATTTATGTCTGCGCCTCGGATGGAGCTTCTGAGGACCAGATGTGGAGAAGGACTCCCCTTGGTTCTTCCCTCCAGGACTTGGTGTTACTTTGTTGAAGTTGAAATGAGTCCCCGTAGAGCTTTGTGGGGACCGTCTGGGAGCCACTGTTTCCAATTTGCCCTGGTGGGAATCTTCTGAACCAGATTGTTTCTTCAGCAAGTTTTCCCTCTTTTTCATTTTAGCCACATGAAAGGTATTGGGCCAGCCCAGACCCATAGCTCTTTTTCTAAGCCACTTACCCCAGGGTTGGATGTGTGGTTGTGAGATCCAGCTCCCCTCCCCCCGGCCACCAACAGGCTGTGGCGGCGCCCCACCCTCCAGAGGCTCCCTGGCAAGTGGGAGAGGGTCAGCCTGACCCGATTACTAGGAACTGAACTGACCCCCGGCAGGCTTATCTCTGGGAGCCCAAAGAGCAGCTGCTGTGGTCTCTGAGTCACTCCTGCCTGAGTGAGGAGCTGGATGGAGCAGAAACTGGTTACATAAATGATTAAATAAATAAATAAATAAGTAAGCAAATAGATAAATAGAAAAAGATTTTTTTAAAAAAACGAATGAATAAACAAACAAGCGGATTCCCAGTTACAGAAATGAATGAACAGTTGCATCACTTCATCCCAGTATTCCGAGGAAGCTCCTGGCATTTTTACAGAAGGGAAAATTGCCTGGTGGGAAAAGTACATTGGGTTCTTGAGACACTGAAGTAAGCCTGAAGAGAAAGTGAATGATGGTGATAAAGAATTGGAATTTCTTATCTCGGCATAACTGTTGGATCCCTTGCTCTCCCACCTCAGCTGGGAGAATGCAAGCCCCTGGAGGGCAGGGGCTTTCTGTCTTTGTCCTTCTGTCTTTCTGGCTCTAACCCCTAGCAGTCCAGCCTTTTATATAGTCTGTGGGCTAGTTAAGTATTTAATGTGCCTACTGTGTGCCAGGCTTCTGCTAAACTTTGGGGATGCAAAGAAAGACAAAAGATAGTTCCTTCTCTCCAGGAGCTCCTGGTCTTCATGGTGGAGGAAGAGACAACATGCAAATAATTATGGACAGCTAGCAAGACCTATATAGGCGATTATATATGTAATATACATGATAACTATACATAATATAGTTTTAATATATTAAATAATAGCCATATGATATAGTTTTTATATAATAACTATATGTTATAGTTTTAATATATTATTAATAGTAACCATATATATAGTTACATGTATAATGAGTGCGCATAGGATAAATTGTTAATAAGCAACAGAGATAGAAGGCCAGACCTAGAGACAGGAGGTCCTGGGTTCACATCTGTCCTCATACTTCCTAGCTGTGTGATCCTGGACAAGTCACCTAACCCTCATTTCATAGCCCTTACCATTCTTTTGCCTTTGAACCAATACACAATACTGATTCTAACCCAGAAAATAAGCTTTTTTTGTTACTTTTTAAAAAGCTTGCTAAGCTGAATTTTTAAAAAACACCTTCTATTTATATACATTGTTGTTATGAAAGCCAGTTTCATGCACTGATTGGCTCTTCATTACAGTTTTGCGGTGTACTATCCATATATATATATATTCTTTTTTTTTTAACCCTTACCTTCCGTCTTGGAGTCAATACTGTGTATTGGCTCCAAGGCAGAAGAGTGGTAAGGGCTAGGCAATGGGGGTCAAGTGACTTGCCCAGGGTCACACAGCTGGGAAGTGGCTGAGGCCAGATTTGAACCTAGGACCTCCCATCTCTAGGCCTGGCTCTCAATCCACTGAGCTACGCAGCTGCCCCCTGTACTATCCATATTTTACAGATGAGGAAACTGAGGTTTAGGAAAATTAGATGATTTGCCAATGGTCAAACATTTTTGTTCCATGTATTTCCTGGCCTAGCTTTTAAATAAGGGAAAAGACTGTGGGAAGGTCAAAGGAAGGTTTTCACAACTCAGTAGGCTTAGTGTTTAGCATGCACTGTGATTTATATTGTGCTAGGTGACTTCATTGCCTGTGGTCCATGACCAAAGTCATGGTTTCTTCCCTTGTTCTCTCTCCTCTGTTCTAGTGTTATGGATTGTACTAACAGATGAGAGTGTCAGTCCCAGGGTATGTGGAGGACTGAAAGGGAAGGCACAGATGGTTCAAGATCATCATTTTTGAAAAATAAACTTGGGCATCATAAGGGTCCACCAATGTTAAGGATCTGTGATTCTATTAATTATCTTGAGGAGTGAAAGTTATATTTATATCGCTTTTTTCTGTCAGAAAATAGCAGCAATAGTTATAAATATAAGGGATAATCCAAAAGATAAGAAGATACTTTCTGCTTAAGAGTAAGCTTCTGTCTTTATAGCCTCTCTCTTTTTTTGTTGTTGTTGATATTGTTTTTGGTATTCTGTTTTGGGTGAATAGTTTCTGAAGTGCTGTTAAGTTTTGAATCCTGCCTTTTTGGAGGGGCATTGGTCAACTGAAATGAATTGAGAGAATAAACTACTAAGCATTTAGCAGGGACAAAGTTTTCTTGGAAATAAAAGGGCATATAGAGAGAATTGTTAACATTTGAAGACTAGAAAAGATGGGCTAAGATAAAAATAGAAAGTTTAGGGATAGCTGCAGTTCCTGAATGATAAGTTTGAAGGTTCCGTGATTACTAGGGAATAGATATAAATTCCTGCACTCATGTTCAACAAATCAACTGAACAATTACAAGATGGTAGAGATGTAGCTGTTTTGTTTTGTCTTTTTAAACAAAAGATGTGGGGATCTTTGTAGATTGTAGAGTGTATAAATATGATGTGGCAACCAGAAAAGTTATTAAGCTTAAGTTTTAATAAGTTTAGTAAAGCTATTAATAAGTTAATAATCTTATAAAATGTTAATAGAAACACATCCAAAATATCAAAGATGATTGAGTCAAATCAGAAGAAGAAAGTGAATGATAATAAGGAACCGTATTTTCTTATACCTTGTAAAAGTTGAACCACCTACCCTACACTGCCCTGGCCCCCCAAATGTAAATGCCTTGAGGGCAAGGACTTGGAGGGGGTGTTTCTTTATATCCTCCCTCTTTTTTTTGTTGTTGTTTTTGTTGTTTATTTTGGTATTTTGTTTTGGGAGAATAGTTTCTGGAGTGCCCTTAAGTTTTGAATCCTGCCTTTTTGGAGGGGTATTGGTCAATGAATGAATTGAGATGAAGATAAGTAAGATGATAAAGGAACATGAAAGGTAGTTGTGTTAGGATCAGTTGAAATAACCTAGAGTGTTTTGTTTGGATAAGACACAACTTTCTGACTTGATTGTGGTCTTCACATATTTGAATTGTTATGCATAAAAAAAGGATTAAATGTGTTCCACTTAGCCCTAGGAGAACCAGAATCAGTAGGCAGAAGTTACAGGAGGATAAATTTTTTGGTTTATTATAGAGAAAAATAGTTTCCTGACAATTGGAGAATGTATATAGTGAGTTTTCCATTGATTTGGATGGGGAGGCAGTTTGCAGGGGAGGAAGGGGTCAAATAGTTCTAGACATTGAGTAATAGGACAACCTGGGTGATGTCTAAGACTTCTTATAGCTCTGAGATGCTATCATTTTAACAATCCAAAGCTTGTTCTTCTTTTCCAGATTTTGCCAGGGATATTTTACCTAGGGAAGGGATGATGTGAATTTGTAAGTCTTTCATTATTTTCTTTGAGGAAAAGTTATGAGATAGCATACACAGTAAGTAGATAGAGGAGGTCAGGTTAGCTGTGGAGTCACAAATATTTGGATTCAGATCCTTTTGGGCAATGCATTAACTGTGTGACCAGGGGCAGTGAGGTAGCACAGTGAGAGCCCTGGTCCTGGAGTTGAGAAGCCTCCAGGTCAAATCTGGCCTCAGACATTTTCTAGCTGTGTGACTCTGGGGAAGTCACTTAACCCCAATTGCCTGTACTTAGTGTAAGTAAGTGAAAAAAATATGCTTTAATCTGCCCTCAAAATTCTGGAGTGGATACCACTTTTCATTATGAATCCTTTGGAATTGGCTTGGATTGTATTGATTAGAGTTACAATTTTGCTCTTATAGTATATATACAATGTTCTCCTGGTTCTGGACACTTCACTTTGCATCAGTTCATATGTCTGAATAGTTTGGTTTTTTTTTTTTAATTAAAAACCCTTACCTTCCGTCTTGGAATTAATATTGTATATTGGTTCCAAGGCAGAAGAGTGGTAAGGGCTAGACAATGGGGGTCAAGTGACTTGCCCAGGGTCACACAGCTAGGACGTGGCTGAGATCAGATTTAAACCTAGACCTCTAGTCTCTAAGCCTGACTCTCAATCCACTGATCCACCCAGCTGCGTGCCCCCCCCCCCCCCCCCAGGTTTTTCTGAAACTACCCGATTCATTTTTTATATCACAATAATATTCCATCACAATCATATAATACAACTTCTTTAGCCATTCCCCAACGGATGGGCATTCTTATATTTCAATTCCTTACAACCACACAAAAAAAAAAAACCAGCTGCTATAAATATTTTTGTACAAATAGGTCTTTTCCCCTTTTCTTTGACTTCTTTGAGATACAGACCTAGTAGTGGTTTTGCTGGGTCAAAGGGGGGCATATACAGTTTTATAGCCCCCATGGGCATAGTTCCAAATTGCCTTCTAGAATGCTTGCACAGATCACAATTTTACCATCAGTGCCCCTATTTTTCTATATTCCCTCCAACACTTTGTCATTTTTTCTTTTCTATCCCATTAGTCAATCTGATATAGAGGCAACTCTTAAAGACGTAGATGTAGATAGACATTTCTTGTCTGGACAGAGGGATTTTCTATTCCAGTAATTCCCTACTCACATAAATTTGAACTCAGATCTAGATTCCCTCCACTGCCAATTAACAGTGGTCCCCCACCTCATTTCCAACAACATTATTTTAAAGAAAAGATTATGTTGGTATTATTGCCACTTTTGCAGATGACATTTCAGAAATGAAAGCAGTTGGTCATCAGCAGTCAATGGAAGACCCAGTGGGCCATCATCTCGGTGTCATAAAAGTCCAAAATTCTAATCCTTAATCTGCCCTATAGTGACCACTCGACCTTTCTGGAGTTCAGTTTCCTCATCTGTAAAATGAAAAGGTTAGACTGTTAGAATTACTTAATGTCATAGACTTGGAAATATAAATCCAAGGGAAGGACTCTTGAAGTTGTTCTTAACCCTTTCAGTTTAGAGATGTGGAAATTGGGGACTAGAAATGTTAAATAAATTACTTTTCCAGGGTAGGAAGTAGCCTAGTTAGTATTTGAATTCCCAAAACAATCACTCTTCTTATTTCCCAAACCAAGGTTCCTTTCAATTCTGCTGTTCTGTTGTTCTGTATGTTTAGTGGCATTCCATAGCGATGGAACTCCTTAAGCCCTTGTCCCCTAAAACTTTAATACTCCTTGCTCATCTTCTAATATTGCACATTAGTTTTATTTGTATAAAAACTTTTAAATTTAATGTATTCAGAATTCTTATACCTCACAATATTTTTCTTTCTCTTAGATTCATAAATTCTTCTAACCATAAATATAATTGTAATGTGTTTTTCTAATTTGCTCATAATATTTCCCTATATACTTAGGTTATGTATCTTATACGTATGTATGTATGTATGTATCTTTGATCTTATCTTGGTAAGTGGTATCAGATACCTAGTTTCTGTCTGTGAAGCATAGAGCCAGAAAAAAAAGAAGACCAACCTTTTGCATGCTGGATTTCTCTTGGTACAATAAATTAGATAATAAATTATTGTCCTTGAATTCTGCCATTCTCTAGGAAAAAATTATTCTGTCTTAACCTTAGTTTTGCCATCTGTAAAATGTGGATAATAGTACATCCCATCATTTAAAAGCTCTCATATGAAAAGTATATTTCAGCAAAATAAATTTGTATTGTCATGGATGACTGAAAACATCTGTGTCCATCTGAACCTGTGGTCCTTCACCTCTCCCCTGAGAAGTGGGAGGCATCAGTCTCCAGAAGATGTGATTGTTCATTGCATTAATGAAAGTTTTTAAGTTGTTTTCCTTTGCATTGTTGGAAAGCATCCATGATAGGGCTTTTTGCGGATGTCTATGCTGCAAAGGGTAGGAAAAATTATCAATGGGATGAGGGCAGAGACATAATACCAGGTAAAACCAAATAAATCAAAATAGACTAGGGACAGATGTGATTATGTTTGCGTATAGGTACATTTGTTTATGATTTTGTATCCCAACCACCCACACCTAACCCAGGGTCTTAGACATGTAAGCACATAAAATATTATTTACAATTTAACAAATAGTCCTCATCCTTTCATAATTACTCAAAAACCTTCAATGGCTTCCTATTATCAGTAGAATGACATCTGAACTCCTTAGACTAGCTCTAATTCATGGCCCTCCAGGTTCTTTCACCATTTTTTTCTAAGGCTATTTCTAACGCCTCATGTACTCTATGACACAGCCCAAGTGACACTCATTGTCTTCTAACATTTTCTATTCTTTCCCTCCTCCGTGATTTTGCACAAACCATTATGACTCCCTGTAATGACTTTTCTTCTTCTCCATCTATTCTTTGAAAGTCAAATGTAATGCTGATTCATCTGGAAGACTTTTCTTAACCCTCCAGTAGTGAAAACTAGTAACAGAACCTGGGTTCATATCTTAGCTGAGCCCCCTTATTCCTGAGCAGGTCACTTGATTTCATCTGTAAAATGAGGTAATTGGATTAGGTGACATTTACAAAGGGTTTCTTCCAGCTCTGGGGCTTCCTAAAATCTGGGATACAAGGAAATTCTTCCCCTTAGGAGCTCCTACTTCCTACCGTACCTCGTACGGCGTTTATATCCCCCTTCTCCACATTCCACGGTCCATTTAGTATTATAGTGGCTTATTATCTCTTACTAGATTTTAAGCTCACCAAGGCAGGGCCCTAGTTTTAAAATTTTTTTCTCTTCCCTCTGCACCTAGCAAAATGCCTTCCATTTACTTAAATAGGTGTTGAATCCAAGGGAATGTTTTGGAAGTGAGGCTCATGTAGGGGAAGTCAGTGACCCACAGTTGCATGGAGGCCAGCCAGGATGTTGGGCCTTGGGTCTCTTGGCTCCTGGAGGTTCTCTTACTTCATTTGCTCCTCACGACAGCCCTGCGACCTCTGATGCAATTGGCATGGCTGCCTCCCAGTTGTTTACAAGGACCTGGCACTCAACCACCAACCCTCGGGCTGCCAGTAGCTGCCCAGTCTCCCAGTTCCCAGCTTGCAACCACCCTAGGAAAAACAACCACCCAAGAGCTCCATCAGCCTTTAACAATCAGACCGGCCTCATAGCCCACGCTGGTCGGGTCTGTGAAGGAGGGCATCAGGCTGCTGTAGGATAAAGTAAATAGTATTTTTTTTTCTTGCTGGTACACTGTTGGTAAATGGAATGCCTGAATCCTTCATGTTCCTTCTGGATTTATTTACCATCAAAAGCACCCCAGGGGGACATTTTCAGGCCTGCTGGCCAGAATATTATTAGCAGGCTAGACATCCATCGCCTGGTTCTGGGTGATGCTTAGAAATGAATAGCAAGGTTTCTAAAACATTAAAAAAAAATGGTTAAAACAAATAATGCATAGTCTACAGTTCTAGATGGAAAAGGGAGTGGCTCTGCAAGCTCTTTCTGCCTAGAGTTGACTAGGGAGAGCCCTTAAGTTTCAGGAAAGGTTAACACTGGGTTGCTATGTTTACAGTAGGAGAGCTTGTCTTCCAGCCCTTCAGGAAGTTATAACTCTGGGCTATTCACTTGGGGAGGGGGAGTAGGGGGAGGTTGCAACGAGACAGGAAGTTATAGCCCTGCTGTATTGACTTGTGGTTAATTGTAAAGAGATGGGGAAAAAGCCAGAAAGCACATTTTTGTATGTCCTATACCCCTTCCTCCTGGGTGAGGGAATATCTGAATCGTTATGGGATATGATTTGAATATTATGACCCAGAAATTGTATTTCCCCCTCCCATAGCTTATTTAGGCCTCAGTTTCTAGACTCCCTAATTCAAGGCTCTAGAATGTAAGATTAAAAGTATTTTAGATTTATATATATTTTTTTAAACCAAGGCTTTATGTGATGTGTGGATTGGGGATTGAGATGGGGGTTGGGAGAAGAGGTAAAAGAAATTAATCTTTGCTATGAACAATCTCTCCATTATTACGTTTCTTTTAAAATTAAAAAAAGAAGGGGAAAAAACCAACACAGCCCCAAACCTTACAAGGGTTTTATTCATACAGCTCAGTTTATCCATATTTCAGTAAGAATGGAGTTACTCTGTTTTCCCTGATTCAGGAAGAAATTCCAGACTGGCTACACTGTTGCAGATGAGTTTTTGTGATGTGCTTTAGCATCGCTTCATAAATGGCTTCATCTTTTTGGCATTTGATGGTTTGGGGGTATGTGAAGGCAGTATTTTGGGGATTGGACAGACTTTTTAGAATCTGAGTCCTCTTTGACATGGCTTTCTGTTTTTTACCTGGTTGCTCTTTAATTGGGATCCTTTTGTTATTATGCTCATGCATTGGTAAGTAATTATGGATTCAACTGATCTTAGATTTTTAAGACTTCCTGCCAAAGAGAATTTTAGCATCAGCTTTCAGTCAGATGCTTATTGAAGAGTCTATCCTAGAGAAGCTGGTAATAAGGTAGAGTGGGAATGGGCAGAAGAGCAGTAAGGGCTAGGCAATGGGGGTTAAGTGACTTGCCCAGAATCACACAGCTGGGAAGTGTCTGAGGCCAAATTTGAACCTAGGACCTAACTCTCTGTCCACTGGGCCACCCAGCTACCCCCTAATTTTTTTTAATCATGTATTTTTCAATGCATTTGAAAGCATTATTCTCCAAAGGGGGTCCATGGACTTTACCAAAAGAACAAAAGATAATAAACATAAAGCCCTTAGCAAAATGTCTGGCACTTAGTAAGTGCTACATAAATGTTAATTATTATCCTTATTATCTCATCATTTTCAGTGTCATCTTTATCATCATCATTATTTTTTTATTAGTATTCTCCAGGCTGACAAAGGGATCCTGGACACAAACCAAGTTAAGAACTACAGATCTAAATGATTGTTATTCTTCCTTCACTTTGGCCTAGAGAGCTCCATGGGATTTAAACTGCAGAATTTAAAAATTATGCTATTGATTGGAGAACGATTAGAGAAATTGTACATGATTGTAGTGGAATATTATGGTACCATGAGAAATGATGAATATAAAAAAAATTCAAAGAAATGTGAAAACTATTCAGGGTGAAGTTCAAAAAACAAAATAGGAAAAGAATACACATAATAGGCTACATGAATGGAGGGAACAAAAGCAGAATAATATATAATTTTAATGGACCAAACTTGTCTCCTCCTAAATAAGAAAATGTGCCTCTTTCCTTTCATTGCAGAGGTAGGGGAACTGTGGGTGTGGAACAATGCATATACTGTCAAATGCAGTTTTGTTGAACTGCTTTTCCCTTCCCCCCCTAAAAAAAATTCTTTGTTCCAGGGTTTGCCTCCTGGGTGGGTAGGTGGGAGAAGGAGAAGGTAGTGGTAGAAAGGGATATTAAATATTAACAATTCCAAAAAGAGATGATTATACTTTATTCATATTGCTAAGCACTCAACAGATAGACATTGAATGTCTCCTCTGTGTTCAGTATACTAAAATGCTGGGGTGAATACAAAAGAAATAAAGCACAATTCCTGACCTTAAAAGGCCTACAATCTTTTGCTGGGAGGTGAGACTAAGTAAGATTCCTGAAACAATATAAGGCATTATATAACGTGAGGGCTAAATAGTGCTGGGCAGATGATAAATGCCACAGAAGTTCAGAGAATGTGAGAGCAGTGAAAGCTAAGTGATCCGGGGAGGATTCTTGGAAGAGCCAGGACTTGAATTGGGCCTCCAGTGATGAGTCAGATTAGAACAGGTGGAAAAGAACATTCATGGGGATGGGGGAGGGGAAGAGGAAGGCATGAACTAGGTGGGTTTAGGGCACCAACAAGGTGAATTCATCTATTAATTCATTAGAGATCTCTCACTGGTAGCAAACTCAGAGGCCATCTAGCCTTCATTTTACTTTTTTTTCCTAATACATAAGTCTAGTTAATGCCTTTTTGTTTTTACATCAGTCACATCTGGATATCCCCTAGACCATCATTTCTACCCCCAAACAAGCCCTCTTTTGGAACAATGGAAAAAAGTTGAGCAATCCCAGCTGGGTGACCTCACCCACAAGTCCAACATTCTGCACCCCTTTTTCCCCACCACACCACCTTTAATCTCTGGGTTAGGAGGCTGGCCATTACAGCTCCTGAGCATTTGACTTTGTTTTAGTGGAGTTCCCCCCCATTTACATTCATGGTGGATGTTGTTTTTTTTTTCATTCTGGTTCCTTGACTCTGGGTTAGTTCATACAAGCCTCCTGATGCTTCTCTGAATCAGTCATATTCATCCATTCTTATGACTTGATACTATTTGTGGACATACAGGAGTGTCACTGTTTATTTACTTATGTCCCACTGATAGGCACCCGTTTAATCCCTTTATTTAACAGATAAAAAACTTAAGCTTAGAGTAGTTAAGAAGACTCTCCTAAACTCTCCATTCCCTTTATATAACCTACAATCCAGCCGCAGCCTTCTTTCTGTTTGTCCAGTACCACATTTCTCTCCCAGCTCTGCTTTTTCACTGGCTGTCCCCCATCCCTAGAAAGCCCTTCTTTCTCACCTCCTACTCCTGACTTCCTTCTCAGATAAATTCTTAAGGCTCTGCAAGAAGCCTTTCTCATCCCCCTTAACTTGAGCACGTGCCTCCTGAGAGTCCCTTCCATTTACACTGTATCTATCTTGTACACGCTGAGTTATTCATATGTTGTCTCCCGCATTAGAAGGTGTTTTGGCCTTTCATCGTATCCCCAGATTTAGCCCAATGCCTGGTAAATTTTGGGTCCTTAATAAATGCTTATCATCTTGTTTAGAGTCAGTGTAAGTGGTAGAAGGGGCTGGAAGGGACCTGAGAGGAGGATCATCTTCTTTGATCCTGCCCTTTTATAAATGAGGGACTTGAGCCCCAGAAATGTAAAATGATTTACCTAAGTCAGTCTGTCATAGTGAATGAATGACTTGGTGACAGGCTTGGACTAGACCTGTCTGGACTCCTGTGATAGCCCTTGTTCCCTTCATCACAATATACTACTTAACCTAGATAGTAAAGAATGGCATGTGAGGAGGGTATTACGATGACTGGTAGGTGATTGAGAAAGAAGGTTTCAATAAGTAGGAGAAAGGCAGATTCTAAAGGGGTCCTTTTAGCCCAAAGAACTAGAGAGCTCCTTCCTATTTCCAAGGTTCCATTAAAGGAACTAACCTCTGATAGTTGTGGTCAGCATTATGGATCAACCTCATCCTTAAGTATGTCCATCAAGGAAATGCTGTGTCTAGGGAATCAATACTTACCTGCTAGCTAGGTGACACCGTCGATAGAGCACTGGACCTTAAGTGGGAAGACCCAACTTCACATCTAGCCTTGGACATTAATTCACTCTGGACAAGTCGCTTAATCTCTGTTTTACCTCTGGTTTCCTCAGCTGTGTTTATTATTTATATTTTAATAATCATTTTTATATAATATATTTATACTTAATAGTCAGGTAAAACAAGTGTAAATGTGGTGTTGGAAGGACAAGAATAAAGCAACTCTTTTTAGGAGGAACCACACAATCCTAAAATCATAGAATTTGTGGGTCAGATGGGGACCTCAGTTAGCCCAGATGGGGACCAGTTAGCCCAACCCATTTATGGGGGGAAAATTCCCACTACATTATCCTTTTTTTAAATAAAATATTTTATTTTCCTAATTGCATGTAATAACAATTTTCAGTGTAGGTTTTCTGATATTTTAAGACCCAAATTGTTTCCCTCTCACCCTTTCCTCCCTACTCTTACAGATAGATGGTAAGCAATTTGATGTGGGTTATACATGTATTATCATGTAAAACATTACCATATTGTTCATGTGGTAAGAAAATACCTATATAAAACCAAAACTCTAAACTAAAAACCAAAATAAACTAAAGTGAAAAATAGTATGCTTTGACCTATATTCCCACTCCAACAGTTCTTTCTCTGGAAGTGGATAGCATTCTTTGTCATAAGTTCTTCAGAATTGTCCTCTGGGTCATTGCATTGTTGAATCTGTCTCAGTTGATCATCCCACAATATTGCTGTTGCTGTTTGCAGCATTCTCCTGGTTCTTCTTATTTCATTCCACATCAGTTCATGGAGGTCTTTCCAGCTCTTTCTGAAATCATCCTGTTCATTATTCCTTATAGGATAGTAGTATTCCATCACCCTCCATCATTCACCGCAATTTTTTATATATATATATATAATCAGATTGGAACTGGAATAAAATATATTAAAATATTAATATTAATATTAAAATATTAAAATATATTAAAAACATATAAAATTAAAAATGTGTGTGTGTGTGTGTGTGTGTGTGTGTGTGTATAATAATATCCCTGATATGTCCTCTAGCCTCTGTTCCAAGGAACAGAACCCATGACCTCACAAGCCATGCCATTCTACTTTGGAATGAAGTCTGCCCTGCCTCATTTTCCCTCTTGGCAACTTTAATCTAGTGCTCCCCTGGGTCCAAGTGGAACAAATCTAAGTTCATGTTCTGTGGGGCAAATACTTGAAGCTCTTGTGTTCCCCTGAATCTTTTCTTCTTCAGGTTAAATATCCTCAGTCCTTTCAGCTGATGCCCACATGAACCAACTTCCATTTGTTTCCTTCCCTTTTGCGACCTGAGAGGGGAGTGTTAATGAGGTCTGTGCCAGACTTTTCAGTATCCACTCCAGACTGATCTACTTATTATTCTCTGAACTTTGAGTTCTCTGGTCTGAGTTCAGAGAATTTTGATACTGTTGGTTGGGTACTCTAGTCAAGCAATATAGATCAATTCACTTTGCTAAATTCTGGGGATACAAAAAGAGGTAAAAGATAGTCCTTGCCCTCAAGGGAACTTAAAATCTAATGGGGAGATGGTATGCAAACACACACACACACACACACACACACACACACACACACACACACACACACACATATAAAGCAAGCTATGAATAGCATAAATAGGAAGTAGTTTTGCTTTGGTGTAAGTTACCTTCATGAAAGGGGGCATAGTACAGCTGTTATTGAAATATTTGATAGAATTTACTTGTGAATTCATATGTCCCTGGGGAGTTTTTCTCAGGGAGTTCCTTGGTAGTTTGTTCAATTTCTTTTTCTGAGATGGGATTATTTAAGTATTCTATTTTCCTCTTTTGTTAATCTAGGCATTTTATATTTTTGTAAATATTTTCTCATTTCACCTAGATTGTTATATTTATTGCCATATAATTGGGCAAAGTAGCTCTTAATAATTGTCTTAATTTCCTCTTCATTAGAAGTGAGATCACCCTTTTAATTTTTGATAAGGAGGTGTAGTATAGTAATGGAATCTGTGAAGACCAGAGAAACCTTGGTTCAAATGCTACTTATTATTAGGCTTTACTAGATCATGGGCCTCAGTTTTCCCACCTTTTAAATAAGGGGTTCAAAGGCTGATAGCACCTATTAGAATTATTGAGAGGAACTGTGGAGACATGTAAAAGGTCTCTATCTTTATAATGACAGTTCCAGTCTGATCCACATTTATTAATACTAGGTGCTGGGGATATGATTAATAAAAAAGATAAGACAATGTCCTTGTCCTCAAGGAGCTTAGAGGTTACCTGGCTTGGGGGCATCTTGTTTTGGGAGTTGAAAGCAAGCAATTCCAGGTGCCATAAAGGAAGGTATTGGGAGGAATTTAGAAGGCAGAGAGAGTTGGAGTGAATCAGTGATTGAGTTAGCAGCCTAGTGATGAAATTAGAAGTAATGAGTTTATCTTGGGAGGGGCATCATGTTCCTTGGAGCTGAAACCAGACAGAGGAGCAGATACTAAATAGAGTTATATACATTTCAACTGTTCCTATTTAGGGGTTGACATTATTAAATAAATTAATCACTTTTGGTAGTCTCTTTGGAATCTCTCCAAATTGAGCTAGGTTGATTGGAGCCAGAAAAAACTGACTTCAACTCCTATTAATTCTTAAAGCTGTGCAAGTCATTTAACTTCCCCTGGACCTCAGTTTTCTCATCTGTAAAATGGGGGGGGGGGTGACCTCTGAGGTCTCTTCCAGGTTTAGCTCTAACATCCTATAATCTTTTGCTCCTTAAAGGACAGATTTCCATTTCATGCTGAAGGCATTTTGATTATCTTCCCTCTTCTTTGGTTTTGTTAACACTATCTGGACCCCGGAAGAATATTCTCTCTTACTCAATTGCTGCCCCTAATAAAGGTCTACATAAGTCCATTCTCCTTTTTGAAACCTTCCTTAACAATTCAGCCTGCCTTCTCCCTTTCTCTTCTTTTCTTTCCCCCTTTCTCTCTTTTCCTTCCTCCACTAAACTTTTTAGGGTTGGGGGAAAAAAGGAGACTGACAGCCACAGGGGTAAATTTTGATGGAAGTAATGAATTGATACCAGTTTAGTGGGTAAAATATTTTGACCCCCCCAAAATATAAAGTTGCTGTTATTTATATATAGCAAAATATAAGCTTAGGAAGGTTAAAAATGACTGTTTTGGGGATGTGCAACTGGTAAGTGTTCGATCTAGGTATCTTGACTAGTTTTCCTCACTAATTTACTTTCTTTTATATGTCAGCTTCATTGACCCCATCCTACCTTTCCCTGAGAACAGACATTTGAATAAATGTAATCACTTCCAAGTAGCTTATAGAGGAAAACCTAGCCTTGCTTTTTGGCTTGCCTTCTTTTGCCTTGCTGGTTAGGTTGGATGTATTAGGACCTTCTGGATGTCTTCATGTGGTGACTTTTTCCTTTTGTTTACTGTCTCTGTTGAGTTTCTTTATAAATGCCTTTTTTTTTTAATTTGCTTACAAATCTTTTTTCTTTGTTCTGGTTTATGCTGTCCTGGGCCCCAATCTTGTTGAATAGATCCAGACTCTTTATGTTTTGAGATGCAGCCAGATGGGGACTATTTGACTTTCGTAATATGTCAGGAAATTGTCATGATAGAAAGCTTCTAGGTGTAATTTTTAAGAGCTTTAACCACTCACCCCCCCCCCCCTTACTATTGTCGCTATCTCTTCTTTCCTTTTCCTTCCTTCCTTCCTTCCTTCCTTCCTTCCTTCCTTCCTTCCTTCCTTCCTTCCTTCCTTCCTTCCTTCCTTCCTTCCTTCCTTCCTTCCTTCCCCTCTCTCTCTCTCTCTCTCTCTCTCTCTCTCTCTCTCTCTCTCTCTCTCTCTCTCTTTCTTTCTTAATTTACTATGTGACCTATGTTCTCTGGGGCCCTGGTGGTCTTTATGAATATGGCAGATCAGTGAGAAATGTCAGATGATGAAGAAGCCCCTCCCTGCCCCTCAAAATGACGAACGAAATTTTTTTCCCCTAAAAACTATTTTTTTAAAGGTATGAAAATAGGTCATTGTCCTTTGGCTCCCAAGTTCCTCTTGCCATCCTCTTTAATAATAGTGAACATTTCAAAAGTGTTTTGCATATAAATGATTTAAGTCATTAGATTGTGAGGGTGATGAGAACAAAAGCTTTTTTGGTTTACTTTTCTGTTCTTTGTGTCTTAGACATGCTGCACAATGCCTGGCACATGATAGTTGACTGACTTGTCCAAAGTCATCTCTCTAGTAAGCACAGTAGACAACCTCCAAATTCATTTCTCTCTAACCCCAAATCCAGGGCTTTTTATATTTTCCATATATCTCCTGTAACTGTTCTATTTCACATACCCCAACTTTGAGGCCTAGAATTTATTTCAATACTAGAAGGATTTAGATGGTCAAATTAGTTTTGGATATGCTGGATTAGAGGACCTCAGGTTTTTCAGAATTGTAGAATTGGAAAGGACCTCAGAGGTCATTTAATCCAAGCAGTACAGGGGTGGGGGTGGGGGTGGGGTTGGTTCTTTTAATAACATCTGAAAAATGATCAATCAATTTGCTTAAAAACTTCTATTAAGAAGACAGTGCTCTACCTCCCTCTTAAAGTAGCCCATTCCACTTTTAGTAGCTCTTATTGTTGGTAAGCTTTTATATCAGGTCATTGATGGCTTTTTTGAGAATATGAATCTGGTCATTACTCGGGGCTCAAAGCAAATATAGGGCCGCCATAAATATTTGCTCATAGCAGGCAGAGCAGAGAAGATGGGGCCCTTGGAGGTCTTGTTTGGCAGCTCAGTGAAAGGGTATGTGTTTGCATGCCAACCTCTGGCACGTGCCCTCCTCCTTCTGTAACTTTTAATCAGATAATAAAACCCCACAATCCAGAAGTCCTTATATATAGAGCCTGAATCTCTCTCCTGCTGTTCCCATTTCCTCTGTTCTATCTTAAGTGGAAATGGAAAACATCTGGCTGCCGTATTTGTCCTTATGTACTTGAAGACTGTATTAAGTCATCCGTCAGTCTTTTCTTCTCTTAGCCTCCTTTGACCTTTCCTCACAGGTCTCATTTTCCAGCCCTTTAATCATTTTCATTGCTCCCCTCTGGACCGTCTCCAGTTTGTTCAAATGCCTCTTAAAATGCAGAGCCTGCGACTTAATGAAGAGGCTCAGTGACATTTCAGCAGCTTCTCTGCCTCCCATCTCTCTCCCTGTTAGTCCATCCTGCATATGCCACCAGATTCATATTTCCAAAATCCCACTTTCATCACATTCCTCTTCTACTCAAAAATAATCAATGGCTCCCCAGTGTCCCCTGATCATGTCTTGCTTATGCCTGTAATGCTACTCCATTCACTCAAAATTTAGTAAACATTAAAGTGTCTTCTCTGGGTAGGTTACTGTGGTTATGGATCCAGAAAAATTAAACTTTTAAGAAACTAACCTTGCTCTGCTTGACTCTAGAGGGAAGAATTAGTATCAGTGGGTGGACATTACAGTAAGATTTAGGTAAAAATAGAAAATTTCAAATAATTAGAGTTATCCAACTTTAGAATGGACTGCCTAGAAAAGAGACTCTTTTCCCATCTCTCTCCATCCCTTTCCCCCAGGGTCTTTAGGCAAATTTGGTTGGGTGACCACTTGATTGGCATTGCTATAAAGTTGATTCTTGGCTGGGTATGGATTGGACTGGATGTCCTTTGAAGGCCCATCTAACCTTGAGATGTTCAAATTCTGTTCTCAAGAAGCTTATAATTCAATTAAATTCAGTACTCATTAAAAGCTTATTTTTTATTTCTGGGGGCAACTAGGTGACTTAGTGGGCAGGCCTAGACAGGAGGTCCTGGGTTCAAATTTGGATTTTTCCTGTTTGTGTGACCCTTGCCAAGTCACTTAATCCCCATTGCCTAACCCTTCCCACTCTTCTACCTTGGAACCAATACCCAGTAGTGATTGATTCTAAGACAGAAGGTAAAGATTTAAAGGGGAAAAAAAGCTTACTACTTGCAGCAAACGCTATGAAATCAGTTAATCTCTGACATGTAACAGTCTTTCCCATTGGAATGTGAGCTCCTTGAGGAAAGGCTTGATTTTTGCCTTTGTATCATCATACTTAGCTCCCTACCTGCCACTTAAGAAGTGACATAAATTTAATAAATGCTTTTTGATTGATTTGTTTAGGTAAGACAAGCTTCTTGTTTTCTAAAGCTTACAACTTGAGGAAATATGACAAGCACACTATAAATCTATAGATACATAATATATTTTGTATATTGCATGTATAATAGCATATATAATCAATTTAAGCAGAAAATAGCAGTAAATTGTAAGTCCAGAAATTTTTATATCAATTTAACTTTGCTTGAAAGCACACCTCCTCATCTTAGCACTTTTAAAGTGCAGATGTATTCTACTGACTATAGTATGCCCTGTCTCTTAATTTACAAATTACATTCCAGGAAGGGGAGGGAAAGAATTTTCAAATGCTTCTTCTCTGGTTTTCTCTGCTCTCCCCGAATCTGGGAAGATTGTGTCTGGAGCAGTCATTTAGGCCAGGCTTAACCTGGGGCATGACTTCTCTACATAAATACCTTGACATAGTAGCCTCTTGAATACCTTCAATAAAGAGGAATTTGGCTATTCAACAGCAGCCCCTATTCCTGGAAGTTCCTGCATATATTGAGCTGCAATTTGCCTCCTTTACTTTGCTCTAACCTCAGGGGTCAAGCAGAAATAAGCCAGTCTTTGAATTTCTTTGAAGTTTATGCTGTATATAACCCCTCTGCATTCTGAGAAACAGTTTATAAAATGAATCCTATTTCTGTGAGGCATATGAATGGAGCTGCTGCTTTTGGGATGTCAGAATCAAAATTCCAGAGTCAGTGAGGACCATAGCAGTCCTATTGTCTAATCTAGATGTTTTTGCCCCTTTTTTCTTCTCTTCTTTGACCAAGTCTGTCTCTTTTCTACAGCTTAGCCCTTCATAAATTTGAAGATAGCACTCGTGATGTCCCCTCTCCCCATTTTACAGAGGAAGAAACCAAGGGTGCCAAAGAAAGGGGACTTGCTCAAGATTTAGACCTAGACCCTCTGATTCCATATGAACCACTCTTTCTAACTACCCCTTCATTCTAGCCCAGATAAACTATTATTTTTCATCTTTCTAGTCCTTAGGGGAGAGAGGAATGAAACTGAATTAAATTCCTTCTTAACCTTTAATACTCTACTTCTGTAGATATAGATGCATGCTTTGAAAGAGAGATTAGCCTAGATAACCTTGCAGGACCTTCCCCCTTTAAGGCTAAGATTCTATGATACTTTGAAGGAACCATTTGTGATAATGAGGCTACCTTCCATTTGTAGAGTACTCTGCAATTTGCAAAGTGCCTTTGTACACATTATCTCATTTGTATAGCAAGAAATTGTGGGAAATGAGTCTGGAAGGGTCAGACTGGAAAGACCAGTCTATAGAAAACCTTGAGTATCAGGCCAGGAAATTTGGACAGGAAAGAGCAACAATACTATCATAATGTATTTTTAAAAAATCATTAGGGTCCCCAAACCTTCCTTGGGGTCTAGAATCTTTACTAACGATTTCCTTCAAGACCTAGAACAGGGTACATCCCCTCTCTAAATCACAGTTTACCCCTATGCCAAATGAGGAGAGAATTTCATAAGTCCCCTGATCTTAGTTTTGTTTTGTTTTTCCATGTTAATATGAAGGGAGTTAGATTAGAAGACACCTAGAGAATTCCTCCTGGTCCAATATTTGCTTTTGGGGGACAGAATTTCTGGACTTTTAAATGTAGCCATTTCTCTTAATGGCTTTCTTGGGCTCTGGGGATGTGTTTATCCAGGGAGGATATGAAATCATCTCCCCACTCTCTTTGAGAGAAAATAGATGCCGGGCTAAAGGTGATGGGTCGCCTAGTCAAGGGATTTATCAGATGAACTCAAGGTTGCTTCTGGTCCTTGGGTTCTGCTATTCCTGGTTCTGGGGGTTTTTGGGGAAGGAAGTGGAGAGGAAAGGCAGGGAGAAGGGAGTAAGCAGACGGAGAAGGGGCAGCTCTTGCCCCCTGTGATGCTTGTGGTTTGAAACACCCCCTCAGCCCCCCCATTTCCTGAAGAGTAATAGGAAGCTGGCGGAGGAGAAGATCAGCTGTGGTTTGGAGGGCTCATTGCTCATAGGTTTGTGCAGTCGGCCTTCTAGCGAGAGGCCGTCTCCTGGCATAGCTGTGTTCCAGACACTGTTTCAAGTTGAAAATCAACAGTCCATGCATGCGGAGGGCCGGGAGTGGAATTCTCATTCTATCCGGTTACTCAGCGTTCTGTAGCAGATGGTCTTTCTGCTCGGGGAGGATTTTCTGTAGAGTGAGGCATGTGTTTCCGACAGCTGATCTGTCCCTGGAGAGCCAAGAAAATGAAACCATTTTAAAAGCAATGCTGGCGTCTCTCCTTTCCCTGCAACTGAGATTATGGAAAAGGCATCTTTTATAATAAGCAGCTTTGCTTGGCCTGTAGGAGATGAGAGGCTGTATGCAGAGTGGGTAATTTTGGTTTTCCTGATGAAAGGCATTGTCATTATTTCCAACCTTATGCACACTTCAGCATTCCCTTTAATCTCCTGTATCAAAGTGTTGCTCTGATTTTTTCATGCAAGCATGTGTGAATACAATATCTAATGAATTGTATTTGTTCCCAGTATTAAAGGATGGGAATGCTGATGGGGATGTCAGTGTCAGTTTGCCTGCCTGGTCTATGAAGAAAGGGTGGAGGCAGCATCCTTATCATGAATGCCTGGACATACCTTGTTTAGCAGCTTCTGGGTAGCCCACCGTGGTTTTACTATAGGATAGAACACGGAGGGACAGATCACTGGGTTTAGGAGTCAGAGCGTGTGGGCTTCAATTTAGTGACTAGCTGCATAGCGTCTAACTTCTCGGAGACTCTGTTTACCCATCTGTAAAATAGGGGCATTGAGATTTTCACTGCCTGATTGACATGAATTTTCTGATGATGATCCTGGCTGGAATCAGGAAGATTTGGGTTCAAATTTCACCTTTGACAAGCTGTGTGACTGTGAATAAGTTATTTGACTATTGTGGACCAGTAAAATAGGCTTAATGATACAGAATTGTGGAGGCCAAAAAGGGATGATATATGTAAAGTGTTTGGGGAATTTTAGTCCTTTTTTTTTTTAATCTTTACCATCTGCCTTAGAATAAATATTGTGTATTGGTTCTGTTGGCTTAGAAAAACACAAAACTATTAAATATTCTAGGTTGACAGTTCCCAGGTAGAAAAGCATTAAGGACTAGGCAATGGGGATTAAGTGACTTGCCCAGGGTCACACAGCTAGGAAGTATCTGAGGCCAATATAAATGTAATTGATTTTTTTTTTTTATTAAGCATTGTTGGGTCAGTGTCATATCTCTAGGCCAGAGGATCTGGGCTCAAATTTGGGGCCTCAAACATTTCCTAGCATGTCACTTAACCCCATTTCCCTAGCCTCATAATTGATACTAAGAAAGCAGCTAAGGGTTAAAAAAATTCAGTGTTAAGCATAATTACTCTTCTAACACCTTGGCCTAGGGCTTAGACTTATTCATTCATAGAGACTCATTTTAGAATGAGAAGATGAAAAGGGTTCAAAGCCCATCCCCTCCCCCAGTTAAAACATGAATAATCCTTACTATCCCTTCCAGATTTCTTCTATCTCATCTCTCCTCCCTTTCACAGCCAAATTCCTGTCTACATTCTTTCCTCCATTCTCTTTAACTCTCACTCATCCACCAAACCCCCCCCCCCCCCCTTGCATTGTCTTCTGACCTCATCTCTTAACTGAAAATGATTTCTCTAGTTCCCTGTGATCTCTTAATGGCCACATCTGATGACCTTTTCTCGTGGCTCATCCCTTGTAACCTCTCTGCTTCTTTGGACTCTGCTGACCACTGTCCAGCCCCATCTCCCCTCCTTTCCTCCCTCCCCCTACATCCTGCCCCCTCGGAAATTGGGGGACTCTGGACTCCTGCTTCCCTTACCTGCTTGTCATTGTCCCCAGTTGAATCTGCCTGCCCCACGGAGGATACGCCCCTAGGCTTTTCTCCTCCTTCTATGAAATCTCTTTTGTTTACCTCTTCTGGTCTCCTGGGCTTGATTATCATCTCTATGTAAATGCCTCTAACTGATGTCCTGATCCTGATCCTAGTGCTGGGTTCCAGATTAATCTCTGAGGAGACTAGGCACCCCTCCAAGAGATTAGAATGTTAGCCTTGGAAAGGACTTTAGAAAGTGAAGTGTTTTCTTTTGAAACAATATAATTTTTAAAACCAGAGAGGAGCAAGGCTTCTTCCAGCATATGGAAGGCATTCAGGTAACAGTGCCACTTCCTTTTCCAAATTCCAGTCGTCTGGAAAGTTATTTACTTAGATACTTTGTGTCAGTTTTCATGGATTCCTGTAAAGTGGTCCTAGGAGAATATAATCATTTTTTTTCTTACTTTTTTCTTTTTTGGGGGGTGGGACTGGGGTAGGTAAATTGCTTATGTAAATTCCTGCATACATGGTCATAAGACAGAAAAGGTACTAGCATAAAGGGGAACCCCCCTTGTGTGGAGTGAGAAATTAGTGTCTTATTGTCAAGTTATTCATAGTTATCAATATTTGCAGAAAGTTAGTAAAAGATGTTTCTTCCCCCAATCCAGTTCTCTTTACTCTACACACCCTCAAAATATGGTTCTCTAAAAGGCAAATTTTATAAATGGAAAGGGGGAAGTGATAGCTATCTTCAGAGTTTGAAGATGATAGACTATATCCTCTTCTTTGTCTACTAATTAGATAGAGTAGTTAGGTAAAATATAGAAAAAGAGCTTATGAGATCATAGATTTAAGCTGGATAAGATGATATAGATCATCTTAAGCTTTTTTGTATCATGGATCCCTTAGAAATTTGGGACTTCTAGGATCCTTTCTCAGAGTGTTTTTTAAATGCATAAAATAAAATAATAGGATCTCAAAGAAAACTAACTATATTGAAATAAGTTATCAAAATATTTTTTAAAAAACAGTTCAGGGCTGGAACAACCTCCAGGAATTGATGCAGAGTGAGAGGAACAGAACCAGGAGAACATTATACACAGAGACTGATACATTGTGGTACAATCAAATGTAATGGACTTCTCTACTAGCAGTAGTACAACGATCCAGGACAATTCTGAGGGACTTATGAGAAAGAAGCTATCCACATCCAGAGAAAGAACTGTGGGAGTAGAAACACAGAAGAAAAACATTTGCTTGATCACATGGGTTAATGGAGATATAGACTCTAAATGATCACCCTAATGCAAATATCAATAATATGGAAAAGGGGCTTGATCAATGATGCATGTAAAACCCAGTTGAATTGCTCATTGACAACAGGAAAGGGAGGGAAGGAGGGGAGGCAATGAATATGAATCCTGTAACCATGGGAAAATATTCTAAATTAATTAAATAAATAAATTTAAAAATAAAAACAGTTCAGGAGTAAGAATGGAAGGTGCAGCTAAGTATCTCAGTGGATTTAGAGCCAGGCCCAAAGACTGGACATCTTGAGTTCAAATTTGGCCTCAGATACTTTCTAACTATGTGACCCTGGGCAAGTCCAATAACCTCCTTTGCCTAGCCCTTACCCCTCTTCTGCACAGTATTGATGCTAAGTTGGAAAATAAGGGTTTAAAAAAAGGCCAAACCCATTTCATGCCTCCTGTGTTAGGAACTTCTGCCTCTAATGATTAATGCCTGAGATGAAGGCTGGGGAAATGAATTGACTTGCTAGTATTTTGTGGAGCAGATCTAGGTGCAGATAACTTAAGTTTCAAAAACAGAACTAAGAACGTTATATTAAAATCAACCTTTAATGCAATTTACATTTTAGTAGACAATGTTATGAGCTCCAGAAGCCTGTCTACTGATGTCTACTCTTAACTTAGCTGGGGTAGTTTTTGATTAACAGGCTTATATTTAAAGTCTCTCCTTGTTTGCAAGAAATAGAAGTTAATGTTTAGGCAGGGACATATATGTCATGTAAATATAAAAGAAGGAAAAAAAGCACGTATTAAGCACTTTACTATGTTTGCCAGTCCCAGGGAAACAAGCAAAAAGATAGAGGATTCCTGCCCTTAAGAATTTACATTCTAATGGGAAAAAAACAACATATAAAAGAAAGCTGAACCATGGAGGGAATTGAAGATACCCTGGATAGCTTCATGATTTTGAAATTTGAAGCCAGGAACAGAGTTGGAACCAGTTTGACCCCCTCAAAAAATGGAGGTTCCAGAAGGAACTCATCAATGGGAGAAGGTAGCAGACCTTGAGAAAGGGGTATTCCAAATTGAGAAAACTGATGGGTTAGTTAGATATGTTTCAGGATGAAAAGGTCCCCATGTTCCAGGATGAGATAGCTGCAGGAATATGATTTTGGAGTCTAGAAGCCAGGAATAGGATCAGGAAAGAAAGAACATGTTAAAAATCATAACTGTCTAAAAATTAAATTGGTTGCTTTTTAAGGTAGTGAGTTCCCCTCTCATTAGCAATATTGAGGTAGAAACTACTCAACTATTTGTTGGGAATGTTAGAAAGGTTTCTGTGATTGGGAGGGTTTGAAATTGATCATTTGGGGGAACAGCTGAATTGAGAGCCAGGCCTACCTAGAGATGGGAGGCTTAGGTTCTAATTTGACCACAGACACTTCCCAGCTATGTGACCCTGGGCAAGTCTTAACCCCCATTGCCTAGCCCTCACCACTCTTCTGCCTTGGAACAAGACAGAAGGTAAGGGTTAAAAAAACTTTTTAAATATAAAAACCTTTTTTGATTCTAAGATTTTATTATTGGCATATAATCTCTAAGATAATGTACTTTGCAAAGTACTTTACAAACTTTACAAAGCTTAGAATGTTCTATGACTTATTTCCTTTTTTATTTCTTATACTTTTTCTGGCTAATGGGTCAGAATGTTTGAGGAATTCTCAAGATTACTTTACCATCTCTTTTTCAGCTTCTGTACCCACCATATACTAAAAGAAAAACTCAATGTTCAGGAGCTGGAAATTGGGGACTGAAAAATGTGGTTGAATGTTCTATATTTTCATCTTAATCAGCTCCAGGAGAGCTGAACCTGTGTTGTACTTAACTTCTTTAAAATTCAGAATGGTGCTAACAAGCCAGTTTTTAAAGATTTCAGAATGATGATGTAGAAATATTTTGACGACCAGTTTCCTGGTCTCTGAGGGACTTTGGGAATGGGGATTCCCCATACCAAACCTGGTGAAAACAGGATGGGTGGGAACTCTGAGAATGAATAGGGAAGGAGTGTTAAAGAGCTCAAAAAACTTCTGCCTGGTCCAAGAAATAATTTGATTAATTAATGGTTTGGTTATTTTCAAACCTATTCAGTCCTGAGATTCATGAAATTCATAGAATCCCAGAGCTGGGAGGGAACCCATGTGGAATTCATGGAATCACCAAGCTGGAAGAAACTTATCAGCACAATGAGTGGGTCAAACTAGACTTTAGAAAGTTTTTCCTCCTTTTAGGGCTAGCATTTTCTCATCTATAAAATGAGAGTATTTGATTAGATGACCTCTAAGGTTCATTTAACTTAGTTTGAATTCCATGAATTTGTACTATTCTTTGTCCATTGAACATTTTTGTAGGTGCAAAGGGCTATATTATTTAGGTTATTTGGTCTAAAGTCTTTTACTGATAACAAAAAAACTGAAAGTAATTCCTTCAAGGTCACTCCAGACAAGAGTCCTGATCCTTTTTAACAAAATTAAATCAAAAGTACTTCATTTGCATTCTGGGAGGGAAACAGGTGGGTGGTATTGGGAGTGTATAATGTGTTGAAGTTGGAGTCCAGAAGGCCTAAATTCAAATCCTATCTCCAAGATTTTCTACTGCTTGACCTAAATAAATCAATTAACCTCTCTCTATCTCTGTCTTTCTGGCTCTCTGTGTGTCTCCTCTTGTCTCTGTCTCCCTCCTTCCCCCCTTTCCTCTCTGTCCCTCTGCCTCTCTGTGTCTATCTTTCTCGTGTGTGTGTGTGTGTGTGTGTGTGTGTGTGTGTGTGTGTGTGTGTGTGTGTGTCTCCTCTCTCTCTTTCTATTAACTTTCCTATAAAATGGAGATAGTAGTAGTCTCTCGGTGACCAAGAATGACTATTGTCTTTGTGCAGTTTCATCTATGATGTACCCTCATGTGGCTTTAAAGTCCAAACGCTGAGGCGCAAATTTTGTGGCACATGGGGCATGGGACGCCAGTTGTTATGGGAGGTGTGGTTGTGGCCTGGTGTCGGCATTCACATGCAGCGGCAAGATGTCGATGTCGCTCATCTTCAAAGGTGGTGGCCGCATGGTTAATGTGGGTTCACCAGCTGCTTCTGTCAGAGGCAGCGAGTTCTAGTTGCTTTGGTGTCATGCCAGCCCACTTCAAGTTGGACTTTAGCTGATCCTTGAATCTTTTCTTTGGTCGGCCTTGTTTCCTGAGTCCAGCTGACAGTTCACCATAGAATACCTGTCTTGGTATTCGCTGTGGGTCCATGCGGATGACGTGTCCAGACCATTGTAGCTGGGTTTTGAGGACCATGACTTTGATGCTGGTGGAGTTGGCTCTGTCTAGGACTTCCTGATTGGTGATTCGGTCCTGCCATTGGATCCTCATGATTGACCGGAGGGAGCGTTGATGGAATTGCTCCAGCTGTTTCATGTGCCTCCGGTACAGTGTCCATGTCTCACAACCGTACAGGAGCGAGCTGAGGACCACTGCGTTGTACACTTGGAGCTTCGTCGCAGTGCTTACACCTCTGTGTTGGAGGACTTTGGAGCGCAGCCGCCCGAGTGCTTGGCTGGCCTTTTGAATCCTGGCATTAATCTCGTGGTCTAGGGACCCTTCGTTGGCGATGGTGCTGCCCAGATACTTGAAAGTGTTGACGTTAGAAAGCTGTGTGCCGTCGATTGTAATGCACGGCTGTGCAGGTTCATTGGCCTCCCTGGTGCAGGTTGGAACAGCACCTCTGTTTTGCTGAGGCTGATAGTCAGGCCAAATAGTTTTGTTGCGGTGGAGAACCTGTCCACAATGGTTTGGAGATGATTTTCTTGGTGGGCCATGAGAGCACAGTGATCTGCAAAAAGAGCTTCCAGGATGAGTCTCTCTGTTGTCTTTGTTTTTGCAGTCAGGTGGCGAAGGTCGAAAATGAGCCATCCAGTCAGTATTTGATGTAGACGCCCAGGTCTAGATCCATCACAGCATGTCGTAATACTTGGGTGAAGGATAGGTTGAATAGTACCGGAGCAAGGACACAGCCTTGTTTCACACCATTGGAGATGTTGAAGTGATCGGAAGTCTCTCCACCAGATAGGATTTCCCCTGTCATGTCGACATGAAAGAGCTGGATCAGTTTGACGAATTTTGCTGGGCAACGGAGCTTGCTGAGGATCACCTACAATGCGTCCCTGTTCACTGTGTCGAACGCCTTTGTCAGGTCTATGAAGACAATGTAGAGACTCAGGTTCTGCTCAAGGCATTTTTCCTGCATTTGCCTCACTGTGAAGACCATGTCGATGGTGCTGCGATCTGGTCGGAACCCACATTGTGATTCAGGCAGGTTCTGCTCTGAAACAGATGACAGGAGTCTGTTGAGTATAACACGGGTGAGGATCTTTCCAGCAGTGGAGAGTAGTGAGATGCCTCTGTAGTTGTCACAGGCTGCTCGTGAGCCTTTGTTCTTGTATAGGGCTATGATGGAGGCATCTCTGAGTTCTGGGGGCATGTCTTCCTCTTCCCATATGCTGGTCAGAACTATGTGGAATGCCTGGAACGCCTTTCCATTTAAGGCCTTGTACACCTCGGTTGGGATCCTGTCTTTACCGGGTGCCTTGCCTGCACTCATTTGTTTAATGGCTTTTTGGACTTCCTCTATTGAAGGAGGGACGTCAAGTTGTTCAATGGAGAGGTTTTGGGGGATCTGGTCAAGGGAGCTTTGGTCGACTGAAGAGGGTTGGTTGAGAAGCTGACTGAAGTGTTCTTTCCACCTGTTGCTGATGCCTTTTTTGAGAGTGTCACCGTCAGAGGATAGCAAGGGAGTGGTGGTGGGTTTTAATGGCCCATAGACAGTGTTGAGGGCACTGAAAAATTGTTTGTAGTTTTTCGTATCAGCAAAGCACTGGATTTCTTAAAATAATAATAATAGCACCCATCTCACAAGGCAATTGTGAGGATCACCTCAACTCATGTAATATATAGAAAATAATTTGCAAACCGTAAAGCTCAGGACAGATGTTGGCTATGACTATTAGCCCACCTTCATGGGAAGAGCACTGGGTTATAGGAATTGGAAGATTTTTCGCTCAAGAAATACCTAACTTTATCATTTAATAGGGGCATTAACCATTCCCAGGCAATTCACTTCAGAGTGATGATGATGATGATGATGATGATGAACCCTTACTTTCTATCTCACTAACAACTTTAAGACAGAAGGGCAAAAACTCAGCAAATGGGGTGAAGTGACTTTGACATTGGAGGTGTTAGATTTAAAATAGTTTTGAGCATTAAATAGTTGTAGATAAGAGAGTGGGAGCCATAAACTGTGATAATTAAAATGTTTGGGAGCAAGGGAAATATATAACAATTATGACCGCTGAAATATGTTTTCTACTGTGTCTTGGTTTTATATAAATATAAGATGGTCACCAGGGAATATATTCCCAATTTATGAATGTGCCTAAGCCAACTGGGTTTTATAGAGAAATTTAATTTATAATACACTGATTAATCAATAGAAAAAGAGAGAAAGTAAGAAAGGAATAAGAATGAAGGGCCTCAATCCAATAAGGCCTAGACCTCAGTCCTAAGAGATAAATCAGTCAGTAGGTTTTATCACTCACCCAAGATCTCTCTAGGTAAGGCCTTCTCATGCCAACCTCAGGCTCCACCTTCAAGAGAGCCTCCTTTCAAGAAATGTTTCCAGAGAATTCTCCTCCTGACTCCTCCTGAGTTCTCCTTCCACAGCCTCCTTCAAGACCTCTCTAGGAGCTCTCCCTCCAGGACCTCTCTCCTCTCAGACCTCCTCCAGAGCATCAACTTCCTCTCCCAGTCCTCAGACCCTGCTATCTTTAAGCCAAAAATCTAAGTTCCCTCCCCTCAGTTCTCCCATCTACCAATCACTGTCGATCTCTCCCCTCTGCCAATGGTGGCTCTAGCTTAACCCAGGACCGCCCAGAGGTCTGCCCCCTTTGCACATGTATGTTGAAGGTCATATTCTCAAATAATTAAATCTTGATCTTTGCTGCAGCCCTTCCTAAATCCTGTTACTCTGAGTAGGGTGGAGATTGTAGTTTCCAAGACCTGGTTCTGTCATTCCAAGTATCTCTATTGTATCAATTCTAAAATCAATCAATCAGAACTTCCTGTTCTATGCTTAAGCATAGGTCAAAGCCCTTTCCATTGTTTAGCAAAAGGTTTCTGTCCTAAAGTAGTCTTAAGTAGGGAGGATCCTACTTAAGGGTCCTTAGGGATCCTTAGGGAGGATCCTCCCATGCCAAGGAGTTTCATATTCCAATAGAGTTCTTACTATCAGGAGGAGATTTTTTTTTTAAGTATGAAATTTCCCAATGGGGAAATTTCCAACATTCATAAGTCTAAGAAATTTTAAGGTTTACAGAGGCCAGATGAAGATAATCTTTTTATATCCCTTTATACTCTGCCTCCTTCCTATTCTTCCAGGCTTAGACTCTGCATCCCGGAACTTTGACCTTCTTGCTATGGTTCCTTGCATGCAACAATATCTTAACTCCTTGCTTTTTCACTAACTTTCTCATTCCTGGGATGCTCTCCAACTTCTTGCTTCTTTTCTCTTCAAGTTCAACTCAGGTCCCACCATCTGTGGGAGGCTTTTCCCAGTCATTGCCCCCCTTCCCTCCCATATTACCTCATGGTTCCCTGGTACACCTTCTATGTAGATGATCCTCATCTTGCCTCTCCTGTTAGAATATCAGCTCCTTGAGAGAAAGAAGCATTTTACCCCCTTTGTATCCCTCGTGCCTGGCTAGCAGGAAGCCCTTGGCAAATGCTTGCTAACTCCCTGGAAAGGCAGTACCAGAACTGATGTCAGGAACGCTCGTCTTCATGAGTTCAAATCTGTGTGACTTCACCTTGTTTGCCTCAGTTACTCATCTATAAAGTGAACTAGAGAAGGAAATACCACTCCAATATCTTTGCCAAACAGTTGAACTGGGTCCTGGTCTATAAAATGTAGATCATAATACATCTCCTTCCTTGCAGGAATGCTGTAAGGATTCTAGATCAGAAGGAACCTCAGCCAGATATCTATTCATTAAAATTTATTAAACTCCTACTGTGTGCCAGGCACTGTGTTAAACTCTCAGGATATGAGAGAGGAAAAAAGACATATCCTTGCCCTCAAAGAGCCCCCAGTCTAATGGAGAAGACAACATAGAAAGGAGTAGATATAAAGCAAGCTCTATATAGGATAAACAGATAATTCACAAAGGGAGGGCTCTGGAACTAAAAAGGTTTAAGGCTTCCCGTAGAAGATGTAATTTTGATTGGGAATTAAAGGAAGCCAGGAAGGTCAGAAGGAGATGGAGATTTGGACAAAAATATCCAGTATTAAGAGGTGAAGAGTCTTGTTCATGGAATAGCCAGGAGACTAGTGTTGCAGGAAGGAAGCATGGTGTTGGGGGGAGTAAGGTATAAAAATAATGGAAAAATAAGAGGCAGCTAGATTACAAAGGACTTTGAATGCCAAACAGAATATCTTGTATTTGTCCCTGGAGGCAGCAGATAGTCTTTTATTGGGTGTGTGGTCATGATGATGGGGATGATATGGGCAGACCTGTATTTTAGGGAAATCACTTTAGGGGACAATTTCTTTGTTTGACATCTCCCCCATCCCCTGTAATTTTATAGAGGATGAAACTGAAGACCATCGAGGTTATATGACATGGTTACACAGGTATTATAGCGTTAGTGGCAAGATTTGAACTCATGTCTTTTATACCACCTTTTGCATACAAGTCATCTTTAGTAATAAGTTCAGTGAGATTGGGGTATCTTGAATGATGCTCTCTTGGAATCTACAAGGCATCATTAAAAGATGCAAAAGACCATCAGCTTTTATCGTGAAACTTTTATGGAGTGTGTGAGATCAAATATAAAATAGTTTTATATAGGATGGGAGGGTAGAACTGGATTGTGATTTGCCCTCTGCATTAGTGAGCTCAGAGATACACTGAGGTATCAGAGTATATTATCATTTTGAATATTACTGACAAAGATTCACAGTTCCACAATTTCCTTCTAGGCTATGATGGATATGGAAATGCTTGTTTTTGTATAATATTTGTTAAAAAAAATTTTTTTAAACCATTTCTTTTTAAAGAGCATAATTTTGTCTTACTGGCCGTAATGCCTGGGAAGGAAAAGACTAAACATAGGAGCAGATCTTTCCTAACTAAGGTAACGTTTAAAAATTACAAAGGTAAACACAGAGCAAAACAAAAGAGAAAAGGGTCGAGATGGATGTGCCGGGCCCTGGCAAGGGGCCGCCTGTGCTCATTGTACTCCTCCTGCCTTTTATAACCAGCTGTCACCTCTGGATTTCTTTGGGTCAGACCTTTGCAAGTACAGATTGAAAATTAAACAAACAGCGGTTGCTTTATAAATATTTAACTCCCACTGTTTAGGGCTTACTCAGCATAAGAGACAAAATAAAGAGTTCACAACTGTCTGCATGAGCAACCTTTTTCTGATTGTGGGTCCCAGAGGCTGGGATTTCTGGTCCAGAGCAGAGTAACAATTCTGAAACCTTCTTGGCTGTGGAGTGGTATTACTCTCATCTGTTTTGGCGTATGTATCTTGTGGGTGTCTCTAGAACTATTTATAGAGTTTTGCCTTTACATTTATATATACTGAGGTTCTGCAAAAGGGACCACAAAAATGTTCATTCTCGTTCTCTCTCTCTGTCTCTCTCTGTCTCTCTGTCTCTCTGTCTCTCTCTCTCTCTCTCTCTCTCTCTCTCTGTCTCTCTGTCTCTCTGTCTCTCTCTCTCTCTCTCTCTCTCTCTGTCTCTCTCTCTCTCTGTCTCTCTCTCTCTCTCTCTGTCTCTCTCTCTCTCTCTGTCTCTCTCTCTCTGTCTCTCTGTTTCTCTCTCTCTCTCCCACACACACACACACACACACACACACACACACTTCTCCCTCTCTTCTATTTCTTTCTTTAAAAAAAATGAATTAAATCCTTACCTACCATCTTAGAATCATCCTTTACTTTCTGTCTTAGAATCACCTCTGGGTATTGGTTCCAAAGCAGAAGAGTGGTAAGGGCTAGGCCATGAGGGTTAAATGACTTGCCCAGGGTCACACAGTTGGGAAGTGTCTGAGGCTAGATTTGAACCTAGGACCTCCTGTCTCTAGGTCTGGCTCTCAATCCACTGAGCTACCCGGCTGCCCCCTCTTCTATTTCTTTTTAGCCATTTTGAGAACCATAAGCAATTTCTCAGCATTTCCAATAAAGGTTATCATATACACTAAGAAAAAGTAGGTTTTCTCAATGCTCTGCTGCTATGAAATTCCAATCAATGTACATCATCCTTGGGAAAAATAGTAGTGATATCAATGATGATAATCAAGGAATCATTGGCTTTCTACAGTCTGCAGACTAGATCCAGCCTGATACCATGGCACAAGCTAAGAATTTACTTTAAACCCATATCTTTCATCTTGGAGTTAATACTTTGTATAGGTTCCAAGACAGAAGAGTGGTAAGAGGTAGGCAATGAAAATTAAGTGACTTGTCCAGAGTCACAAAGCTACTAAGAATGGTTTTTAACATTTTAAACTTTATTTAAGAATGAAAAATTTCAAATTGATTTTAAAAATATTCTTCACTCGAGGGCAGTACAAAAACAGGCAGTGGATCAGAGTTGACCCAGAGTTTGCTGATCCTTGCTTTAGTGTATAGTCAACAAGTGACCATCCCCATCTTTGCTTGAATACTTCCAGTAAGAGGGAACTCGCCACCTCCTCACTCTCACTCCCTTAAATCCAATCACAATTGTCAGGTCTTATCAACACTACGTTCCTTACATTTCTTACATATGTCCTCTGACACTGCCAGCACCCTGATCTAGGGCCTTATCACCTCTTGGCTGGATTATTGAAATAGCTTTCTGGTTGGCCTCCCAGCCTCTAGTCTGCTCAGCTGTTAAAGTGATCTTCCTTAAGTGTAAGTCTGGCCATGTCACTCCCTTTTCAGCAAATTCCAATGGCTCCCTATTACCTCCAAGACCAAATATTAAATCCTTTGGTTTTTAAAGCCTTTCCTACCTTTCTGGTCTCTTTACTCTCTTCTGCATACTTTGTGGTCCAGTCCAGTCTGTTCATGGTATTCTCCCAAGAGATACTCCCAATTTCTTAGCTCTGTCACCGCCTATCATGGACTCTTTATATGGCGCTGGGCAAGTCAACTTGGTGCTCTCCTGGGCCTCCATGCATTCGGTTGTGATCTCTATGGAGAAGATTCCCAGAGCAGCCTAGATTTTTATATAACCCCAGGAAGTATAACCAGCCCTCAGATGATATTTGGCTTCAAGGACCTTGCAATTTATTGTGGAGAGACATAGAAAAGACAGTCAAGGATGGAAAGAGGTACCCATGGATGGGTTAGCAAAGACCAGAGAATGAAGGATGGTTGTGTGAACTCTTTCAAAAAACAGGTTCCAGGAGGAACTTCCCCATGGGGGAAGGAAGCCACAGAGGAAGAAAGTAGGTTAAGGTATGGTGGGTAAAGGCTAGAAGAATGAACACAGATATCCTAGAGTGATTTTTTTTCCCCAAAGAAGCATGTCACATCTCCCATTCCTGTCTTCCCCCAATAAATTCTGTTGTTTTCCATTTACCTCTAGGATCAGATATGGCCTTAGTTTGACATTTAAAGTTCTTCAAAACCTAACTCCTTTCTATCTTTGTAGTCTTTTAACATATTATTCTCCTCCATTTATGTTGGCTTACTTTCTGTTGCTCATACACCTGTCTCAGTGCCCTTGCATGGTCTGTCATTAGTTTCTTTCTGGGTATTTATTTTGGATATATAGATTTATATATGTTGCCTCTATCCCCCAATAGAATGTAAGCTCTTTGAGGATAAGGAAAAAAAATTTTTTTAATCTTGCCTTATCAAGATGTATACTAAATACTTGATGATTGATTAACTTCAGCTCTGCCCCAGGCAGCTCTTGAAGACTAAGTTGTTACAGGGAGTTTCCAACAACAACAAAAAATACCCAGATCTCCAAGCTCTAAGACTAGAATACTTCTCTATGATCTGCTAAGCTGTTGCAGAGTTGAAATGATTGAAATGACTTTTCAATTTATTTTTGAGGGTGTGGTGTTTATGTTCTCTTTTCCATGTTAGGATATATTTCAGGGTTTTATTTAATTTTGTTTTATATTATGTATATTATTCTATGTTATATTTAATGGAAGATATTGGTAGCAAATTTGGAATCTGGAATCAGGAAATACAGATTAGATGCCCATACCTTTACCACATAGTTGAGCTTGATCAAATTACTTTAACATTTTGGAGGTTCAGTTTCCCTATCTCAGTGCCTGACACATAAGAAGTACTGATCAGATGTTGATAGATTGTCGATTCTAGCCCTGGTATTCATTAATTATTCTTAGTATATGGTTTCTTTCCCCTCTTTGGGTCCTTCCTGAAAGTGAGCATCTTTCACTTATACCCTACCAAAACATACCCGAGTTACACAGCATTATCCTTAAAAAAAAATAAAACTATGAAATGCAATCCAGTATCCACAGTGCTAGACATGGGGTAAAGCAGTTTTGCAGCTGACCATCTGTATGACCTTGAGAAAATAACTTCCCCCTCAGGATCTTAGTTCCTTCAACTATAAAATAATCAGGTTGGATTAATCTCTAAACCCCCTCTCAGCTCTGAGTTCTAGGGCTTTTTGAATATGTTGTCAGCTTTCATTTATAAGTTTGTGATCTACAATTGAGAATTAGGTAAGAACTAAGTGGGAGATTACTCTGCCCCCCCCCCCTTTTTATGAGAGGCTTTTTTAACAACAATAATACCATAACTAAGACACAATGATACAGTGGAAACAACCCTGGAATTAGGTGATCTCTGTTCATATTTCACCTCTGACATTTTATTAGCTTTGAGAACTTGGACAAATCATTTAATTTTACTGGATCTCAGTTTCCTCATCTGTAAATTTAGAGGTACAGAGTAGAAGGCCACTGAGTTTTCTCCCAGATGTTGATCTGTAATATTATAAAAACATTATTTATATGGCATTTTAAGTTTTACAAAGGTATTTTACATAAAATTTCTAAAATGGTAACCATCAGCCAGATTAAGGTACTCATCTGCTTTTCCTCCTTAGGGAGTCCTCTCTCTTTCTCTTCCTAAATCCCCAACACACATTGCTACCTTTTGATCAAATGAGAGTAATAATGAAATTATTCTTTTGATTGGAGGACTTCAGTTTCCTTATCTATAAAAAAAAAAGGCGGGGATTGAACCAAACTAGATTGCATCTAAATTCCATTGCTACCGATCAATCCTGTTGCATAGTGACATCTCCAGGACCTGGGAATTGTAGGTTGCCCAAGCTGAAGCTTCCTTCTCTAGCCTTTTTAACTGACCATGTCAACCCCATCCTCCTCTCCCCTTCCATCTGATCATCTAGAACACGTTTTATTGTTAACAAACTAACTTTTCTATTAAACTAGGCCATTGATCCCCATTCTTCAGAGTTTAATTTGTATATATTTGTATTTAATTTTCTATATTCATGATGTTTTCCCTAAAAAGAATGTAGATTCTTAAGGAGGGCAAGAACATTTTTGTTTGGTGTTTTCTGCATTTCCTGGCCTATAAAATGCTTGGCATCTGGAAGATGCTTCATAAATACTTGTTGAATTGTTTTGAATTACCCTACATTATTTTATTTGAACCTCCCAGTGAAGAATTGCCAAAGATATCTCTATTCGAGAGAGTGCCTTAGAGACTCATGATTTACGACTTAACCATTGTCACACAGCCAGTCTCTAAGTTGAGACCCAGCATCTGGAGACTCCCAAAACAGCCATCTTTCCATTATACCATCTTGCCTCCTATGATTTTCCTGATGGTCCTTCACTAATGAGCTAAGATTTCCATCAGTCTAGAGGGAAAGGGACTTTTTCTCATATTATAGAATCCCCAGTTTCCTCCTAAGCTTTAGGGAAGAGGGAGACATACTAAGGAGGTAGGGGGAGAAGAAATTGTGTTAGTATTGGATCCAGCTTCTGATTTACTAGAGATTTGGGGGCCAATGTATGAATCAGCAGGAGTCTAAACTGAACACACCTTCCTGTCTGTAAAGGAGAAGAGAGGATGGGACTGGTCAGTGACTGACTTCAGTCTTTCTCTTGCCCTTTCAAAATTTTTTTAGGAACATAACCCTGTACAATTCTAACTTGTGCAGTGGCCATGGACCACAGTGAAGAATAAAGTGTTGAATAAACTTGTGTCAGAGGCATTAGTCCAAGGGCAACAGGAATCTCTGGTTGACCTTTAAATAGACGGGCTTCGATCCCATCCAGTTCCTGGAAGTTTAAAGAAAAGCAGCCTTTCAAGGGATGAGACTTCAAACCTCAGAAGAGATGCTTATATTTTTAAAAGCCATAATTTCATGTTGTTTTTTTCACTTCATTATAGATGGCTGTACAATAGATGAGAGCCAACATGCCAGCATTAGGAGGAGAAAATCCTCAAGCATTTTAATATCCCCCTACTTAGAAGCAAGATAAACACATGTATTGTACTCTTCTAAAGAGCCAAGGGTTAGGGAAGGAGAGGGCTGGAATCTCTTTAAAGGCCTTTTTAATCTGAACTCTGAGGTTTTTATTTGTAAACAACAGTGGTAGGAGGGAAGGCTGCCAAAGGACTCCTGAGCTCTTAGAAAATCACCATCTTTTCCTTAGAGTTTAGAATGCTGTGTCCCTCTGTATTCCCTGGTGCCCCCAAACTGTAGGGGAAAGATTGTCCACATGATTCACTTGGCTGTTTCTAGTCTTTTTCAGACAAGCAACGTCTCTGAATTTAGCTGCCCTTGCTCTCATCAACCGGGTCTTTAAAAAAGAAACACTCCTAAACAACAAAAATCAGATTTGTCGAGGTGTGGTACCCAGATCAAAAGGCTACATATGGAAAAGTACATAAGGGAAAGAGGGGGCAAAAGCCACACAACTAGGTAGTGTAGTTTATCAATCATCAGTGGTAGTTTTCAATCATTTGCACCAGTGGTATCAAACTCAATTAGAAATGGGCATCATTGAGCCATACATAAGGATTCTCATGGGCCACATATTGACTTACAAAACCACAAACTAACATTATCTGTCTTTTGTTGCATTTTTCTGGTTTGGACCACATTCAGATGGCATGTTTGTATATGTTGCTAAGAGAAAAACATAGACTCCTTGTGTTCTACCGCTTTCCTCTCCTGGACAACCTTTTTATTGGTGACCATTTCAGGTCTGACCTTGACTGAATCTCATAATATGAGCACACAGTCTAAAACTGGAACCTGGCAAGTAAGGTAGAACCTTCCGGAGCTTGCCTGGCATAGCCAAGAACTCGAGGTAATGAGTGCCCCATGCCATGACGAAGCATGCAGAAGGAAATAAATGTTTATGTAGTACCTGCTATGTGCCAGGCATTGTGCTAAGTGATCTACACATTATTACCCTACATTCAATCCTCCCAACAACTATTTGAAGTAGGGGTTGTTAATACCTGAACTTTACAGTTGAGGAAACTGAGGCACATAGAGCTTAAGTGACTTGCTCAGTTAATAAGGATCTGAGGCCAAATTTGAAATAGAGTCATCATGATTCCAGGTCCTCTATCTACTGCACCATTTAGCTGACACTATATACATATATATATAAATTATTATTTTTTTTAAACTATTTTTACATTTTTTTATTATATTTATATATTATTTAGTAGGACTTTAGAAGGGAAAGATGTGTTTGCACTTACACACATTAATGTTTACAAAGCACTCCTAGACCTATCTTTCTCCTTTATTTATATAGAAATATGTTCCCATATTTTTCCATATTTCATAGAATCATCATATAATTGATTTTGGAGTGGGAAGGCCCTTGAAGGCCATCTATCCTGGACCTATAATTCTGTCTGTGTTGGTAATTAGCTAATGCAGATCCTCAAGTGTTTGTTACCTAAAATCTTGGAGGGTTATGGCTGGTATGGGTCACAGGCAAGACTTAAAACAGGAGGGTCTTCCCAGCTCCAATACCAGCCCCTATCCAAGAGGACATGCTGCTGCCTCTGAGTTATTGTTGCTATTTCCTAGTGGTGTGATTGTAGATCAACATTCCTTTCTTGGCCTTAGTTAGCTTTGTGTAAAAATGGAACCACCATGAATTGCGCTGTTCTCACAGTATCCTGCGCCAATTGGAAGGATTTGGAGAAATGATAACCTAAAAAAATGCTTTCTAAGTTGTAAGCCGTGTTACCTGCATCAGTCATGATTTCAGACTGTATACCAGCATTTCTCTTCACACTTAAATTTTTTGGTAAGAAGAATCATTTGTTCAGATCGCTTAACAGTGAAGGAAGAGAAGGGGCTGGATGATATCCAAGACTAGAGGGGTGATGGTAAAGCTGTGTTCTTCCTTTCTCTGGGGTGCTTGGGTGCAGTTCCAAGCACCACCTTTCAGAGAGGAGATGATTAAGATGAAGAATATCCCAGGGAAGGTGGTACCCGGGACACCTGAGGGCTTTAAGATTGTTCCACTTGAGAAACAAGAGAAATTCATCCCAGAGAAGAGACTTGTGGGGAAGAGAACGTGGGCATCTATTTCATCTATCTGAAGGGTTGTCATGGAAGAGGGATGAGACTTATTTATTCTATTTAGCTCCAAATGATAGAAGCCATAGCAGTGGTTGAAAGATGAAAAGGATTAGGTTTAAATTGGATATATTTTTAAAAAAAACTTTCTAATGATTAGATCTCATGGTAGAATGGGTTACCTTGGAAAGATGCTCAGGACTTCTCATCCAAGACCTTCAAGCCAAGGTGAATGTCCATTTGTCAGAAATACGAGAGAGGAAATTCTTGTTCACACATGGGTTGGATGGAAGGGTCTCAAAGGGTCCTCCCTGCTTTAAAATTCTGAGTCTTTTGTGGGATAAAGAGAAGAGTCTTTGCTGCTCTCTGGTCCCTGTTATGCATCTCAACATACTTCAGAAGGCATCCCCCCACTGGTGGCTAACTGAGAAGTCAGTCAAATCAACAGATGTTTTACTAATGAAATACTATGTTTCAAGCAGTGTGCTATGCTTTAGATAGATTTTAAATGGTCTCAGTCCTAAAAGAACTTGCATTTGATTGGGTGAGACAACATACATAAATATAGACACAATAAATACAAGGAAGCTGTTGGGAGGGAGAGAGCGGGGCAAGAGGGCAGAATTGGGAAAGACTGAATGTCAGGTGCATTTCTTAAGCACCTATTACATGCCTGGCACTATGTTAACTATTGGGGATACAAAGAAAAGCAGAAAATGATCCCTGCTCTCCCTAAGCTCACACAGACCCACTGTGTTGCTTGAACAGATTTTGGAAGAAAAGATGTGGAGATAAGGATAGTCTTGGGGAATAACTAGTGCAAAGGTGTGGAGACAGAATATTGAGAGTTATGTGTGAGGCTCAGCAAGAAAGGCTAGTTTGACTGGACTGGAGGGTAACTGAAGAAGAGTGATATTTGCTAAGGTTAGAAAGATAGGATGAGGGCCAGCTTATGAAGGCCTTTGAAAACCAAGCAGAGGACTTGTGTTTGATCTTAGAGTCCTTGGGGAGCCTTTGGAAGCAAGGCCTGAAGATAAACAGGTAGACCCTGATTGAGTGTTTGGGCACCCCTGCTCGACCTGGACCTCTCCTACTTAGCTTTTTCTCCATCTTCTCGCTCCCTCCAGGCCCGAGGCCCTGCGGTATTAGAGCCAAAGCCCCTGACTTGAGCCTATTGTGGCAAGAGTTTCCAGTGTCATAAACAGCAGGCCAAATTCATGTACTTTTTCTATTTGAAATGTGTTATTCTCTTTAGGCCCTGTTGACCTGGCAGCTCCTTTGGAACGTGGTGGTATATCTAGAGTAAATCTCACCAAGCAATAGTCATCTCTCAGTTCGTGAAATTACCCGTTTGGCTTTAAAAATAAAAGGAGTTGGGGCTGCTGAGTAGCCCAGTGGATTGAGAGCCAGGCCTATAGATGGGAGGTCCTTGGTTCAAATCTGGCCTCAGACACTTCCCAACTGGGTGGCCCTGGAAAAGTCACTTGACCCCCATTGCCTAGCCCTTACCACTCTTCTGCCTTGGAGCCAATACACAGTATTGACTCCAAGACAGAAGGTAAGGGTTATAAATTAAAAAATTAAACAAACAAACAAAAAGTAAATAAAAGGAGTTAGTCTCTTGGATCTCTCTGTTAGAAGGTTTGGGAAGGGAGCTGACCTTAGAACTTTCATTCCTCATCTGCCAGGACCCCACTGGTGTTCCATGGCCCCCAGGTCCTAGAGAAATGGGACATGAACCTGTGGTGACTGAGGTCCAATCTTCTGACAAGACAAGCTGGTTTTAAAAAAAAATCTCATGCTTTAGGGATGCCCCAGCAGAGTACCCAGACAGTCCCAGAAACACCAGAGGTTCCTTGTTTTTTTGGGGGGGGGTTGAGGGCTGGCTCTGTGATTTTATTCATCTTCTGGTGAATATAACTTCCTTTTTTCCCCCCTCATTTTGGGAGGAGTAGGGGACTTACCTTCCATCTTAGAATCAATACTGTGTATTGGTTCCAAGATAGAAGAGTATGTAAGAGCTAGGCATTTGGGGTTAAGTGATTTGCCCAGGGTCACACAGCTAGGACATGTCTGAGGCCAGATTTGAACCTAGGACCTTCTGTCTCTAGTCCTGGCTCTTTATGCACTGAGCCACCCAGCTGCCCTTGATTCTCTCTCTCTCTCTTTTTTTTTTAATTTAAACCCTTACCTTCTGTCTTAGAGTCAATACTATGTATTGGCTCCAAGGCAGAAGAGTGGTAAGGGCTAGGCAATGGGGGTCAAGTGACTTGCCCAGGGTCACACAGCTAGGAAGTGGCTGAGGCCAGATTTGAACCTAGGACCTCCCATCTCTAGGCCTGGTTCTCAATCCACTGAGCTACCCAGCTGCCCCCTTGATTCTCTTTTCTATCCATCAGTCATATTGACTTCCATGGAGGTATGGTGATTTGCCCAAGTTCCCTCAGGAAGTTGCTGTCATGGTGGTGTCTTTTAGCTATGAAGAATATGTTTTTTTGTTGTTGTTTGTAACCCTTACTTTTTTTTATTTTATTAACAACTCCAAGATAGATGGGCAAGGACTAGGCAAATCAGATTAAGTGACCTGCCTAAGATGACACAGCTAGGAAGTGTCTAAGGCCACATTTGAACCCAGTCCTTCCAACTCCAGGCCTGGCACTCTATCCCCTGTGCCCTGTAAGATTTAAATTAATGTCCAATACTCCAAGTGTTATATTTTATAAAGTTTATTAATAATCACTAAAGTAAAGGAATAAAAAGGTATTTATCTAACAAAATAAGATCATGTGACCAAGCTCTCCATGCCTGTTTAAAAGAACCACTCCACCAAAGCTGGAACAGGAAGAGAAGTGAAGGGAGGTGGGGCTACACCAAATTTATATCCTCCCTGTGTCAGCAGGTAAGGTGAGGAGAGTGGGGTGCTGGGAATTGTAGTTTTTAGGATAACAGATTCTAATTACATAGCCCCAAAGAAAGTGCTCTTTCCCTGTATCTTTCTAATTCCCCCCAAATAATTACAAAGGGTGTTGCCCTGGGACTTGTTCCATTCTCTATTGACTATACACCTCTCCATTGTCTTTTGGATGCTTCTTGATTTTGTTTCTTTAAACAATGCAGTATTTAATGACATCTTAGATCTACTTGACAATTTGATGATGGGGAATTTATTTATAGTTGGAAGAGACTTTTAAGAATTCATGTAATTATTCCTCTCATTTTATAGAGAAGGGAATTAATTTAAATGTCTTCCAAGTGTCATGTATATAAGGTAGATCCATACGGGACCTTTTTTAGTTCCATCATTTCACTGGACCAAAATGTGTGCAGTTGACTGATTTTGTTTGTATAGCACTTAATGTATTATTGGAACTTATGAATATTTCTCATTAAGAACTTAAGAAATGCAGCATGAGGCTCGACCAGTATCCTATTTTCTGCCTGCTGGAATATTTTGTTAGGGAACAAGAAAAAACCTTCCTAGTCCTGTTGAATTGATCTCTAATATTTCTTTACCTATCCCCCTTACTGCCGCCTGACTTGCCTTCAGTTATTCCATGGCAGATGGCCATCAAAGCGGTCTTGCAGCCCTCCAGACACAGTTCTACTCCATTTATAAACCTTGCTTGAAAACTTACCCTTAATGTTCAGTATCAGATCATGTTGCTCCCTATCACTTAATGACCTTCCTCAGAGCTCTGTGCTAGGTATTGGGGATAAAAAGAGAGAATAGTACAAGTCCCTTGCCTTGGGCATCTCTTCTGAACTCTGTTCATCTCTAATTGCTCATCAGTAAAATAAGTGGTTGAACCAAACAGTCTCTAACGTCCCTTCCAATTCTAAAATGTTGTGGTCCTCTGAATAAAGCTCTGTCCCTTCTCTCAAGGCAAGACTCTGCCTCCCAGGAGCCACCAAAGGCTAGTTCAGCTTTCACCCAGAATTCCTCTAGTCATGCCATCAGGACTTGCCAGTCACTCCATCCCTCCCCCTTTCCAGTTCCACAGTTTCCCCTTTAAGGGTCGCCTTCCACCATTAGAATGTTAAACTCTAGTCATGGATAAGAAGTCTCTGTCTATAACAACCAGAAGTAAATGTTTCAGTATTATAAAGAGCATGATTCCAAAGAGATTTGAGAAGACACCCTCATCCTATTTCTTTGCAGAGGTGGGAGGTCTATGTTCGTTGTGTATTACATGTATTTTCAGATTTTTTTTGATGTACTGATCAGTTTTACTGATTCTCTTCTCTCCCCTTTGAAAATATTTTCATGGAATGGCTCCAGAGGGCAGAGGGATCCTATCATTTATAGGGGGGAAATTTAGGGATATAAGAAAATAAAAGCATCAGAATGTTTATTTTGAAATAAAGAATGTAAGCTTTCTTGCAAGAAGAGACTTGTTTTTATTTGTAGTTTGTATTTGTATCTCTAACACTTAGCACTGTGCCTGGCCCATGGTAAGTGCTTCATCTATTAAAATAGTCAATTTCTCCCTTTTAAAACTACATTTTATATGATTAATACGGAAATAGGTAATGAGTGATAATTCATGTATAACCCAGTGGAATTGCTCTGGGAGGGGGGATGAGAAAGGGGGAGGGAAAGAACATGAATCATGTAACCATGGAAAAATACTTAAATAAAAATTTAATAAAATAAAATTATATTTTATTACTTTTTATTTATATGCCTGTGTTAAGTATTTTATCCCTTGAATGGTAGATAAGCTCCTTGAAGGCAGGGACTATTTTAAGTTTTGGCTTTGTATTCCCAACTAGTAGTACTTTGTATGTAACAGTCATTAAATACTGTGATATATTCAAATTCAGAAAAGGTTCCCTGTAAGCTTAGAAAACCACAGATGAACATCATCTAGGTTGCATTGTATCTTTATTTCATCAAAGATCTCTTGATAACATTTTAATTCAATTTTCTGTGAGAGTTTTCCTGGCCTCTTCAATTTTACATACCTGATTTAATAGATGTTTGTTTAATTAACTTAGGGTATACATTTTTAGCTCCATTTTTTTTTTAAGGTAAGGAACCTGAGTTCCATAGTGTACTGATTCAAGCTGTGTGTCTGTCTTACACACACTCATTTTGAAAATAACAGAGTGGGAACTAGATGCCTTGTCTCTTGCCCTTCATCAGGTCCAATCTGTTTACTCCTGTAGTGGACATGCATTGAGTGTCAGTCTCACAAGTCAGGGTGTCATTGTTGGACTAGAGTGTGACTTCTCTGCAAACACAGACAATATACACCATCAAATTAGGAAGAACCATTGTGTGGTGTTTGTGTTGCTCAATAACCCTGGTTACTCACTTCCTTTGGAAACCTTGTGGGAGCATTGTTTTGCCCGAATTTCCTCCTGTGCCTCTCCACATCCTTGTATTTCCTTTATTTTTAGCTTTCCTTCAGAATTCTGTGATACCGTTTGAACTGTGACTCTGGCCGTGGGGCCCCGTTGGGCTTTGGGATAGAGACAAGGCTTATGATTCAGCCGGGGAGCTAGTAAATCACTACAGTTAACTCCTGACCATCCTTTCTGATGGAGATGGATGATGGAATAAGCGGGTTCCCCCAGCCCTCTACCCGCAGTACAAACAGCATCAACCCATTTTAAGGATGAGGAATTGAAGACCCATTGAGATGAATTAAATTTTTTCCCTGCTAATAAGTCTCAGGACTATTTCGAGATTAATCATTGTCTCCAAATCTTGTGTTTTATCTGTAAAATGGGCATAAGAACACTTGAATTGTGGTACTACTTAGGTGGGGACCAGCAAAGTGAGTTATTTTCTGGAGCCTGGCTTTGCCTACCTGTCTTTTTTGCCTGTGGCTCTCACCTTGAGGTCCCTATCAGTCTGAGCACACAGTGTTGGGTGGGGAAGGACTTCTTCCGCCAGACAAAATCTCACTTAACCTTCTGGGCTTGGGGATCCATGTAGGAGGCAGGGGGTGAGGAGGGGGGGCTGGGTTACTGACACTTATCTTATCTCTTTAGCTTTTGGGTGAGACTAGTTCTAGTAATTGCTTTTGAACTCAACTCTAAAACTTGAAAGAAAGCTTGTCCTAGGGTCCAAGCTTAGTCCTCGCCTTCTGATATGTTTAGTTGTTCCAGGGGGATCTCTAGGATCAAAAGGTGCAAAAATGAATTCTCCTTTTCCTTCTTAGAGAATTGACCTCAGAAAACAGTCCTGTATCAAGTGGGACACAGTTTGCTAGGCCACAGAGTTTGGATAGTGACTTCAGATAAGGCTCCAAGGCAGGGATGGAGGTTTTATTTTATATATTTTTTGGTTTTAGAGGTGGGGTTAACTGATTCCAAAAGTTGCCACTAAAGAAAAAAGAAAACAACGCAGAAAGTTTTAAACAATGATTGGTTTTGATTATCCATAAGTGTGCCGGGCTATCTGCAGGGCTAATAACAGACTTTAAAAAAATATAGTATTGTATAATAAAATTCTTGTAGGCTATGGTGACACCCACCTGTTGCTAGGTGTTGATGAGCATAATAGGAACTTACAGCCCCAATTTTTCTGTGACAAACATTTTTGGAGACCCTCTTTCAAAGGCTACCAGCTGAGCCCAAAAAGTCATGACTTAAATGTGCTATTTGTCATTCCCCACTCCTGGCATTTTGTAGCCTACATACTAGCCTGTGCCCCCAGACTGCCCTCCTTTCCTGAAACACATTCCCTTCTCACCTCTGTTTCATGGGCCTACTGGTTTCCTCTAAAATTCTAACCAAATATTACTTTTTCTACTTTTTTAATCATTGTTCCCATCCCTCTTGTCATTAGTTTTTTTAATTTCCTATTTAATTTGTATTTTTATTTCCGTATTTAACAAACTTTTTTTTTGTTGCATTTTCTGCTTATTTGTAAACACATTATATGGGGGGGGGGGGTTCTAGAAGAAACTGGCTTACTTATATGTCCTCCACCCCACAATTTATATCTCTTGCACCTGGTACAATGTCTAGCATGTAATAGATACACAATTGATTGTTCAGTCCTGTTGACCCTGCTGACAGCACCAGCTGAGGGATTTTCTTGGCAGAGATACTAGAGTAGTTTGCAGTTTCCTTTTCCAGTGGATTAAGACAAACAGAAGTTAAGGAACATTCATTGTATCATATAGCTAGTATCTGAGGACAAATTTGAACTCAGATCTTCCTGCCTAGTGCTTCATCCCCTGAGCCATCATAGAGGCATAATTAATGGAATTTGAGTTCTGAGAACCTAGGTTCAGATATTAATTCTATTAATTATTTCTTTGTGGCTTTGGGGAAATAATTTAAACTTTTCTGTACCTTCTCACTCTCCTCCTCTATAAAATGGAGATATTAAACTTTACTAGATTATCTTTAAGTTTTCTTTAAACCCATAATCCTGTTCATGAAAAGACCAGGTTTTCATCTCTTAACTCCTTTAAAAAAAAAAAAGTGAATCACTTAATTAATCCGCAAACATTTATTAAGCTCCTACAAGATGCTGAGGACTATGCTGAATGCTGAGGAGACAAAGAGATTCCAGAGGTGGTCCCTGCCCTCCCAGGGTCCATAATCTAATTTGGGAGGAGAGACTTCTTCCTTTCTTCTTCCATAAGGTGTTTAGAGGCCATACCTGCTATCAGGAAGAAACAGTGTGTGTGTCTGGTGAATGAATGAGGGTTTGCCAGAATGGGTTTTCTGAGAAAAGAGAATGATTTGTTCAGTGAGGGGGCCCCAGGGCTCTGAGAAGAGGCCTTTGGTTCCTGGTATTTGGAGCTGTGGGATAGGATCAAGGCCATTTGGGGCAAGAGGGCCACAGAGAGAGTCTGTGGCCTGAGAACAACCAGACCCTTAAAACCTGCAAACCGACTCCAGGGAAGAGAGCTTCATGTCCTCTCTCTCTCTCTCTCTCTCTCTCTCTCTCTCTCTCTCTCTCTCTCTCTCTCTCTCTCTCTCTCTCTCTATTCTAAGAAAGGAGCCACAAAGCCTATTTTTGTTTATTTCCTGTGTCTTTCCCTCAGCCTGGAGCCTCTACCTTCATTTGTGAGTCTCTTTATGTATTTCAACATGAGAATCTGCCATTCTCCATAGATAAAAGTTAGGGAACTAGATTCTTCTCTGGCCTCAAGAGCTAAGACTTGGGGTAGGCCAGGTTCACTGGCAGCTGCTTTTTTTTTTTGTTTGGTTTGGTTTGGTTTTCCTTTTAAGCATTATTTTATTTGGTCATTTTCAAACATTATTCATGGGAAACAAACATCATTTTCTTTTCTCCCCCTCCCCCCTCCCGCCACCCCTCCCATAGCTGACATGTGATTCCTCTGGGTATCATATGTGTCCTTGATCCGAACCCATTTCCATGTTGTTGGTATTTGCATTAGGGTGCTCATTTAGAGTCTCTCCTCAATCATATCCCCTTAACCCCTGTAGTCAAGCAGTTGCCTTTCCTCAGTGTTTGTTCTCTGCTTGTGGATAGTGTTTTTTCTCTTTGATCCCTGCAGATTGTTCAGGATCACTGCATTGCCACTAATGGAAAAGTCCATTATATTCAGTTGTATCACAGTGTATCAGTCTCTGTGTACAATATTCTCCTGGTTCTGCTCCTTGCACTCTGCATCAATTCCTGGAGGTCTTTCCAGTTCACATGGAATTCCTCCAGTTCATTATTCCTTTGAGCACAATAGTATTCCATCACCAACATATACCACAATTTGTTCAGCCATTTCCCAATTGAAGGGCATCCCCTTATTTTCCAATTTTTGGCCACCACAAAGAGTGCAGCTATGAATATTCTTGAACAAGTCTTTTTCCTTATTATCTCTTTGGGGTAAAACCCAGCAGTGCTATGGCTGGGTCAAAGGGCAGACAGTCTTTTTTTGCCCTTTGGTCATAGTTCCAAATTGCCCTCCAGAATGGTTGGATCAATTCACAACCCCACCAGCAATTAATTAATGTCCCAACTTTGCCACATCCCCTCCACCATTCGTTACTTTCCTTTGCTGTCATGTTAGCCAATCTGCTAGGTGTGAGGTGATACCTCAGAGTTGTTTTGATTTGCATCTTTCTGATTATCAGAGATTTAGAACACTTTTTCATGTGCTTATTAATAGTTTTTATTTCTTTAACTGAAAATTGCCTATTCATTTCCCTTGTCCATTTATCAATTGGAGAGAATGGCTTGATTTTTTTGTACAATTGATTTAGCTCTTTGTAAATTTGAGTAATTAAACCTTTGTCAGAGGTTTTTGTTATGAAGATTGTTTCCCAATTTGTTGCTTCCCTTCTGATTTTAGTTACATTGGTTTTGTTTGTACAAAAACTTTTTAATTTGATGTAGTCAAAATTATTTATTTTATATTTTTTGACTCTTTCTAATTCTTGCCTGGTTTTTAAATCTTTCTCTTCCCAAAGGTCTGGCATGTATACTATTCTGTGTTCACCTAATTTACTTATAGTTTCCTTCTTTATGTTCAAGTCATTCACCCATTCTGAGTTTATCTTGGTTTAGGGTGTGAGGTGTTGATCCAAGCCTAATCTCTCCCACACTGTCTTCCAATTTTCTCAGCAGTTTTTATTAAATAGTGAATTATTGTTCCAAAAGTTGGGGTTTTGGGGTTTGTCATAGACTGTCTTGCTGAGGTCACTTACCCCTAGTCTATTCCACTAAACCTCCTTTTTGTCTCTTAGCCAGTACCAAATTATTTTGATGACCACTGCTTTATAATATAGTTTGAGATCTGGGACTGCAAGGCCACCTTCCTTTGTAATTTTTTTTTCATTAATTCCCTGGATATCATTGATCCTTTGTTCTTCCAAATGAACTTTGTTATGGTTTTTTCTAATTCAGTAAAAAAGTTTTTTGGAAGTTCAGTGGGAATGGCACTAAATAGATAGATAAGTGGGTAGGATGGTCATTTTTATTATATTAGCTCGTCCTACCCATGAGCAGTTAAATGTTTTTCCAATTGCTCAAGTCTAGTTTTAGTTGTGTGGAGAGTGTTTTATAGTTGTGTTCATTGGCAGCTGCTTTTTAAGGGTTCAGAGACCAATGAGATTGGGAGAGGTGATGGTAGCAGCAGCAAGTAATGGGAGGAAAGAAACCCAAACCTTTTTTTTTTTTGGTGGAAAGCCTTACCTTCTGTTTTAATCTAAAAAGACACAAGAGTAGCAAAGGATATGCAGTAGACTTAAGTGACTTACACAGGGTCATACAGTGTTTGAGTCTGGATTTGAACCCAGATCCTCCTGACTCCATTTTGTGTCAGAGGTGGTACATGCTACAACAAAATCTCAAAGGCCCTGATGGACAATAGCATACAATTCACAATTTTCAAAATTTATTAATTTATTTTTTTAATCAATTACACATAATAAATTTCCACATATTTTTTGAAGTTATATGATACAAATTGTCTCCCTTCCTCCTTCCTTCCCCCCTTCTGGAGCTGGCAAGCAATTCAATCTGGGTTATACATATATTATAATGCAAAATTTCTGTAATGTTCATTTTTTTAAGTGCATAATCTTATAAAACTAAAACCCCAAACACCTACTCTAATAAACTAGTGAAAAATCCTATGCTTTGATCTGTATTCTGACTCCCAACAGTTCTTTATTTTTTTCTTGAATGGAAAATTTTTATTTAATTAATTTAGAGCATTTTTCCATGGTTACATGATTCATATTCTCCCCTTCCCCCACCCACTCCCACCCCTGCAATAGTTCTTTCTCTGAAGATGGATAACTTTCTTTGACCTAGATCATTGTATTGACTAGCTCAGAAATTTTGAAAGGCGGGTGGTGGTGGTGGTAAATGTATATTTTTTAGCCCTTTAGCCAGATTCTGTGATTCTTTGTGGAATTGCTTTTTTTCAGCTGAAAGTTGTTCATGAGAGAGAATCTGGTTTATTGACCATAGCTTTAGAGCTAGATTGAACATTAAAGACCATCTAGCCCAACCTCCTCATTTTACGGATGAGGAAACTGAAGACACAGAAGAGTGCAGTGACTTGCCAGTCAGTATCTTTGAATGGAGTTGAAGCCAGGGTTTTCTTGATGCCAAGCTGGTGCTCTAACTCGCTATACCATGATGTTTCTGTCTTCATTCTTCAATCTGATGAATTGAGTGTCTCTTGGATTCAGGAACTGTTAGATTTGGATTCCACTCATGAGCCTCTGTGTTTAAATTTATCTCATAATTGGATCATCACCTTTCTTCTGTGAAGTGTTTCTTTCTTTTTTTTTTGCTTTCTGTCTTAGAATCACTACTGTGTGTTTTTTTTTTTAATTTTTAAACATTATTTTATTTGGTCGTTCTCATACATTATTCACTGGAAACATAGATCATTTTCTCCCCCCCCCCCCCCCCCATAGCCGACGCATGATTCCACTGGTTATCACATGTGTTCTTGACTCGAACCCATTTCCCTGTTTTTGGAATTTGCATTATAGTGTTCATTTAGAGTCTCTCCTCAGTCTTATCTCCTCCAACCCTGTAGTCAAGCAGTTGCTTTTCATCGGTGTTTTTACTCCCTGTGAAGTGTTTCTTGACGATCTCTGTCTAGGTGGACCTTTCTCTCAAGTCTTCCAGGATGCAACAACCACTAGATATATTTTGACATCCCATTCGTGCTATAGTGTCTATGGCACTAATGAGATTTCCTTTTTTGTGTGTGTGCATGCATGCATTTTAATAGAATTTTGTTTGTAATCCTGTAATCCTATGTTTTTTATTTAATGAATTTAAAAATATTACTCTGAAGAGGGATGTATGTGTAGGCTTTCCTAGACTGTTAAAGAGGACCAAGATTAAAAAAAAAAAGGTAAATAAAGAATGCCTCAGATATTATGTCATATGTGAGGACCACTGAGTAACTCATGGTAGAACACAGTTTCTGAAGAAAAAGTAATTTATAATAAGATAGAACCAGAATTTGACTACTCCAGCAGGACCGTGAATCTAATTCTAGGACTCCTTCCACCATACCACTGAAGACATGGTGAAGGAGGCTGGATTCTAGTTGTGTAAGTCTATTCATTTTTTTTTTCTTCAAGTTTTGGAAATTTTTATTTAATTAATTAATTTGGTATATTTTTCCATGGTTACCTAATGATATTTCTGAAGCTAATTTACCTCCCTGTTACCTAAAATATCCAGAGCAGGGAGGATGCTGACCTCTATTATATCCTGCCTTTATCTGTATTTGTTGTATGTCTTCCATCGGATCCCCCTCAAATAATATATTAGAAGTCTTAGAAAAGGGACCTTTTTGGCTTCCTCCCCAGAAATTTATGTCAAACTAAATTTTTGAACTTTTTTGAATGAAGGAGTCTCGTTCATTAATTTTTTTTATTACTTTTTAATCTGGACCTGTGATTTTCTTGATGTCGGTAACTAGGCTACTTTTGTTGAGGAAGTTTTACCCTCCCAAATGAATATATGCTCTGCAAAATACAGTCCTAGAGAATGGTCTGGGACCATGACAGAGGTTAAGTGACTCATCCAGGGTTACACAGCCAATATATTCCTGAAATAGGACCTGAACTTATGTTCTTCCTGACTCCAAGGTTAGCTCTCCACCCATTCCTACCTCAGCACTTCTCCATTTAAACTTTTTTCTCTTTAATGAAATTTTTTTTAATGAACAAAAATGTATTTTTTCTCCCTATTAGAAAGAAAAAAAGAAAAAGTTCTTAAAACATGATAAGGGCATGAATATGATATTGGGGAATAGATACCCATAAAATGAACATTTCCACATGTGAAGTAGAACACAGAAAGATTTTATATGAAATCTTGGATATAATCTATAAAGTATGTAATAAATTCAACTTGTTATTTTCAAAACTTGCCTGAACTTTATTCTGAAGAGACATTTACTGCTTTTCTTCCTATTAATATGTTAGCACTTTATCATCATACAGTCCCTGCTAATTGCTGAAATAAATTTATCTCTCTAGGTTTCTCTCCATTCTAGTATTTCTTCCTGTGGATTTTTGAGCATGTCTGAGATTGACTTAAAAAAACATTAAAATATCTGGTATAATTGAGGAATATTAGATTCTAGGCTATCTTCTTTGGACTAGATAATAGGATTCTTAAGTATGTAAGTGTGGGTGGAGTGTTGCAAGGAAAGGGAGTTTGACATCCCTGTTTTTTGTTTTACTTTTTTTTTTAATCCTCAGCACAGTACCTTGTACATGAGTAGACACTTGATAAGGAAGTATTCATTGAACTGAATGGACATGAGTACATTATTTAACTATTCCTTAGTGACAATTCACTCATTATAACAAAGGTAACCATGCTGAATTTGATTCAGCAAAGATACTGAGACCCAGGAAGCCTTTCTTGGAAAGAATGAAGTCTGTAGATTTTTAGTGAAAAAGGTTATGCCTTATAATAGATAGCTATCTAGGTTACCTTGTATTATGAACAAGATAGACACCTATCTCCATGACTTTTTCTGTCACATTTCTCATCTGGAAAATGGAGCGTTAGATTAAAAGAATCTGGGGGCAGAAAGGTGGCTCAGTGGACAGAGAGCCAGACCTCAAGACAGGAAGTCCTGGATTAAATCTGCCCTCAGACACTTCCTAGCTGTGTGTCCCAAGCAGAGTCACTTAGTTCCCATTTCCTAGCCCTTGCTGCTCTTCTGCCTAGGAACCCATATATAGGATTGATTCCAAAATGGAAGGTAAAGGTTTAAAAAAAAATGAACTACATCCCTTCCCAGCCTTAAATACTAAGATCCATTTAACTCCAGTATTGTATACCATGTTCTGGTGCAATGGGCTCTTCTAGCATTAACAGCATTTATTCCATTTGTTTTTCCTGCTCCACCATCAGCAGGAGGATTAGAATAGTCACATAGTCTGTCTTGGGACCTTGGTCTTATTTTTTGCATGAAAGTCACCTACCAGTTGCTGTCCAGTGTCCACAAGAGGATTATAGCTCAATAAATAAATAAATAAAGCAAACAAACGAATGAATGAATGAATGAATAGATGAATAAAATTTTAAGGAAGGATCACAGTGCTCTGTCAAACTCGACCACCAGCTACATTCTAAAAGAATTCCTGGGAAGGTATATGACTGTCCACGACCTCTAGGTCTCCAGCAATGGAGAAACTCAGCTCCTGTTTCCTTTGAGCACAAAAGATCAGGCTTACTCATTTCCAATTTCTGCATCAAATATACTTTTCCTCCAGGGCAGCTGTTCAAGATGAAAATGTGAGATTCCCCTAGAGTTTTGAGGGGTCTGTGATGTGGAATAAAGGACATACCCTGTGGTTATAGCCTGTGGCTCAAAAAAAAAAATATTGGAATGCTTCTGGCAATTTAAATTATATAGAGAACTTAAGTGTAAGAGCACTTTGGGGTTCTGATGGGAGAGAAGAGCAACATAAAGAAAGGCAAGCTGATACATGGAGGGAAAATGGCACAGATTTTGTAAAAGCCATCCAAAGTGCAGAACTAGGGTAACAGTTTAGATTAAGGAGTAAGTGAAGTCTTCATTTGCCTGCAAAGGAATAATCTTGATTTATAGCATAGTTTGCCATTTCTACCAGAGCCTTATTTTATTTACTAGTCTTTGGAGATGGTGATTCTCTCTTGGTTCCCATCCTAGAGAATCATTTATCATAGCATTATGTCAAGTAATATATACCTCATGTCATCTTGATGCTCGCTCAAATGCTTTCTACTACTCTCTCCTCCCCACCCCACCCCAATTTTATCACCTAAGTATATTTTCTTACTATATAATCCTTATTGCTCCCATTTGCCTATTCTAGGGTCATGGTTGCCAAGGAATTCATTCATGTATTTATTTTTCTGTGGTTGAAATTTTTATTATGAGAAATAGAATGTGATTTATACCAATATGAAACAATTATAAAGAGACTACATTTCCTCAATTCTTGTAGTGGAATTTAAAGGCCATCTAATTTAGATCCTTCCTTCCTTTCAGAGCTGAGGAAACTGAGGATGAGAGAAATGAAGTGACTTGCCTAGAGTCAAACAAATAGTACCAGTAGGAGAGGGCTCAAATTTGAACCCAAGTCCTCTGACTTTAAAACTACTGCTCTTTTCCCTTCCTCAAATTGAATCCAAATTTATTTTTGTAAAATAAAATAATGTATATTCTTCCAGACAAATATTTTAGGCATGATTTTCATCCCAAGAATCCAAATTTATTCTTTTAAAATAAAGAATGCATATTCTTCCAGAGCAGTATTATAGGCATAATTCTCATCCCAAGTTTTATTGAGATAATATTTACCTCCTGTTTTTTAGAGTGAGACCTCAAGTTTACTTTGCATATTAATTATATTTTGTGACTTTAGATGATGGATTTTTATAGCTGGCTTTTTTTCTGTGAATTTCTGCATATTCCCACAGTAATTCTTTTTCTTAAATAAGTTACTTATGCTATTCTGGGAAATAGTGATTGTCTTCCCTCTTGTCTGCAGCCCCAATTGGTTTGGAGAACCTAATATTTGTTTATGAGAAATAGAATGGGAGAGCCTCTTTACTGGGCCTGCTTTGACTTCTGTCCTTCTGAGATGCTTCTTAAAAATCAGGAAGGATATTCAGAGCAACTTTAGGATTTCTCTGCTACTAAGCTGCCATCTTGGCTGCGTCCCTCTATGAGAAATAGATTGATATTGCATATTGGATAGAAAGCCAACTTCCAAGTCAAGAAGATTTTGGATTTTGACTTTTGATAGTTTGAATTTTAACTCTGAGCAATGCTAGCTGTGTGATGTGGTGGCATCCCAACCAAAAGACAGGAAGACAAGTCCAGCAAAGAGGAACAGTCTAAATTGGCTGATGTAGAGAATGCATCAACCCACATAGATTTTAAAAAACCCTACGGTCATAGGATCATATCTTAGGACTGGAAATGGAAGCTAAGGCTGTTCATCTAATAAAAATGAGTATTTTTAAAAAACGCCTGGTGTCAGGAGTGCTAATTCTCAGAATAAGTGGAGGCAGATGAGCAAAATTAAGGATGACAAATAAGATTTTCTAAAGCTATTTTGCAGAAAAGAAGGATCAGAGAAAGGATAGCACCACTTGGAATTGGGTAAGTTGTAGATAATGGATAACAGAAGACAGCAGTGCTTACTTAGCATAGCACCTGGCACTTAGTAGGTAGGCACTCAATAAAATATTCATTGTTTGATTTGTTGATTAATTGTTGCTCAGCTCTTTGTTTTGGTTTGGTTTGTCAATTAGAATGTCTTTTGTTAAACTTGTAAGGGCAGAACAAAAAAACAGCTAAGATGGAATTGATATTTCAAGGTCAGTAAAATTAATTTGAATGTTAACTTCTAAAGCTAGGTGTATACAGTGCTTGATCTGGTTTCAGAAAGACCCAAGTTCAAATTTGGTCTTACACACTTGTGAGTTGTGTGACACTGGTCTTGTTATTTAATCTCTTTCTGCCTAAGTTTCTTCCTCTGTAAAATGGGAGAAATAATAGCACCTACTTCCCAGGATTGTTGTGAAGACAAAAGCTATTTATAAAGTATTTTGCAAACCTTTAAAGCATTATAAAAATACTCTAATTATTATTGTTATTAATTTATTTTTTGCTGTTTCTATTAATTTCTATATATTATTACACAAATATATAAATAATACATAAAATATTAAAATGAATTATAGAAAATATTAAGCATATAAATAGAAATTATATATGTGTATTTTTTATTCTTCCTTTTGATATCAACTCTTCTGAGTTACTTTCCTCTTATAAGAGAGTTTTCTTTTTTCATTATCTTTAACTTGCCTGGAACTAAGCCTTCATCCCATTTCTAGACCATTTCTACCATTCTGCCTCCTTTTGACCATCCAGCTCTTCCTTGTACTCTGCCCCAGGTCTCCTAATGCTGAGAGGTCATCTTTCATCTTATCATGTCTGGAAGCTGGCAATCCTGCCATTTCCTGGCCATTACCATGTTATGGTGCTTTTGTCCTTTCTAGCTTCCATTATTAGAATATAATAGTTCTACCTTGACCCAATCATTTAACTTCTTTGAGCCTTTGTTTTCTTATCTGAAGGATGGGGGTGGTGGTGGAAGTATTTACCTTGAAGGCAAAAACTCTCCTACTTATTTGTATGACTTGTCCTTCACTCCCCAACTAAGAGGGGTGCTGGGTGTTCAGGTAAGACCAGCTCCTCTGGAGCCCTTTTCTGGGCTGCTTTCTTCCTTGGGAGTCCACCTGCCCCTGGCTCTCCCCATTAGCAGCCACATTCCTGCAACCTGTCCTAGCAAGAGGGCTAAATCAGGTTGAAGGTCACCAACAGAGCTCAAGCTTCTCTGGGAGTTTGGGGGCCCTTGCCCAAGGGGCCATGAGAAAACTTTTTTCCAGTGACTGTGAAGGAGGTAGAAATAGGTGGTGGGAAGCACCTAGAGCTTCGAAAATACCATTTCATCCAGGGTCAACAGCAATTGTCTTAACTTTTGTCTTGCCACTGGACTTGGATGACTGGGAAAGAGAGAGACTAACTGTTTGCACAACTCTGCCTCATTTAAATCCAGTGTATGCTTAAGTCAAGACAGCAAGAGATCATTCTTCAAAACAAAGGTCAAACAGCAATATTCCTGGTTCTTAGGAGAGTGTCTGGCACTTAGTAAGCATTTAATAAATGCTTTTTATATGTATGTATTCATGGATCTGTCAGTTGAACAAGAGGTCTCTAGCAGTGTCTAGGAACCTATATTTGGTCCTGTGCTATTTATAGTTGTATTAATAACTTGAATAAAGGTCTGTGGGGCATGTTATCAAATTTGCAGAAGACAATGCTAGCGAGAATAGACTAGATGACAGAATGAGACTTCAAAAAGATCTTAACCGGCTTGCAAATTCCTATGCTCAGGTTCAAAACTGCAATTGAAGAAGTCACAGAAGTGCCAGCTTGAGATGAGTTAGCATTGTGCTAGTCACCCTAATTGCCTCTAGGCATTGCCTCTCATTATTTGGGATTCTTTACAACCATATCACAGATAGTGCCACGTGCCCTGTTCTATTCTGGCCACTATACTAGAGAAAGGACATTCCAGATTGGGACGCCCAGAATGGTGAAAGTCCTCATGGCACCATCTTGGAAATTTTTGTTGAGGAGAACTGGGGGTTCTTGGCCTAGAAGAGACTGTCTGAGGGGAGTGGATGGGGAATATCCTAGCTCTGGTAAAAGACTCTGACAGGGTTATCATGTGGAAGAGGGAGTAGATAGGATCTGCTTTGTCCTTGGAAGGTAGAACTACAAAAAGTGGATTAGCAGTTTGAAAAAGGCAACTTTCCTAACAATTAGAGCTATCCCCAAATGGAATGTGCTGACTCACAAGGAGGCTTCAAACAATGGCTGGAAGATCACTCATTGGGTATGTCCTAGAAGAGATTGGCCTTTCAGGAATTGTTTGTGACATGTGAGGTTCCATCCTCCTAACTCCGAGATTCCTTTATTTTCTGATTGACAGATCCTCTCCTGGAATACTCTCATTCTTCAGATAAGGAAACTGAGACTTGAGGAGGTTAAATGATTTGGCCAAGGTCATACAGTTAATAAGTGCCAGACAAGGAATGGAACCCAATTCTCTTGTCTCCTAGACTCTTCCTTCTGTTTGACTGCCCCTGTCTGCCCTTCCATTCTCCTGGGACCCATCCCCATCACTGCTCTAGAATTGTTCAATCCAAACATAGACTTAATTTTGACTGCTCAGAGGGTTCCTTTATCTCTCTGTATCCTGGGATGAGGCAGATATTAGTAGGCACAGGTGAACTTGAAGATACATTTACCACAGTTAAGCACTTAAACTTGGTTTCCAAGTGCAGTTTAATGTTTAATGCAATGGAAAGGTTGGACTTTAGGAAAGTAGGGAGTATTTTCTCTGCCTTCTGGCTAAAATTGAAGCATGATAAAAATGTAGCCAGGCCTTACAGCTCCTGGAGTTTCTTTAGCTTTAGGTTGGGTAAAAGGTGTTGCACACAGTAGGTTATTTTTTTTTAATGGGGATAGGGCAGAGATTAACTTTTTTTGGGGGGAGGGACAGGACTATGGGCCCCTGGGCAGTCTAGTGAAGGCTTACTTCTCAGCATAATGCTTTTAAAATGAATAAAATAAAAACAAAACAAAAAGGATTGTAAAGAAACCTATGTTGTTGAGGCTGAAATATTTTCTTTAAAAAATTCACTGACCTTCAGATAAAAAGAGGGAATCTTGGCCCCCAACTGCTTTGAGCTTAAAGGTGGGGATTTAGAAAATTCAGCCCTACTGGCTAACCTGCTTCTTAAAGGGATCCTGAAATAATTAGAGGTGGGGAGAACAAATACCTTGCAGGCTTCTTAGTTTAGGTCTAGTACTATCTCACAAATTGAACAAATGAGTTTTAAGAAAGGATAAACCTTCCCCACCCCCACTCCCCCCTGAAGATTGTCTTTGAGAGAATCTCTGTTGAGGAATTTAGAGGTCATCTAGCACACATTTTCCCTCCTCTCCCTCCTGAGGCTTAGAAGTGGAACATCCCTGGTCAGCCTCTGCTGGAATCCCACCTCTGGAAGCTACCCATTCCCTGATTGGAATAATTAATCAGGAGGAAGTCTTTCCTTAATGAGCTGAAGTCTTCTTCCCTGTGGTTCCTACCTTTCATTCTTCTTCTGTTGTATTCACTTTTGTATTAAGTGGAAGTTGGAAACAAACTGCTTAAATTTGGGGGATGGAGTATTGTTGTGCAATAGGGAATGGTAAACATTAAGAATTCAAAAAGATATGAGAAGGCTTGTATGAAGGAATGTGTAGTGAAAAAAGAGCCCCCCAGATCAAATGTAACACATTGAATTAGAACTCAGCAAATGGAAATAATGTTATAGAAGCTATAAATAAAAACAAGTGCCATGTAACTGCTTTTATGTATACAACTTTTATTTTTTTAATTAGTAAGCACTTATTTTTTCTTATTCCCCCATTTAAAAAAAATCAAGGAAGACAAAATACTTTGAGCAAATATGCATAGTCAAGCAAAATGAATTCTTATGCAGGTACCTTTTAAAACACAACTTTTAAACTTTTTTTCTTTAACAAAGGGCAAATTTTAAGGGCTACAGTTACATGGGCTATCAGTGGCAGACACTTGTATTGTGGTTTTGTTTTAACTGTTTTCAGGGAATATACTTGGTAGGTTTGTTAGTTTCGTTAAAACAAATTTATCATTAAAAAAATATGATATTGGGAAGTGGGGAGGGGCCGCTGCCACTAGGTGCCTCAGTGGGAGCCAGGCCTGGAGATGGGTGGTCCTGGGCTCAAATTTGGCCTCACCCTTCCTAGTTGTATGTCCCTGGGCAAATCACTTAACCCCCCATGGCCTGCCCCTTTCTGCTTTTCTGCCTTGAAACCAATACCCAATATTGATTCTCAGATGGAAATTAAGAGTATATATAGAGAGAACACTTTTTTTGCTTGTTTATATATGTGTATACATGTAATTTTTATTTTATATTTATATTATTTATATATAGTTTTATTATTTTATTATATATTTATTTTTCTTTATTGTATATACATGGTTTTATTATATATTATCTTTTTATTTTTAATATAGTATATATGGTTTTATTTTCTATTTATTATATATTACATAATACATTTTATTTATATATTATTTATAATTGTGTATGTATATATAAATAAATATACACACATATAATCACATTACATATGAGAGGATTCCATCTAACTCACATCTCTTCCTAATCAGCAAGTAAACATTTATTAAGTGCCTACTACATGCCAGGGAATGTGCATGGGAAAGAAGCAAAGAAAGGCAGAAAGACAGCCCTTGCCCTCTAGGATCTCATAATCTAATAGGGCATAACCTAATAACATGCCAACAATCACATACTATATACAGGCAGTACGTGTATAGGTAAATAGATATTTATCCATCTATAAATTCCATATGTGTGTATGTACACTATAAACAAGATGAACTTGACGTAGTCTACAGGGATGGCACTAGAGTGAAGACATGGTGCCTAGCACAGTGCTGGGCCCATGAGTACTTTCTGTAGACTTCTTAAATGACTACCATTGTGACTTATCAGAAAGAATGGAAGCTTAGGTGAGTTCCAGCCCTGGCTCGGACACTCACTTGTGTGGTCTTGGACAAATCACCTTCTCTCTCCAATTCTGAGTTTCCTTGTCTGTAAAATTAGTCAATTAGAGCAGATGATCTCCGAGTCCCTTCCTGTGCAGAAAAGTGTTATTTATAATCTTGCTAGCATTAGATTGAGGGGTAGGAGGCAGTAAGGGAATTCTTCCCCCTGGTAGCTCCTTTGAAAAGGTGCTGTGATGGACATCCTCGAATTAAATTGCCTGGAGGGCTAGGGGTTGTCTCCTTAATACCTAGAGTAAAAACAAAAGGAATGCCTTGCAGTGCTCCTCCACTGACTTCCCTGAATAATTGCCAAGCTCTGTGTATGTAAGATAAACCAGTGTGAAGGAGCCATGTGTCTGTCCAGAGAGAGTGAGTGTTTGTTTCCAGTCCCTTACCCCAGCTGTGAGGGAACAACTGGAGATGTTTGCACAGCTCTCTCCCTCCTTAGAAAAGATGTTTCCCTCCTGCCCGACCTCTCTCTCGCAGATTTAGTGTTTTAGGAAAGGTTTTATTCTCTGGGTCTCTGGGTTCAGGGGCTCCGCTAGACAATACTCATTAATTACACGCCAAGGTTCATACCACTTTATCCTCTGAGTCCCAGTGTCCTCATCTGTTCAGTGGGGAGATTAATACTTTATTCTCTGTCTCACAGGGTCCATGAGAAAAAAGTTCACTGTAGATCTTCAAGTGCTCTAGAAATGGGACCTCTTTCTGAGATATAATGTATTTTTAGCTTCTCTCAAGACTTTTTCTGTGTTTGTTTGGTAAGAAGAGAATGTAAATCTACTTCCTGGCTCAAAGAGGAAATGGGAATTATTCATTGTCATGCAAATTCAACATTTATTAAAATCCTGTTGTATACAAGGTACTGGGCAGGAAAGTTGTTCAGGAAATTAAGAGCCCTTTTTACCTGCAATTTATATTTTAAAGGAGATATAATTTAGGTAAACAAATAAATATTATTAGATAAGAGAATCTAAGGAGTATGGTGGAGAGAGTGCCAGATCTGGAATCAAGAAAACTCATTTTCCTGGGTTCAAATCCAGTCTTAGACACTTCCTAGTTGTGTGACCCTGGACAAATCACTGAACCCTGTTTGCCTCAGTTTCCTCATTTGTAAAATGAGCTGGAAAAGGAAATGGCAAACCACTCCACTATTTTTGCCAAGAAGAGTTAGACACAACTAAAAGGACTGAACAATAACAATCTTATTAAACAAATATTTTCTAATTAAAATAGTCATCATTCAGTGGAGGACTAGAAGTACTATGATTCATTTGTTTAATCAACATATATTATTAAAGAAGAGAAAAATGTTACCTGTGACTTGAAATCTCTGAATAATGGAAAGTGGATAGTTTGGCACATGGGAGATTAAATAATAATTTTTAAAAAATCTATTTTTCTTCCTCTTTCCCATCCCCCATGCAAAACTGGTCCCAAAGAAGACGACAGAAACCCAAATCCTGTCCATATGGCTAAGCAAGTTGTCCTCATTTGTAATAGTCAAGGACTACCCTTTGAAGTGGTTTTAAAACCAGTTTGGTAACTTGATTTGGGAAGCTATATCAATGACCCCAAGTAACTCATTTGGCTCATTAGCTAGTCATCTGGACAGGGCAAATTGGTTTAAATGGAATGAAATGGGTTTCTCCCTCCTCAGGATACCTCACAATTCATGGCTTCTGTCCAGGCTCCTAATTGCCGCTAATACCCCTCCTGAGCAGAGGACCATAGCAAATCCATCCTGAGAGCCTCAGAGGAGTTTTAATGTGTGGATTCTCCTTCCCCAAGGGGTTAGGGAGATGGGCTGATAAGACATAGGAAATTAACCTGGAGTGAGCCGTGGTGGCAGAGTAAAGGAAGGGAAGATAGGCCATTGGAGAAGCGGTTCTGACAGACAGCATGGAATTTATCTTTGGGGAGGCAAGATAGCAATAATCATAAAAGAGAGCATATGAGCGGAAAAGGAACCCTGGAGATCATCTGCCTTATCAGCCTCCCCTCCCTTCATTGTACAGATGAACTCGACAGAAGGAAGAGCCAGGTCTAAATGAGGGTTCCTTGACATCTAATCCAGAATGTGCTCTTCTATTACGTATTTCTGAGTCCTTCCAAATAGGCTATTTTCCTGAAATGTTATCCAGTCCAACTCTGATATTAAATCTAAGACTGCCCATTTGATTGCTTCCACCTGAAATAAGAGATCTGAAGTTTCTGGGGAAATTATAGAAAAAGTGTACCTCACAATGACTGCCAGAATGGACTGAATGTTAGATATGGAGACCACGGTCTATCATTCCTGATGACTCAACATCAAGAACACAAGTTATCTGAGTGTATTGCATAAAAAGTATATTAATTCTAAGTTATCTTTTTTTTGTGGGATTTCGTGTAGAATTAATAATACTAACTGACTAAGAAATTCTACTTTTGCCAATATAGGACACTGTTTTGTCCTCGAAAGCTAGGTGTTCACCTCATGCCACCCATTCCTAGACCTGGCTTGTTTGAACACTATTTTGGGTAGTGGTTCTTAAGGTAGATGATTCAGAGCTTGGAGAGGTCTCAGCAGCTATTCTATGTGTGCATGTTTAGAGTCACAGTCATTGTTAGTCTAGAACCCTTAATGCCCTCTCCTAAAAGAAGCCTTTCTGCTTTATAGTCATCAATAAGCATTTATTGAGTACCTCCCACTATTGTGCACCAGGCACACTGTGCCAAGCTCTGGGTGGTATAAAAAGAGGCAGAAGTGTTATAGGGTGGGTTAAAAGAAGGGTTCAAACTATATATATATATATATATAAGGTTTCTTTACTATAGAGAAAAAGGAAGGGAAGGGAATCAGGGATTAACTTACTTCTAACCCACACCAGATATTAAAAATTCAAAACTGTCTTTAAATATTCCAAACTAACTAATTAATTAAAGTTAAGGAAGGATTGGTAGAGGCAAGGACAAAGGGCGCAAAGAAATCTCACAACACTGAAGTCCTTTGATCCAAACAGCAATCCCAGTAAGATGTCACTAGCAACAGCAGAAATCTTTACTTCTCTCTACCAGAAACAGTAGAAACAGACAGAAGATCAGGACAGCCAAAGAAAGAGGCAACCAATGGCTCACTGGGTCCACCCCCAGAAAAACCATAAAGCTACCCTCCTGTTTTATCCTGACAGCTAGAGGAAAAGCAGGCTCTCACCAACTGCTCACAACTCCTCTGTGTTCTGTTCCTCACCTCCTGAGAGCTTTGGAATGTTGGTTCTGTCATTGCCCTGTGGGATCTCTTTGCTTCTTGCTTTTTGCAAAGCTAATCCTTTACAACAGAAGACAGTCCATGACTTCAAGAAGCTCTCAATCTAATGGGGGAGAAAACAAGAAAACAAATATGTACAGGATAAATAGGAAATACTTAGGAAAGGGAAAATATTACAATTAAGAAAGAAGCTGGAGAAGGCTTCCATTAAAAGATGGGGGACTTTAAGGAAGCCAAGGAAACCAGTAAGCAGAGTTGAGGAGGAAGTTCCAGGAATGGGGACAGCCAGAGAAAATGCCACAGAGTCAAGAGATGAAAGGTGATAGGGAGCCACTGGAGTTTATTGATGGGGTGGGTGATAGAGTGGTGTGGGTAGATGACATGTTTAGACCTTTAGGTCAATCATTTTAGTGGCAGAATGGAAGATGGATTAAAATGGAGATGAGATTGAGGCAGGCAGACCCCTGATATGTCAGTGTTTTCCTAAAATTCTCCAATGTTCACTGTTCCCATCTTTGCCAATTTTCATGGTATAAAGTGGAACTTTTAGAATTTTTAAAGATTTGCATTTCTTTAATTCTTTGACTTAGGGAGCTTATTTTCATGTGGTCATTTATAGTTTTTTATTTCTTTATTTGAAAACTTGTATACCACCTCTGGGAGGTTGGGAGGGAAGGAGACAATTTGAATCATATAACTTCAGAAAACTTAAATAGAAAATTTTTTTAATTACTTGTAATTGGTAAAAATAAAAATGTCTTTATAATATAAAAAGAAAACATGTTTAAAATATTTTTCATAGGCTTTGACCACTTATGTTCTTGAGGTATAACTCTTAATGTCACATTTTTATCCGTTCTTTACATATTTTAAATATTAAATTTATCAGTGATACTGAATGCAAAATATTTTTATTTTGTTATCTCTTCAAATTCTATATGTGCATTTTGTTAAGGAAATGTCCTTTGTATTTTAGTTAGTAAAAATTATCCTTCTTATTTTTATTGTGACCTTTATTCCTTGTTTAGTTAAGAATTCTCCCCTTGGCCATAGTTGAATGATAACTGTTCTCTTTTAACTTTTTCTATTTATGTTATTTCACTTTATATTCAGGGTATATCCATTGAGAGATTATTGTTGTATTTAGTGTAAGGCATTGGTCTGAATCTGATTTCTGTCCCAAATACTTTTGAGTTTCTCCAGCAGATTTTGTTAAAATGAAAATCCTTCTCTCATAAATTTATGTTCTTGGTTTTGTTGGTTGTCCTATGTCAGAGGGTCAGTATATAGTATATCTGACAGTGGCTGATCAAACCAATATGAGCTCAGAAGGTTCTACCACAGGTAGGGTATAAATAGACTGCATTAATATTTGGGATACTGTGTCTAAATTTGCACATCTCCTGTTTCTTTGAATTATTGAAATTCTGCTTTACTCCTATAACATAGTGCCTTCTTTGGTGCGTCACGCCATGCTGAATAGTCCTGTGCCAGCATCTTCCTCATCATCGATATCAGAGTTCTTCAGAAAGACCTTGAGAGTGCTTTTTTCTGACTTAACATGTGGGCACTTGCCTTGTGTGAGTTCTCCATAAAATAGTCTTTTAGGCAAACATGTTTGACATTCAAACAATGTGGCCAGCCCACTGGAGTTGTGCTCTCTGCAGTAGAGTTTGAATGCTTGGCAGAAAGAATCCTCAGTGTCCAGTTCCTTATCTTGCAAGGTGATCTTCTTGGTTTTATAAAACATTGGGCTATTTCCCGTTGCTTCTGTTTCTTGATTATCTAGTCTTATTCCATTTGATCTCTCTCTCTCTCTCTCTCTCTCTCTCTCTCTCTCTCTCTCTCTCTCTCTCTCTCTCTCTCTCTCTCTCTTTCTCTCTGTAATCAGTATAGTTTTAATGACTATTTTATAACATAGTGTGAGCCCTAGTGATGATGACATGTCTCTTTCATGTACACTCTTTTCATTCTTTTTCCCCAAAATTCTTGTCCCTTTTGTTCTTCCAAATGAATTTTGATATTGTTTTACCTAACTCTAGTCCTTGGTAATTTGGTTGGTATAGCACCCAAACTGTAAATTAAGGTATATTTGTCTTTTTAAAATAATATTGTCATAAAACAAAACCAATGCAACCAAAATTAGAAGGAAAGCAATAAACTGGGGGGAAATTTTTATAACAAAATTCTCTGACAAAGGTCTAATTTCTTAAATGTACAAAGAACTAAGTCAAATTTATAAGAAATCTAATCATTCCCCAATTGACAAGTGATCAAGGGATATGAATAGGCAATTTTCAGATGAAGAAATGAAAACTATCAACAATCATATGAAAAAAAGTTCTAAATCCCTCCTGATTAGAGAAATGCAAATCTAAACAATGCTGAGGGTATCACCTCACACCTAGCAGATTGGCCAATATGACAGTAATGGAAAATAACAAATGTTGGAGGGAATGTGGCAAAATTGGGACACTAATGCATTGTGGATGGAGTTGTGAATTGATCCAACCATTCTGGAAGGAAATTTGAAATTATACCCAAAGGGCTTCAAAAGAATCCATATCCTTGGATCAACTGACTGATTTGTACCCCAAAGAGTTAAAAAAATTTGAAAGGTTCTGTTCATACAAAAGTATTTATAGCTGTACTTTTTGTGGTGGCAAAAAATTGGAAAATGAAGGGATGTCCTTTGATTGGGGAATGGCTAAAGAAATTGTGGCATGTGATGGTGATGGAATACTATTGTGCTATGAGGAATGATGAACAGGTTGATTTCAGAAAGAGCTGGAGAGACCTCCATGAACTGATATGGAATGAAATAAGCAGAACCAGTAATTGAAACATTGTGGGACAATCACATGTAATTGCCTTTGCTTCTAAAAGCAATGCAATGATCTAGAACAACTCTGAAGGACTTATGAGAAAGAATGCTATTTATCTCTAGAGAAAGAACTACGGGAGTAGAAATCCAGAAGAAAACATATTATTTATCCTTGTTTATGTGGGCACATGATTTGGGGTTTTGGTTTTAAAAGATTATTTCAAAAATGAATAATATGGAAATCAGATTTGAGTGATAATAGATGTATAACCCAGTGAAATTGCTTGTCATCTCCAGGAGGAGGGAGGAAAGAGGGGAGGGAGACAACAAGAATCACGTAACTGTGGGAAGAAATTAAATAAATAAATGTTTAAAAAATGAATAAATTATATTGCCATAGCCCACCCATAAGCTTTGGATCCCTATTCATTTAAATCTTGATTTTTATAAAGATGTTTTATTATATTTACATAAATTTTGTTTGTATCTTTAGCAGGTTAGCTTCCAGGTTCATTATGTATTTTGTAGTTATTCTGAGTGGAATTAATCTTCTCAATAATGTTGAATATCATTTAAGGTCCTATCCTGAGCTTGCTTTTCCACAATACTATTCTAGCTCCATTGGCTCCTTTTGTTTATAGGGTCAAATATAAAATCCTCTGTTTAGCTTTTCGAAGCCCCCATAAACTGAGCCCTTTCTACCTTTCTAGTCTTCTTACATCTTCCTCTCCTCCACATACTCAGTCATCCATTGACACTGACCTCCTTGTTATTCCTCCTAAACACTCCCATCTCCAGATTCTCTGTATTTCTATTGACTACCTGGAATTCTCTCCCACCTTAGCTAAAATCTCAACTCCTACCTGATCCCATTTATTTATTGATTGATTGATTGATTGATTTGTTTGTTTGTTTGTTTATTTTTGAACTCTTGCCTTCTGCCTTAGAATTGATACTAAGAATTGACTCTCAGGCAGAAAAGCAGTAAGGACCAGGCAATTGGAGTTAAGTCAACTTGTACAGAGTCACCTCAGTAGGAAATGTCAGAGGCTTAGTTTGAACTCAGGTCATCCCCGTCTCCAGACCTGGCATTCTAATCTGCTGCACTACCTAGCCACCCCTCGGATCCTCATTAATACTAATACCTTTTCTCTGCTGGAAATGGCAAACCGTCCAGTGTCTTTGCTAAGAAAACCCCAAATGGGAACCCTCCCTCCAGTTTATGCTATATATAACTTGTTTGCATATTGTTTTGATGCTGAGCTCCTTGAGTGCAAGGATGGAGTTTTTTTCAGAGGAGATGTTGGGGTACTGGGGATAGGGGAAGGACATCTGGTACATCCATAAGAGGCATTTAATAAATGCTTGTTAACTTATTGTCTCTTCCTGGTTTTTCTTTTTTTTTTTTAAACCCTTACCTTCTGTCTTGGAGTCAATACTGTGTATTGGCTCCAAGGCAGAAGAGTGGTAAGGGCTAGTCAATGGGGGTCAAGTGACTTGCCCAGGGTCACACAGCTGGGAAGTATCTGAGGCCAGATTTGAACCTAGGACCTCCCGTCTCTAGGCCTGGCTCTCAATCCACTCAGCTACCCAGCTGCCCCCCTCTTCCTGGTTTTTGTTAATACTGATGCTTCCAGGCCTCCCTCCATCTCTGGGAATAGTATAAGTCTTAGCCTGTTTGCGAAGCCTTCCCCAAAGAAGGTCTTTGTGGTAGAAAAGGCCTGACTTAGGGCTTGTGGGCTTGTGTTTGCATCTTGGCTGTGCCACCTGAGTGACCCCAGGTAAGAAGACACTTTGCCTCTTTGCCCTTCCCCCCATCGAAAGTCAGTTCTAACTCTAAATCTTATTAAGACTTAAGTGTATAAAAGTCCCCAGGGAGGTTTTCAGCTTATAGAAAGGAGACTGTGTTTCTCACATTTCTTTTTCTTGAATAAGTTCTCAGTAGAAAGACTGGTCAGTTGCTTGACAAGACTTCCTCATTGGTTGCAGATCTTGCTGTAGAATGAAACCTCTGTTGGTGGGAGCCTGGAGGATGAGAGGGACCATTGTTAAAAGTGTTCACACAAAAGTGAGAACAGGCTTGTGTGACCAGGAGGTAGGATAGCAGCCTCTGCAGGGGCCAGGAGGTAGACAAGACTGCAAGAAGAGATGAACAAGCATTCCTCTGTGTGGCTGTCTCCAGACTAAGTGGGTTGCAATATGCAAAAAGGAAAGGCTCCACTTGAGAAACCAGAAATAAAGTGTATAAATCATTACATTTTAAAGTATTTGTAGAATAGCTAATGTGGATGGGTGTATGAGGCAGCTAGGGGGCACCATGGATAGAAGGCAGAATCTAGAGTCAGACTCATCTTCCCAAGTTCAAATCTTATCTCAGACACTTATGAGCTTTGTGACCCTGGGTAAGTTATTTAATCCTATTTGCCTCAGTTTCTTCATCTGGAAAATGAGCTGGAGAAGGATATGGCAAACCATACTAAATAGAGAGGCTTAGGGAATTGAGAGCCAGACTTAGCAAAGAGAAGTCCTAGGTTCAAATTCAGACATTTCCTAGCTGTGTGACCCTGGAGAAGTTGTCTAGCTTTAATGTTCTTCTGCCTTGGAACCAGTATGGAGTATTGATTCTAAGATGGAAGGTAAGTTGGGGTGGGGGAGGGAGAGAAGAGAAGAAGAGAAAGAGAGAGAATGAGAGAATATATAAACCACAATGGGGTCACCAAGACACAACAGAAAAACAACTCATATGCTACACATATGTGTCTACACACAAACAGATCTCTATAGTTTATATTCAGTTATCCCATGCTCTGAGATTGGTAGAGTCTAGGCAGATATAGAATCTGAAACAGTCTAAACTGTCTCGAGCATATACCCAGTGATATTATTGATAGACTATATCAATAAGATGAAGAAAAGAGGAAAAGATCCTTATTTACATGAAAATATTTAAAGCAGGTCTTTTTGTAGTAGAAAAAAACTGGAAACTGGGAATGTTCATCAATTGAGGAGTAGCTGAACAAATGATGTTACATTGTAGTGAAATATTATTGTTCTGTAAGAAATGATGAAGGGAACTATTTTAGAGAAACCTAGGAAGACTTATATGAACTGATGCAATGTAAAATGACCAGAAAAAGTAGAACAATATACACAATGATAAAAAATACTGGGAACCCCCCCCCCAACAACTTTGAATTTCCAAGTTACAATGGCTAACTATGAACCAGTGAACCAATGATGAAGCATGTTACTGCCTTGCTTGCAGACTTATCCAATTCAGTATATAGAATAAGGGATTGAAAGAATGGATATAGTCAGTGTGAGAATTTGTTTTGCTGGACTATGAATGTCATATAGGACTTTTTATTTGGGGGGGGGTTCCCCTCATTGGGCAGGAGTGAGTAGGAAAGAATAAAAATGGGTTTTCATTCATTGAAAGAAGAGTTTTTTAAAATGAGACCTATCGTCCCAGAATCACCTTTACTGAGAACCCCCATCCCCTCATCCAGTGGAGTTACTAAATATGACTACCAGACCCCATATGAAACTGAAATATATAAGAGGCTTCCCTTGGGCATCTTACCAGGGGCCATGGTTTTGGGAGAAATACAGAGAAGTTTATTTCTAGAATAGGTTTTTATTGATATGTTATTTCTTACATCACCATAATATCCCATGTATCTTCTCCCCTCACCCCCCAGAGAGTCATCTCATAGATAAATTTGTCTTTTTTGTAGGGGGATAAAAAGGTAGCACAACTGATTGATACACTTAAAACGAGTCCCAAAATATGTGCCGTATGCAATACTTTACAGGGAGATATTTAGACACCAGGGAAGGTTTCCACAGTATATTGTAGTAGAGGAAAAAAAATATGAATTTGGAGTCTGAGGACCTAGGTTTATATTCTGACTGCCACTTCAGTCCTGGGCAAGTCACTTAATCCCTGTGGCATTCACTTTTCCAGTTTGTGGGGGTGGGGAATGAATATATATATATATATATATATATATATATATATATATATATATATATATATATATATGCTTTAGAGGGAGAGGGAGTAGTATTCTAAATGGCCTCTTGATGTTCCTTTCAATTTTATGATCCTATAATAAATGGCAGGCAAGTTGTGATCAAAATAAGTTACTGCTTTTTGTTTGGTTTTAAATATAAGAATACCCCTAGTATCTTCCTGTTACTTTTCTGGGAGACAGCTTCATGAACTAGAGAGAACACTGAATTTGGTATCAACCCTGAATCCCAATGCTAACTTTGCTCTTTACTGCCTGTATGACCCCTGGACAAATATTCTCTGCATCTTGGTTTCCTCAATTGAAAGAGATTAGACTACATGAGCTGACCATTCCAACCTACGAATCTTGACACTGAAGACCAAATGCTAATAAGTCTAATGCTTTTTCCACCTTAAACTTCTTAGTACTTGATACCTCCTAGATACTATAATGGTAATTCCTGCAAAGTAACTCACTGCTACTCTTGGGCAGGATACTGATTCCTGTGGCTACGCTGGCCGTGGTGCTGACATCTGGGAGGAGCATGCCCTAAACAACCATTGTTGTGGGGTGGCAGAGGATATACACTCATGATTTGCTCATAACACAAGGTGGTGTATAGTCATGATTAAATGATGTAAAGTATGTTTGAGAAAGAGTAGTAGATGTACTTTAGAGGTCGCTCAGTTTTTTGGGAGCCATGAAAGACTTACAGAACAGGGTAAGAATTGGTCAAGGGAAAAGAGTAGATAGAATTTGGAATCCTTTCTGAATTCTTTGGTCTTTGCTCTGCTTTCACAATCCTCAGCCTAGTGACCCAACAACCTGGCATATTCTGCACTCTCTAGAACATTGAGGTCCGTTTTCGCTTTTGGGCTGATTCACTATTTTCCTAAGTATTTTATAAGTACTTCCAGTTGTAATCCCAGAGCCCTGTAATTTGGCTGTAGAAATAGCAGAGGCCCTTTCACCTTGATAACCTCCCATAACCCTTATCTTATTATTCTCCTTATTCCTGAGTTCCTGTTGTCTTAATTGAATTTGGCTATAGTCCCAGACCTGACAGTGAACATATTAAAACTTGAAAAGTTATTGTAATACTTCAGATGGTTAAAAAGGATTGTTTTTTTTTAAAAGTTAAATAATACTTATCAGCAAAATTCATTGGTTCCTCTAACCCCCCACCCTCTTGCCATCCCACTTGGATCCCTAATGTAGCCTCTCTCTTCTTTTAGTCACTCCGTGTTGTAATAATATGTGTCATTCCCCCAGTGGGATAAGTAGGCTGTTCAACCTCTAGGGTTACAAACTCTTACAGTAAAAGTGTAGTCATCTTGAATTGGATCCAGTTCGTGGCTGGTCACTTCCCAGCTGGGGTTGTTGGGAAGAGGAATGTGACATAGACTGAGCTGGTCACTCTTGAGATTTTCTGGCCAAGTTAGCTTTAGATACTTCATGAACGTAGTAGGGTTATATTCCTTTTCAGAGCTCTCTAAGTTAACAGTATAAGTTGAATCAGATTTTTGCATAAGAAATGGTGTTTTAATAGAGGTTGTATTTCTGACTATTGGCTTAATAATATTATTTGATAAACTTTTTAAAAATTCTTATTTTGGAGGGCAGCTGGGTAGCTCAGTGGATTGAGAGCCAGGTCTAGAGACAGAAGGTCCTAGGTTCAAATTTGGCCTCAGACACTTCCCAGCTGTGTGACCCTGGGCAAGTTGCTTGACCCCCATTGCCTAGTCCTTACCATGCTTCTGCCTTGGAACTAATACAGTATTGATTCCAAGACAGAAGGTAAGATTTTTTTTTATCTTATTTTTGTTGATATGTTTTACTTTTCTAACTCATTCATTTCTAAAGATATCCCTTCTTCCTTCCTACCCAGTTAGCCATTCATCCCTTATAAGAAAGATTAAAAAGGGGGGAAGAAAGTTTCCAAAACAAAGTAATATATTAGCTTTGCATTAGAGTAAATGCAGTGTTCCATAACTATGGTCTCTTACCTCTGCAAAAAGGAGGAAATAATTTTCTCTATTCTTTTCCAGGACAAAATGTGATCATTATAATTATGTGGCACTCAGTTTCATTGTTTTTTGTTCTTTCTGTTTACCTTGTTGTTTTCAAAATGTTTATTGTTTTCCTGGATCTGTTTATATCAGTTAACAGTCTTCTCCTGTTTATCTCTGTTGGTTTTTTCTTAAAGTGTAGAAATATTCTATTATATTCATAGATCACAAATATATTTAACTCATTTCCAATAGATAACAACCATTTAAATTTTTTATAGCTCTGCTCACGAAATGAACTCTCATGAGCTATCTTTAAGCTGTACCCCAGCCTCTATCTCCCATCACACCATGGAGCCCTGGGCTCTTGATTGGTGAAAGTTCTTAGTTTTGCCTGACCAAGATCTAGTATGTGACTCCCCTGTCATCTTCATGAAATCCCTCTGCATGCATGCCATCTTCTCTCCATTGCCATCACCACATCACCCTTCCCTAGGGTTCCATTCATCATCCCTGGGGATTTTCTGGACAGAATCTTCTTCCATGGCCACAAATGTAAGCCTCCTGAGGGAAAGAGTGGTCTTGTTTTTGTATTTATATCTTCAGTTCTTGGCACATGGTAAACACTTGCTAAATTTAAAAAAATAAATCTTTAACATCAAATTTAATAAACTATAAATCCACTTACCCATAAATTGTATGTAGCTGCATGGCCCCATTAGATAAACTGCTGGGCCTTGTAAAAAATAGACTCGAATACAGGACTACAATCCCCATGAGCCTTTGCTCCACTTCCCCAGAATGCCTTGTAATCTCACCTGGGCCGAGATCGAGAAGGGATTTAAACTGAGGAAAAGGCTTTTGAGGGGTCTTTTGGACTGCCGTTTTGCAGCAGGAGCGTCTCTTGCGTGATGTGAGGTTATTTTGTCTAGGCCTCTGGCCTAGGCACATGTTTCTTACTTGTATATTTTTAATCTTTAACCTTTAATAAACCTCTAAAAAATATAATACTCCTTGCAGAGAGAAACTAATTTCTACCTGCCTCAGTCTCCCCATCTCCCCTAAATTTTAATCTTTACAGCCTGGAATCAGGAAGACCTGAATTCAAATTTGGCTTCTGGTACTTTAACAAGCTGCGTGATTTTGGGCAAGTCATTTAAACTCTTTGCCTCAGTTTTATCAACTGTAAAAAACAAAAGAGGATAATAATTTTTCACTGGATCAAATGAAATAATATTTGTTCCAGTGCCTGCAATACAATAGATGCTTAGGTTCTCTGGGAGTTCTCTGGGAGTCAGGTTCTATATAAAGATAGGTGGAGGAGCTCTCTGAGAAGAGGAGCTGTAGCTAAGGTCAGGTAAGGACTGGGGATTGGGGATGGAGGACAGGTCTGCCTTAGGGTCATCCATCAAGGAATGAACCAGTGTGGGTCACTGCCACCTAACCCAGGAGTAACTGGCAGAGGGTTTGTAAGTGTGAATCACTGGGAAGTTAAGGGCTGCTTGAAGTGTGCCTGAAACTTCCCTTCCTGGGACTTAGCATTTTTCATGCTTTGGGGACACTGAATTGATTCTATAACTTTTGAAATATGACTGCTTATAGATCAAAAAGGACCCTTTAGCAGTTCTCCTGGTAGGCAAAGCCAGTAGCAGTTCAGATTTACTGGAAAGCTCTCAAAACATTTTCTTTTCAGTTATCTAATTTGTTCTCTCCCCCACCCCAATCTTGTAAAATAGACAGTTCTTGTTCTTATTCCCATTTTACAGATGAGAAAAACAACTGAGGCCCAAAGCCATTAAGTGATTCACCCAGTTGCATGGTTCTGGTAAAGTTGAGAAGCCAGAACTAGAACCCAAGCTCAGTGGCTTATTATCCTTCTGTGGTAGCCTGCTGCTCCTTACCAGGTGGAAGAGATGGAAAGAATGCCATAGACTGTCATTAAAATTCCATGAAAATTAATCCTATTACAGCTGTTCTAGGCTTTACCCTTCTTAGGAGAGATATCAGCAAAGATATTGGGTTCCATGATCTGGAGTCCTGTAAAATTATTCCCAGGGCTACAAGGTCCATTACCTTTCAACAGCTGGTTATTTGCTTTTTATTTTCTCTCTCTTCTTCCTGGTTCATTCCTGTTGAGCCTTGTTTACAAACCAAAACATCACTTGGATGCTTTTTAACCACTTGAAATGTATCTGCCTTTCCCAATCACTTTCTTCTCTCCTGCTCTCCTTACCTTACAAGCAAAGGAGGCCAGGACTAGTACAACAAATGGGAATTACCCTGGAGCTTATACAAAGGAACCTCTAGCTTTGACTTGGAGGGACCCAGCCCCTAGGTAGGATCTGGACAGCTTGGTGAAGAGGATTGGTCTGAAGAGCCAGAAGACCTGAGTTCAAGTGCTGGCTCTTACAGTCACTAAAATATATATTAATATATCTATTATTATATTACTATACTATTTTATTATACTGTGTATATTATATTGTGTTATATTGCTATATTATACTATTTTGCTACATATTATATTACTATACTGTCCTGTTTTACTCTACTATATACTATTTTATTATACTGTGTATATTTTATTATTTTACTATGCTATATATTATATATTAATATATCTATATATATAAAATATGTTTATGAAACTTAGACTTTTAAGTTGGGAGGAAATATTTAGAATTGGAATGGACCTTGGAGATCATTAAACTCCCCCCCCCACACACACACACACCTTATTTTATTGATGAAGAACCTGATAAAGATAACAGAGAGATGAATGAAATAAAGAAACGATTCTTCATTCCCACCAGGCTGTAACCTCAGAAGACCCTTCATCCTGGGAGCTCACGGCAGCCCTGGAACCTCACATGTCTGAAGTACCCTTCATCTCTGCGTCCTCTCCCTCACATCAGATGGCTTCTCCTAGGACTTCCCTTCAAGCCTCCCAGCTGAAATTCCATCATGCTCTGGTAAGGTACCTTCCTCTTCCCCCTCACTTCGGGTTGATTTTGTGTAATGTCCTCCTCCAGGAGGCCCTTCTAGGGTGGAGACTGCTTTGCTTTTTGTTTCTCTTTGTGGTCTAAATGCTTAGCTCAGTGCCTGACACACATGATACAGGTGTGAAAAATGCTTGTGGACTTGACTAACTTGGGCACATAATTAGTAAATGCTGAGCTCAGATTTAAACCCAAGGCCGTCTGCCCAAAGAATGAATGATCCTCTAGAAGCTGGCCCTAAAGAGTGGACCAAATTTAGTCAATTTACATCCGTCTACTTCTCTCTACTCATTTGAAAATGTCTCTAGTCCAGGCTCTCCTCGCCTCTTCCCTGAACTACTCTGAGAATCTGTTTACTCTATATGGAATCTCTGCCTTTTCCAATCCATCTTTCAGATGCCAAATTAACATTCCTAAAACACTAGTATGACTCCTCTGCTCAGAAAGCTCCAGAGGTTCCCTATGGCCCCTGGGATAAAATACAAACTCTTGTTTGATATTTAACACTCAACAGTAGGCTGTGATTTACTTCAGAATGGGGATTATCTTTTTCTATGACCTCATCACTTAGCACAGTGCCACAATAGACTTAAAAAAACCCCAAAAAACATCATTTAAACCCTTCCCTTCTTAGAATCTTAGAATCTTTAGATTCGTCTTAGAATCATTCCTGTGTATTGGTTCCAAGGCAAAAGAGCAGTAAGGGCTAGACCATGGGGGTTAAGTGACTTGCCCAGGGTCACACAGCTGGGAAGTGTCTGTGGACCTCCCATCTCTAGGTCAGGCTCTCAATCCACTGAGCTACCCAGCTGCCCTAATAGATTTTCAATAAATTCTTGTTGACTGATATAGAATACCTTCTTGTTATTTTTATCGTGCCCCATTTTTAGCTTACCTATCGTGAGAATGAATTGATGGAAGAAATTTCTTCCTGTTCCTCCTCAAATTTATTATATTTTTCTCTCTATGGGGAATCTTCCTGACTTTATGAGGACAGAGACTGTGGAATTGCTATCATTTAGCACAACACCTTAAATACAATATTTGCTTAATAAGTGTTGTTTAATTTGTTTTTCAGGCAGTTATTTTCATGATCCATGTCAGGTGCATGAATAAGGTGCAGCACTTGGCTGGTTTATACATTTGGCTAATAATTATCTAATATCCCTCTCCTCTCTCTGTGTCTCTGTCTCTCTCTTTCTCTCTTTCTGTCTGTCTCTCCCTTTCTCTTTCTCCCTGTCTCTGTCTATCTGTCTCTGTCTCTCTGTGTCTCTCTCCATCCCCATCCCACCTTTTTGGTAGAAAAAGGTGTTGTTAGGTGGCTCAGGGGTTGAGAGCCAGCCCGGAGATGGGAGGTCCTGGGTTCAAATTTGGCCTCAGACACTTCCTAGCTGTGTCACCCTGGGCAAGTCACTTACCCACCCCCCACCCCAGCTAGCCTTTATCTGCTCTTCATTCTTAGAATCAATAAAAGGTAAGGAAAAGAAAAGAAGGAAGGAAGAAAGAGGGAGAGAGAAAGAGAGATGTTAGGAGATCAGTGGCAAGGAGAGGGTGAAATGATTTCTCTGCTTCAGTGGGTCCAGTTACCCCCTGGCACAGTCCCAGTGGTCCATCATATTTTCAGCAAAGAAGGAAAGAAAAATCACTTGTGCGAAGCTCTAAGAGAGGATGTTCTGAGCCTCAGAGATGGAAGGAACATTGGAGATGATCCATCTCCTCTTAACCAAACCTGAACAAGAATCCTCTACATAACATCTCTGAAAATGAGTCAGACACCCACCAGCCAAAGAAACCTGGTCAGGAAGGAGCCCGCCGCTCTCTGAGGCAGACCATCCTGCTTGTGGAGCTCCCTTATTCTTAGGGAGTTTTTCTGTAGGGCTGAAATTGGCTGTTCCACACACAACTTTCCTACAGAGTTGTTCATTCTGCCCTTTGCTAATCCCTGCAATATTAAAGGCAACTAAATTGCCTTCCCCTGCCCACCCAGTCACTCCTCCTCAGTTCCTTTAGATCAGCGATTCTCAACCTCTCAATTTGTAGCAATGAGGATACGTAATGCATATCAGGTATTTACATTCCGAATCATAACTGGAGCAAAATTACAGTTCTGAAGTAGCCACCAAAATAATTTTTTGGTTTGGGGTCACCGCAACATGAGGAACTGTATTGCGGGGTCACGGCCTTAGAAAGGTTGAGAACCGCTGATACTTGGTGGCTAGTATTGGGTCTCAAATGATACTTGTAGCATGGTGGCCACCCTCCGATGGACACGCTCCTGGGTACGCAAATGTGGTGCCAAGTGATGGGCACAGTACTTCTGATGTGGCTTGACCAGAAGCTTTCTTCCTCCTCCTTTTTTACCCCTAATGCTGGCTCTTTTAACCTATTTGTTTTTTTAATTACATAAAGCAGCAAGGAACCCCTGATTGGGGAAGATGGGAAAGCTTGTTCTAAACAAGTGAAAACACTACCACCTTGACCGCCGTCTTCCTGCACACACTGATGAAGACAACCCAGGAGACTTGGGCATAGCAGTGCTTGTGACCAGTGTGCACAGCCGTCACCCTGAGAGGTGCCACCTGGCAATTGTTCTTGCAGCAGCTACAGATGCAGCCATCAAAGACACCAAACGGAAAGTTCTTGGGACTGCTAAATGATTCAACATCACCAATGTTTACTATTTTATCAGTGCAATTGATGTTAAAGACAAATCCTTCCTTCCTTCCTTCCTTCATAAATGTGTTTTCAAACTCGGGAATTTTTTATATTCATATATTTTTATATTTTTATATAATTTTTATATTTATATATTTATTCCATGTTGTTTTCTGTTCTATTAGATACATATCTTTAGAAAAACTATTTCACTCTTATTAAAATATTATTAAATTTTTCATTATTGGCCTGTAGCATAACTGAAACATTGTCCTTTCCAAACCAAATAACTCATTGAAATGCCTTTGCTTAACGGTTGTGTTACATGACTATGGGATTTTTCCAAATGGCTTGCAACTGAAATCTCCCAGATATGTTGTCTCTCCAATTAGAGTGTGAGCTCCTGGAGGGCAAGAACCTTTTTACCTCTCTATTTGTGTCCCCATTAGCACAATGCTTTGTAGATAGTAAGCACTTAATAAATAACTTTTTTCATTTGTGCATTCATTCAAATAAATGTTTTTACACAAATTTTCCTTGACTTCTCATATCTTCTTTTCTACCTTTTTGTCATTTTTGTCCCTTATGGTAGATTCTTGTTTTTGGAACTAATAGAAGAAAGAACTCAAACTCAAAGGTAATCTCAAGCAACAATTGCAGAATTAAGACTTGCTCAGCCTTTCTGCAGGACCAGTGGGTCCTTTCCAAGATAATAAAATACAAAACCAAGAAAAAAGTATTCATGTTCAAATTAAAAAAGTCATCTATCACTTGTGTCCAAAACTCCAGCCTTGCACCCTTCTAACAGATTGTGATTTTTCCTTTATCTGATTTTCTGGTGCCTTCTAGTTACTGTATCCTTACATATTTTAATATTTATTTATTGATTTATACTAATATTTATTTTTTATAATATACCCAAGCCATGTATGATATATATCATCCATGTACAGAATGGGCTTATATAAACGTTTTTGAATGCTTACTCCTCCCCTGTTTTGATTATTTTTACCTCTTAATATTTTATCATACATCGTAGGATTTAGAATTAGATGGGATTTTAGAAATCATTTTATCCATAGACCTCATTTTACAGATTAGGAAACTGAGACTAATAGTAGTGAAATGACTTGGCCAAGATCACACAGAGAGAAAATGCCAGAGCTTGCATTAAAAAATATGCTTTCTGACTGTGACTTTGTTTTTTCTATCACAATATGTATCCATAGCTAGTTTTATTTTTATAGGTGTTTATTTTGTTTAAATCATCCTCAGAGAATCCAATTCAAGCCAAGAGAAAAGGGATACAAAATACCCTACCCTGAGAACAAAATTTAAGCACTGAAGTAACGAAATATTATTATTTTTTTAAGGCAATGGGGGTCAAGTGACTTGCCCAGGGTCACATAGCTGGGAAGTATCTGAGGGCAGATTTGAACCTAGGACCTCCCATCTCAATCCACTGAGCTACCTAGCTGCCCCTGAAATATTCTTAATATCAAAATGACCAATATTTTTTATTTGAAGGTCTAATCCCCAGTCCTTTCCAGATCAACTTACATGCATAGTCACTTGTAATTTAATACAAAGGCTAAGCATAAAGAGAACATGTTTAAAAGTCCTCCTTTTTTCTTTATAGATTTGAACAACAGATCACACACAGGTATTTTGTGAAATAAAATGACATTCCTGTCCCAAAGGGCATCTGAAAACCCTCTCTGGTCATCCCTAAAGGTCTGAGAAGTTTCATTAAGTATCTTAATGAAATGTCGGTTTGATAAGATATGTGTTTGACTCACATTTGCAAATTTTTCTCTACTTCACCCAAATGAAGCACTCTTTTGTGTTTAAATATGAAATGCAGACAAAAATTGGATCTAGAAACTTTATAGGCTCTATAAAAACAAAGAAACTTTATTTTCATCATAGGACTCTGCCTTTAATTTATATCTTAAAAAATTTTTTAATTGTTTACTTTTTCACTGGGTGAGGGAGGAGCTGATGGGAGGGAAAGAATTTGACACTAAAAAAAAAATTTAATCTGAATCATTACACTTTATCCTTTAGATGTATGTTTGTTTTTGATAATCTAACTAGCAAGTCTGTCATTCTTGGGGAGAGAGGAGCACTATGTTTTAGTCACAATTTTGTCATTAGCTTGCCAAGGAAAAGGGGACAATAGCCACCTTTTCTGTTTGCTCCTTAAATTTATCATCTCTAAACTTGAGGGGATTTGAATAGATAATGTTGCCATTTATATATTGCCTTAAGCTCTGCAGGATATTTTGCATATCCCTTTGGGAATAACTGGAGCACTTTCAGATGCAGCTTGAGACTAAAATGTAATTTTACTCAACAAAATACCTTGTGTAGTTAAGTTAGCCTTTTATTGGGGTTTTTTTATTGGTTAAGTTAGCCTTTTATATTATTTGGTCCTTATAGGAACTATGAGATAGTTGCTGTCATTTCCCCCATTTTGCAGATGGTGAAACTGAGACTCAGATTGAAGAGCTTTCCATAGAGTCAAGCTGGTAAGGCAGAATTTGAATCCATATCTTCCTGAATTCAAGAGTAGGGGCTTTATAGACTATGCTATGACCCCACTGAGATGCTACCTTTAACTTTCTTTTTAGGTCTACCATTCTGTGATTTCTGTGGCTCCAGGGATGCCATCTTGCTATAGGAGAGCTCAGTTGATGGCATTGTCCCCAGCTTGTGAAAAATGAGGTTATCCTAGAACATATGCTATGCTCCTCTTGGGATGAGCTAGTTCACTTGGTATTTCCAACTTTCCTGCATCCTGATGTTATTCTCTTTGGTTGACTTGGCTTTTTAACCCTTACTTTCTGTCATCGTAACAATTTAAGGCAGAAGTAAGGGCTAAGCAAAGTGGGGTTAAGTGACTTGCCCAGGGACACACAGCTAGGAAGTGTCGGAGGCCAGATCTGAACCCCAGAACCACCCTACTCTATAGACCTGATGCTCCATCCTTTGTACTACCTAACTACTCTGAGGTTGAATATTAACATTGAACCATTTCTGCCTTTTCTGCTCTGTTGGTCTCCAGTCTTCTTCCCATTTCTGATTCCTCTCACCTGAATCTTCTCCATTTCCCACAGCCTGATTCTCTTCTAAAGTCTCATTTAGGCTCCTTTCTCCTCCCAGAAACCTTCCCTGATCAACCCACTATAATGTTTCCTTTCATTCTCTTCTGGGATTTGTTTTCCAAGTCAACCATTAGGCGGCACTTGGCACACGACTACAGTTACTTACCTTTTCACACTAGGGTTCCTTGTGTCAGAATCTAGAATCCCCTAACTTCAGAGCCAGAGGAAAACCTAAAAACCCTTTCTTTAATAACATGGACTAAAAGTTCCTTGAGGTCAAGCTCATGTCTTATAATTCAACTAAATTTACCAAATATTTATTTCCTCAACACTTTTGTTGCTATTGTTCAGTCATTTCAGTCATATCCAACTCTTCCTGACTATTTAGGGTTTTTTTTGGCAGAAACATTGGAGTGGTTTGCCATTTTCCTCCTCTGGATCACTTTACAGTTGAGGAAACTGAGGTATTTAGTGTTCAATGAGTTGCCCAGGATCACGGCTAGTAAGGGTCTGAGGCTGGATTTGAACTTGGGGAAGATGAGCCTCTATGCACTGTGGCACCTTTGACATAGCAGTTACTCAGTGATGTAACTTGAAGGCATCAACAACACAGTTGCTTCTTCCATCCTTCCAAAGAACCATCTTCCCAGGATGACAATATCAGTGTTGGATGAGCAAGTAAACGAGTGGGTAGAGAGATGCTGTCTGTACCAGAGGAGGCAGCTTGGTTTCTCGAAAGGACTTGAAGTCCTGGTTTCTCATCCTATCTTTGATCCTTAGCAGCTGGGTGGACTTGGGTAGGTCTGAACTGTTAGGAGCCCTTCTCTCCTCTGAGCCTGGGCATGGTAATATCTGCAGTGCCTCAGGGTTGGGGTGAAGATGCAATGAGATAATCGCTAGGAAAAGTGCTCTGCAAAGCTTCTAGGAGGGGAGACATATCAACTGCGAGCATATTCAGGAGCAGTTTGGGCTCTTGGGAGGAGGCGCCCTGTAAACGCCAATTTTGTCATTCTCTCCTGTTGCCTTTTAGGGTTGCTCCAAAAGCAGCTCTCGAGCTGAGGAGCTGTTACATCTGCCCTATCAGCTGTTGCTGCTCCCTACAATGATGAACCCCAAATGTGGTTAGCAGCAGAGGGGCTGAACGTACAGGAGATAAGATTCCGATGATGGGGCAGTTGATCGGTTTGGGTCCCAGCCTTCATTTTATGCCAGACTTCATGAGATCCAGCCCAAATCTCAGGGAAGAGGAAGGGAGTAGAGTGGGAAAGGAACCATTCTGCTTTCACTCGGGAGACTCAGTTTGGGTTCTAGCTGAGGGTGAGCTAGCTATGTGACCAAGGGGAACTCATCCACACATTTCTGGAACTTGCTTTCATCTTCTATGAAATGGGGGCAAGGAGGAATGGTTGTGAAGGGGCTGCTAAGTGGCTCAATGGATAGACAGGACTGGAGATGGCAGATCCTGGGTTCAGATGTGACCTGAAACACTTTCCTAGCTGCGTAGCCCTGGGCAACCCATTGCCTAGCCCTTACTGCTACAATTAGTATCATCATCATCATCATCATCATCACACTCTTTCTCTGGTCCTGGTATCCATTCCTTCCACCTAATTCTGCATTTTTATTAGTTGGGTTTCTGCCCCCAGGTGTGGTCTTTGCAAAGACTGCTCTATTTGGAAGACCCAAGTTCACTTTTTAAAAAATTTAATTTAATTAATTTATAATAATATTTTTCTATGGCTACAAGATTCTTGTTCTTTCCCTCCCCTACCCCCACACCTCCCTCTGATAGCCCATGCACAATTCCCTTGGGCCAAGTTCAATTTACCTCCCAGGCTCAGTTTCCTCATTTGCAAAGTCTGGGGATTTTACCCAATGATCTCCAGAATCCCTTCCAGATATATATATATATATATAGTTGTGTAAACTTGATCTTTCAGGTTTTTGCTTCTGCACTCCATTCATCTCTTCTATTTCCCTTCTTCCACCTGCCCTGCTCCCCAATTCCATAAATCATAGAATATTCAGGAAACCATAATTCAGAAACCATTAGAAACTTGGAAGAGATCTTAACCACCATCTAGTCCAAAGATTTCCTTTATAGAGGAGAAAATGAAGGTGGAGAGAGCTCTTATTAAGCAATTTGCTCAAGTTTACTTGCCTGGTTCTTGACGAAGTAGGATGTAGAAAGGCATCCTAGAGACCTGGATTTGGAGTCAAAAAACCCAGGTTTTGGTTTCAGCTCTGCTACTTACTCCCTGGAAGACTCCAGGCAAGTCTTTTGTCACTTCTACTGTATTTGTTTCTTCCTCTCAAAATCTGTGAACCTATGAACTAGCAGTGTGACTGGACAAGCCCTCCTTGACTTCTGTCACTCTCATTTTCCACATCTGTGAAATATTATGGTCACTTTCAATGTTTAAATCCTATCTATGAACATGGAATTTAAGAGAATTTAAGGGTTAAGGAAGTCGTTGAATTTCTCTGGACCTCAGTTACTTTACCTGTCAAATCAGAATTGGATTCTGAATGTCGGATCCTATCCTATATTGGCAATGGGGGGAAGGAAGGTTGTTTTTCACTAGATCTCTAAAGTCTCTAAATCTCATGATTTTAAGAAAACATCTTTAGACTCAACCCAGTGCCGCTTCTCGTCGTCCCTCCTCAGGGAGAAGATGGGTCACTGTTTCCTTTCATGCAGGACTACAGAGAGCCAGCTGACCTCCAGCCACCATGCTGCTTTCCTGGCCCTTTCCCCTGTCCCCCTACCTCTTCACGAGGCTGGCCGTCCCTGTTGCTCTTAATGTTAGGAAGGACACGAATGCTACGAAGCAGTGTTTAAACACAATTGCAGTTATTTTCAAAGGTCAGCAAAGTGTACCTCTGTTATTGTTAGTCTGTATTTACAGAAAGGTGGGGAAAGGGATTGTCGTGGTCATTCTAGAATGGAAGGCAGCTCAGTGGTCATATTGGAGGAATAGAAGGGGAACATTGGAGTGGTGGGGAGCATGAATTTCTATCATTCTATATAATTCTTTTTTTTCCCTACCAGACCTGACTGGCTACTGATATATTATTTCCCAGATTTGATGGCGGTGACTTGAGTTCAGCAAGACTAACTATGATCAAATTGAATTCCCCTTAGTGGAATAGTACTGATAACAATCAATCTACAAGCACCTGCTATGGGTTAGGTACCCTATTTAGAATTGGGAAGACAAGGAGCTAACATTCAATCCAAGGGAAGCATGTACATGAATAAGAATATTCCAAAAGTTACGGAATCAAAAGTAAGTTTGTGGGGTAGCTGGGTGGCTCAGTAGATAAGAAATCCAAGACTGAAGTTGGGAGGTCCTGAGTTCAAATTTGACCTCATACTACATAGCTATATGACCTTGGACAAGTCACTTAACATTAATTGCCTACCCTTTACTCTTCTTTTACTTTAAAGCTGACATTTAATAACTATTCTAACTCAGAAGGTAAGGGTTTTAAAAAAAGAGATTTTGGAGCTACCTAATAATGATTTCATAGAGCTAGAAAAAGAAATAGTGAAATTCATCTGGAAGAACAAAAGGTCAAGAATATCAAGGGAATTAATGGGAGGAAAAATGAACGTAGGGGACTTGGCCTTACCAGATCTGGTAATCATTAAAACCATCTAGAACTGAATCACTAGAATAGTAGATTAATAGAATAGATTAGGTATTCAAAGTAAATTGGGGTGGGGGGAGCAGCTAGATGGCTCAGTGGATAAAGCACCCAGATTGGACTCAAAAAGATCTGGGTTCAAATCCAATCTCAGACCCTTCCCAGCTGTGTGACCCTGGGCAAGTCACTTAACCCCCCTTGCCTAACCCTTACCCACTCATTTCTATAATCTTTTAATGTTTCTGAATCACTTCTCAACCTTGTGAAGAAAAGAATAAATCATTATTTTCATCCCTGTCTTACTCCTGTGCAAACTGAGGCTTAAACTGATAAAAATGATTTGTTCAGGGTCTCTCAGCTTATTGTCACTCAAACCCTGGTCTTCTGACTCCAAGATGTGAGTTTGTTCCAAATAACAGGTTTCTATGATGGAAAAAGAGCCCCTGGAAGGTACTAGCTTCCATGGAAATGATTGTTGATGGATTCATTATGGTTGTGGTTAAAGTAAACTTGTTAATATAAACTTCTGCTTTTTTATGTGTATACCCAGCATTTAGCAAAGTACCTGGCACATAGTATGAGATTTGTAAGCAATTAATAAGCAAGTTGATTAATTAATGGATTTCTAGATGGTTTCTTACCCATTAAAATATGAATTTCTGATGGAAATGGACTGTTTCATATTTTGTCTTTGCATTTGATGGAACCTATAGTATAGTGCTTGACAAATAGTGCAGGTTTAATAAATGTTTTAATTATTTTTATATATGTAATTATTTTAATATATAACTAAATTATATAAATTTAATTGAAATTTGCAGAATAAGCCATATTATTTGGACATCCAATGAGAGAATTTATTTTTCTTAAACAAGAAAAAGGCTCAATATTTATTTCTAGTGGGGATGAAGGTGGAATGGTGAGCGTGGGACGGGATGTGAGCTGATGGATTTCATTCAATCTTTTTTAAGTCATGTCCGATTCTTGGTGATCTCATTTGAGGTTTTCTTGGCAAGGATACTAGAGTGGTTTCCCATTTCCTTCTCCAGCTCATTTTACAGATAAGGAAACTGAGACCAGCAGAGTTAAGTGATTTGTCCAGTGTTACACATCCACTAAGTGTCTGAGGACAAATGTGAACCCAGGAAGATGAATGTTCCTGACTCCAGGCCCCCTCTATCCACGTTGCCACTAGGGACAGGGTACCTTAACATCTTTTTTTTTTTTATGCATAGAATAGAAGAAAGATAAAAAAGAAGCACAGACAAACAGGATAGATTTGAAAGCAAAAGGATAAGGAACAGCTGGGTAACTCAGTGGATAGAGTGCCAGACCTGGATATTGGAGGTCCTGGGTTCAAAAAAATTTTTTTAAACTCTTACCTTTCATTTTAGAATCAATACTGTGTATTGGTTCCAAGGAAGAAGAGTGGTGAGGCAATGGGGGTTAAGTGACTATCAATAAAGGTCACATAGCTAGGAAGTGTCTGAGGTCACATTTGAACCCAGAACCTCCCATCTCTAGACCTGACTCAATCTACTGAGCCACCTAGCTGCCCCCTAGGTTCAAATTTGACCTCAGACACTTTCTAACTGTGATTCTGCTTAATTGCTTAATTAATTGCTTAATCCTAATTTCTTAGCCCTTTCTGCTCTTCTGCCTTGAAACAGACACTTAATATCAATTGTAAGTCAGAAGGTAAAGATTTTTAAAAAAGAAAGCTAAAGGTTGAATTTATTTTATGCTCAGAAAGAAAGACCAACTGCCCATGATAGACACTTGAACTTTGATGTAGAAATCCTTTTTTTTTCCTTTTTGATTCTACTGTGTGTATGTAAGTTGTTGTTTTATTTGATGTTTGTTCCAACTAAAAATGTAAAAAGTTTAAAAAAAGCAATGAGATGAATTTGATGCAGTGACTGATTATAATGAAAGAAAAGAAGCTGTCCAAAGGCACAGAGATATTGAGGTAGGGAAGGAGCCACACTGGAATTGGGAGATAGGAAGGGTATCCTTAGTCCACAGAATGGTTGGTCCTGCCACGTTAGCAGATAAATACCATTCCATTCTAGCACTTGTTACCTGTTATTGGGTATTTTCTTTGTTTCACGTCTATATTGCTCATCACCACCACCCCTAGTCCCCAGTTTAAAATCCAGATGCAGGGCGGTTGTGACTTGCCTAGAATCACATGGACTAAGTTGGGTTCTCTGTCTAAATTCTGCCTCTATCCTGCTTCATCAAACTGCTTTTCTGAGCCTGAACTTCCCCTTCTGATGACAAAATGTGTGGCAATACTCCCAGCCTAACTACCTCACTTATACTTTGAAGATCCAATTAAATAATGAATTTTAAAGTGTTTTATATGTAGTAAACAGCTCTTCAAATGCATGATATTATTATTTTTGCTGGTATTTTTTCTTATTACTTTTTTTTTAAGCCCTTACCTTGTAAGACAGAAAAGAGGCATCGGTGACTTGTCCAGGGTTACACAGTTAGGAAGTGTCTGAGGTCAAATTTGAACCCGGGTTCTCCTGACTCTCTATCCCCTGTGCTACCTAGATGCCTCTTAAACAAGCACTTATTAAGCACCTATGATATACCAGGCTCAGTACTAAAGGCTAGAGATGTCAAGAGAGGCATAAATAGTTCCTGCCCTTGAGAAAACCATAGTCTAATGAGAGGACAACATTCAAAAGAATGTATGTGTATAAGATACACTCAGGGTAAATTGGAAATAATCTCAGAGGAAAGGTAACTGGGACCAGGAAAGGCTTCTGGGAGAAGGGAAATTGTAGCTGAGAGCCTGCCAAAGAAGACTGGAGGTCTAGATGAGGCGTGGGATGAGGACAGCCATTGAAAATACTCAGAGCTGAGAGATAGAATTTCATAGTCAAGGAACAAGTGGGTCAAGTAAGTTGGATGGTCCATGGAGAGGAGCTGTGAAAGCAGACATGGAAGAGAGTGCTTTAGCTGCTAGAGAGAAGCATTTAGTTTATCTTGAAGGTAATAGGGAGCCTCTCTCAGTTCCTTATTTGTAAAATGAGTTGGAGAAGGAAATGGCAAACCACTCCAGTATCTGTGCCAAGAAAACCCCAAAATGGGGTCAAGAAGAGGCGGACGCAACTGAAACACCTCAACAACAACAAAAAGGAGCTTATGGAGCAAAGTGGAGCGACGTGGTTAGACCTGTGCTTTAGGAAAATTGGAGATGCATCCAACATGAGGTTGAGAGCAATTAGAAGGCAACTGGAATAATCCAGGCAAGAGGCTTTGATAAAGCCCTGAACAAGGTTGGTGGGTGTGTGAGTAGGGAGAAGGGAACATAGACAAGAGATGTTATGAAGGAAGGAATAAGATTTCACAATGGATTAAAAATGTGGGATGAGAATGAGTGAGGAGTTGAGGATGGAATCAAGGTAACCAGCTTGGGTGACTGGGAAGATGGCAGAGCTTTTGATAGTAACTGGAAAGTTGGGAAGAAGTGATTTTTTTGAGGGAAAGTAAACTATGTTGAGGGGCATCAAGGTGGCCTAGTGGATAAAGTGTTGGAAGTGGGGTGGGGAAGACTCATCTTCCTGAGTTCAAACACCCCTAGGAAAGTTGCTTAGCCCTGTTTGCCTCATTTGCCTCATCTGTCAAATAAATTGATGAAGAAAATGGCAAACGATGCCAGTATCTTTGCCAAGAAAATCCCAGAGCTGAAAATGACTGAACAACAAATTTGAGATGCCTATAAAACTTCCACTGGAGATATCCAAAAGGCAATTTATGCCATGAACTCCTGGGAGCAGATGAGATCAACAACTGAGACAATGTAGAGGGAAAAGAGAAGAGGGTCCAGGAGGGAGTCTTAGGGGAAACCTATGGTTAGTGGACAGATTTAATAAAGGAGACTGAGAAGGAGCAGTCTGTCAAAAGGGGAACTAGGAAGAGGAGTGAAGACTCAAGAGGAGATGGTGATCAACTGTTTCAAAGGTTGCAGAGAGGTCAAGAAGGGTGACACCATTAGGTATGGCAATTAAGAGATTATTGGTAGATAGTCCTGGTCTGGGCCATAAAATAAACTCTATTGGCTCCCTCTATAATCAAGCACAAACTCCTCTGGCATTGAAAGCCCCTCACAACCTGGCTCCAACCTATCATCCTGGGTTTATTATTTGTTGGTTTCTTTCCTAAACTATACCATGCAGCCAAACTGTCCTTCTTTCTACCGTTCCTCATACACAACATTCCATCTCCTATCTCTCTGCATTTTCATGGGCTAACCCTCATTCCTAGAATAGACCACATTCTCATCTTCCCTTCTTAGAATCTAGTTTCCCTCAAAGCTCAGCTTCCTTCTATATGAAGCCTTTCCCCATTCCCCACATCCCAACTATTGGGGCCCCCCTCCCCAACACACTCACTTACTTTGCATCTCTTTTTGTACCTTTTGCATTTGCATCTATTTTTTGGTTGTTCAGTTGTGTCCAACTCTTTGACCTCCTGGACCATAGCACACCAATGCTGTCCATAGGGTTTTCTTGGCAAAGATACTGGAATGATTCTCCATTTCCTTCTCCATTGGGTCACCTTGTCTTGTCAGAACTCTTCATTATGACCCAACTTGTCTTGAGGAATCCTTCATGGCAGAGCTCATGGTTCCATCTGATCACACAAGCCCCTCTGTCAAGATAAGGCAGGGTTGGATTTTTAAAGTATATATATGCAAATGTGTAGAATACATACATATATAATATATCAGTATATTTAATATATAAAATAATATAACAATATTGCCCTGAAACAAAATATAACTTTATTGTTATGTATTTTATGTTATTTTATATTATGTAATATATAATTATAGCTATATAATGTCATTCACTGATTAGTCTTTTTCTTTTAGGAGGTGTATCTATTGCCTTGCTTGCATTCCTTTCAGGTTTTATTCTTTTTTTTTTGGTTTGTGATAACATAACTAAGGCCTCTGTGCTCTTTGCAGAACTGTTTAATATTGTCTTAGTCATTCCTAAGAACTTAGTCATTCCTAAGAACTACTTCCCATGTTTTTTCTTTCCTTCCTTTAAAATAAATGGGTGTATCTTCTACATAAAATTAAAAATATACACATATGTAGAAATATGTATAAATAAATACCCACATGTAAATATATGTATATCTTTTCATTTTTATGTAGCACATGGATTCGTTTATTTTATATCTACATATACACACATATATGTACACACATGTACACAAACCTACATGTTATTTCCCCTGGTGAAATGTCAGCTCTTTTAGGGCAGAGTGTTGTCATTTTTGTGTTGGTATCCCTGGCAGCTGGCACAGGGCCGGCATTTCTAAGTATTTGCCTGACTGATTGGAGCCAGAACTGCAAAGCAGGAGGAAGGTGGGCTGGTTGCCCTGAAACAAACATCAGGGCTTTTTAGGGACCACTTTTCTTTCCCACCACATTCCGCTTCTGGCAGGGCTGTGCGGCTGCTTCACGGAATCTACAGCCTTCAAAGAATGAATTTAAGGGTCAATCGAAGGGCATTGGAATAGTATAGGGTGAGCCTGAGCAGGGCACGGCGTGCTACCATGAAGAGTTGGTGCTAGTGCAGGAGAAACCATGCAAAGGATGTCATTGGAGAAGTAATGATGAGCGCAGAAGGTGGGCTCATCATGTATAGAGTAAAGGATAATGGATGGGCTGGACAGGCTGTATTCTCCACTGGTATCTATGCAATGTCAAGAGAACTAAGATCCTCCCTGGGGAGAACTTTCGGGGAGTATTGAACCAGAGCAGCGGGGGATGAGAGGGCATGGAGGCATTATTATCTGCATGGTACCCACATCAATGAGATCACAGCTTGAAGTGTTCTTTATCTGGCCTCTCAAAAGATCTCCTCCCCTCCCCCAGTTCTGTCTGTTTCACTTTCCCCTCCCCAAAGTCCGGGGAGGGCTGGACCCGGGATAACCTAATCCCCCCCAATGTCCTTGTTTCCTTTTCCCACTGCAATTAACTTTTAAGAGCAGCAATCCAAGGCTGCTGCTGGTGTGGCTTCAATCATGCAAATGCCTAGTCAGACCACACATCATCCTATGGGGCTTCCCACCCCAGTCCTCCCATTTGGAAGTTGGGAGAGGAGCCGCAATTCCCAGAAATCCCTGATAAGAGTGAATTCCTCACTGCCCCCCCCCCCATGCCCCCAGGCCATTACCATACAGTTCTGAAGAATGCTTGGCTAAAGGGATCACCCGTTGAAATCTGAGCTCAACCTTTCTGAAGGTAGGTCTTTCAGATAATGAGCCTTTTGAAGAATCCTCCTTTAGCAGATGTAATCAATGCATCTCCCTATGGAGGATCTCTCCTTAGACCCTCCTCTTCCCTATCTGGCATCCCCAGAAGGAAATCAGCCAGAGGAGGACCCAAAAATATCAGTTACCACCTACCCATGAGCTTTGGGGGCTAGCGTCGCTTGCTTTTAGCTCTTTCCTGCGTGGCATGTGGCCCCAGTGACCAAGGATTAGAGAATACTGGGGTTTCCCTGGAACCCCATATCTGCTTCAAAAGGCTCTTGGGAGGGAGGGATTTATCACCTGGTGGCCAGCCTAGTAATGAGCCCCTCGGAATTGAGTGAGGCTGCTCCTGGAAGAGCCTCAATAATCCCTCACCAATTCAATTCCCCAGGCACTCGGTGAATACCCACGTTGGGTAAGGCTTTGTGCTAGAGATAGAAAGACAAAACCAGTTCTGTCCTCTCGAGGAGCTTTTGTCCTGAAAAGATAAGGCACCCAGATAATTGATTTACAAAGTATGTATGCTAAGTCAAAGGTTCTCCTTCCGTGCTTTGCCAATGCCTTGAGAGTTTGTACCAATGGGCCAGGAGATTCAGGCTAAAAAAATCTCCCTGGACCCTAAATCAATAAAGACTGCAGAATATTATGAGTAGAGAAGGGGGGCAGCATCAATTAAGCCCCCAATTTATGCCAGGCACTATGCTAAGTTCTTTACAAATACTGTCTCATTTGATCCTCACAACTCTGAGAGGGAGGTGCTATCACCTTTTCATTTTCAAGTAAACTGAGGCAGTCGGAATTTAAGGGACTTGTGTGGATTTCCACATCTCATAAGGCTCAGGTCTTCCTTACTCCAAGCCCAGGAGTAGATATATTTCATTGGCCCTTAGGGTTCATGTCATTTTGTTGTTATTGTTGAAAGAAATTCCAGAAACAGTAAAAGTTCAGAAGCCACAGTTCTGAGAAAGGAAAGCACTAACCCCTTGGTTGAGAACAAGCTTCCTGTGAGAGATGACATGTGCAGGGCAAAGAGGAAAAGGGGAACAGGGGTACATTTCAGACATAAGATTTCCATCTTAAACCAAGGCAGAGGGGATGTCATTGGACAAGGGATGAACAGCTAAGTATTCCAGGTTGACTGGGACGAGTGCATGATGGAGCTTGAATATGAACAAAACTAGAAGAAGGCAGAAAAAGGCAAAACAATTATTGTTGATTTTTGCTTTTATATCACAGATAAATATCTGAATTCTGAAAATCCATCTAAGGTGAGTGCCTAATTAAAGAAGATGGAGGAATTTGCTTTGTCAATTTGGACTCTGAAAAATGGGTTTGAACCTTTGTTTTTATTTACTTGCTACATTTAGGTGATGCAATGGATAGAATGCTGACCTTCAGATCAGAAAGACCTGAATTTGAATCCTGCCTCTGATACTTACTGGGTGTGTGATCCCAAAGGAGTTAACATTCCAATTTTCATCCTTCTTGAAGCCTTTCTAGCTGGGTAGGACCAATTAGAATTTGTATCCCACTGAATACCAGGATAAAAAGTGACTACAATTTTTAATGAAAAGAAACAAAAAATTAAAAATGGTTTAAAATTATGAATGCTTTTTGCTTTTATATTCCAGTTATTTCTGAAAATCCATCTAAGGCAGATCACTCCTGTCCTCAGCATCTCACTTTTCTTTGTAACAAATGAATAGGTAAGCAAACCCATTAATAGAGTAACCAAGTTTTAGAATGTATGGGACATTCTGCACCTAATGTCCTCCACCTCCCTACTGAGGGTGTCGTCTGATTTGGAACCAAGATTCTTCAGTTCCGTTACTCAACTTCAGGCAGTTTCTGCATTCTTTTCATTTTGTATCACTAAAATCATTTTAGAACATTGCAGATACTGTTTTCCTGGACCGAAAAGTTTTTGCAGCTCTATAGTTATAGTATGTCATTTTTATTTAGCATCCAACAGTATTTGACAAATCAATCCATCCACAAGGATTTAGTAAGTGCCGATTATGTACTAGGCATTGTGCTAGACACCGACATAGGTAAGCATAACTGAATCACCAGAGTAGTGGATAAAGAATAAGGAAGTTTGTTGCCTGGCTAGTCACACAACCAGTGATAGAGTAGTAACTAGAACTCAGGCAACTTGTTTTACGAATGCTATATTGTAATAATCTCCACCAGGACAAGGACAAGATACTTTGTTCACATTTGCATCCCCCAACAAATGCTGGAAAACTCACCAGGGTGAAATCTCTAAAAAAACAAATAGAACCAGATCCATTCAGTAGAGGGAAGAGCATTTGATTAGAAATTAGGAAATCTGGTGGTAGTTCTGGCTCATCCTCTATAAGTGTGTGTGACCGAGAGAAAGTTACTTCATAGCTCTGGATCAGACAATTCCCCTTTGTAAGAGAAGGAGATTAGTTAGACTAGATGATTTGAGGTCTTTTCCATAAATTAATTCTATCTGATGCTACTCCGGGAGCTTTTTTTTTTGTCTTTTAGACCAGTAATAGACTCTTCTCTGAAAAGAATGTCCATTCTTTTCTAGTAGAGCCCCCAAATCATATTAAGTAGTACTTACTAGGGTGAAAGTATTTTCTCCAGGAATGGTTACAGGCTAAAAATAGAAACATCTCCTAGAAAAGTTTAGATAAATTAATTGATGTCCAGCTTATATTGAATTTTTAAATGGAACTATCAGTTGTGGAGGGTATCCCTCACTTTGAGATTGACTTCAAACCGCCATGCCCTCCTATTACAGATGTATGTATGTGTGAGTGGAATGCCCCAAGGTGGCAGTTCTAAAAATAGTTTTTTAAAAGGCAGAATAATTTAGTGCAAAGAATCTTAGTCTTAGGGCAGTCAAGTCGCTCCATGAATAGATAGATAGCCAGGTCTGGAGATGGGAAGTTCGGGATCAAGTCTGGCCTCAGACCCTTTCTAGCTATGTGACCATGGAAAAGTTTTTTAACTCCAATTGCCCTTACCACTCTTCTGCCTTGGAAACAATACACAGCATTGATTCAGAAACAGAAGGTAAGAGTTTAAAAAAATACAAAAAACACTAGCCTTTCGAGTCAGAAGACCTTGTTTAAGAGTTTGTATCTTCCATTTAAAGTATTATAATGAGTATAGTGGACTTGGGGCTCAGGACAAGGCCTGACATATACTTAAGATGCTTAATAAATTTTGGTTGTAATCTTGGCTCATCCCCTAAGCAGTGTGACCTAGAGAAAGTTACTTCATTCCCTGGATCAGAGAATTCAGAGTCCTGTGAGATAGGCTGGGTAGGTAGTACAGAATCAGGGAATCACAGAATCTAGAGAATTAGAAGAATCTTAATGGCCATCTAATCCAAACTTTTTTAGAAGAGAGTCCTCCCTATGACATAGTGGACATCCAGACTCTGAATTATCATTATCCTATTTGAAAGAGAAAATAGAATCTCAGAGAGGTTCCAGATTCAAAGTGATATTGGTCATCACTTATATTCTCTATGTGACTTGGTTCTCTATCTGTAAAATCAAAAAGGTAGCACCAGATTAGGTGACCTCTTAGGTCCCTTCTAGCTCTAAATTTCTGGTCCTATGACCTCCCTGTGTCTCAGTTTCCTTACCTGTCAAACCAAGATAATAAAAATGCACTACCCATTGTATGAATTTGTTTTTAAATAAATTTGTATTAATGTCTTTTTGTTTTGAACATTATCATAGTTTCTCTCACTATCCCTCTTCGTCCCTCTGCTAGAAAGCTATCTCATATAACAAATAGCACATTTTTTAAGACAAAAAAGAAAAATAGAAAAAAAAATAGTGTGACTGATCAATGCAATTTAAAAGTCTGAAAATATATTCAATATGCCATACTTGTGGGCTTCTCTGCAAAATGGAGTGGGAATGTCCTATCTCTTCTTTTGAGTCATGCTTGTTCTTTTTAATTTGCAACATTCACTTTTCATTTGTTGTATGTGTATCTTCTTTCCATTTACATTGTTGTAATCAGTTTTTTTTGTTTACTTCACTCTGCATCAGTTCATGTAGGTCTTTCTATACTTCTTTGTATTCATCACATTCACTGTTTCTTACAGAGCAGAAATATTCCATTACCTTCATGTACTACAATTTGTTTAACCATTCCCCAATTGAAGGACATCTACTTTATTTACAATTCTTTTCTATCTCTCCAAATGCTGCCACAAATAAATATTTTGGTATATCTGAGGCCTTTCTTCTTATCAATGGCCTCCTTGGGATAGAAGCCCTTTAATAGTGTCTCTGAATCAAAGGGTTTGGACAGTTTTGTCACTTTATTTGATATTTCCCCATTGCTTTCGAAAATGGTTGTATAGAGTCAGAACTGCACCAACATCATACATTTGTTTATTTAGGAAAGTGTGTTATAATACATTTATATAAATGTGTGCTCTTATTGCAGAAACTCAATAGGATAGTATTTGGAATAGAGCTGTAGTTTAAGCACAAGCAGCCAAAAATGCAAAGAGATGGTCCACATCTTCTCACTATGAAATTTTGTGCCTAGAGACCAAGAAGGGGAAGTGCTTTGAATGGGAATACCTACCTATTCAAAGAGGAGGAGGATTCCTGAACTTGGTATTTGTAGAATCTGGTTTTGCAGGACAAAGGAAGGACACATCAGCCCTTCAGGAATTTTTAGTTCACTTGACAACAGAAGATGGAGACATTAAGCTTGGAAAAACCTTTAGAAGACCAGCTCTCATTCTGAATGAGCCCTTTGACTTCTGGCAGTATTTTTGATCCTCAGTTTCCCCTTTCAAAGAGGATTGTAATGCTTGCCTTACCTATCTCATAGGGTTGTTGTAGAGTTGTAAACAAAATCCTACTCTTGGAGATATTTGTGTTTTATTTATTTAAAAAACCTTTACTTTCTTTCTTGGAAACAATACTGTGTAAAGGCCAAAGAGTGGTAAGGGTTAGGCAATGGGTGTTAAGTGACTTGTCCACAGTTACAAAGCCAGGAAGTATCTGAGGTCAGATTTGAACTCAGGATGTTTTGTCTCTAGGCCTGGTTTTCAATCTACTGAGCTACCTAGCTGCCTTGATTAGTATTTTAAAAGAAGATTTTAATGACTATCCAAACCACATTAATCTTTAGCTTTTGGAATTTCAAGCATTATGATAAAGATAGAATGAAGCAATTTAGAAGGGGAAGGAGGGAATATATTTACAGATGAATATTGTACTTCTGCAAACAATTAAAATTTGTTCATTTGTTACTAAATTAGTCAAACAATAGGCTTTTGTTAGAGGCCTATTTTGTGCTCATGGATGTAGAGATGGAAAGTGTTTCAGAATCTGTCTGATCCAATCTCATTTTACAGATGAGAAAACTGAGGTCAAGGGAAGTCACATGGCAGTCAAGGTGGATTTTGAACCAAGTACTCTGAACTCTACTGTTCCATGCCTCCCAAAGGTGCTGGGGTTACAAAAAGAAGAGTGAGCGAAACAAATGTTGGCCTCAAGGAGTTCGTATTCACACTGGGGAGATGATCTGTGGAAGTGGGGGGAAGTTAGGTGGCTTAGTGGATTAAAAGCCAGGCCTCGACATGACAGGTCCTGGGTTCAAATATGGCATCAGACACTTCTTAGCTTTGTGACTTACCCTGAGCAGTTCACTTAACCCCCATTGCCTATCCCTTCTCATTCTTCTGCCTTGGAACCAATACACAGTGTTGATTCCAAGAAGGAAGGTCAGGGTTTAAAAAAAGAAAGAAGCCTGGAAAGTATGGAGAATGGGGAATAAGTATCAAAAGGCTTTGGATGCTAAACAGAGGGTTCTGAGATGATGGGGAGCCACTGGAATTTATTGAGTTGGGGGGAGGGCAACATGGTAGAAGAGAATAATGTGTCATAAGGCTGGAAAGGTAAGATGAGAGAGCCAGATGCTTTTTAAGTACCAAGCAGAGGAATTTGTATTTGATCCTAGAAGTAACAGGAAGCCACTGGAGTTTATTGAGTTGGGGGAGGGGGAGGTCAGGGTGATCACAAAGGCTCTGTCTGGACAGAGATGTGAGCTTTAGGAAAATCCTTTTCTAACCCCTCCTCATTCAGCCTTCCCTGCTTCAGAAGAAAGGAACCTGGGCGTTTGAGTGGAGACGGCTTTTGAAAAGTGGTGAAACCCATCACTCTCATGTCAAGAGTTGCCAGAAAGTCTTTCCTAGCTGATAGCAAAGGAGGTGAACCTTCTAACCATGAATATTAGGGATGGGAGAGAGCCAGCACGAAGGTGTAAAGACTGGAAATGTTGGGCCGTGTGTGTGTGTGTGTGTGTGGGGGGGGGTGGTTGTGGTGGTGGTGGTAATGAAGGAAAACAAAGTGCACTGATGTTGAAAAAGTGGGATGGAACTGGATTGTGAAGGATATGAATTGCCAAACAGAGAAATTTATAGGCTAGTAACAATAATTAAACTGGTGTAAATTAATGAAGATAGATAGCTAGATGGCACAGGGGATAGACTATGAGGTCTGGAGTCAGGATGATTCCTCTTTGTGAATTCAAATCTAACCTCAGACATTTACTTAGCTGCGTGACCCTGGGCAAGTCACTTAACCTTGTTTGCCTCCTTTTCCTTTTCTGTAAAAAGGAACTGGAGAAGGAAATGTTAAAACATTCTAGTATCCAAGAAAATTCCAAATGGGATCACCTAGAGTTGGACATGACAGAACAACAACAACAACATGATCAGGTCACCAAAACAGAGCCATAGGGGTTTACCTGTGTGATATAGAAATCACTTTAAAAGACTGATATATATTAATTTAAGGTCGCCAAGGAATTCAGCTATGTAATTCCTAAATGAAAACTCAAGTCAGCAGTCAACCTTTTATGGAGTTTTTAATCACAAACAGGAGGAAGAAAGGTATTAGAGAGAGAGAGAGAGAGAGAAAGGGGAGAGAAGAGATTAGGGCTTAAATACCCACTCTGCCTAGGCTGGGCCAAAGGCCCAAGGCCTTGGATAGCTGAGGCAAAGAAAAGAGATCAGTCCCTATCATTCACGTGACCAAAATGGAGAAACAGTCTGAGGGCCTCCACTCCAAGCACCAGGCTCCAACAACCACACTCTCCTCCACCCAGGAAGTTCCAGCACTCCTGAGCTCTCCTCTACCTCACCTGTGTCTCACCTGTGCCAGTGGTGGCTCTAGCTTAACCCAGGACCACCCAGAGGTCTGTACCCTTTGCAAATGTCTGTTGAAGGCCATATTCTCAAATAATTAAATCTTGAGCTTTGCTGCAGCCCTTTCTAAATCCTGTTATCTTGAGTAGGGTGGAGATTGTAGTTTCCAAGACCTGATTCTGTCATTCCAAGTATCTCTATTGTTATTGATCAGGAAACAGCAAAATCCCATCCTCTAAAGAATGGTTTGAACAGGGTTGAGTAGTTTTGAAATTCACACCTGCAGTTGTGGAGCGAAATATGGATGATCATCAAGGAAAGAAAACTAAGAAGGCAGATAGGAAGGGAATCAGGAGAGCAAAGTATCATAAAAACCCAAAGAGAAGAGAATATGCAGGAGGAAAATATTGTCAAGCTCTGTTAAATGCTTCTGAGATGTCCAGAAGGATGAGGATTAAGAAAAGACCATCAGACAATTTATAGATTGTTGAGAGAGAGAGAGAGAGAGTAGTTTCAGTTGAATGATTAGGAAGACAGATTGCAAAGGGTGATCGAGGAAAGGAAATGGAGATGATGTGTAGATGACAGGTTTCTAGAATTTGGCTGAGGGATATAGGACAACAATATGAAGGGATGCTAGGGTCTATTTTTAATTTTGGAGACCTGGAAAAGTTTGTAGACCAGAGGGGAAAGGACTAGTAGATAGAAACTCTTGAAGATAAGGGAGGGATAGTGGATTTTAGTGGGGATAATCTGCTGGAGAAGAAAGGAAGGTGTGGGGTCAATAGTAATGAGTTCTATGACCTTGGGCAAATCAAATAATGATAATAATAATAATAGTATTTGTAGAGCTTTAAGATTTGTATTTAAGTTTTTTTTTAAGGTTTGCCTTCCTTCCTTCCTTCCTTCCTTCCTTCCTTCCTTCCTTCCTTCCTTCCTTCCTTCCTTCCTTCCTTCCTTCCTTCCTTCCTTCCTTCCTTCCTTCCTTCCTTCCTTCCTTCCTTCCTTCCTTCCTTCCTTCCTTCCTTCCTTCCTTCCTCCCTCCCTCCTTTCTTTCCTCCCTCCTTCCATTCTCTCTCTCTCTCTCTCTCCTCTTTGTTGATTGGGGAATTGGAATGAGAAGAAGAAAAAATGAATTCTTGTTAATTAGAAAAAATTTACATTTGCAACCAAAGTGAGATGATTGAACTGTTTGGTTACTTCTATCTCTTATACTTTCTTTTATGCAGCTCATTTGGGCCTTAAATACATCTATCCCCAATAAGGTGGCAACCAATGGAAAAATACATGGGAAATACAAAATATGCTATCATATTGAAAACAAAGATTCTATTAGGGACTTTTCCTTTTGCTTCCTTACCCATGGTTTTTCTTGAGCTTTCAAAAGACACAAAAGGTAGATGTGATTAAATTTATATCTACATATGTGGGAATTTCCAGTCTTCACTTTCTATAAACTCAGTAACTGTGAGCTTCATCACACAGTTAGGATGGGGGAAATCCCTTTATGGAACTGCATTGTTCCATTGCCCTCTTGAAGAGTCCAGCCTGGAAGAATGGTTGGGAAGCTTGCTGGGTATTGTATTAGGTTTCATTACCAAGAGTCCCATTAAATCCCAGTGAAACAGTAAACCCAGTGTTTTCTCAACTTAAAACCAATAAGAGTTCAATCCAGAAAAGCATCAACTAGGGGACTTTATTGGAAAGTCTAAAATCCTGCCTGTCATGATCTTAACACCTGTTCTTATAATAACTTTTAAAAAAGGGCCAAAACTGTGGTATGTGGCTATGGGTACTTGTGAGAATGTGGAAACCCACTGATCAAAGCACAATTAAAGAATTATTAGAAAATCAGACTTCACAGTACGAGCACAATATTTCAGATGCATTTTGTGCAGTGCGATGTCATTTCCAATGATAATTTTTATTGTACTGACTCATGTGACAGTAATGCCTTTTGGGGGCCTTCCAGCAATTCTTAGTATTTTTGTAGCTAATAATATTAGACAGAATCTTTGAGTGTTGGCATATTTGGGGGATTTGGAGGGTAGAATACAGTTGAATAAGAATAAGAAGGTTGGGATCACAATAACTTTGGGATGATTGACGATGATGGTGATTGATAATGCTGATGAAGGAAATGATAACTGACTGAGATCATTGTTCAATGATCTTGATATATGATATGGATATTCCCTTGAACAGTGCAGCTGGCAACTCATCCATGACTTGTCTCCTATGAGACTTGACCATCTTCTCCTAACATGCGAGTATCCTAAATCTGATCTCTTTTAAAATTTTAATTCTGAATCTGGATCTCTTGATAGTCACCTGTGCTATTTAAGCACACAGATAAACTGTTATCACTTGCACTTGCTTACTCTAGCTGACCTACTTCCTTCTTGCTTTCTTTCTTTCTTTCTTTCTTTCTTTCTTTCTTTCTTTCTTTCTTTCTTCTTCTTTCTTTCTTTCTTCTCTTTCTTCTTTCTTTCTTTCTTCTTTCTTTCTTTCTTTCTTTCTTTCTTTCTTTCTTTCTTTCTTTCTTCTTCTTTCTTTCTTTCTCTTTCTTTCTTCTTCTTTCTTCTTCTTTCTCTCTTCTCTTTCTCTCTTTCTTCTCTTTCTCTCTCTTTCTCTCTTTCTCTCTTTCTCCTCTTTCTCTCTTCTCTCTTTCTCTCTTTCTCTCTTTCTTCCTCTCTTCTCTCTTTCTCTCTTTCTTTCTTCTCTTTCTTCTCTTTCTTTCTTTCTTTCTTTCTTTCTTTCTTTCTTTCCTTTCTTTCTTTCTTTCTTTCTTTCTTTCTTTCTTCTTCTCTTCTCTTCTTTCTTTCTTTCTTTCTTTCTTTCTTTCTTTCTTTCTTTCTTTCTTTCTTTCTTCTTCTTCTTCTTTCTTTCTTTCTTCTTTCTTCTTTCTTTCTTTCTTTCTTTCTTTCTTTCTTTCTTTCTTTCTTCTTTCTTTCTTTCTTCTTTCTTTCTTTCTTCTTTCTTTCTCTTTCTTCTTCTTTCTTTCTCTTTCTTCTTTCTTTCTTTCTTCTTCCTTCCTACCTTCCTTTTCTCTTTACCTTCTGGCTTATACTAGTTTCAAGATAGGTAAGGGCTAGGCAGTGGGAGGTTAAGTGCACTTGCCCAGGGGTCATACAGTGAGGAAGTATCAGAGACCACATTGAACCCAAGACCTGTAGTCTCCAGACCTGACTCTCAATCTATTGAGCCATCTAGTTGCCCTAAGCCTACATCTTTTTGATGATATCCTTAACTCTACTTCTGGGTGTACAATTTAATATAGGCTTTTAGAATTGGATGGGACCTTGGAACTGATTTCTAACTTCATCATTTCATATGTAAGGTTAAAAACAATTTCTCAAGTTTTTATGCTAGAATCAATATTGACACTCAGGCATTTTGTGGAGATAGCTTAAGGTAATGGAGTCAGTAGACATGTCTGAATCCCACTTCTGCCACTTATTAGTTATGTAGCCATGGACAAAATCTCTTTCCTGTGCTAAGCCTCAGTTTCTTCATTGGCAAAATGAGGATGATAATGCTTGTACTACCTACTTTGTAGGGTTAATTTACTAATAAATATGTTTGTTGTTCATTTGTTTTAGTTGTGTCTGATTTTTTTTTAATTTTTAAAAATTTTTAATTTTTTAATTTTTTAAAATTTCTATGGTCTTTTGTTACTCTGTCTCTCTACTTCAACACATCAGTTACCAGTTGGTTCTTTTTTTTTCTTTTCCTTTTTTTTAAACATTATTTTATTTGGTCATTTTCATACATTGTTCATTGGAAACAGATCATTTTCTTCCCCCCCCCCCAAACCACCCCCACCCCTTCCCTAGCCAAAGTGAGAGTCGTCTGGGTATCACACGTGTCCTTGCTCTGAACCCATTTCCTTGTTGTTGGTATTTGCATTAGGGCGCTCATTTGGCGTCTCTCCTCTCTCATGTCCCCTCAACCTCTGTAGTCAAGCAGTTGCTTTTCTTGGTGTTTTTACTCCCTCAGTTTGTCCTCTGATTGAGGATAGTTTTTTTTTTTCTCCTAGATCATTGCAGGTTCTTCAGGAATATTGTAAAGCCATTACTGGAGAAGGCCATTATGTTCGATTATACCACAGTGTATTAGTCTCTGTGTACAATGTTCTCCTGGTTCTGCTCCTCTCACTCTGCATCACTTCCTGGAGGTTGTTCCAGTCTCCACGGAATTCCTCCACTTTATTATTCCTTTTAGCACAATAGTATTCCATCACCAACATATACCACAATTTGTTCAGCCATTCCCCAATTGAAGGGCATCCCCTCATTTTCCAATTTTTGGCCACCACAAAGAGCACAGCTATGAATATTCTTGTACAAGTCTTTTTCCTTATTATCTCTTTGGGGTACAAACCCAGCAGTGCTATGGCTGGATCAAAGGGCAGACAGTCTTTTATCACCCTTTGGGTATAGTTCCAAATTGCCCTCCAGCATGGTTGGATCAATTCACAACTCCATCAGCAATGAATTAATGTCCCTACTTTGCCACATCCCCTCCAGCATTCATTACTTTCCTTTGCTATCATGTTAGCCAATCTGCTAGGTGTGAGGTGATACCTCAGAGGATCTAGAACACTTTTTCATGTGCTTATTAATAGTCTTGATTTCTTTTACTGAAAATTGCCTATTCATGTCCCTTGCCCATTTTTCAATTGGAGAATGGCTTGATTTTTTGTACAACTGGTTTAGGGTGTCTGATTTTTAATGACCCCATTTGGGATTTTCTTGGCAGAGACACAAGAGTAGTTTGCCATTTCCTTCTCCAGCTCATTTTATAGATGATGAAACTGAGGCCAACAGGGTTAAGTGACTTGTCCAGGGTCGCCCAGCTAGTATCTAAGGACAAATTTGAATTTGGGGAGATGAGGTTTCTAGTATGAGCTATTAGTTCTTAAACATTGTTTTTCTTCCTTTATTTCCTTCTCACATGAGTCATATAGAAAGAAAACATGAACAAATAATGCAGAACAAATGAAAACAGTCTTAGAACTTTGTACTTTGAGATTAAGAAGTAATCCTCTATCCAGAATAGTGAGAAGAGTGCTAGATTTGGCATTAAGGACTTGGGTTCTAATTTCAGCACAGCTACTCACAATTTGTATGTTCTTGGACAAGTCACTTCATGTCTATGGACCTCATTTCTCTCATCTATAAAAAAGGGGGATTTAACTAGGTAACCTCTACAGCTCCTTCCAGCTCTAGATTCTCTGAACAGTCCCCAAAAGACCCTAATACTTGGAGAACAGAATATAGTGGCCATCTGCCCTTTTTTTTTCTCCAGAAATGGAATTCTGGGATTGGATTTCCTCCCCAAATTTAGAGATTCTCCGGCATACTAATAAAAGATAAAATGATATAATAGGAACATGGGATCTAAACTACCAGCCCTTCACAAAGATACGGACCATGGAATATATTTTTCATTATGGAATTCCTCCCATTTTTCCTTTGGTCTCTTTAATGCAATCCTTCATTTCTTTTCTGCGAGTCAGAGAGTGTCAAATTTGTGATAATGAATCCTGAAATCTTTTCTTATATAGCTCAAACTTTGGGGTTCCTTTGTGGGGGTTTACACTTGACAGGGGATGTTATTCCTAAAGAAGTTCCAATTCTGAGGCCAGGTAGGTAGCAGTAGATAGAGTGCCAGGCTTAGAAATGGGAAGTCCTGAGTTCAAATTTGAGCTCAGATGCTTCCTACCTGTGTGACACTGGAAAAGTCACTTCTGCTCCATTGCCTACCCTTTACTGCTCTTCTGCTTTGGAACCAGAACTTGTATCATTTCTAAGACAGAAGGTAAGGGTTGAAAAAAAAAAGTCCCATTCTGAGCAATAGTTGGAGGATTTTAGGATAAAACTGTAGTACTCAATACTGAGGAGTAGCTGGGTTTTCATGTCAAAAGTGAACCATGAGAACAGAGAATTTTAGTCAGGAAAGACTGAAGATTGAAGATCAGATGTCCCTTTTCAAACTCCTTTAGCTTATGAAGATTTCTGAAGCTCACAGATCCCTAGAACCAGGGGCCAGCCTGATTGTAGGCTCTGTTGCTTTTCCAGGAAAGGGTGTTGACCCACCACAGACAAAGGGAGAGGTCAGAAATTGGGCCAGATCTGATAGAATGGAAATTATGGGCCTCATTGACAAGAAGGGAGGACAGAAAGGCCAGGTGGGTGGGGATCTAACCCAGTTATGGTTACCAAGAATGTGAGGGCCATTCGGGGCCAAGGGCACGATGCTTAGAAGGGGAGGCTGGAGTCTGCTGAGAAGAGCTAGAAACTCTAGATCGAAGGTGAGATGGAGGACCATGATAGCCTCTTCTGGGGCTGGCCAAGGGCTAAAGCATATTGAATGGCATCCTGTCTAAGTACTCTGTCACCAAAGGAAGACTAAAATGTTTCCTTTACTACCTGTAATCAGGTACTTAATGTTAACATATTTTTTGTTGTTGTTGGTAATGAGGAGCCAGAGTCAGATTTACTCAACTCTCTGACAGATGTCTGCCTGACTAATTTCGATTTTAGCCTCAATATTTCCCATAGCGTCGGCCATCTACTTAAACTTCACAGATGCTGATCAATAGTATCTAAGTGGCCAGAACTTTCTCACTGTGAGAAAGGCAACTTGAGGCAGAGATCAGTAGAATTGGGAGTCAGAAAGACATGGTTTTGAATCTCATTTCAGGTACATATTAATAGTGTGACCTTGTTCAAGTCATTTGGTCTCTTTGTATGTCAATTTTTTCATCTATTAAATGAGGATAATCACATTTACTTTTTAGGTTTATTGTGAAACTTAAATGAGATAATCTATTTAAAGTATTTTGCAAACTGTAAAACACATTTATTTATTTAAACCCTTTTCTTTGGTCTTAGAATCAATATTGTGTATGGTATATAATTGGAAATTCTTAAATCCCTAAAAACCACATTGCCCAGAATTCCTTTCTGTATTACCTAGAATCCTTTTCTCTTTTCCTGAGTTTTCATTGGTTTTAAGTTGACTGTAACTCCTCCCTCTTTCTTCTTTCGCAAGTTGGCTGGGTTAGCACCTTTTTTAGCTAGTTCTTTTTTTACTTTAATTATTATTAATAAAACTTTTAAAATATAATAGTTATTGAATATTAATTTTAAAACCCACAATGGGCTTCAAGGCAAAAGAGCAGTAAGGGCTAGGCAATGGAGGTTAAATTAGACTTGCCCAGGGTCACACAGGTAGAAAGTGTCTGAGGCTGGATTTGAATTCAGGAATATGAATCTTCTTGACTCCAGACCTGGCACTCTATCCACTCTACCATCTAGCTGCCCCGATGTTCTTCTACCATGGTTGATTAACCTTCCCCCTCCCCCAATAATAGTAATAATAAATGATATTCATATAAATTTTTAAAGTTTTCAGTTTCTGTATTCAGTATTCTCCTGTCAAGTTGAAATCTGGAGTCCCCAATTCTGCCCCTGTCCCCTGAGAATTTACCCTGAGGGAAGTCCCAGATTTAGCCATTTCAGACTGAATAATAGCCCTTAAGGTATTTAATGGTCCTCATTGGGTGGCACCAGTAGATCTCAGTCAAATGCTAAGTAGCCTTTTATCTGGGAAGTTCCCTCTAGTGTATCAGACCTATTCACAAGAAGACCAACACAGTGCAGGAACCATCCTTTTAGTATCTGTAGTAAGTAGCCCCTCCCTAATAGAGAGAGAGTCTGAGTAGCCTAACTGGTTATATCACATTGTCCCTAAGTCTTCTCCAGGTTAAAGCACCCCATGTTCATCAACCAATTCCATGTTGTTTTGTCATGATCTCATACTAGAGCAGACTGATGGCACTGGACGTGGTGCTGTCTTTTCTTCTTTCTTTTTTTGTTTTATTTAATTGGACAATTTAGAACATTATTCCTTGGTTACAAGAATCATATTCTTTCCCTGCCCTCTCCCCACCCCCTCCTGTAACCGACTCACAATTCTACTGGGTTTTACATGTGTCTTTGGTCAAAAACTTTTTCCATATTATTGATATTTGCACTCGGGTGATCATTTAGAGTCTCCATCCCCCAACCATAACCCCATTGACCCATGTGATCAAGCAGTTATTTTTCTTCTGTGTTTCTACTCCCACAGTTTTTCCTCTGAATGTGGATAGTGTTTTTTCTCAGAAGTCCCTCAGAATTGTTCAGGGACATTGCATTGCCACTAATGGAGGAGTCCATTACATTCTATTGTGCCACAATGTGTTAGTCTCTGTGTACAATGTTCTCCTGGTTCTGCTCCTTTCGCTCTGCATCACTTCCTGGAGGTTGTTCCAGGCCTATGGAATTCTTCCAGTTCATTGTTCCTTTGGGCACAATAGTATGCCATCACCAACATATACCACAATTTGTTCAGCCATTCCCCAATTGAAGGGCAGCCCCTCATTTTCCAGTTTTTTTTTTTTTGCCACCACAAAGATCACAGCTAGGAATACTCTTGTACAAGTCTTTTTCTTTATTATCTATTTGGGGTACAAACCCAGCAGGGCTATGGCTGGACCAAAGGGCAGAGAGTCTTTTAGCACCCTTTGGGCATAGTTCCAAATTGCCCTCCAGAATGGTTGGATCAATTCACAAGAGGGCTTCCTTTTTTTTTTTTTTTAAATCTTATTTTCAGTTTTAGAATCAATAATACTAAGCATTGGTTCCAAGTCAGAATTGCAGTGAGGGCTAGGCTATTGGAATTAAGTGACTTGTCCAGGGTCACATAGCTAGGAAAGTGTCCAAGGCCTGATTTGAATCCAGTACCTCTCATTTCTAAGCCTGGCTCTCTATCTACTGATCCACTTAGCTGCCCCTTGCTTTTCCTTTGAGTGACATTGATCAACTGACATTTGGTGGAGGTGTCTGGCTCCTTCTCTAAGGGAGCTGCCTTTCAGGAGAATGATGATGAATGCATGAATGGAAGCAATACTCTGGCCTAGGCACTGTTCTGGGATCTGGAAATAACAGAGGTTGAAATGAAACATTGCCTGGCTTCCAAAAGCTTATGTTCTACTGGGTGGGATACAACAAATAAGTAAATCCTAGATAACTTGAGATGCAAGAGAATACATCAGTCAATCAATAAGTATTTATTAAGGGCTTACTTTATGCCAGAGTCTGTGCTAGGCCTTGGGAATACTAGTATAAAGTATGAAATAATCCTTATTCTGAAGGAATATTCTAACAGAGAACATAAGTACATAGATAGGTATATACAGAATAAATATCAAGTATATCATATATATTGAATAATCATTATATTCATGTATATCATATTATCAAATTAGTATAGATCATATAATATATAATCAATAATCATTATATATATATCATGTATAATCAAATCTGTAGATATTTACAATATCATATATAATCAATAATCTGTATTTATATATATTGTATATAATCAAATTCATATATATCACATAATATCATATATAATCAAAACTTTTCCAGTGTGATAGATTTTGACACAGTTTGTACTGTGAAGATAAGATTAACTCTTCCCTACCCATTTTTAGATTTAATCACCAGAAGCGTATACACCCCACTTACACTTGAGGGGTAGAGGTCTGTGACCCATGTGTGCAATAGTGGGTGATGAATCAGAACCCACTGACTGCCCCCTGGGTAGGCCTAAGGAAAGATTTAACTGTAATTGGTACAGGTAAAATGGATGGATGTCACAGGAAGTGATGAAAAGGAATGGTCTTTAAAAATGCCAAGAACTTCCTGTGAAGATGTCTCTTGCCTTCAACTTGATCTGGAAGGAGCTCCACCTTGAGACCTTGGACTGCTCTTGGATTTTTCCCTTAGAACTACCATGTAGGTGAGTGAAAAAGGTCGACTCCTTTCCTGGATTTTCAGAAGGGACTAGCCTCAGGAGAGGCCTCCCTTCTTGAGAGAGGCTTCCTGCATCCCCAGATCCTCAACTCAAGGCTGAGGCCCCTCTGGCTAAGGACTAATTAGCCCTGCCTGAGTTGAGCCTGGGGTATTAGCAAAATATTTAGTGTGTAGCCTAGATATCTTACCCTATCCTCTCTCTGATTTTCTTACTTCACTCTTTCTATATTTTATAAATAAATTGCTAAAAATAATCATTTGGAATTGATTAAATTCCAGGTGACTCTACTCTTAAATAATCTAGTCTAACCCGTTACACTTCTGCCTCTTAAAGTACCCTGCTGCAAAGCCCAGGGTCACTAGCATTCCCAGACGAGGGATTCAAATAGGACACTTGTCCTATCTTACAGCATCTTTGGTGAGGAAGTCAGTCTGTTAAGCAGTGCATAAATGTGAGCTGTTCTAAAGATGTAGGCCTGCCCTCAATCAATCAATTTATTAAGAACCTGCCATGGGCCAGGTACTGCCCTAAATTCTGGGATACAAAAAAAAAAAAGGCACAAGACAGTCCCTGTCCTCAAGGAGTTCATAATCCCTCAAAGGGGCCCCAGTATAATCAGTATTATTAATCAGCTATTTTGATAGGATCATCTTTAGAATTAATTCTAGGCCTAGACTAGAGTCATGAAGGATGGGCAATATGTATCCCTGAAGGGAACAATGTAAACACAAGTGCATTTCAGAATTTAAGTGCATAAGAGGCAAAATTTAATCCAAAGAATGTCATAGTTGGAAGGAAGCTTAGATCATAAAATATTAAACCCCGCAAGTTATAGGATCAAAAGTTAAAATCAGAAGGGGCCTTAGAGTCCACTGTGTCCAGCCTCCCCATTTTACAGATGAGGAAGCTGAAGTTCAGAGAGATGAAATGATTGGTCTCAGATCATGTGGGTTAGTAAAACAGTAGAACCCCCTTTTGAATTCAAATCTTCTGGGTCCAAATCCTTCAGATTTAGCACTCATGGGGAAATTTATATATATATAATATATATACACATATATAATATATATATATATATACATAAATATATATATATGTGTGTGTGTGTGTGTGTGTATACACACATATATCTCTATCTATCTATTTTTTTTTAAACCCTTACCTTCTGTCTTGAAGTTAATACTGTGTATTGGCTCCAAGACAGAAGAGTGGTAAGGGCTAGGCAATGGGGGTCAAGTGACTTGCTCAGGGTCACACAGCTGGGAAGTGTCTGAGGCCAGATTTGAACCTAGGACCTCCCATCTCTAGGCCTGGCTCTCAATACACTAAGCTACCCAGTTGCCCCCCTATCTATTTTTTTTAAACTCTTAACTTCCATCTTAGAATCAATACAAAGTGTGGATTCCAAAGCAGAAGAGTGGTAAGGGCTAGGCAATGGGGGTCAAGTGACTTGCCCAGGGTTTCACAGCTGGGAAGTATCTGAGGCCAGATTTGAATTGTGGACCTCTTATTTCTAGGCCTGACTCTCAATCCATTGGGCCACCCAGCTTCCCCCTATTCCCCTATATATATATATATATATTTTTTTAAATATATATAGAAGAGAGAAATGTTAGGGATCCTAATCCAGTCCAACAGCCTTCATTTTGCCAATGAAGAAACTGAGCCCTTCTTCCACTCCCCCTTGGCATTTCAGCCTTAACTGCTGACTCTGGACAATAGCTGCACCTGTCGAAACTTTTCATCCAAAGTAAGTGCAAAGCACCTAAAGGGGATTTCTTCTTTTAAAACATTTTTTTTAAGTTTAAAAATACCCAACCAACTTTTGGAAGCACATCTGAGACCTAAAAGCCCCTATTCCTGTTGCTTTCTAACAATTGAGCTGGGGTTGGGTAACTGAGCAGAAAGCCAGCCGCTGTTTTCTGTTTCTGGCAGCAGCCTCCAAATTGTTAGTACTCTTGCCACTGGAAACCAGGCTTGACTCTTTTGCCCTGCTTAAGAGGCCAGATTTGGAGGTTGCCAAGCCCTCCTGGGGGGGAGGGTGGAAAGAGGCTCTGATTTCAATTCACCGCTAATCATTTTCTTTGATCAAATGCCTGGTGCACTTGTAGCAACTACAAAGCGTTTTTCCATGATTTTAAAAAAAATGTTTGTGCCTAATGTCTGTTACTTATTCAGCAATAATACCCCTTTTCTTCTTCCTTTGCCCTTGGGTGAGGTGGGCGGTAAGGCGTAGGGTTACCCTGACTTCTGGGTCTTTCTTGTGGTGGGTACTTAATAAATGTTCATTGAATTGAATTGATCGCTGCTTCCAGTGCTGATACCCAGAAGATTATGCCTAATGTCTAATGGGTAAATCCCGTCCCATTCTCTTCATGTTGCCCTAACAGAAGGACAGGAAACTTCCATTGTGAGAGAATGGACACTGCTGATACATGACTCTATTAATGGTGGTCTACTTGATTTCATTAAAAACCAGTAACTCCATTTACTAACTACTTTACCACTCCTCACCTATTACTCTTTCTTGGTAGAAATCCCACACTTCAGAAAATTGAGTTGTTAAGTTTTTGTTTCTTTCAGTTCGTTCCCCTTTGGGGGGGCTTTCCTGGCAAAGATACTGGAGTGGTTTACCATTCCTTCTCCTGCTCATTTTACAGATGGAGAAACTGAGGCCAACAGGGTGAAGGGACTTGCCCGGGATCACACAGCAAGTTTCTGAGGCTGGACTTGAACTTGGGAAAATGAGTCTTCCTGACTCTGTGAATTTTAGATTTACTCCACCCTGCTTAGTCTAGCAATCAGGAATGTATACACCCCTACTTAAGGATTAAGTGTTGAGAAGGATGGCCTATGACAGGCATATGCTAGCAAAGTGACAAATAAGAAACAACTGACAGACCTTCTGGGATGCCCTAAGTCAAGCTTAAGTTTGACTTAAGCTAAGGACAAGTTAAGCTACTTGTCCAAGGTCACTCAGCTACTACGTGTCCAAAGCTGGATTTGAATTTAGGTCTTCCTGATTCTAGTCTGGAGTTCTATATCCTGTGCCACCAATGAGAGAAACAGCAAGATATAGTATATTAAGACTGTTGTACCTGGAGTTTTGAGAGAGCTGGGTTCAAATCCCTCTGTTGATACTGGTGTAATCACAGGCCAGCCAATTCTCTGAGCTTCAGTGTCTTCATCTATGTTATGGGGATAACTATTCCTGGAAAACCTACTGTAAAGAGTTGTTGTGAGGGTCATGTGAAATAATGTATACAAATAGCAAACTTTGACAGTCTAAATTAAGGTCAGCAATTATTTTTGTTCTTTGGAATGCCTTCCCTCTCATCTCCTGTGCCTTAATGATATAACAGCCTGCATTTATATTGTACCTTAAAGCTGACAAATCACTTTCCTAGCTTTGGATCTTTGAGTTATGCTAGCAAATGTAATTATTTCCTAAATGTAATTTTTTTCTCAATGAAATGAGAAGATAGAATGATGAACTTCAGGTCATGTTGTAGGAAATTGTAGTGGTAGAATTTGAACTCTCATCTTGCAGATTTTTTGTTATTCAGACTCTTTCCAGGACACTGAGATCTCAAGGTCCAGCCTCATGTCTTAATTCCAGTAAACCTTCTTTCAGCTAGTTAGTCAAATAACCAGCCAACCAACCAAGAAGCATTTATTAAGCACTGTTTATTAAGTCACTGTTCCAGGAACTGAGGATATAGACAAAACTTAAGCAGCCTCTGTGTTCCTCCTGGAGCTGGGACTGGAGGAGACAACAGGTAAGAGGAAAGAAAAGAAGGAAGGAAAGAAGGGGAGGAGAGAGACAGACAGACAGAGACAAAGAGAGAGACAAAGACAGAGACAGACAGAGAGACAGAGAGAAACGCTGAACATATCTGTTATGCCTGAGAGCATTTGCATTATTCCTTGTCAGGGGTCTTTGTCTTCTCTGTGTGGAAGAAGACAATATCCTCAGTCCTCTGAAATAAATATTATTGATATCTTAGTGTTGCCTTCTTTCTTTAATGTGATTGCTGGATGAATTAAGGAGCCTTTTCAGTATAAGGTCATCTATGTAGTCAGACATTTTCTTATTATACCGATCATGTTTGGCTTCAAAGAAGAATTTTAGAATGCACCATCCCCTGCACTTTGCAGAAATGGGGAATGATTAGTGTGGAGTGCTGCATGCAATGTGGACTTGGCTAATATGCTGGCTAGTTTTTCTAGTCTTTTCTTTGCCTCTTTTTTATTCTTTGTTGTAAAGAATGGCTCTCAGGGAGGAAATATGTTGGGAAATGAAGGTCCTGGAAAAACAAAAATTTAAAGTAAAAATTGGTTATTTATTCATGCATAATACTCTGTTTCATGCATAAGTACTCTGGTTTCCTTAACACAGAGAAGAAGAAAATGTTTTCTTGTTCTTTACTGAAAACAGGGGAAATAAAAAAGATATCTGTGTTGTTATGTAGTTCCAAATGACATACTCATCTTTCCTGATTAATCATCTTAGTTAGGGATTTCCCCCTTCCTTCCATCCTCAATTTGTTGATATAAACCACAAGTATGAACCATCTCTGTTTCCTATGTACCTTCTTAATCCTTTTCTGGGCTACCAGTGTAGTTCAGGTCTTCATTCTCTGTTTGGCTTTGAAAGCCCTTTACCACCAGACCTTAATCAACCTTTCCAGGCTCTTTGTACATTATTTCCCTTCCTGCCCTCTATGACCCAGTCGAACAGGGCTTCTTTCTGTGTGTCCCCACACAGGATGCTTTATTTACTACTATCTTCTTTGCTTCCCCCCCCACCCCCAAACCCTTACCTTTCATCTTAGAATCAGTACTGTGTATTGGTTCCAAGGTAGAAGAACCATAAGGGCTAGGCAATGGGGGTGAAGTGACTTGTCCAGGATCATATAGCTAGGAAGTGTTTAAGGTCATATTTGAACCCAGGACCTCCTTTCTCTGGGCCTGGCTCTCAATCCACTTAGCCACCCAGTTGCCCCCTATCTTCTTGCTTTTATGATGGCTGTTATTCACATCAGGAATGTACTCTCTCCTCCCCTCTGTTATTTTAAACTTCATAATATTTTATCCCTCCAATTACATATAAAAACAAATGTTAACATTTGCTTTTATAAAAAAATTTGTTGTTGAGTCTCAAATTCTCTCCTTCCCTCCTCTCCCCTCTCTCTGAGATAGCAAGAAATCTGATATAGATTCTACCTGTGAATCATGCAAAATATTTTCCTATCTTAATCCCTCCTCTCTCCAACCTCAGACTCAGAGCAGGATCTCACTTCCAGTATCTAGCCCAGCCTGAAAAAGAACAAAAACAAGAATCCTAGACTAAAGGGGAGCCTACAATTTTTTGAACCAATAGAGCATTCCAGCTGGCTAATGAGGGTAGAGTCCAGCAGAAGGTTACTCTTGCACAGATCTAAGTCTAAGCCAGGAACCTGCAGAACTCAGACTGGAGGGATAGCAAGTCCCAGCCTGTCCTGGAATAACAGTAACATTCAGTATCCCCAAGAAAGAAGCAACAGGACCAGCCCTAAACCTTTCTTCCAAAAGTGTGGCAAAGCCCAGCCATGACATCAAGTCCAAAGTCAGAGAGTAGGCTGGAGGAATGGGCAAAGAAAAAAAGATTCCCCTCATAATGAGCCAGTAGGGTGGCAGACATACTTAGGACACATATGTGAAAGAAGAGAATGACTCTAAAACATCTACAAAAAACCTCAGAGAAAAACATAGTTTAGCTACAAACTCAACTAGAATTTCTGGAAGCAAAACCTAAAAAAAGAGTTAATTGTTTTTCTTTTATAAATGGAATGAGAGCCCCTGAGGAAAAAAATTGGAAAAGAAATGAGAACTATGGAAGAAAGAATTGGAAAGAGATTAAAACCTTTTGCAAGCATCAAATTCTCTGAAAATTACAATGGACCAAAACAACAACAACAACAACAACAAAAACCCTAATGATTCCATGAAGCAATAAATCTTAAAAAAAAAAAAAAAGAAAAACTTCTTGTAGGAAAAAGCAGTATGAAACAAATGAAAGAAAATTAAAAACAAACAGAAATATCTTGCATTTTTTCTCAAGACATTTTACAGTCTTCTGTATAAATGACTTCTGAATTCCTGTTCTTCTACAGGATTTCATATATATTGTCTTCAAGAAGGGCCTCAGACATCTCCCTCACAGACTAACCAACTCACCTCACTTGTGACTCTGGTCATAATTCACTCTTTGAATTTCTCTTCCCCTGGCACTTTGGGTCCACAGCACCCCTACTTGCCCTCTAGGGGTATCCTTCCCCCATCAGAATATAACCTCCTTGAGGGTAAGCTCCTATCTGCATTTATTTGTATGTTCAGAGTCTACACAGCGACTAGCATACAGTAAACACCTAATAAATATTCTTTCTCTCTTTATTCCCCAAAGATGTAGAGGATGCTTCTTTCTTTAAAAAAATTGTATTGTTAGTATTTTTTTATTTACATCACCAGACTTAGTATTAATAAAGATTTATTTAATTGAATTGAAATATATTCAAGAAAGATTTTCATGGGCAATAAATGCTTAATGTAATGGAGTAGATGAGCATTTATGAATTGCTTAGTGTGTACCAAACACTGCTAAGAACTGGGGACCCAAATAGAAAAACCAAATGGTTCCTGTATGAACTCATATCCTGATTAGGAGGGATGACACATCTGTGGCGTTTTTGCTTTGGGATGTATGCAAAGACTAGAAGACAAAGAAGCAGAATGGACTTTGGGGAGCAGTGGCGGGTGAGAGAGTGAGTTGTGGGAAGATGGTAGTAGGTAGAGCTTCAAGGTTGGAGAGGAGTGGGAGTCTGGGCTGAGTGGAGGTGAGGGTTGGGAAGATGCAGTCCGCAGGGTCAGTCAGAGGCTGTTGGGAGCTGGACAGTAGGGACTAACGTGGAGTTGGGAGAGCATTCCCTGAGGCCCTCAGGCACCTCCCAGGGGTTGGTTGGGGCTGCAAAAATACCCAGCTTCCCACAGGGTCTACACAGGCTCTTCAGATACCAAAGTATCTGTGATTCCCCCTGAATAGCAAAGTGCCAAGGGGTAATTCCTTCATCAAGCCATAACACCATCTGCCTGTGACTTTGTTGTTAGCTCCTAAGAGTTAATTTGAAGTGCATCCCCAGGGACTTGCCCAAGGGTCACGTCTCAGCTGGCATCTGGATGCAAACCCAGATCTGTCTGATTCCATGCCCAAGACTCTAGCCATTTTACCCAATAATGTGGCACATCCAGTAGATCTATACAGGGCTTTTCAATTTAATTCCTTTCTGCCATTTATTTTTCAATTTCAATTCAATTTAGAATTTCAATTCAATTCTACCATTGATTAAGGCCTTCCTATGTTCAGAACATATGCAGAGATTGAGAGAAAAGAAAAATAGCTCTTTTCCTTGAGCTTAACTTCTACTTGGAGATAGATGTTTTAAACAGATGATGATAATAATGATAACAATAAGCTAGCATTTATATAGTACTTTGGAGTTTACAAAGCATGTTACATATGTTATCTTATTTGATCTTCAGAACAACTGATGCAATGATGATCCTCATTTTATAGAGGAGGAAAATGAGCCTGAGATGTATTAAATGACTCATCCAAGATCATACAGCTCATATGTCTGAAACTGGATTTTGTATAATTGAAAATCTGTTACCCTAAAAAAAGAACTACATTTCCTGGGAGCCCACTGACTTCCCATCTTTAGGTACTTCCTGTAGACAGGGGATATTAGGCAGGGACGATGAAGGTCCTGCCTAATTACTTCCTGTGCTGAGCTTGGTGGTGGTAAGGTATGTGTTTAAACTGGCTGATCAGCCATGGGTACGTGGTCTTTATTTTGTATCTTTTTTCCCCTTGATTTCTAATGATCCTTGATAAATCTTCTAAAATATAATATTTTTATTATTGAGATTTAATTTTAATTTTTACAATTTGAACTCAGATCTTCCTATCTCCAAGTGTGGTACTTTGTCCACTGTGCAGAGAGCTGTCTCAATACCTGAGGGTAGCAGAGTGTAAGGAATGGTCTCTGTGTGGAGTGTGGGTCCTCATGTGGTGTCTTACAATTGTATGACATTGGTGACCATAAAGAATATAACTTTGGGGTTGAATTCTATTCCTCGATGACCCAAGAGGAAATACTTCCCAGGACACAATACCTATTTATTCCTCTAAACCTCAGTTTCCCCATTTATAAAATTATGAGATTGGAGTCCCCTATCTCTAAGATCACGTCCAGTTTTTCCCCCTTGGAGCTTTGCTATTCAGAGGGCATCACAGGTGGCATTAGGTGAGCCCATGTAGACCTTCTAGGAAGCTGTGTATTTTTTCTTCTCCAGCCCCAATCTACCCTTGGGAGGTGCCTGAGGGCTTCAGGGAATGAATTAGAGAGAAAGCTGCTATCTGTAGGTAGGAAAAAACACTTTTTTTTTCTTGTCCTTTTACGAAATGGACTGATGCTGATGTCACATAATCGTGAAATCATAACCCTAGATTAGATGCTTTGGACCTTCCTTGGGTATTGCTGTTGCCTCATTTCGGACGCGACCAGTCAGCTGGAGCATGGCTTTCCCATCTCAGAGTTAATATTTAACCAGAGGTAGTATCTGTCCGTGGATGTCCTCTTGGACAGCTCTGTTTATCCATTACTCCATAGACCACAAATGACACCGCTCGCTTCCCACTGCTCTTTTATTATAGCACTCTAACCCTCAGCCTCCTTATTCTCTGCCTCTCCGTAGACTGCCTGGCTAGAGGGGTTTGAAAGCTAATATTTCCTGAAGTCCTTTGGAGGCTTGAGTTTTTCCAAGTCTTTATTTCAGCTATCACTCTCTTTCCTCCTCTTTTAATTCTATTCCTAGGAAAGGGTAGACTTTTTCTTCTTTTTTTTCTGATATGAATCCTTTTTGCAGTCCCTTCTTTATTCCATACACAGAGCACAGCCACTTCACATCCAATCATTAGTTATGGGTAGCCAGAGTCGTTCTAGCCAAATCTAGCTGATGTACCAGTTCCCTCCCAAGTTTAGCATGAACTTTATTGCTATGAGATAAAACTGAAGTAAGATTTAGGCATCTAATCATATGAAATAACCTCCAAATGGCTAGAATATCCATTGGGTTGTGCCACTTGTGTCTAAAAATTCCTCCTGGACTTAAGAAAAGTCATAAAGACTTATGAAAGTGATCCACTTCTATTTTTAAAAAAAACCCTTACCTTCCGTCTTGGAGTCAATACTGTGTATTGGCTCCAAGGCAGAAGAGTGATAAGGGCTAGGCAATGGGGGTCAAGTGACTTGCCCAGGGTCACACAGCTGGGAAGTGTCTGAGGCAAGATTTGAACCCAGGACCTCCCGTCTCTAGGCCTGACTCTCAATCCACTGAGCTACCCAGCTGCCCCCTGAAAGTGATCCATTTCTAGAGAAAGAACTGTTGTAGTAGGAATGCAGATGGAAACATGATTTTTCACTCGTTTATTTGGGTATAGGATTTGGGGTTTTGGTTTTTAAATGATTACTCTATTACAAAAATGAATAATATGGAAATATGTTTTGAGTGATAATACTCGTATAACCCAGTGGGTTTGCTTGTCAGCTTCAGGAAGGGGGAGGGAAGAGGGGGAGGGAGACAACATGAATTATATAACTTTGGAAAAAAATGAAATGAAATTAAAAAAATAATAAAAATATTTCCTGGCCCTTCCATTTGTTTCAGTTATAAAAGTATTACTAAGCAAGTAGCCCTGCTGATAGCTCTGATAAGCCTAAGAAAAGCTGTAAAGTACTTAGTAATGTTTGTATAAGAAATATTTATTAAATTATGGGATTCCCTATTGTATGTGATTTTTAACTTCTGTGAAGGGCCTTGGAATGTATTGGTGGCATGAAACAAGGACCTGCCGTTTTAATGTAACACATCCTGTGGTCTTACTTTCCTAGTCACTACCAGGACTAGTAGGTTGGATCCCTAAGAGGTAATGATTACTTCTTCCCTCAGAGTTTTAGGGATAAGCCCAAGGGGTTGGGATTTCTAATACTAATATTAGAATTCTAGTATGAACATCAATGTTTTTAGTAATTTAACATATAAATATTATAATATTCCATATAAATATAAACATATAGAATATTACATATTCTGTAGAATGTTTGATATAAATATTCTATAGAATATGGCATATTCTATAGAATGTTCGATATAAATAATCTATAGAATATGGCATATTCTATAGAATGTTTGATATAAATAATCTATAGAATATGACATATTCTATAGAAGGTTCGATATAAATAATCTATAGAATATGGCATATTCTATAGAATGTTCGATATAAATAATCTATAGAATATGACATGTTCTATAGAATGTTCGATATAAATAATCTATAGAATATGACATGTTCTATAGAATGTTCGATATAAATAATCTATAGAATATGACATGTTCTATAGAATGTTCGATATAAATAATCTATAGAATATGACATGTTCTATAGAATGTTCGATATAAATAATCTATAGAATATGACATATTCTATAGAAGGTTCGATATAAATAATCTATAGAATATGACATGTTCTATAGAATGTTCGATATAAATAATCTATAGAATATGACATGTTCTATAGAAGGTTCGATATAAATAATCTATAGAATATGACATGTTCTATAGAATGTTCGATATAAATAATCTATAGAATATGACATGTTCTATAGAATGTTCGATATAAATAATCTATAGAATATGGCATATTCTATAGAATGTTCGATATAAATAATCTATAGAATATGACATATTCTATAGAAGGTTCGATATAAATAATCTATAGAATATGACATATTCTATAGAAGGTTCGATATAAATAATCTATAGAATATGACATGTTCTATAGAATGTTCGATATAAATAATCTATAGAATATGACATATTCTATAGAAGGTTCGATATAAATAATCTATAGAATATGGCATATTCTATAGAATGTTCGATATAAATAATCTATAGAATATGACATGTTCTATAGAATGTTCGATATAAATAATCTATAGAATATGACATGTTCTATAGAATGTTCGATATAAATAATCTATAGAATATGACATATTCTATAGAAGGTTCGATATAAATAATCTATAGAATATGGCATATTCTATAGAATGTTCGATATAAATAATCTATAGAATATGACATGTTCTATAGAAGGTTCGATATAAATAATCTATAGAATATGGCATATTCTATAGAAGGTTCGATATAAATAATCTATAGAATATGGCATATTCTATAGAATGTTCGATATAAATAATCTATAGAATATGACATATTCTATAGAAGGTTCGATATAAATAATCTATAGAATATGGCATATTCTATAGAATGTTCGATATAAATAATCTATAGAATATGGCATATTCTATAGAATGTTCGATATAAATAATCTATAGAATATGGCATATTCTATAGAATGTTCGATATAAATAATCTATAGAATATGACATATTCTATAGAAGGTTCGATATAAATAATCTATAGAATATGGCATATTCTATAGAATGTTCGATATAAATAATCTATAGAATATTACATATTCTATAGAAATATTAAATATAAAATAAATAAAATATAAATTGTCTTTCATAATATAATAAAAATATAAATTAAAAAATAAAAACCCATTATCAGTCAACCACTTGATTTCAATGAACTTTTACAGAACACCCCACCTAAAACTATGGACAAAAAAGAAGTCCCCAAAAGTGTGGACTCAAACTTGAAGGTCAAAGGTACTCCACCAGACAAATAAGGAATTCCTGTGTCTGGGATGTTCCACCTAGGCCTGGAAGTCCTTTTCTTCCTTTACAGAGTCCCCAGCAAATTCTCTTCAGGGCAGGGTGCTTCTTCTTGCTCGGTTGGGCTGACTTCTTGCAGGACAGTGTTTCTGGACTTCTGGGTCAATTTACTGCTGGACTGAGTCAAGTAGGTCTTCTTATCTACTGTGCTGACTCCTCTACAGACTTGTCTGCTGTTGCCAAGGAGCTCTGGTTGCTGGTGAAGTCTTTGATGATCAATTAGTTCCCCTGGTAGCCTAAGGGCTCCATCTTCAGTATACAGTACTCATTCTCTTAGGACTAGGAAAAAATAAACTCAGACAAAAGAAACAGAGATATCATGGGTTAATGGTCACATGGCAGCCAAGTTAGAGTTTCCCCAGCCAGCCACTCGGAGCCTCTTCATTCCAAAGCAGTCCGGGAAAGAGAGATGGAAAGATCTTTAATTCAAATCATGTATATGCGTCCTCAATTTTTGTTCCACAGCCTTTGCTTTTGTTGTTGATGACAGGGATGACCACACCATCTGCAACTTATGGGCTAAGTGCTAGTCCTTGATAGCCAGGAGGAAAACCTCTCTGGCAAGTACCACATAGCTTAGGAGAAAATGTTAAAGTCAGGAGGATAAGTTTTCTCTATGGAATTTAATTCCACAACTATTTATTAAGTATCTGAATATGCCCGGTGCTGTGTTTGGTGTTGGGGATAGTAAGACCAAAATAAAATGCAAGGAAAAGCTCTGGGACCAGTTTACATTCTGAGAGAATACAAGCAAATAAATGCCAAGAATTACAAGAGACAAAAAGCACTCATTAATGAATGGAACCAAGGCAAGCTTTAGCGTAGGTGTTACCTGAGATATGCTTTGAAGGAAGGTGGGGATGGCCGTGTGCATTCCAGATTTGGGGGAGCACTTATGCAAAGGCACACAGTGGGAAATACAGTGTTGTCTACTGGGAACAGATCAATTTGGTTGGAAAAGAACCCATCTCATAACAAAACCCTGGGGATATAGTAGAGACCCATGGAACTGGGAAAGGGGGATAAATGAGGACAGGGAATACAAAGGCCACCTTCCCCCCATGCACATCTTTTTTCTTAGTCATGCCTATCAGCTTCTCCACCCACATTCTGAAGGTCCTTCCTCCAGCCATTGCAGGCTGTCTAGTTTTACAGCTTCTCAGGAAATGGCTTGGACACAAGAAGGAATAAGGTAACCACTTGGCGTTTGTTAGTTATTCACAGTGCTGTTTATTGTCCCAAATGGACACAAAAGGTTTGTTGAACTGAGGCCCAAATAAATTAAGGAAGGTTTCTGCCTCCTCCTTTCCCCCATCTCATTAGAGGCCATTTGGGTTTTTTTTAGAAGTGCCTGTTGTTATTGTTTTAATCTGCATTAACGGGGCACTAATCTGTATTTATCATTTCAAATACCAAAGCAATAAATCCATCCCTTAGAGACAAGTCAGTCTTGGGAGCCCTTGCAAGCTGAAGTCTTGTTTTCTGTGTTTTCCTGCCCTCTTCACTGAGAAGCAGATGCTCACTAAAATTCACAAGATAAAAGTCAGTTATGGGATCTGTATAATTGTGCCCCAGAACCGTAAAGGTTCCAGGGTATCCAGAATCTTCAAGAGAGCAGATAAAGAATGCCAGATTTGTCTGGATACACTGTGGAAAGTTGCTACTTTGAGCAGCTAAATTAGAATGATCTAGGCTTAAGTGGGTTCCATATCTCATTGCAAGTTGGGTTTTATTTATTTATTTATTTAAAAACCCTTACCTTCCATATTAGAATCAATACTGTGTATTGGCTCCAAGGCAGAAGAGTGGTAAGGGCTAGGCAATGGGGGTCAAGTGACTTGTCCAGGGTCACACAGCTGGGATGTGTCTGAGGCCAGAATTGAGCCTAGGACCTCCTGTCTCTGGGCCTGGCTCTCCATCCACTGAGCCACCCAGTTGCTCCCAGAAGGCCCTGTTTATGTAATACATATTCATGAAGACCTGGGTTTGGATTCTGCCATTCTTATTAGCTGTGTGACCCTGGGCAAATCATATTTCTTTACTCAGCTTTAGTTTTCTCATCTGTAAAAAGGGAAAAATTATAGCATCTATCACCCAGAATGGTTGTAAAAACCCAAATGAGTAATGTCTATATAAAGTCTTTCATAGACCTTAAAATGTTATATACTTTTCTATCACATTTCCCTTAAAAATGATGGTTTTATAATTTTTTTCCTCTAAAGACACAGACAAACTCTTGGCATATTTTGTGTCGGGTGCCCTCTGACACTTCATAATTCGTCTCCTCTTGTTTTATGGAATAGTTCAATAAAGAATGAAATATACACCCAGGTTCCCAGCTCCTAGACCTGTAGATCACAAACTTACCATGTATGTGAATATAAAATGTATGTAAAATGAGGTGACTTTTCTTGGCTCTTCAAGCTATAAAATTCCATGCTATCATGCAACCTTATTTCTCAGATTTTTTTTTCAAGTGGCAGTAAGTGGCGAGAATGCCCATCAATAAATACCACTTATCTCCCAGGGACTTGGAGAGGAAGCCATTTCTATTAATCAAATGGGATAATGTATCTAAAGCGCTGTACCAACCTGAAAGCCCTATGTAATTATCCATGAATATAATTTTAATTTAAAGTTCTTTGGGGGTGGGGTTATGTTCTTTATAAATTTCTTGCATCCAGAGTTATGGATGTCCTTGCCCCCTTGGTATATGTCACAGAAGTAACCACACTGTGGTTCTGAGATGCTGACCTTGTTTGCCACTTCTTTTGTGCTGGCATGCATATGTTGTTTTATTCTGGTATGTGTCAGGACAGACATTGATGCCTTCTAGCACACTTGTTTAAATTCTGCATGAAATTTATATTCTTGCCTTGAGGGAAACACCGGAGCTCAGAATAAACTTTGTCTCGTCATGGACAAGCATGGATTTTCCTCATCTTGCCTTTGTTTCTTTTGTGCCTGCTATTTCCTTTCAGCAATGAGGAAGCATTAATTGTCACTTCAAATTCCATGATATGACAATATAGTGTGGGCCACATGTTTATTTAATAATAATAGCTTAAATTTATGTAACACTTTAAGGGTAAAGTCCAAGCCAATTTACAAATATTATCTCATCTGGTCTTCACAGCATCCTTATAGAAGGAGATAGTATTATTTCCATTTTACAGATAAAAAAACAGAGGCAGACATAGGTAAAATGTCTTGCCCAGGGTCACATAGCCAGTAAGAGTTGGAGGCTGAAAATGGGAAAGGACCTACTTGTACAAAAATATTTATAAGCTGCTCTTTTTGTGGTGGCAAGAATTGGAAACTAAAGGGATGTCCCTCCATTGGGGAATGGCTGAACAAAATGTGGTGCATGATGGTGATGGGATACTGTTGTGGTGTGGAATGATGAACAGGATGACTTCCGGAAGAGATGGAGAGACCTCCGTGAACTGATACAGAGTGAAATGAGTAGAACCAGGAGAACATTGTACACAATAACAGTAATGCTGTGGAATGATCAAATGTGATTGGCTCAGCTACGATCATCAATATGATGATCCACGACAATTCTGAGGGACTTAGGACAAAGAATGCTATCCACCTTCAGAGAAAGAACTGTGGGAGTAGGAATGCAGGTGAAAGTATATGAGTTTTCACTTGGGTATTTGGGTATATGTTTTGGGATTTTGGTTTTATAAGATTATTCACTTACACAAATTAACAATATGGAAATGTTTTATGTGATACTATATATATATAACCCAGATCTAATTGCTTGCCAGCTCTGGGAGTGGGGAGGGAAGGAAGGAGGGAGACAATCTGGATTATACAATTTCAGAAAACTTATGTGGAAATTTGTTATTACATGTAATTGATAAAAAGGAAAAGTTAGAGGTTGGATTTGAACTTGGGTCTTTTTTCTCTCTAAATACAAAGCTCAATCCATTGTGTCACCAATCTGCCTTTAAATATGTTTAAAGCTTAGTTCAATATTGAGTTTTACTTGGTCTTCCTTAGTTCACCATTGTGAGTTATAATCAAATGCATTTTTCTCATTTCTCAGCAACTACAGTATTTAAATTATTTTTTCAGTTTTTAAAAGATCATCCATACACTTTAAAAATATTTTATCCCCTATCTTATTAAAAAAAAATAGAAGGGGCAGCTAAGTTGCTCAGTGGTTAGAGAACCAGACCCAAAGATGAAACGCAGGTCCTGGGTTCAAATGTGGCTTCAGACACTTCCTAGCTGTGTGACTCTGGAAAAATCATTTAAGTCCCATTGCTTAGCCCTTGCTACTATTCTGCTTTAGAACTAATACTAAAACAGAAGGTAAAGGTAAAAAAAAAAAGAGTAGTACTTAGCACAGTGTAGGCACATAGTAGACACTTAATAAATGTTTATTGACTAATTGACTACAAATTATTAGGAGCCTCTATTGTTCTTCCTTAATTGTTTCGGTTTCCTTCATACTCAGATTACTTTTTTTTTTTTGCATATTGCTTATGGAAGCAATATTTCTTTGATGTCAGGGACCAATTTTGTCTTTGTATCTTTTACTCCTGAGTGCCTCACAGATGCAAAATGGGAGCTTTAATAAAAATTAGTTGGAGTTAATTGATTGGAAGGATTCTTGATTTCATTATTGTGATGCTCCCTACACAAATATAGATGACAATCATGAGGCACCTTTTGATCTTGAAGGCTTTTTTTCCATGTTTCTATAAAAGAGTCACCCAAAATGTTATTGGTCTTACTCTTTTAAAAAGTTCAAGGATAATAAGCTTTCTATTGATTTCTTTTCTTCTAACTATATAACCTGTATATCTCCTTTTATGATCATTTAAGCTTTTTGTAATATTTTCTGTAATATTTCTTATATATAAATTCCCATTGTCAATAGTATATTACTTCTATTAATTGTGCATTTTTCCTTTGCTTGTTGGATGGGTAGTGAATTCGATCCTTCTCATGTCTCCCTTTTGGAATCCCTGATTTCCTCCCTCAGGTTATGGCACATTCTGCAGAAGACATTTCCAAGAGCTTTCTCATCCCAGGTTTCTGCCTGGCACATACTAAGAGCTTAGAAAATGTTTGTTGCTATTTTTTGAATATGGTAGATTAGAGGAAACAACTCAACCAAATCTAACTTTCTTCTCCAAACAACTTTAAAATAATGACTTAAACTGAATTTTGGAGCAGCAAAACCATGAAAAGGTCAGAATGAGGCTTTTTTAAGCCTAAGACAACTTAGGAGGTCAGCAGGGAGGTCTGTGATGTACTCCAGAGTGCAGCTGAAGCACTAATGGTGGATCTTGAAGGTGGCTATGACAGTGTCAGCAGTAACAGCTTAGTAACTCTCACTTCAGAGAGGGTAAGGAGTTCAGACAACTGGTCAGAAAGAGATTACAGGAGACCCTTTGCTGGCACTGGATGCAGTTGATGCTGACTGGCAACTCTATTGCCCATATATAGACGATCACAAATCCAGGGTGAAGAGTGTGGTTGGTCATAAGGGAGAAAGGGCCCAGGGACTCTTCTGTGGTAAAGACCAGAGCATAGACCAGGAGAGCAGTGACACCTTTACCCAGATCTTACCACCTTGGAAGCATCAAAAACTTGCAGGTCCCTAGAACTAGTTCTGAAAATAGAAGCAATTCTGAGGCTTGAGATAGTGCTTCCCCACCCCAAAATGAGCAGAACCTGATATTAACAGATAGTATAAAGTAAAAAAATGAGCAAACAACAAAATAATAACAAAAAACTTGTCCATAAAAATCTTACAGTGACAATGAAGACCAAGACACTCCTTCAGAAGAAGACAACAATGTGAAAATATCCATAACCAAAACCTCAAAGAAAAATGCTAATTGAACATAAGTCCAGCTAGAATTCTAGATGAGTTAAAGAAAGAGATAAGAGTGGTAGAGGGAAAATTGAGAAAAGAAATGAGAGTGATGCAAGAAAATTAACAGCTTAGATAAAGAGGCATAAAAAATACTAAAGAAAATAAATCTTAAAAAACCAGTTTGTCTAATGGTAAAAGCACAAAAATTCATTGAAGCAAAGAACTTTCCAAAAAATAGAATTGACCAAATAGAAAAGGAGGTATAAAATTAACTGAAGAAGAAAACTTCATAAAAAGCAGAATTAGTAAAATAGAAAAAGTGATACAAAAAGGTACTGTTTTAAAGATTAGAAATTGGAAAGCTAACTCCATGAGACATCAAGAAACAATAAAACAAAGTAAAAATAATTTAAAAATAGAAGAAAATGTGAAATATCAGAAAAATAACTGACCTACAAAATAGATTGAGGAGGAGAGATAATTTAAGAATTTTTGGATTACCTGAAAGTCATGATCTAAAAAAGACCCTATACATTATATTTCAAGAAATTATGAGGAAAACTTCCCTGTTGTCTTAGATCCTGTTATCCTAGAGGGCAAAATAGAAATGGAAAGAACATACTAAGCACCTTCTCAAAAAAAGATCCCCAAATAAAAGCTTCCAGGAATATTATAGCAAAATTCTAGAGATCTGAGGGTCAAGGAGAAAATATTGCAACCAACCAGAAAGAACTTAAGAATTTAAATATCATGGAGCCATAGTCAGCATGTCCCAAGATTTAGCTATGTCCACTCACATTAAAGTAGCAGAGAGCTTGGAACATGATATACTGAAAGTAAAAGGAGTTAGGATTATAACCAAGAATTAACCTATCTAGCAAATCTGAGTATAATCCTGCAAGGGGAAAATTGAATGATGAAGTAGAAGACTTTCAAGAATGTCTGATGAAAAGACTGTAGGTGACTAGAAAATCTGACATTCAAACATAAGACTCAAGAAAAGCATCAAAAAGGTAAACATGAAAGAGGAATCATAATGGACTCAATAAGATTCATCTGTTTACATTACTATATGGGAAGATGATGAATGTAATTCTCAAGAACTTATCATTAGGACAGTTAGAAACAGTCCACAAAGATAGAAGGTATGAGAGTGAGTTGATTATGTTAGGATAACCTCAAAAAAATAAAACAGGGGGAAGAGGAGTGCACTGGGAGAACAGGGAAAGGAGAGGCAAAATGGGGGAAATTATTTCATATAATGAGGAGCACAAGGAAGAGTTTTTTCAATGGAGGAGGGAAATGGGGGTGAGGGAACATGGGAATTTTCAAATCTCACTTTCTTTGGAATTGGTTTAAAGAGGGAAAAATACACCCAAACGCAAACTCAGTAGGGAATAGAAATCAATCTTATCTAACAGGAAATAAGAGGAAAGGGGTATAAGAGGAAGGGAGGGTAAGTTAAAGGAGGCAGTGGTGAAAAACAAAACAGACTTTTGTGGAGGGACAGAATAAAAAGAGAGAGAGAAAGATAAATAGAAGAAAATAGGATGGAGGGGAAAGGATCTTAATTATGAAGGTGAATGGGATGAGCTCACCTTCATACAGAAATGGATAACAAGAATCTAACAACATGTTGTTTGCAAGAGACACACTGGAAACAGAAATACACACACCCACAGAATTAAAATAAGGAGATGGAACAGAATCTATTATGCTTTAGTTTGTGAAGAGTAAATCAAATTCTCTTTGTCTATCAATCAGCAGCTTTTAAGTTAACTAAGTTTTTGATTGATAGACAAAGAGAGTTTGATTTACTCTTCACAAACTGAAATTAAAAGTAATTATGATCTCAGACAAAGAAAAAGCAAAACCAAACCCCATTTAAAAAGATAATCAGGGAAATAATATTTTACTAAAAGGTACCATAGACAAAAATGAAAAAGTCCCTCAAGGAGCTTACATTCTATTGGAGGAGATAATATGAAAATATGCATACATAAAATATATTATGATACAAAACATATACAGAGTAATATGAGAGGTACTAGTGTCTGGGTATATCAGGAAAGTCCTTCCAGGGTGTGTGTATGTGTGGGTGAGCTACCCATTTAGAGCTACATTTTAAGAAAGCTAGGGATTTTAGTGGCATTAGTGATGAGAGCCTAGACTAAGATGGCTATGGTATGAGTGGAGAGAAGGGGGTCATATCCAAGAAATATGGAGGAAGAGGTGGAGTCCTTTAGATGTGGTAACCAATTGAATATGTAGGGTGAGTGAGAGTGAGGAGGCAAGATGACTTTTACACTTAAGTGACTGGGAGAATGGTGAAAATTGATGGCTACCTACCCACTTTGCTTTGAGGTCTTGCTACCATAGAAGAGGTTATGTATACTTTGATATAGATGAAGGATTTCCTTCAATCACTGAGTTCGTTGGGGATAAATGTCCCATAGAAAGATTTCTGGAATCAAAGGTTATGTATAGTTTAAAGATTTTTCTCAATAATTCCATTTCCCCCCCCAGCATGGTTGGAACGATTAATGCACTAACAATCTATTAAAGTGATTGTCTTCCTACAACCTCTGTTGACCATTTCTTTTTTTTTAACATTCTGTTTTGGTCTATTGGTATGGGAATCTTGAATCAGCCAGATGTTGTCCTTGGGAGGATTTCTCCACTGTCCAGCTCAGGTGCAATCCAGAATCACTGCAGCTTAAGTGATCACAGTTCAGGGACACGTGGTGGTGGGGGGTAATAGGTCAAAGGCAGTGTTTTTAGAATACAGTGTACAACTTAACAAATAACTTTCTGTGATGTAACTGGTGTTGTAACTTTAGCAAGTAAACTTTACCCCACTATTTCCTCATCTACTTTTTTGTGCTTATAAACACCACACTTCTATTATACTATGTGTAAGAACTTCCAGGAACTCATCTAGGTTTTTTTTTTGGCCTCTCTCTAAAGAATAAAGGTAAAGAAAGAGGAGCCTAGGTGGAAAGAGACCTGGACTAGAAATCCAAAGAAGCAATTTTGCTACTAAATTGCAGTGTGACCTTAGGTAAGTCAGCTTCTCTGGGATTCATTTTACTTGTTTCTGGAGGATAAAAATATCAGTCCTCTTTTCCTTACAGGGTTTTTGTCAGGGTCAGATGTAATGGTATATGCCAAAATGCCTTGTAAATTGTTAAAAAACTGTAGAACTATGAAATAAGTGGTTACTGTTGTCACCAGACTAAATTAACTTAGGTCCTTTGCTATTGTACTCTAGGGGGTCTTATACTCTCTTTTACTGTGGGGAGACCTGAGTTTTGATACCAAATTTCACAACAAATAATTCAGCAAACCACTTTGTGTTAGCATACCTGATGCTTCTTTCTCCTCAAAATGGGGGTGAAAATACCCACTTCCTGCCTACTTCAGAAGAAAAGAAACTTCTTGTTTTAAAGTCAACAGCTTTGGAGATGAGTGCTTGATAAATTATGATCCTCATGATCCTATCCTGAATCTTATTGTGAAGTACCATTATGCCCCTACCATGTCCAAAAATATAAGATTTCCTAGCAACAGTGGGATCGAGTTTAAACTCCACAACCTGTCATCTTAGGGCCAGCATCAAGTATTCCTTCCCTCTCTAATATGTATGTCTTCAAGCTCATTTCTTGGCACTCATTACCCTTCTAGTACAAACTAGAAAGTCCCCTTCTCAGCCCCCAAAGATATCCTTATTGATTTTTGATTCATTCATTCAATAAGCATTCGTTAAGTACTGTGACCTATCACTCTGCTAGAGTTTGGAGACATAATTATAAAAGTGAAACTGTTCTTGCCCTCAGGAAGCTTACCTTCTCTGGAGGAGAAAAATATGTTAATAAATCAATATAATATAGACACAAAGTAGTTTTTTGTTTGTTTGTTTGTTTTTCTGGAGATGAACTAGAGTGCCAGGAAATCAAGAAGGACTTCCTGAAGATGATCTCATGGAAATATGAAGTGGGATCCCTGGGGTTAGAATCCACAGTACAATGCTATGTTTATTGGCACGGAGAGCCCACCTTTACATGTAGTCTGTCAATTTCGTATTGTGTTTTTCTTATCTGTCATATCTATTAACCTCAATGTCAATTTCATAAATCTTCCCCACACACATACCTGGATCTCCTACCCTACCAGGGCATAGAAAGGCCTCTAGATTTCCCCTTGTAGAGGGTACTCTGTGAGTGTCCCCGCCATGTTGTGTCCATCTGTTTTTATGTGGGTTTTCTATTTGGATGAGAAATCCATTTTCAGCCTGTCTGGCTCTGAGAAATTCAAGACTAGAACTAACCAGGGGAAACACTTTGCCCAAAGATGATAGAATCATATTGGAACTAGCACATCTCCCTGCCTTGCCTTTTGGGCAGTCCTAAACTTAACTTTTCCCTCCCCCATCTCCAATGCTGCTTAATGAAAGGACAGTTGTCTCTGTGCAAGGACCGCTTGTGAATCTAACCGGGAAAGGCTGGGAAAATCCTCTCCTTAACTCATCCCCACTGACATTTGAACTCCGAGAAGCCAGGAACATGTGAAAACCAACCAGATTGATAGATCAGATACAAATCACATTGTTTTTGTAACTGGAGAGTAGCAGGCCTGCCTGCTAAGCTATGGGAAAATATTTTTTTTTCTTCCTCTCAGTAACAAAAGCCACATCTCTGTATGAAACTGGTTGAATCTCTCTCCTCTTCCTTTCTCTTTTCTCTGCCCTCTCTTTCTTGTCCTCCTTTTCCCCTTTTCTTCCAAGCCCACAGACTCCTTCCTCCAGCCCTGGGCTGCCCAGAACATAGCCAGATTGTTTGTCTAATCATAGGGACTGGATGAGATGGGAGTCAACAAATCTATCCCTTCTGGTTAAATGGAGGATTGTCAGGCCTTGCCTTCTGTCCTGTCTCTATGGTTACTCCAAATGCCTATCACAATGTTTGGTGGGTTTAATAAATCCTTCCTTCCTTCCTTTCTTCCTTCTCCTTTTCCTTCTCTTCTCTTTCCTTCTCCTTCCCATCCCTCCCATTCCCTCCCTGTCATCCCCTCCATTTGTTTCCCTCCCTTCCCTTCCCTTGTCTCTCCCCTTCCCTTCCTTCCCCCCCTTTCCCTTCCATTGTCCCTTCCTTCTTTCCCCTTCCCTTTTCTTCCTCCTTACTGTCCTTTCCCTCTTTCTCCTAATCCCCTTCCCTCCTCTCTCATTTCTTCCCCTTTTTGTCCTCTTCTTTTTTTTCTCCTTTCCTTTACTCTTTTCCTTCCCTTTTCTAAATCTCTCTCCTTGGTTTGATCTAAAGCTAAATGTGAGAGAGTTTCCTCTTTAATATCTTCTCTGGCGAAGATAGAATCACAGAATATGCAAAGCAGACCTTGGAGTTCATATACAATGACCCCCTCATTTTATAGAGGAAGAGACAGAGATCCAGAGAGGGAAGTGGTAGTGACTCATCTTTAATTCCACTATTAGGCAGTTGTGGAGCTGGGACTAGAACCAAAGTCATAAAATAGGATCGTGGGCTTTCTAGAGTTTGAAGAGGACTCTGAGATTATTTCTAAATCAATCCTCTCATTTTAAAGAGGAGGAATTTAGTAGGAGAAAGTGATTTGCCTGAGACAATGAGGCAGAAAGTAGCAAAGTTGGAATTCATACTCAGGTCTCTGATACACCTTCCATTTACTACCTAATTTCTAATATGCTCAAGGAATTTATGTACATAGTTTGAAAGGTGCTGCAGAAACCCACTGTGCTGGAAACCCACCGTTTTTTTCTTCTTTCCTTTCTTCCACCCTCTTTTCCTCCCTCCTCTGTCTCTATCTCTGTCTCTGTCTATCTCTCTGTCTCTGTCCACCTCTCTCTCTCTCTCTCTCTCTCTCTCTCTCTCTCTCTCTCTCTCTCTCTCTCTCTCTCTCTCTCTCTCTCTCTCCTGACTAAAAGCAGGGACTTTGAAGTCCTTGGTGTAAAGCCTTGTGTAAGCAGACAGGAAAGGCATGAAACATTTGCTTTGGGGGTTGCTTTAATAACAACACTATGACGATGGGGAGGATGTGTGGGAGGGAGAGTTCATAATACAAGCAGTAGAAATGAGTTACAAAAAGGAAAATTTGAAGGAGAAAGTAAAGAGGTGAGATGATTTCATGGCATGGAGAAATGTCGTAATGGCTATCACCTATTCCATGGGAAATCCATAAACCCTCCCCTCAAACCTATTTTTTGAAACCCCTTAAGCATGTCTCTATACTATAGGTTCTGAAATTTAGAGTCAGGAGGATTCTGCTTCAGTCATCTTATTTCACAGATAAATGAATGAAGACCTGTGGAAGTTGTCACTTACCCAAGGTCACACAAATAAGGGACAGAGCCAGGATGCAAGCCCAGGCCCACTGATTCCAAATCCAGTTCTCTTTCCTCAACAAATTTCCTAGGATCAAGTCCTCAAGTTTAGTAGAAACCAGATTAATCTTTCAGCTTTTGAAGAAAGAAAATCAAACGTGGATTTTTGTTGTTCCAAACAACAACAAAAAAATGCCATGTTGTCATGGGGGTGGCCTTCAGCTTCAGATCCTGATGGAAAATTCTGAGGATCAAAAGGAAATATTGAAAGATCCTCTAGAAATGCAAAGGCAGAAGTAATTTAAAATTCTGAAGACCTTTTTTGTAAAGGGCTTTCTTTATTTGAAACAACTCTATGAGATAGGTAGTTTACGTGTTATCATCCCCACTTCCCTGATGAGGAGATGAGGGAGGCTATCTTACTTACTGAGTCTCACACCCAGAAAGCATCTGTGGCAGGTCCAGAGCCAGGTCCAGAGCCAGGTCTGAAGCCTAGGTCATAGAAATCATCGGTCAGGTCTCTTTCCAAGACACAGAAACCCAGAGGGAGAGCATCTTTCACTGGACAATCCCCATTTCTTGCATTTAGAACACAACAAAAATGATAAAGAGTGCATTCAAATCTCTTCTAATCCAAATAGCCATTTGGACATCTATAACCTGGGAATAACTGGTATTGTGAGGGCAGAGGAGGGCAAAGATCATTTGGAATTGCAGTTGACAGGGTAGGCTTGGTAGGTCTGGAAGGGTAAATAAGATTTGACTTTTGTCATCAAAGATCCTGTTTTGGGAGGTTGGAAGAAATTCTAGAGATCACTTAGTCCAATGCCCTATGTTTTACTGAGACCTGGAGATATTGAAAAGAAGTGTGCCATAGTGATGGCTAGAGAGCTGGCCTTGGATCCAAGAAGTCCTTAAGTCTTCAAGTCCTGCCTCTAGGACAGACTGACTTTGTGAGCCTGGGTACTTCTCCGTGCTCTAGGGTGGCCCTCTTAGGACTATAAATTATAAAAACTTTTTCATTGGGATTTCCCCATTATGAAGAAATCACAGATCCCGTTTGGAGATTTGGTGTCAGAGGAAGTATAATGTGGAGAGTCAGAAATGGAACCCATTTTCTCTGACTCTAAACTGACTGTTCTTCTGATTCACCATTGTATAGCTTATATCAAATTTTAGAGTTGGAAGAAACCTAAAGACTATCTCCCTCAACATCTTTATTAGACAAGCATGAAAGCTGAGGCACAGCAAGGGGAAGTAACTTGCTGAATTAAAGGTTACACTGTAGAGTCATATCTAGAACCTGGGTTGATTCTTTATGATCAACTTTTTGGATTTACAAAAAACATTCCTTCAATTTTTGCAACACTTTTTATGAACAGTATACAAATTAAATAGAAAATCAGTTGCATATAGGGGTGAGATTTCTTTCTTTCATGAAAACCTCAGTACCTGACAAGGTGATAAAGAACAGAGGAAGGGAGGGAGAGAGAAGGGGAGAAAGGAGGGGAGGAAGGAAGGGAGGTGTTTGAGCCACTTGGGGAATAGGGATAACAATAAACATTTCTTAAACTCTAACTCTGCTCCAGGCACTATCTATCAGGTCCTTTAACTTACTTCTGCTCTAGCCACCACTCTATACTGCATCCATATCCTTTGTGTGCTTTCTGACACATTATCTTATATCCTGTTTTCAGTGCAATGTAGGGCTTGGCTCTAACAGATCTAACTGCTGGCTTGGGAGGGGTCATGGAATCTAGGCTCCTCTCCAGCCCATGTTGACTCCTTGGAGACAGCTTCTGTACAAATCTACATCCATATTTCTTTTCTCTTTTCTGTGTTTGGTAAGGAAACACTCAAGGAAGTAAGTATTTGTGCTCATCCATGTCAGGAGTTCTATTTTAGTTATGACTTCACTTAAGAGGGACCAGGACAGCTCTGTCAGCTGATTCTGTTCCTAGATCCATGTCAGATGGGGACAGAGGCAGAGCAGAGAGTCGCCTTACCTCTCTCTCCAAAGCTAGGCATGAGCCAAGCAAGTTACAAATCTTTACACCAACAGGGAGATCCTAGATCACGGAGGAAAGAGACTTCAAGATTCATCTAGTGTGTAACTGAACAGAAATCCCTCTACAACACTCCACATAAGTGGTCATCCAGGCTTTGATCAAAGATTTGCTTTGATGGGGAACGCGGTACCTTGTAAGGCATCTATTTCACTTTGAGACACTAGAAATTGTTAGGAAGTTTTTTTTTCCCTTTTCTTTCAGTGAACCTATTAGAAATATATGTGCTGTGAGTGAGGAGATGGGTGCACTAAGGACCACCATAACTAGAGAATTTGTCTTCAGAAGGAAGAGGAGCTGGATGATTGTTTGAGTATTATTCTTGCCCACTTGAGATGGATTTTCTAACCTAAGAGGTAGAATGTGACCAGCTACTCCCGGGGGAATACCCCCAGATAGTAGCAGCCATTCCTTTAGTTATTTCTGTTTTGTGATTTGCTTGTAGCACATGGAGTGTGTTAGGATGATTTCCAGGTCAGGAAACCCAATGCTTAGTTTGTCATTTTGGAAAAGTGCGTCTCAGCTCAGAGTCCTGAATTACAAGTGCAGCATGGATAGTCATGTGTATTGAATGCCCCCTTGGTTCATGTCATGAGCAAGTTGGCAGAGCCTAGGTTAAATCAGTCCCTGCCAATTTTTAAAAATTTCTTTCAGTGGCTATTTGTGGATTATATAAGCTCTTTGCTTCCCCCCCCCCCAACTTCCTATCTCTCCTTCCCCCTTCTTTTCCTTCTTTTTTGGAGTTGGGAGGCCTGGGACCAAATGTTATCATAAATACTTATTATCCATGAGATCCTGGGGAAATCACTTAAGTCCTCTGAACACATTTCCACAACTATATATTGTAAATAATAGCACTCTCAATATTTACTTAATAGATCTATTTTTTAAAAAATATTTTATTTTCCCAATTTTATATAAAAATTTTCCACATATATTTTCTGAAATTATAAGATCCAAATTTGTCCCTCTCTTCTCACCCCACTCATGAAGATGGTAAGCAATTTGATCTGGGTTATAGATGTATTATCATGCAAAACATATTTCCATATTGTTCATTATTGTAAGAGAATACTAATATTAATTTTGTAATTACTATTAATACTAATATTAATTAATTTTAATTAATAATACTAATACTAATATTGCCAAAATTTCAAAATAAAAACAAAAACAAACTAAAGTGAAAAATAGTATGCTCTGATCTGTATTACCACTCCAACAGTTCTTTACCTGGAGGCAGATAGCTTTCTTTGTCATAGGTCCTTCAGAATTGATCTGTCTTTTATAGTTGATCTTTCCACAATATTGCTGTTACTATGTACAATGTTCTGGTTCTGCTTATTTCACTCTGAATCAGTTCTTGTAGACCTTTCCAACTTTTTCAGAAATTATCTAGCTCATCAATTTTTATAGCACAATAATATTCCATCACCATCATATGCCACAATTTGTTCTGCATTGCCCTTAATCAATCTATTGTGATAAAAGTTCTTTATAATCCTTAACATGCTATATTAACATATTATATTTTCCTACCTTTTTTCCCCAACTTATCCTCACTTTTTCTCCTTTTCCATCATCCTAATAACAGCAATTAGTTAAAGTCCTTACATTCTATTGTTCATTTGTGTCCAACTCTTTGTGACCCCATGGACCATAGCTATCCTTTGGGGTTCCTTGGAAGGGATACTCACTATTTCCTTCTCCAGTGTGTCTTTTTGTCAAGGCAGTAAGAGGTTAAATGACTTCCCTAAAGTCACACAGCTAGGAAGTGTTTGAGGGTGGATTTGAATTTGAGTCTTCTTGACTCAGGTCCTGTGCTCTACCTTTTACATAGTACTTTGCCTCTATCGTGTCATTTTATTCTCACAATAAATCTCTGAAGCAGATGTTGTTTTTATACCTATTTTATAAATGAGGAAACTGAGACTGAAAGAAGTTAAAGGATGCAGGTCATTCAGTCTCCAAGTCCAGCACTCTATCCATTGTGCTACCCAGCTGCCCTTCATTCAGGGCTTTATCACTTCATGACTTGACTATTGCAGTAGCTTCCCATTTGCTCTCTTCTTCAAGTCTTTCCCCTTTCCAATCTTTCATTCACACAGTTGCCCAAGTGGTTTCCCTAAAGCTCAGGTTTGACTATGTCATCCCTCCACCCCCTTTCATAAAATCCAACGTTTTTCTATTGCCTCTTGGCTCAAATACATCTTCCTCTGTTTAGCCTTTAAGACCCTTCCCAACCTGCCTCCAAACTACCTTTCCAATTTTGTTTTAACGTTACTCCCTTTTATGTACTTTTCAGTCTAGCCAAACTGGTCTTATTGTTCTCACGTACAATACTTCATGTCTTGTCCTCATGCATCGCCCTGAGTGTCTCTCATGTCTGGAATGAATTTTCTTCTCTTCTCACCATGTTTAAATCCCTTGTTTTCTTCAAAACACACCACATGAGCCATATTCTACTTGAAGCCTTTCTTGTTCCTCTCATTATTATTGTCTCTTCCCAACTCTGATGACTTTGCATTTATTTAACTAGATTTTTTGGCACAGTGGCTAGTATTCCTGAGTTCAAAGCTGGTCTCAGATACTTACTAGCTGGGTGACCTCGGGCAAATCACTTAACCCTGTTTGCATCAGTAAAATAATCTGAAGAAGGAAATGATATCCTTGCCAAGAACACCCCAGATGGGATCACCAAGAGTTTGACAGTTGAAATGATTGACAACAGTAAGATTTTTACAATATAATTGTAAATGTACCTATTGTCTGCCTCTATAGAATCCTTGCCCCTGGGGGCAAGGATTTTTCTATAGTTATCCTTGTATTCCCAGTGTTTAGGAGAGTGACTGGCTTACAGTAGGTGTTTAATAAATATTTGTCAATTGTTTCTCTTCCCCGATTTCTCCCTTTTCTTTTTCCTTTATCATTTTCTTCTCTCCCCTCTTTTTTTCTCCTCTCAATAGTTTGAAATGTTTTTGTTTTTATTGGCACAGTCACCCAGGGATGTAAAATCCTACAATGTTAGAACTGAATCACCAAGTCTAAAATCACTTAGAGATGATGACGAGATTCAAAGAGGAGAGACATCATTCCTAAGGGTGATAGAATCATAGATTTAGAACTGAATTTTTCTCTTGAGTAAGCAATTTGTCTTGTTTCACAACATGATGAACATGGAAATATGTATTATATGATATTATATGTACAACCCATATCATATTACCTGCTTTCTTGGGGAAGGGTGAGGGGAGAGAGGGAGAGAACATGGATTGTAAAATGTCAGAAAACATTAAAAATTGCAATGACATATATAATCTGGAAAAAAAACTTAAAATTAAACAAAAACTAAAAGGGACCTTCATTTTTTTTTTAATAATGAGGATGCTGGAATTACACAAAGCAGGAAACAGCAGAGGCAGAATCCTGCCTATGATATCTACTTTCTTTTTTTTTTTTAAACCCTTACCTTCTGTCTTGGAGTCAATACTGTGTATTGGCTCCAAGGCAGAAGAGTGGTAAGGGCTAGGCAATGGGGGTCAAGTGACTTGCCCAGGGTCACACAGCTGGGAAGTGTCTGAGTCCAGATTTGAACCTAGGACCTCCCATCTCTAGGCCTGGCTCTCAATCCACTGAGCTACCCCAGCTGCCCCCTGATACCTACTTTCTAGGTGATTCCATGGGGGCAAGTCGCTAACTCTCTTTAGGCCCCAGATTCCTCATCTGTAAATTGAGTAGGCTCAACCAGATAGATGGTCTCGGAGGTTCCTTCTAGTTCCAACTCTAGGAATCTATCATCGTATGAGCTAATGATTTAAATTCATCTTATCTGGTTCCAGATGCATTCCTCTTTCTATCATGTCACCTTAGACATATGGGATGCTTGAAAAATTACTTCAGTGCCCCAGGAGCACTCTAAGGTGGTAAGTTAAAGAATAACTTGTATATAACTGCATTGTGAGAGGAGATTCCCACACAGGAATTTCCTGCCTCAATGAAATCACAGGCCCATTCAACATAAATAAATAAACAAATAAATAAATAAATGAATGAACAAATAAATAAATAAAGGAATAAATAAATAAATGAACGAATGAAACAACTAGGAGCCATTCAGAGTTTCACAGGAAAACTTATATGAAATGATGCTGAATAAGGAAAGTGACACCAGAACAATGTTTTCTATATCTCTCTCTCTATCCAAATTAAGATATAGAGATAGATTGATAGAGATAGAGACAGAGATATATCTAGACCTCTTGCTGTAGATATATAGATAGATATAGATAAATATAGAAAGTGTTAGAGATATATCTATACATAAAGATACTAGATATAACATATAGCTATATAAATATAGTTAGCTCTAGATATATAGATATGTAGATGATAATAATGTAAAGGATAACAGCACTCAGGTTGATACATGCACATTTAGTCTCTTCTCCTTTAGTTTTCTGATCTGTAAAACAAGGGTTGGGATTGGAGGTTCCCTCCAGCTCCACATCTATGAAACTATGAACTATGAAAGCATTGATTTAGAGCTGGAAGAAACCTGAGGGTCTACCATACCGATTTCCCAATGAGGAAATTGAGGACTAGAGAATTTAAGTGACGTTGTTTCCAAGGTGAGCAAATGGCGGAGGTTGACTTTGAACCTAGACTTCAGGATTCCAGAAATGGTAACGAGATTATTGCATGAACTCTGAGTGTTGGCTATTCTGCCAGGATATTTTCCCCACCTCTTGTCTTTTTGTGTGATGACAAGTTGATTCTATGGGTAGCACGGTGTGGGGGATAGTGTTTATGGGAAATGACATTGGTCTACAAAGCCAAACCATCAATATACTGTAATAACAAAGGACAAGGTTGTCTGGTTCCCAATGGATGGCATTTGTCAGTGATTTCCTGGTCCCACGTTTGGTGGCTCGGAGATGCTGAGGGTGAGAGACTGCATACCTGAGGCATGATGAGGTCAGTATCGTTTTAGTCTCCTCTGCCTCCACCTCTCCAGTCCAGGAGGGACAACAGCCAGGTTTCGCTTTCTCACTGCCTCTCAGAAATTAGGGAGGTATTATTGGCATCCTTTTACAGACCCATCATTCTTACCTCTTTCAGACAGGCTGAGTTCTGGGGTATTTTCTTCAACCTGTAGAACAGGTGAACTTGGCTTTCTTGGGTGCTTCAGGTCAAAGTGAGAATGGAAGCTATCTGGGAGGTTCTGGGAGGATCTGTTGGTTGTTACCTTGCTATCTAGGTCAGAGCCCCAGGGTGTGGAATACGGTCACATAATGAACCTCTCTCTCTCCCCCCCCCAATCTCTCCAGATCTCCCATCTTCTAGGCAGGGGAAGAAAATACCAGAAGTCTGGTTCCCACGCCTGGATCTCCCCAGCCACCAGGGCACAGTAATGCTGCTGGGCCAGTCTTGGCTCAGGACACTCTAGTTCTGACAACCTATACTATGAAGATCTTAATCAATCAATCAGCAAGTATTTATGAGATGCCTACTATGTGCCAAATACTGTGCTAGGTTCAGGGGATACAAGTAGGAAGAACAAAACAATTTCTATGAGCAAAGACCTCATATTATGACCAGAGGTCTAAACATGGACACACATACATGTTCCTTTACATATATACATATATATATATATATATATATATATATATATATACTTGGAGTAGAGATAGACATACCCATGCAAAACACACACATAAATGCAAATGTGTATATATCTAATTTGTACATACAATTAATAAACATAGAATAAATAAAAATCAATACAAGTTAAATACAAGGTAATTGAGAAGTATTCTTGTTCATGGATTTTGTGCTTGAGTGAGAAAGCTCACTTATTGCATATTTGGATCTGGGAAAGTTCAAAACCAAATAGAAAAACTTTGCATAGGTATGGGTTGCCTTCAACCACCATTGAGCTCCCTCCCTTAGTGCTTGAGGTATGTGATTGCTGTGTGATGGGATGTGAACCAGTCATAGCTCAGTTAAATGTCTTTTCCTTTCTTAGAAAAGGAGGAAAGTGAGATATTTTTTTTTGTGAGAATGTTAATTTATCTGATGCCAAGGTAAAAGTGCTGCAGCCTCTGAACTTGGAGTCAGAAAATCTGGGTTCGAATCCCAGCTTGGTCCCATTTCGTTTCTTTTTTAAAAAATTAATTACTTATTTGTTTAGAATATTTTTCCATGGTTACATGATTCATGATTTTTCCCACCCCTCCTCCCTCCCCCCTCCTGGAGCTGACAAGCAATTCCACTGGGTTTTACATGTATCATTGTTCAAAACCTATTTCTATATTATTAATATTTGCAGTAGAGTGATTATTTAGAGTCTACATCCCCAATCATATCTCCATCAAACCATATGATCAAACAAATTTTTTCTTCTGTGTTTCTGCTCCCATAGTTCTTTCTCTGCATGTGGCTAGTGTTCTTTCTCACACTTTCTTTGGGATTGTCCTGGATCAGTGCATTGCTGCTAGAAGAAAAGTCTCAGTCCCTTTTCTAGGTAATTTTATATGACATCTACTTAAGGCTCTTCACCATCTTGATTGCTTTCTTCTAAACACTCTTTAGCTTATCAATTATCTTGATCAAACTATGACTGCTAGAACTGAACATAATACTCTAGATGAGGCTTGATAAAGATAGAGTAGATTGAGACCATCCCTATTCATCATCTCTTTTTTCTTTTTTCTTTTCTTTTTTTTTATGTTTTCTTTTCCTTTTATTTTAATAGAAAATTTCCACATATGTTTTCCAAAGTTATATGATTCATGTTGTCTCCCTCCCTTCTTCCTTACTCTGTCCTGGATTTGAAAAGCAATTCAATCTGGGTTATTCATGTATTATCCTATGGCTCTCTTCATGCACCCCAAAGTCATGTTAGCTTTTTAGCTTCTACATCACACTGCTTTCTCATTTTGAGTTTGTGGTCCATTCAGATAGCAAAATACATATTTTTTAAACTTACAGTCTAAAGTCACTTGTAGTATTACTTTCTTAATTCGGTGTGTCTAAGTTTCCTCAGAGTCATTGAGGAAAGAGCTGGTTTTATTCCTCTTAAATCCTGCTCTCCATTCCTGTCTGCTAAAGCATTATTTGAGGCACAAAATGGCACTGAATAAATATTTGTTGATATATATATATATATTTTAGTTTCATTGATTTTTAAAAATATTATGAACATTTATGAGATGAGAGATGTCTTGTAACAAAGTATGACAATCAAGTCTAATGAATAATCCAGTGAAATGAATGTACCATTCTACATCTGTAGCACTCCACCCCTCTATTTTAAGAAATATAAGTAAAAATCTTTTTTTCTTCCCTTCTTGCTCCCTACTTCGTTAAAAAAAAGAATAACAGATTCCTTGCAATAAATGTACTTAGTCAAGGAAAAAAATACCTTTATGGATGTTTGAAAATATATATATAAAAGGCATGAACACATGTGCATATTGACTGAGTGATTCTAACAGATTTTCTCTTGTCTGTATTCCTAGAATCTCCTCCTGACTGGGATTAAGAACCAGGGAATGTGAAGAAAGAACCCATGCTCTTGAGTGTTCTGTGGGTCCCTTAGACAACACAAAGCTGTCATGGAAAGACTGGGCTCCTTCAAATACTCTGCTACAGAATTTTCTCCCATTGAGTCTGGAGGAGTTCTACTGATCTCCTCCTCTAGGGTTTCATCATTCTTTGGAGCTTTCAGAATTTTTAAAGACAATGTCATTCATGCTCAAACTCTGTTATGTCTTACTGTTCATTGAGTCAATAAACACTTATTAAGTACTTTCTTCTTGCCAGGAACTGTGCCAAGCCCTGGAGATACAGAGAGTAATAAAAAAGAAAGACAGACCCTGCCCTTGAGGAGCTTACAATCTAATGGAAGAAGGAAACTCAGGGAGATGAAAGGCAAAGGTAGGGGAGATAGTACCAGGCACGGGGCCATGGTTAAGAGGTCTAAAAGTAGTGTAGCTGGTAGAAAACAGAGAAAAGACTGTTGTAGGTCCCCTCTTCATATTTATTTCTTTAAAACCCTTAATTTCTGTCTTAATAAAAACTCCAAGACAGAAAGGCAAGGACTAGGCAAATGAGATTAAGTGACTTACATAGTGTCACACAGCTAGGAAGTATCTGAGGTCAGATTTGAACCTATAGACCTGGCTTTCGGTCCACTAAGTGTAAAGATGGCATTAACTCTTCCCCTGTCCATTTTTAGATTAAATCACCAGAAGCCATCTATCTGCCCCCTCAAGAGCAGTTTTTCAAAGCAATCTGTTAAATCTGTAGGGAGAGGGAATTCCCACATCAACAAATCATAGATTCATGAAATCTTTAATAAATTGGGGAAGACCACATTGTCTTCCAACATGTCCCCTACATCCACCACAGGGATTCTTGGACAGAGGCATCTTAGGGGCACAGTGGATAGAGGCATCAGACCTGGAGTTGGGAAGACATGAGTTCCTCCTGCCTCAGACACTTACTAGTTGTATGACCCTGGGCAAGCCACTCATCTGCTCTTTGCCTCAGTTTCTTATATTGAAAAATGGGGATAATAAAAGCACTAGGCCTTCTAGAGTTGTTGCAAGAATCAAATGAGATATTTGTAAAGCACTTATCACCCTTATAGGTGCTCTATAAATGCTAGCTATTATTATTATTAATCATTGGAGGAGATGACAGTCATGGAGAGGAGGATGTGTTTAAGCTCTCATCTGACTTGTCAGAAGATATGAACCTGAAGGGAATATTTGGACAGTGCAGAAAGTGAGGAGGCACATTAAATGCAAAGTCCTCAGTCCCACACGTTGCCATCATGTTTTAATGTTTTGTAGAGCAACCTCCTAAGAGAGTATAATAGTAATTATGCTATTGCTGCTCCTTATTTAATTTTCCTTTGTTAATGTGTAATTTTGGATCTTGTGTACATATAGGGGCTCCTTTCTTGTTTCTAGTCAATCATGTGGGAGAGGAGAGGAGTGCTTCTGGCCAGTAAGGACATTCTTCACCATTTCCAAGTTCAATGAATCACACATGGTTGGGAGCAACACCCCATCCTTTCAAGCTCTCACATGGTGCCCAGAATTAGGGCATAGTCCTCACTACATGTGTATTAAAGATTTCCTTTTTGTAGAGGAAATAATAGTTGTCCAGAAGAAGGGAGGAAATAGATCTTCTAGAACCAGCTGTCTCTTATAATAAAAATATGCATGACAATTGAGCAATAAATTTCTTGAGTGTTTTATATAACTTCTTGCTTATATTTCTTATCTGACAATTGTCCATTGGCCATTTTGTTGTTTAACTTTTCATACACTCATGCCTTGTTTTCTAAACCCAACTAGACTGCCTTCACTGGAAGGCTCTGCAACTTCCTTGTTTCTTGTTTTCATTCAATTAACTTAGCACCTACTATGCAATCTATTAACAAAATGCAGAATTGTTTCCCACTCAATAAATATAAGAACTTTGATTTTGAGAGCCACGCTTTAATACTCACTGAATTACAGAATTTGAAGGAGCCTACATCAAAGGCCATCTGTTCCAACCTGTATCTAAATAAGAATCCTAGCAATTAGTCAATGATCCTATGGAATTCCCTTAATCTTCTTGGGCCTCAGTTTCCTCATCTTATAAAATGAGGGGATAGACTAGATGTCCTTTAAAGTACTTTTCGACTCTAAATTAATGGTCCTCCTTTTGTTTTATTGAACAAATTACTTTGTTAGCTTTTTCATGAACAAAATCAATATACCCTGAATAAGAAGAAAAGCTATTATTTGGGGAAAATAATCTTTGGATCAGATACTTCTGATAATCCAATTACTATATAGACACACATGTAATCATATCTTTTTACTGTGTAATTGGAAATCTGTTACACTAAAAATTATATTTCCCAGGAGCCCATTGACTTTCTGTTAAGTGCTTCCTGTAGACAGGGTGATATGTGGGGTGGGGTTCCTGGTCTCAAACTCTTTACTTTCTGTTGGTGACTGTGGAGGATCGTGGGATTTTTAAACAGGTAGATTAGCTATGGGCATGTGGTTTTATTTTTTTTACTTTTTTATTCCTTTACTTCTAATGACCATTAATAAATCTCTTAAAATATAATATTTTTATTATTTGAGATTAATTTTAGTTTTTACATTACACATGTCTGTTATCTTATGTAAATATGTTTGTGTATATATGTGCCTATAGATATGAAATTGATACAAATCCATAAGTAGAAGAGCCTTTCTAATAATAGATAAGAAGTCAGAAGATATGAAAAATTTTCACAAGAAGTGCAAAATATCAACAGCTGTATGAACAAATATTCCCAATCACCAATAATAAGAAAAATACAAATAAACCACCATGATATTATATCCCACATCTATTAGCTTGAAGAGTGGTGAAGTAAGCATAACCAGGAGAACAATAGGCACAATAGTCACAATAGCATAACTAAATCAATGATGAACTACAAAAGAACTCAGAAAGGGAGTAATTATAATCCCAGAGGACAACTGGCAAAATATTACTTCCCCTTTTTGGTAGAGAGATGAGCAAATGTAGCTGTGGAAGAGGGTATACTGTCAAAAATGTTCATTTACAGGTAGGTCCAGGATAGTGTGAATATATCCGAACTGGCTTTATTTTTCAAATTTGTTCTATTTAGTTACAACCGCATGTATAAAATCACTTAGTAGTAATAATTAATTATCATTAAATGATTAACAGGCAAACTTTGCCAAGTGTTCCACAACTATTATTTTATTTGAACCGTACAAAAATCCTGAGAGGTAAATGCTGTTATTCTTCTCAGTTTACAAATGAGGAAACTGAGACAAGCAGAGGTCAGGTGACTTATCCAGTGTTTCACAGTCAGGAAGTGGAGGAGGTCATATCTGAACTTGGGTCTTTCTGATTCCAAGTCTTATATGTTGTTTGCTACATCTACATCTAGCCCAAGATAAAGAAAAATTTAAAGTAAATTTGTAAAAATCTGTTATTAACATAATAGTAAAAGATAAGAAAATGCATTTCTCTTTTAAGCTTATTACAAAATAAGAGTTGTTATAGAAAGCAAAATATAAAAATTAAAAACAGCTAACTAAATTATCTAAAGAGAAATCTGAACTGTTTATAAAATAAAAAAATCATTTTTGCCACTTAAAATATTTCTGTAGTATAGACTGAGTTTTCATTCTTTCAGTTCTCATACATAGGCTAATAGGTACAGTGAGCTTTATCCATATCTCAGAGAATTTGCATGTTCACATTCTCACACACAATGAAGCAAGTGTAGTTGGATGATTTGGGCATTATGTAAAATCAGTAATGCTTTAAATGTGATATTTTTGTTCTTTCAATCTATTTCAACAGGTTGGCTATGATCACTTGAAAACCAGTTTTCCAAAGCAGCTTTAGTCCCCTATGCTTTCTTATTTGATCAACAAAGAACGGGAAGCGATCAGTGATTGTAAGCCTCTTAGAGGACAAGGATTTTGAGACTGATAAACAAGCATTGGTTTTCATTTAAAATCCTCTTCTTCGTTACCAACAAATAAAAATGTTAGATGATCTGTAGATACTTTAAATCCAGTGAGTTTTATTTTCTCTAGAAATCAAGTTCTGGAAGGCAGCTTCTAGTGTTAAGACTTTCACCCGCATTAAAATTTTGTCATTCAGTGTATCCACCTTCTTTGATTATTTCCTTCAAAAGATCAGGTCTTTTTAGCTACCCTGTCGTCATGGACACTAGCCACTTCTCTAATAATTTTAACATTATGCATTTATACTCGATTTTTAAAGCGTTCGTATCCAACCAACATTTGCAATAAAAAGTTCCTTCGCTCTCCACTTTATTTCCATTTTCTTTCACAGCCTTAAATCACAGCCACAAAAATGCAGATTTTGTCCGAATGGCTGCTTTGCTAAGAGGAATGAATTTTTGATGGCAATCCTCTCTTCACATGGCTAAAAGATGCTTCATTTTTATCACTTTAACACTTCTACTTCTCATAGTTGTTTGCAAATTGCAAAAAGCTGATACAATTTTGCATCTTTCTTTTACTTTGCCTATTTGTGTTATCGTACGCCATATTGTAAATGCAGGTATTCTGGCATCTTGTCTTGTTTTAGAATGACTATGATGATGTTCGTGCCATTTAGTTGCATCAGATTTTTGTTCTAAGGTAACAACACATCTGTCGGATGTATTCTTCCTTTGTTCATTTTGTTAAGAATTATTAATTTTAAAAAATTAACACAATTGTTGGTAATGTGCTACACAGTAGCATTTTACATCCATCCTCGGCAGCAGACAAGTGCAAATTGGTGACTTATTGATGTGTAAAAACTAGTTGTGCCACACTAATTGAGTTTTGGCTGACATTAAATACAGCCTGATATCATTTTATAATTTTCCCTCAATCAGTTTTTGTATTACCTTTATTTGCATTCATTGTGACCCAGCTGTATTGGTTTGTTTTATCTTCCTAAATATTTCTTTGTTCTGAGAGAAGATTCTCTTGGGCGCTGACAGCAATTTAAAAAACAACAAAAAAAACCAAAATGTTTTAAAAAATCATAAAAAAAAAATCTTCCATGATTGTGGTAACTTCCTTCACTTGAATCTCAAAACCATAGGGTGTTTAGTGGGACCAGAACAATGTTTCTCATACTACGGTCTAGTATACTACTAATTTGTCTGGTTTCCATGCCACACTATTGACTTCTTCTGAACTGCAGTCTACTAAGACCAGCTGTTTGTTGTAAGTATGTGTGAATTTTACCAGTCTTTCTGTTTAGTCCGGGAAGCCAGGCTTGTTAAATACTTTAATATAGCAACATTTCTCATTAAGGTTGGAAGTCTTCCATTAACAACAAAAAAAAAAGTCAGAGAAGAAAAGAAAAAAATTGATTCTGGAAACCGAAGTGTACACAAAAGCGCAGCAAACAGATTTGCTGTTTGTTCTCCCTGCAGCAAATACGAGGCACTGTTGGTCTTTAGCCGCAGTGGTAACTATTTAAAAACTGCTTTCTGTCACCAACTCACTGCCAGTGACATTGTCAATGACATCATCAGGAACTTCCTGCCTATGAGAAAATCTTTCCTTTACATAGATTTCTTTTTAAAGTAACTTTCTTTGAGTCTATATTGAGTAGCTTTTTATTATTCCCTTGTGGTTTCATATTGAGGTTTTAAGGGTGATATATTTGAACTTTTGTCATAAAGGTCTAAGTTCAATAATGTCAAACCACAAAGGTAAATGACAATGCAGATCTCTGTGCTACTTTGTAAGAAAAGTACATGTGATTATTCTCCTTTCTGATAACATCTGCCACATGATGTGAATAAAATTATAATGTCATTGAATTTCAGAGGCAGCTAGGTGGTAGAGTAGACAGAGAGCTGGATTTGGAATCAAGAAGGTTTGGATTCAAATCCTGCCTTTGTCTCTGGGCAAGCCAATTAACCTCTCAATTTCTTCATCTGTAAAATGGGAATAATAACATCACTTGCCTCACAGGGTTGTTGTCAAGACCACGTGAGAAAACCTATGTGTAGTGCTACACAAATATTAGCTATTATTACTATTATTATTAAGTGGCAGAAAATATATCATTGAGGAAATATAGGATTAGAAAAAGAGGTAGGCTGTCCATTTGGTGAGAATGAATCATAACAGATGGACAATCCAGATGCCTTACTCTTACCTGTGAAATGTAAGAAGAACAAGAACAACAAACAAACACCTGAGGGAATACCTCTAGAATATTGGGGAAGAATTAGCATAGTCAAGATTGTCCTGGGTTGAGAAGGCTGTGAGATGTGTGTGTGTGTGTGTGTGTGTGTGTGATATATATGTCTAAATGTAGACATAGAAATATAGATATAGCTAAGGAGGGCACCCCATAAAACGAGATTGTTGATCTATTAAAGCACTGGCTTTCTAGGATGGCTGAGCCTCCCTCAGAAGCCTGATGCATTCATTTGTCTTATTCCTTGCATATTTATGCATGAAGTTAATGGATATGCTGGACATCTCTTCCATCATCATCTATCTATGATGAAGAATTCAGCGCCGGCAAAGACTTTATGGGAGACAATGGCAAACTGAGTCTTTCCATGCTTTATCAAAAGAGAACAAGCAAAATACTTGGCCAACCTTGAAATGTTTACATACTAGCTGTTTTCTTTTGATTATTTCTAGGGGCCAATGTCAAATTTCAGTTCAAGAAACGGGGCCAGCATCTTCTGGGTGTTAGACGTTTCAGGTATAAAGAGAGAACACAGTAACTCCTGTCCTCCAGGAATCATATCATGTGAGGAATAACTGAGGGAACCAGTGATATCGAGCCCCATAAAGAAAATGTTAGGGGAGGGGAGGGGAGGGGAGGAAAGGGAAGGGAAGGGAAGGGAAGGGAAGGGAAGTAAAGGGAAGTAAAGGGAAGTAAAGGGAAGGGAAGGGAAGTGAAGTGAAGTGAAGTGAAGGGAAGGGAAGGGAAGGGAAGGGAAGTAAAGGGAAGTAAAGGGAACTAAAGGGAAGGGAAGGGAAGTGAAGTGAAGTGAAGTGAAGGGAAGGGAAGGGAAGTAAAGGGAAGGGAAGGGAAGGGAAGGGAAGCAAAGGGAAGTAAAGGGAACTAAAGGGAAGGGAAGTGAAGTGAAGTGAAGTGAAGGGAAGGGAAGGGAAGTAAAGGGAAGTGAAGGGAAGGGAAGGGAAGCAAAGGGAAGTAAAGGGAACTAAAGGGAAGGGAAGGGAAGGGAAGGGAAGTAAAGGGAAGTGAAGGGAAGGGAAGGGAAGTAAAGGGAAGTGAAGGGAAGGGAAGGGAAGTAAAGGGAAGTAAAGGGAAGTGAAGGGAAGGGAAGGGAAGTAAAGGGAAGTGAAGGGAAGGGAAGGGAAGTAAAGGGAAGTAAAGGGAACTAAAGGGAAGGGAAGGGAAGTGAAGGGAAGGGAAGGGAAGGGAAGGGAAGGGAAGGGAAGGAAGGGAAGTAAAGGGAAGTAAAGGGAAGTGAAGGGAAGGGAAGGGAAGTAAGGGGAAGTGAAGGGAAGGGAAGGGAAGTAAAGGGAAGTAAAGGGAACTAAAGGGAAGGGAAGGGAAGTGAAGTGAAGTGAAGGGAAGGGAAGGGAAGGGAAGGGAAGGGAAGTAAAGGGAAGTAAAGGGAACTAAAGGGAAGGGAAGGGAAGGGAAGTGAAGGGAAGTGAAGGGAAGGGAAGGGAAGTAAAGGGAAGTGAAGGGAAGGGAAGGGAAGTAAAGGGAAGTAAAGGGAACTAAAGGGAAGGGAAGGGAAGGGAAGGGAAGTAAAGGGAAGTAAAGGGAACTAAAGGGAAGGGAAGTGAAGTGAAGTGAAGGGAAGGGAAGGGAAGGGAAGGGAAGGAAAGGGAAGGGAAGGGAAGTTCCTATCATCCTAGGAGCTGGAGCAGGAAAGGGTCTTTGGTATCTTTTACCTGGAGAAAGAGGGTTAGAGTAGTCTGTAGGTCTACAAGCTTACCAATTGAATCTGGAGCACAAAGGACATGACATCAAGCTTCAGCTTCATTGACTATTAATTAAAACTATTTAATTTGAACGGGGCTCAGTGGATAGAGAGCCTGGGCCTGGATTTGGAAGGACCTGGATTTGAATGTGACCTCCTATACTTCTGACCATGTGACCCTGGGCAAGTCCTTTAACCTCATTTGCCTAGCCCTTACTGCTCTTTTGACTTAGAATTGTGTCTAAGAAGGTAAGAGGGTTTTTTGTTGTTTTTTTTTTGGTGTGTATGTGTGTGTTTGTTTGTTTGTTTGTTTTTTTAAACATCTACTATTTAAAGAGCATTTTTTTTTAGGGGAATATTTAAAGAACTGTCATGTCTAAGAGGGATTAAATGTAGTCTGGGTAGCTACAGGAGGATAGGGCCAAGACTAGTGAAAGTTACAGGGTTACATATATCAGCTAATTTTTAGGGGAAATTGTCATTCAATAGAATGGGCTACTTTACACAGTAAATGCTGAAGTTAAAGCACTGTAACTGTGTTAGGATTATCACAGAAAAATTCCTGTGTTGGATAGGTAGAAGGCTGGAGTATACATATTTGCAAAGGCTTTATGATTCTCTGAGTGGGCCAATTTATTTTTTGTGTCATTTGTATGGAACCGTGGAATTTGAAACTGGAAAAAGGCCTTGGCTTGTAGTCATCTAGCTCAATAACTTCTTTTTATCTTATTTTTAAAAAGTAATTTTTATTGTTATCTTTTATCTTTAAATCCTAACCGTTGACTACCCTCCCTTATAAAAAATGAATATAAACAATAAAATCTACCTATTAATTAAATTAAAGTGAATTTAAAATATCCATTTCAGAAACCTTGTCTGTCAAGGCTATCTTAGCAATCTTCCACTCACTGTAGTGAGGGAGGGAAGTATATTTCATTATTTAATTATTTTTTCTGAACTTTAGTTTTCTTTTTTTCCTATCAAAGTGATCTTTTACATTTCAAGTGCCTTGCTACAGAAGCAAATACTCCCTGCAAGAGTATCCATCACTTTAAAAAACTTTGAAACTGAGGCCAAATATCCATTTTTGGGGGGAATATTTAGAGGAGATTTCTGGACAGGTCTGATTTGAGTTAGATGACCTCAGTGAGCCTATCATGGGACCTTCAGGTGATCTCTGGAGTGGAACCCACTTCTCAGAGTAATCAGACCTCTTTTAGCAGTCTGGGAAAACCTAGGGACCCTTTTTCAGAATAATGTTTTGAAATGCATAAAGTAGAAACATAAAATTGAAAAACAAACAAGTTAAATTAGAATATAGTTATCAAGATATTTGAAAAACAAATTCATGGCCCTCTGGTTAAGATCCCCTGTCATAGAGGGATAAAATATTTAATAAATGCTTCCTACTTGCCAGACATTGTACTACATGTTATAAATGCAAATCCAAGTAAGCTCTCAAAAAGCTTACATTCTAAGGGGGAAAATAACATATAAAGGAGAGCTAAAAAGGAAAAGAGACTGTGCCTTCAGCAATATAACCTGGGATGAATTTCTTTCTTCCTCTCTTGAGCCCCTTTTGTTTTCTTTGACTATCAGCTCTTAAAAAGGGTTGAGAACATATAAAGCTTCCTAAGTAGAAAATTGAATTTATTTTAGATCAGCCAAGCTTCATCTAGATACGGTATCATGATTAGTATTGCAATGGTCAATCTGGAGAAGGGTTGGTAGAAGCAATATAATTTGAGGAGGGCAGCTTGGTGGCTCAGCGGATTGAGAATTAAGCCTAGAGAGGACAAGTCCTAGATTAAAATTTGGCCTCAGACACTTCTCAGTTGTGTGACTCTGGACAAGTCCCTTAACCCCCAATGCCCAGCCCTTACTGCTCTTCTGGCTTGAAACCAATACACATATTGATTCTAAGACAGAAGGTTAAGGGTTAAAAAAAAGTAATATGATTTTGGGAAGACATGGAATAGTGGCAAAAACATTGGATGTGAAGTCATGTAGACAGGTTTGGGGGGTGTTGCTTTATAGCTAAGAATTGAGATCTACTTAACAAGATAAACTTGTGAAAATTGAGAAAAGGAAGCGTAGACTATTAGGACCCAGCATGGGTTCACTAAGGACACATGTGCTGATACTCTTTAATTTTTTTTATAACTTTTCCAGAATGATTGCTGAGAATTCTGCAGACAAATTTTAGCAAGGTGTTTATTTTGATATCCATGTAGGTTAGGGAGAGAGAAATGTGGGCTTGATAATAGTACCAGTAAATAGATTCCTTGTTGGTTGAACTCTAACCAGAAAGTCTTGATTGACTTAATTTTTGTCAAACTGGAGGGAGTTCTTTAGATGGCCCAAGACTATGAGGAATTACTGACTCATTTTAGGACAGATTTCAGCAGAAAGATGAGCCAAATCTAACATGAAACCAATTTGGCATACATGTGAAATAAACTTAAGTTAAAGGTATCAGCTATGAACAAGCACAGGATGAGGGAGATGTGGCTTCAGAGCAGTTAATGTGAAAGGACTTAGGGAGTTTTGTTGTTTATAAGTTCAATATGAGTCAGTAGTGTGATGTGGTTGCCAAAAAAAGGCTAATGTAGTTTTGGGCTGCAAAAGGCATTATCATAAATATATGTTATCAGAAAAGAAGGTGGTCCAGTCATATAGTGAAGAAGAAGGGAAAAGATTTGGACAACCCAAGATGGCAGAAGTAAGGTTTGGACCCAAGTCCTCTGCCTTCAAATTCTCCCCATTGTGAAATATTGCCGTTGGGTCCCTTCCTCAGAAGTAGAAGGTAGCTGTATGGGGCTATTGACAATTTTGCATTTTTTTGTTTTGTTAGTTATTAAGTGCCAAAATTCTTGGTGTTGAACCTCTTCTTGTTTGCTTGGTCTGAAAATATACCCCAGCCTACTCCAGAGATAAGGATAGAAGCCTTTCCAGGATGAGTTGTATGCTTTGTTGGTATTGCCTTTAAGAAACCAGGATCACGGGGGCAGCTGGGTAGCTCAGTGGATTGAGAGCCAGGTTTAGAGATGGAAGGTGCTAGGTTCAAATCCGGCCTCAGCCACTTCCTAGTTGTGTGACCCTCTTCTGCCTTGGAGCCGTATTGACTCCAAGACGGAAGGTAAGGGTTTAAAAAAGAAAAAAAAAAGAAACCAGGATCACTTCCATGCCAGGGCGAGGCATCCTTAGGCTTAGAGCTAGAGAAGGTATCTTGGAAGGCATCAGGCCCTATTGACTCATTTACTGATGAAGACAATAAGACCCTAAGAAATGAAATGACTTGTCTTGTCCCTGCTAGAGTGAGGTAGAGGTGGAATGGAGTGGAATGAAAGAGAAAGGGGATGGAGTGATTTCCCTCTCTCTTCTCCCTGGCAAGCCCCACTCTGACTGCCTTCAAGATCACAAACTTCTGTTCTCTCAGACTTGGTTGAAACAATTATGATATCAACAGCTTCTCTCTTTCTGAGGAGGGAAATGTAACTTTCCTCCCCCAATCTCCCAAAATCTCCTTCCTTTCTTAGATACTCTGAAGCCAGTCTCTTGCTCTGAACAGCTGTTTATTCTAAAGGAACAAATAAAAGGGTAGGGCAATTGAATTGAAGAATAAGGTAATGGGAAAGAGGGGATGGGAGGTCCCTAAAGTAACTGAACCCCTTCTCCCCAAAGATGGCAGGCTCAGGCTTTGCTTGTCTGACCCCCTGGGGTCAGTTGTGAAGATGTCTTGACTTTTCTAGCTGCCTTGACTATTATAATAAGTTCAAGGACTTTCAGGGGATCCAGAGGAATTCTTCTTATAGTGAACAGCTTCCAGTTGAAGCTTGTTTCTCTGGAAATTGGGTCAGGGGTTACAGAAGGAGAGTGCTGATTCAGAGATCCACTCAGGTCCTCCTTTCTGTTGGGCTTCCCAGAAAGAAGTTCCCTCTCCAACTGTCCAGATTCTCTTCCTTCCTTCAGAATTCTCTCTCCTTCCTGCTCTTCCTGCATTCCAGCTGGTCCTTCAGCCTGCAAAATCTGCTTCTCTCTTCCTTCTGACAGGTTGAGTCCAATTCCTGTCTTACAATTGCTAGTCTTCCCAGCTGTGTGATCCTGGACAAGTCACTTGACCCCCATTGCCTAGCCCTTACCACTCTTCTGACTTGGAATCAATATACAGTATTGATTCCAAGACAGAAGTTAAGAGTTTAAAAACAAAAGAAACCAAACCAAAAAAAAGCAAAACCAACTGCTAGTAAGTATCTGAGGCAGAGTTTGAAGTAGACTACATGTCTAGATGAGTTAGACTTTGTGGAAATGTAAAGATGGTGCTAAAACCTACACAATTTGTATTTTTTTATTTTTAAAATTAAAATTTATTTATTTATTTCACTTTAAACATTATTTTATTTGGTCATTTCACAATTTGTATTTTAATAATGAATATTAACTTATCTATTTATTGGCTCTCTGAATGTGAGATTCTTATTCAGTGACTGAATGAACATACAACTTTAGTAAGTGAGTCATATCAATCTTTACATTCTTGCTACAAATGAAACCTGTAGACAAATGGAGGTGCGCTAATTGGAAGTGAATGACTCATAGGTTCTCCTTGGAGAGTCAAAAAAAGGAGCTGAGAACTTATTTTACCAAGTATCAGAAACCAACAGGAAATGGCATATTAATGTCTGTTTCCCATTGAAGTGTTCCTGATAAGAATTTGCAAAAATACCAAGATGAAAGTTATTGTAGCTTATGAACCAGCATCTGTCATAGTTAATGGGAAGGTAGAGAAAGTCTACAAAGACCTCAGTAAGGTCCTCCCAATTCAACCAATATATACTTTAATACTTGGTGACTTTAATTCTAAAGAGGTCACTTAGGAAGCTAATAAAAAATACGGTGGAAATTAGAGTTGAAGGGTAAAAAAAGAGAGAGCAGAGTTTTAGAGAACTCTCTTGATTATGAAGTAGGAACACAATTCAAGAGAAGAGAAAGCATAATGTATGCTGAAACATCAGATAACATCACCAAAAGATTAAAATAGATTATATTCCTTATAGATAGGAAATAACTTCTGATAGAGTTGGGAATAATTATTCCATCAGTATGCTGTGTATAATCAGAAGAACATATCTGAGGAAAGACAAATAAAAATCAATGACAAAATAGAAGAAAGCATTAACAAGGACAAGATACTACATGTCATTAAGTCAGTTGTAGCCTGGCCTGCTTAAACCAGCATTTGCTGCTAAAAGAAGTACATAAAAGCACAGACATTGACACAGAATGCCAGCATTTCTTAAGACAGTTTAACTAATGCAAATTATTCACAAATATGAGGTGACCAATTTCTTTCTTTCTTTCTTTCTTTCTTTCTTTCTTTCTTTCTTTCTTTCTCTCTTTCTTTCTTTCTTTCTTTCTTTCTTTCTTTCTTTCTTTCTTTCTTTCTTTCTTTCTTTCTTTCTTTCTTTCTTTCTTTCTTTCTTTCTTTCTTTCTTTCTTTCTTTCTTTCTTTCTTTCTTTCTTTCTTTCTTTCTTTCTTTCTTCCTCCCTCTCTCCCTCCCTCTTCCTCCTCCTCCTCCTCCTCCCTCTTCTTCTTCTTCTTCTTCTTCTTCTTCTTCTTCTTCTTCTTCTTCTTCTTCTTCTTCTTCTTCTTCTTCTTCTTCTTCTTCTTCTTCTTCTTCTTCTTCTTCTTCTTCTTCTTCTTCTTCTTCTTCTTCTTCTTCTTCTTCTTCTTCTTCTTCTTCTTCTTCTTCTTCTTCTTCTTCTTCTTCTTCTTCTTCTTCTTCTTCTTCTTCTTCTTCTTCTTCTCTCTCTCTCTTTCTCTCCTTCCATCTTAGAATCAAAACTGTGTATTGGTTCTAAGGCAGAAGAGCCATAAGGATTAGTGGAAGACTATGATTAGAATTGCTTCATGAGACAAGAGTCAATGGAAGGAAGAAACAAAACAAAAACCCCAAAACAAGTTTACATTAAGTTCAATGATGTGTCCAACTAATCTAGATTGTTTCAAGGAAATTTCAAGACAAAACTAAAGGGAGAAAAATGAAGATACAAATTTTTAAATGTTTTTTTTTTTAACATTTCTTACAACCCCCCCCCTTTTTTTTCCATTAGTGATAGTGGAGTCTCAGTATTTGGAGTCTAACATCACAATTCACAATGTGCTGAATGAAAAAGTAGAAATAACACTAAAGAAAGGAAATATGAGAAAAGAAGCCAGACTAAATCAATCATATCCAGAAGAAGTCTGGGATGGAGGTAACATGATTTTGAAGGTATCAAAGCTATCAAGGCATCTGAAATAGAGAAGAAAAAAAAGTCTTAGAACATATTCCATGCCCTTTTACTATCAAAAGAGAAATATCAATAAATACTGAGCCATAAATCTACTTTCTTTCTCCACAAAATTTTTATGAGAATAAAATAATCTACATCAGGAATGTCAAACACATGGCATCTAGTCCCCATATAGCCTACAGTACTCCTATGTGAGGCCTGTATTAGGTTAAAATGTAATTCCCATTTGATTTAATGTGTTGATGCCATAATAAAACATTGACATATACATGTATATGTAGAATCTCAATAAAATATATAATATAATATGTATATGATTTCACCTAGGTATATAAAAAACATGTATGGTTTTCTTAGTCAATATGCAGCCCACAGGGACCCTTATATATGACTTAATTGCTCCCATTTCTATTTAGTTCAATACTACTGATCTATACAGACATACAGTAAAAACCTTGATGAAGGTTTGAGAAAGAAACAAACATCCAGAATTTTCAAGGATTTGTATTTTACAAGAAACCAGGTCTTTATAATCACAAATTAATTGAAAGGTAGAGAGAATACAAGATCTCCCAGGGTTGATTGTTTGTTGACTGGTAAAGCATTTCATCTGACAGAGCAAAGAATTTCTAACAAGATAGCTCTTAAGTATGCAGCACAATTATATCAGATTCATTGAAAGATCCAGCTTGAAGTAAGATCAAGGGATAACTGAAGGATGATGTTGGTATCCAGGTAGTGTTAAAAGACCTAGTGGAAGGCTAGGTGGATCCCTCATGGAGGTCTTAAATGGAAGACACAGGCAAGAGTAACACAGGATGAGAAGGTGTGCCCAAGTTGTGGTTTGCTCTTGGGAAGAAATACCACATCCATTTAAATATCATCTTCATGGAAGGCAGCTTCACAAATTGATTCAGAGAAATCATCTAGGGAAATTTTGCCTGTCTTATTTCATCTTAATAATATTATTTACTACTTTCTTCCATCCTCCCCCACCCCCCAAAACACACACACCTTCACCCCCTCTCCATGGAAATTTCATGTAGGTGAACAATGGTTGATGTCTTTGAAGAAGTGTGCTGGGGACAGGATGAAGGACCACCGCTATTGAGTTAAGAACTTTATTCTATAGGTAGTGGTAAGCCACGGTGGACAAAGTTTATGTAGCACAAGGGACAGAAGCAGAAACCTGTACAGTCAGTCCTAAAGATAGTACAGAATTTAGACCTTGGTTTATATTGGCTCCCCTGATTAATTTGTTTTATGCCTAACTTTTTTTAAAGACACAAACTAGTTTCCTTTTTAGTCCTTATTGGATAGTTTCCTAATCTCCTTTGTGTCAGAGACCTTCTTGCAATCCAGTGAAGTATATGGTCATCTTTTTTTCTCTTTCTTTCTTTCTTTCTTTCTTTCTTTCTTTCTTTCTTTCTTTCTTTCTTTCTTTCTTTCTTTCTTTCTTTCTTTCTTTCTTTCTTTCTTTCTTTCTTTCTTTCTTTCTTTCTTTCTTTCTTTCTTTCTTTCTTTCTTTCTTTCTTTCTTTCTTTCTTTCTTTCTTTCTTTCTCTCTTTCTCTCTTTCTTTCTCTCTTTCTCTCTTTCTTTCTCTCTTTCTCTCTTTCTTTCTCTCTTTCTCTCTTTCTTTCTCTTTCTTTCTTTCTTTCTTTCTTTCTTTCTTTCTTTCTTTCTTTCTTTCTTTCTTTCTTTCTTTCTTTCTTTCTTTCTTTCTTTCTTTCTTTCTTTCTTTCTTTCTTTCTTTCTTTCTTTCTTTCTTTCTTTCTTTCTTTCTTTCTTTCTTTCTTTCTTTCTTTCTTTCTTTCTTTCTTTCTTTCTTTCTTTCTTTCTTTCTTTCTTTCTTTCTTCTTCTTCCTTCCTCTTCTTCTTCCTCTTCCTCCTCCTCCTCCTCCTTCTTCCTCCTTCTAAACCTTACCTTCTGTCTTAGAATAGTGTCTGAGGTAAAATTTGAACCTAGGATCTCTCATCTGTAGTGGGTCCTTACTTAGAAAAATGTGTCTAAATGTATACAATAAAATGCATAAGATGACAAAAGAAAACAGATATATTGCAATGTTTGAAAAAAAAAGTTCAGTCTTTGCTTTAGTCACTTGGGAATATTCTACTTTTACTTTCTCTGACATGCTCAAGAGTTAAAATGACCTGAAATCTCTCATTGATTCAAAATCTAAAAAAAAATTTTTTTGCCTGGCTTTTTAAAAAGCACTTGGTCTGAACACCATTTGGTGGGGCTTAGTGTTATCCTGCAGCTCACCTTAACCCTCTTAGACTGATTGTTATCCTGTTCTGCTAAGAAACTCTACTTTCCCCTTTCAAGCAGCTTGGGAATTCCTAGTTCTCTTTGCTGAATGGTTCCCAAGCAACTTATGGAACAAGGTGACGTCTTAAGTTTTCTAACACTGGAAAAAAGGTACCCAGGCAGTTTGGGGATATCCTTTCTCATGGGGTATTAATACGTGTTGGAAATCTATTTTTAAAAGTAAAACAGCGGCAGATCTGACAAGAGGAAGTGTGGTCCCCCTGAGGAATAAAGGTGGGGTGTGGGGAGCCCTTGGGGGGATTTCCTCCTTCTACCTCAGCGCCTGCTGTTCAGTGGTCATTAAAATGCTGATGCTGAAATGTTACCAGATGTTCTTTTAACTGTTCGTATGGCTCACATCCTGGGTGGGAGGACTAGAACCATGAATTATGTCTGTCTTACTAACCACTGTTTTTGGTGACAGCTAGTGAGCATAAAGGGACTAGAAGGGAAAACTAAGACACTTTCCCCTTTAAGGTTTTTCCCTTTAACACCCCACCTAGTCAAATTCTATGTCACAGGTACATGAGTAAACCTTCTTGGTTTACAACCAGCCCTGTAACACTATTTCTACGTGTGTGGCTGGACTGGGAATTGAATGGCTGACTCAGAAATACTGGCCAGTCTCCTGAATTTTAGGACCAGGGAAAGGTCTTCAGGCACCTAGCTGCCCCTTAAGGCTGGTATTTTAAACTTATCATTTTGACAATGTTATAATGCAGTTGAATAGAACACAAGATCATGGCTTTAAAAAAAGATCTGGAAGGATGCCTCAGAGTCCACTGAAACCATCTCCTTCATTTTATAGATAAAGATGAAGACCAGAGGGACTAACTTTGATTTGCATAACATCACAACAAATTCTGACAAATGTCAAAAATAGCATTATGAACCCAGGGCCTCTAACAGCAGAACCAATACTTTATCCCCTGTAGCCAAGATGAATGGATGGATAGATATAGGTGGGTAGAGGGATAGAAAGATGGATGGATAGATTTAAATAAGTGAATAGATTCATGGATGATAAATATAGACTTCCTACAAATCGGGCATTTTATTAAGCCATGTGGATGATAATCAATCTTGACAATCTACCTTCAGGAGCCTTACATTCTAATGGAGGAATGAGAATACTTCCTCCCTGCCTCCCTCTTCTCTTCAAATTATGTCAGAGATAGAAGGAATAGAGCAATAGGTCTGTTGGATGTTTGACGCTTAGCCTTTCAATATGGTGCAGGGCTCTTTCTATCTGTACCATATTTTAGGAAGAACATCAATAAGCTGGAAATTATTTGGTCAAAAGCAACTAGAACAGTCTTGAAAGCATGCCAAATAAGAATCAGTTAAAGAAACTAGAGGAGAAACTATCTTCAGATGTTTAAAGGGACTTCATATGGATCTGTAACTTCTGACTGACTTCAGAAGGCTGATCTAAGAAGAGATGGAAACTTTTGTTCTTAAGTAAAGAAACAAGTCCTAATAATCAGAACTCTCCAAAAGAAGAAAGCAGTTTTAGGAAGAAGCAGGTCCCTCATTCACTGGGAGTTCTTTGGGCAATATGTGATTCTTGTATTGTAACTTTTCCTTGATGGATGGATGTTTTGTCTCTCTAACTGGGCTAAAGTTCTTAAGGACAGATGATGTTTATGTTTACTTGCCTGTTTGATTTTCTTGCATTCTTTGCTGATTCTCCTTGCTTTAATTTCTTGACTTGTAGTCTTTTATCTCCCAATCTCACTCAGCACGGATCTGTAAACATAAATATCCAATGACTATTTGTTGATTTATTTGCATAAATTGTGAGGTGAGTAAAGAGGGTCTCATGGCATTTGTAATATAAGATATTTGTTTAAGTTTCTTATGTCCTGACATCTTTCTCCACTTAACACCATCATTTGTCAACTGGGAGGACAAGACTTAAAAAATGGCATAGCACTTGCCCTTAAGATAGAGCCATGCTTTCTGTAATCAAGCAGAGTATTGTAGTGAAAATCTCCAGGCTCTCTTTTATTTCCTGCCTCATCTTTGCCTTGGTCTAGAGCTCTTATGATTCCAAGACCACTTCAATCAAAAGTTGACCAAAGAAACACAGTGGGCATTAGGCACTAAACAAAGACTGTGGTTATACATCTCCCTCAGGAGCTAACCAGGGCAGCACTAGGCATCTATATTGTATTAGAATTTCAGGAGCAGGAAGAGAAGAGAGGGTGGATAGGATCTTTACCTCCTCTTTTAATTTTGGAATAGAATATTTGCATCCTCAGCACTGAGAAGTAGCAAGATGTTAGAATAAAAATAGCAGTGAATTAGGTATATGGAGATTGGGATTCATGGGTTTTATGGGGTGTTCTGGTAGGGCTGGCACATGTGGTGTGAAAGCTTGCTGATCCTTTTTCAGGGCTGTTAATCTTTCTTTGGTGTCCACCTATTACCCAACTCTCCAGGGTGGCTCCAAGAAGCTATAGTGGGTACAATGGCACAACCTAGTAACACATCTTAGCGGATGGACTATACCAGGTTGATGATGATAATCTACAGGTCTCAAACCCTTTGGTGAGTCAGAAGTATGTCTACTAAGCATGTGAGGACTTCTCTTAGTGGAATGTGCAGATGAGAAAAATTTATTTCAGCAGTCATGAACACAGCTGAAGTAGTCCTTGGGGAGCACTTAGAGCTTGTATAGGCATCAAAGATGTCAATGTCATACACTGTATCCTAGGTTATTGCCAGTGATCCTGACTTTTGTCTTGCCACTGGACTTCAGGGACTCTGGAAGAAAGAGTAAAGTTGATGACTTTTCGCCATTCTGCCTCACTTGAATCCAATTTGTTCACAAGTCAAGCCATCATCCTGAGATGTCATTGATCCTCTTAGAAATGAAGGATGAGCAACAACAACTGATACTTAACAGCAGTATCTTTTAAAATGTGATCCATATGGTCCAGTTAGAGTACTGGATTTGGAGTACGGAAGACCTAGGATCAAATGCTGCTTCCAACATTTATTATGTGACCCTAGACAAGTCACTTATGCCTTCTAACTCTCAGTTTCCTTGTTTCTAAAATGAGAGGGTTGAGTTCAGTGACTACTAAGTTACCTTCTAGTTCTAAATTTATGATCTTATGATTTAACAAGCACTGGACTTGATTGGATTGCACAAGTCACTTAACCCCTTTTAGGGTAAATTTCATCATTTGTAGAATGGGGATCATAATAGTTACACTACCTACTTCACTGGATGGTTGCTGACAGTTTTTTTTTTAACCTAAAAAATTAAAGTGTCAAATAATCTTAATTTTATTTATTTTTACTTATTTATAAATATTTTTCCATGGTTACATGATTCATCTTCTCTCCCTCCCCTATTCCCTCCCTGCTCCTGGAGCTGACAAGCAATTCTACGGGGAATATTCTTAATTTTAGATAGAAGGTTGGACTGGTATTAGAGGGATCTTTTTCCTATCCTTGCCTGCCCCTAAACTTAGACATAAAAGATCCCACCTTTATCTACCACTGATGTTTAAATATTAGTTCTGTATCAGTTAATCAATGAGCAATTTATTATTTGTTTTTTAATTTTTATTATTTATTTATTATTATTATTATTTATTCATTATTATTATTTATTAAATGACTACTATGTGCCAGGCACTAAGCTTCAAAGAAAGAGTCCAGTCTAGTGGGAGAAACAATACGCAAACACCTTTATATAAACCAGATAAGATATGTTCATGATAGAAATGACCCAACAGTCTTGGTTAGTAATTAAGAGGTAGTTATTTGTGGGGGCAGCTGGGTAGCACAGTAGATTGAGAGCCAGGTTTAGAGATGGAAGGTGCTAGGTTCAAATCTGGCCTCAGACACTTCCCAGCTGTGTGACCCTGGGCAAGTCATTTAACCCTCATTGCCTAGCCCTTACCACTCTTCTGCCTTGGAGCCAATACACAGTATTGATTCCAAGATGGAAGGTAAGGGTTAAAAAAGAAAGAGGTAGTTATTTGGGTAGATACCTGCCCTTTCTCTGGTGCCCAGATCCAGAAAACAGTGAAAACTCTAAGTTATGACATCGTATAAATATTATAGTATTAGTTGCCTTCCTTTCTCAAAATGCCTTGTATTTAATTATGTGGATAAATGTGATCTTCTCTAGGAGAATATATACTCCTTGATGACTGTTTCATTTTGACTTAGCATCCCAATCACTTGGTTATCATTAATTCCTTGCAATAAACCCTTGTTAAATTAAATTATGGACTGTCTATCTGAAGTCTAAAAACTTGTTGCATGAGAGTCGGCAAATAGAGGAGCATCAACCAAATCAACAATAAAATTATGAGTTCCAGATCTAGGAATCCTGTAGACTGGGGTTTTTTTTCCCTTTCATTAACATATATTGTCAGACTTGATCATTTAATAGACTGATATGAGAAAGAAAGGGTTAAGGCAATGGGGCCAAGGTTGAGAGTACCATTTCTCTAAAAGGAAATAAGTACAAATGGTTTAACTACCAATCAATCAGTATGCATTTATTAAGTGCCTACTATGTGCTAAACATTGAAGTAGGTCCTAGGGATACAAAGATAAGAATGAAACAGTCTTTGCCTTCAAGGAGATTACAAATTCCTACAAGGGGGAAAAACATGTACACATGAAGGAAGATACAATATCTGTAAAAAATAAATACAAGCCACTAGCATCTGGAGGTGGAGGGAATGGCTTCCTTATGAGATGTCCAATACTGTTACAATCTTAATGGATTCAAATCATGGCTCTGCTACTTTTACTAAATTATTTGCCTTCTGGGTCTCAGTTTCCTAATCTGTAAATTGAGGTAGTTGGGTTATATGACCTCTAAGAGCTTTTCTAACCCTATGTTCTCTTTTCATCCCAATGACATGGATGTTTTTGTCTCATGGGAGAACACCAAATGAAGTTGTCTTCTGGGAAATGTAATTGTGTTCCTGTGGAAGATCTTAAGAACTGGAGATATAAGCTGTAACCCCAATTGCCTAGCCTTGCCCTTCTGTTTTAGAGTTGTTACTAAGACAAAAAGTAGTAGTAAAAAAAAAAAACAAACTCTAGAGATTTAATGACTATGCATTACTATAAAAAATTTTTAAACCTTTACCTTCTCTCTTAGAATTGATACTAAATATTGGTTCCAAGAGAGAAAAGTAGTAAGGGCTAGGCAATTGGGGTTGAATGACTTGCTGAAGTTCATACAGCTAGGAAGTGTCCAAGACCAAATTTGAACCCAGGACCTCTCATTTCCAAACAGAGTCACCTAGTTATCCCACATTGCTATTAATTTCATCTTGTAAGTATCACATCACTGACTCTCTCCTGCCACCTAAACAATGATGACTGGGTTCTTGGAAAGCAAATTTTTCTTCTTCTATCTTTGGAAACAGAGATCCTAATGGATGAAATGAGATAATATCTGAAAAGTGCTTAGCACAATGCCTGGCGCATAGAGTGCTAATTTAATAGAATATTACATCTGGGTTTTTTTTAAACATATCTCAACAAACTTTAACAGGGAGGGAAGGGCACACAAGATTTATTAAATACCTATGTTCCATCTGTGAGGGAAGTGAGGGTAATGTGACAAAAAAAGAAGAAAGAGAAAAGAGGGACAGTGAAACATTAAAAATAGGAAATATCACAAGGAAGTTCAGAAGGTAACATACAAAAGCAGGACTGGTATCAGCACTTTAAACTTAATAGATATTATTTTTAAAAGTTTTGTGAATAGATTCATGATGTCATCTTCGATATTATTTTAATATATTTATTTGTATATGGAAATATTCATGATTGATGAATATTTTCTAGTGTGAATCTAAAAAACATTTAAAAAATAACAAATGAACCGGAGCCTATCAGCAATGAATAAGCTATGATTTGATTTAACATTGCTACTAAAAGCTAAAGGGGAAATGATGGCCCTTGTGATGGTTTTATTATAGGAATATATCATATAAATAATATACAATATACATTATATAAATAATGCATTATATAGATATACATTATATAAATAATACATAAATGTATTATATAGATATACATTCTATGATATATTTATACAAATGACAAATATAATACATAAGTAAATATATATGAGAACTACTGCTTACATTCATTTAGCATTCTAATTTCTTCTGATTTTTAAAATATTTGTCAATGTTAATATTTTCCTACATTATATTCATTTCCAAATATATCCCTCTCTTCCCCTCTTTAGCTTAGAGAAAGAAAGAGAAAAAATAAAAAAGAGAACAAGAAAAAAAATCAGCTTGGCCAAACTGACCAACCCATCAACTGAATCTTAAGAGTGTATTCAATGCAATACACCTATAATTCCTCATCTGTGAAAACATAAAGGGGAAGTGACATTCACTTTGAAAGGAAAACAAAATAACTTAGGATAAAAAGATAATCGGACAGCTCTTCCTAGAACCTCCATAGAAGAAGCCAGCCAAGTCTTTATGTATCTCCCTGCTGCACTCCGGACTTTTTTTTACAATCTATTCTCCTTCATTTTCAGCTTCTTTTAATGTAGTTCTCCTCTCCTTTTCCCTCTCACCCCTTTTAAAAGCATAAATTTCTTTCAGGCAGGAACTGAACACTTTCCTTCCTCCACCCTGCCCACTAACCTCCCTGGCTTCCTTTAAGTCCCAACTGAAATCACATCTTTTGCTGAAAGCCTTCTCTAACCCCTCTTAATTCTGGTGCTTTCCCTCTGTTAACTATTTATCCTAAATGTGACTTTCTTTGTATAAGGTGATCAGGAGTTACATTCTAGAGACCGCCATGACAGGTGAAAACCCAAGAAGTAGCAGTGTTATATTTATTTTATTATTATGAATATTGTGCAGGAGAGCAAATAGATGGATGCTACAGCCACTGAGCCAATCAGCACCTAGGATACAGAACACAGCGCTGTAGTTGGTTGCCTTTTATTCCATCAGTCAATAGTGTGCTGTGTACAATCCTACACTAGCAAACTTGTGCCAGCGGTAGTGGTGTATTGTATTTCCATTATGTACAGTACAGTATTCATCTGCCAAATCCCATGACATAGCAAAAACTCCATGATACAGAATTAAACATTATTTTTTTAAAAACTCACAATACAGTGAAGCCATGATAAGTGCACCATGAAGGATGACTGTATATTTGTTTGCCTGTTGCCTCTCCCTATTAGATTATAAGCTCCTTGAAGGCAGAGACTTTTTTTTTTAACCTCTTTTCGTATACACAATTCTTACTTAGCACCATGCCCAGCACATAGTAAATGCTTAACCCATGCTTGTTGACTAACTAACATGGTTGATTGTTGTCCTTCATACTCTTAAGACCAAAATGACATCACTCTGTTGCAGTCAATGTACAATGTGTCTGACTGTGGCTGATCAGACCAATATGAGCTTGGAAGGCTCTCCCACAAGTAGGATAAAAATAGCCCATAGCAACATGTCTAAATGTGTGCATTCCAGGTTTCTTTTGAACTACTGCAATTCTTCTTTGCTCATAAAGCACAATGCCTCCTTTCATGTAGGCATCTCATGCAGGATGGTCCTGTGTCAGTGGCTCCTATGTCTCCTACTCAGTAGCAGAGTTCTTCAGAGACACCATGAGAATGTCATTATATTGCTTCTTCTGACCTCTTGATTGACTAACATGAATATAATGGAATATAATGACACTATAAGAATAAGAAGAATTCAGAGAAACTTGAACAACCTTATATAAACTAATGCAGAGCAAAGGAAACAGAACCAGGAAAAAAGAGAAGCACAAAATTTAAGGGAAAATAACATGGAAAGCCATAAGAACTCAGATCAATGTAGTGCTCAGTCTTGACTACAGGAAATTGATGGTGAAACACACTTCTCTTGGCATCTAGGAGGAGGCATTTGTTGCTAGATATGGCCAATCTATTCCTTATTATTGTTAGAAGGAAGAATTCTTTTGTGGAGAAGGGAGTAGGTAGTTGTCGGGAACTGATGATGCATATTTTTGAAAGACTCAACAAAGAGTTTATTAAAAATAAAAAAATAATTGATTTCTACATAAAAACTTTCTGATGACAAATGGTTTTGGTCCATAAACAATTTTTTGGATTGATGTACCAGATGCAGTTGTATGCAGTCCACAGTTTAGTTACATGGATTTTAGACCACAGTTACTTCTGCTTTCTATAGTAAGCTAGACAAAGAGGCCAAGGATAATGAGTGTGTGTGTGTGTGTGTGTGTGTGTGTGTGTGTGTGTGTGTGTGTTTGGGTGCAGGACGAAGGGATGGAGAACATGATCTCTGCTATCAAGTATTTAAAAGAATGACATGAAAGATGGATTAAACTTGTTTAGCTTAGCTCTGGAGGAATAAACTAATACCAAACAGTTTTGTATTGAAATTAAAGAGGCAGATTTTAGCACAGAGTAAGAGAGAACTTCTTAATACTTAGAGTGATTTACAAATGGAATCATTTGCTTTATATGAGAATTCCCTAATTGTTGGGAATATCATAGAAGATATTTTCTCAATTGTTGTGTGGAACATAACTTTTTTGACTTTAAAAATTCTATTATTATGTTAATTGACCAGTTTCTTCACCTCTGAAATGACTTAAAATATCATCCAGTTCAACCGAAGATCAAATGAGATAATAATACAAATACTTTATAAACATCAAAAACTATATAGAGGGACTTTTCCATTAGTGGCAATGCAGTGATCTGAACAACTTGGAGGGATCTACGAGAAAGAACACTATCCACATTCAGAGGAAAAACTCTGGGAGTAGAAACACAGAAGAAAAACAACTGCTTGAATACATGGGTCAATGGGGATATGATTGGGGATGTAGACTCTAAATGAACATCCTAATGCAAACACCAACAACATGGAAATAGGTTCTGATCAAGGACACATGTGATACCCAGTGGAATTGTGCATCAGCTAAAGGGAGGGAGGGGTGAGGGGAGGGAGGGAAAGAATATGATTCTTGTAACCAAGGAATGATGTTCTAAATTGACTAAATAAATTAATAAAAAAATTACATAGAGGTAAACTATTATATAACAATTCCCGGCATAGAGGGTGTTTTAGGGGGGAATGCACCTCTTATTGCCACAGACCATACTCCTGCATGCCATAATAGATGGTCACATCTGAGGCTATCACATGGTGGTCATCTTCTTCTGGCAATGAACCTTTCTGAACTGAGCTAGATTAGCTTTCAGAGAAGAAGACATACTGTGTAAACCCTGGGGATTTCTTTTGCTTAGGCACGCAACACCTTCTTGGTTCATTTTCTTTCTTCTCTGACAGGAGGACTGGAAGGTGGAGGAAAAAATTACATTTTTTTTCAATGAACAAATATGTATTTTCTCTCTCTCTTGACTTCTCTGTTGAATCAGAGTCAGAAAAATTAAGTGCCTACTATGTGTTGTGCCAGGTACTGGGTTAAATTCTGGGGATTCAAAGAAAGGCTTATGAGACAGTTTAGTAGAGGAGAGAACACATATATGAAGCTGAAAGGGATGGGATGCAGGAAGGGAGATTACACTGGAGTATGATGGAGTCATGCAATCATGGTGGGAAATGATCTGAGAAGGTGCAAATTTCTGAGCTGATTTCATCTTGCAAAATGATGAGATTTTGGAGATAATGAAGTCCAGAAAAGTAGACAGAAAGGGAAGAATAAAATTGCTCGGTGTGCCATCCTTAAATAGAGGAAGATTTGGGAGGAGATCTCCAATGTCCATCTTTAACTCTTTCTAATTAGAAGGAGGGAGGACTCCTAGAGGAAGGGCTGCTGAGGAAGCATGGGTTCAAGTCGATTTCCTCTTGCAGAATGATGAGTTTCTAAAGATAATGAAAGTGTGAGGAAACTCTGTGTCTATGTGTATATGTTTGATGAAAAAATAAAAGATGAAAACCAAAAAACAAAACTCTGTAAACAAAATCTTGCTTAGTCTATGACCAATATATTTATATATATACATATATGTCTTATTTTACAATGTAATTAAATCAACTCAGCAGATAATATATATTCTCTTCTTTTTGACTTATATGGTAAGAAGGAATCTTTAACAATGGACAAATTAAATATCATTATTATTTGCTACCCCTGTGACATTGGATAATTTCCTTCATCTCTGACCTCAGTTTCCTCAACTCTTAAAACAGAAGAATTACTAACTCAAGAGAGTTGAATTTTTTCCAATGTGAGCACTTACATCTTGCAATTTTCTGTATGAACATTTATAATTCAAAAGTCAACAAGTTACAAACCAGGCACAATTTACTGTTTTATTGATTATTTAGATTTAAGAAAGTGCCCGAGGAAGTATTAATAATGCAGATTAAACTTAAAAATGTATCATTCATAGTCCCCCTGCCCCCATCAGAGTCAGTTGTTAGATATTTACCAATATACTTTTGAATTAAATGATCTTTAAGATTCTTTCTAACTTTAAATCCTACTGTCCTAGTATCCTAACATTTGGAATTAGATGTATTTGAACTCAAATTATTCCTTTTCTTAGCTTAGAGGATATTAAGATCTTCCCTTCTACCTTTCTCCCTTTTCTATTTTTAACTAATTTTCCCATCATTACTCAGAAGGTATAAGTAGCAACACTAGGATCCAAACCCAAGCTTTTTGGGTCCAAAACCAGTGTTCTTTTTTTGTTCTTTAGAGATAATATGGTCTCCTAGAAATAATGCTGGCCCTTAGTTTAGATCCAAATTTTCCAACTTTTTTTATTCATGTGTTCTCTGAGTGTGAGCCTCAGTTCCCTTGCCTATAAAATACAGTTAAAAGTAGCCATCTCACAATCTCAAAGGGATAGTACATGAATCACATAAGATAATGTATATGACAGTATTTTGTAGCTTAAAGATGCTATATGAATATAATCTGTTATCTATGGTCTATTGCCATGAAAAGAAGAAAGTCTATATTCAGGGGGCATGCTGGGAAAAGCTTAAAAAATATATTTCTAAGAAAAAATATATGTATGGTTTACTTTTAAGTTTAACCTTCACTACTAATATTTTCTCCAGCACTTTCTCAAGTATAAACAATTGACAAAATAATAAATCTGGACTTGATTTATAGGTTTTCCTCCTTTTCAATGTGTACATATTCACACTGAAAATTTAAAAACTGACTCTTGGGAGTTAGTATGAGTTCTTGCCAGCATACTGTCTGCCAAAATTGTTTCGCACAGGTACCAAATCTCTAAAGTCATTTATGGGAAATGATTTCCAGAAAATTTCCACAGAAGCCTCATTGTCAAAAAAAAATAAATAAATGATTAAGCCTAAGGACAAGGAGCTGAAGTCTCTTCCTTGAGAAGTTAAAATTAGGCCTGGTCCAGAGTCCAGTTCTGAGTGCCACCTTTGAGGGATGATATTGATGGGTTAGAGTGAGAGTAGGAAGCCTTCAGGATGGAGAGGTAGCTGAACACCATGGGAATGAATAAAGCTATGGGGATTGCTTAACTTGGAGAAGAGAAGACTTTGGGTCTGGAAAGATATAACGGATTCCTGTCTCTTAAGTATTTGAAGGGTGGCATCAGAGTGTAGAGGAAGGAGTGCTAGATTGGCAGTGAGACTGCCTCATTTGAATCCTGACTGCAGTTGATGACTTGTGAGACATTAGGCAAAATCTTTCAGCCTTAGATTCGTTGGTACAGTAGATAGAGTGCAGACCTTGAAGTCAGGAAGAACTGATATCAACTACAATCTCAGAGATTTATGAGTTGTGTGCCCCTTGGGCAAGTCACTTAATTTCTTTCTGCCTCAGTTTCCTCATCTATAAAATAGAGATAATAATAGCAACTATCTCCCAGAGTTGTTGTGGGAATTAAATGATCAACTGATTATTGTAAAGCATGCTGCAAACTTCTAAAAAAGTATACAAATGCTAGTTATTATATTCTATAAAATGAAGGGTTTAGCCTTAATGACTGTTAAGGCTCCTTTTAGCTCTCAATCTATGATTCCATGTAGTAGAGGGATTAGACATGTTCTACTTCTCTATGGAGGGCATAAAAGAGGAAACATAGGAATGCTCTTTTAGCTGGAGATAAGGAAAATTTTGTTGTGGTGCTTCGGGCACGTCTGACTCTTTATGACCCCATTTGGGGGTTTCTTGGCAAAGATATTGGAATAGTTTGCCATTTTCTTCATCAGTTCATTTGACAGATGAGGCAAATTGAGATGAACAGGGTTAAGTGAATTGCTCAGGGTCACACAGCAAACATATGAGGTTAGATTTGAAGGGAAAACTTAACTATTAAAACTTGTCAAAAGTGGAATGGACTATCTCAAGGGTTAGTAAATTCTCTTTCACTGGAGGCTTTCTGACCACTTGTGGGGACTATTGTAGAAGGGATTATCTATCTATCTATCTATCTATCTATCTATCTATCTATCTATCTATCTATCTATCTATCTATCCATCATCTATCTATCTATCCATCATCTATCTATCTATCTATCTATCCATCATCTATCTATCTATCTATCTATCTATCTATCTATCTATCCATCATCTATCTATCTATCTATCCATCATCTATCTATCTATCTATCTATCTATCTATCTATCTATCTATCCATCCATCATCTATCTATCTATCTATCTATCTATCCATCTATCTATCTATCATCTATCTATCTATCTATCTATCCATCCATCTATCTATCTATCTATCTATCTATCCATCATCTATCTATCTATCTATCTATCTATCTATCTATCTATCTATCTATCATCTATCTATCTATCTATCTATCTATCTATCTATCTATCTATCTATCTATCCATCCATCCATCTGTTTGTTTATTTATTTATTTAAAACAACATTACCTTCCATCCTAGAATCAATGCTGTGTATTGGGTCTAAGGAAAAAATGTAGTAAGGGCTAGGCAGTGGAGGTTAAGTGACTTGCCCAGAGTCACACAGCTAAGAAGTGCCTGAAGTCCCATTTGAACCTAGGACCTTCCATCTCTAGGTCTGGCTCTCAATCCACTGAGCCACATAGTTGTAATTGGGATAATTTTTCAGGTACAAATTGGACTAGTGCAGGAGTTCTTAGTCATTAAAATTTTTTTAAATTTTTTTTTAGATGAGGACCAGCCTTCTCTCTTTCTCACTTGTCTGATATCATAGGAAAAACACTGAAACTGAGAGATAAAAGATGTAGGATGGAATACTGTGTCCACAGCTGTGTGGTCTTGGACTCAGTTTCCTCATCTGTAAAGTAAGAATAATAACATGTACACTCAATATGTCATGAGCAAGGACTGTTGGAAAAATGCCTTTCTAGTTCTAAATTTTTATGACCTATGAATTATGATATCTTTTACCTATCTTAAGCTTTCTGCATGCATAGTTTTCCTCCTCAGGTAGATCATAAATTCTTGAAATAGCGAGACCATGCCTCATCCCCCATACTACCTGGCACACAGGACAAGGTGTTCAAATATTTGTCAACTGCTAATTGATGGGTGAAATCCAGTTTCTCATCAGGATGTGCTGTCTGTTTTTTTCCTTCTCTCTCTCTGTCTCCACTGAGAACTGAACAGAAAAGAATAGGATTAAACTTCAGCCTGACAGATTTGGGTTAGATTAATGCAAAGAACAATTTCCTGGCAGTAAGAGTGGGTAATGAAGTATCAGAGTGAGTTTACTGATAGGGAATCTTCTGTGAAAGTTCACTGAAGAGAATGAGAAGCAGCTCATCGGTTGAGATAGTCCAATGAATTTCTGAGTGAGAAAGGACCTTCAAGATCATTTAGTTTAATGCCCTCATTTTTCAAAAGAGGGAAGACACCTTCACAAGGTCATTGGATGCTAATTAGCAGAACGTGAGAGCCCAGCGAGGTGGTATAGGTGGGCTTGGAATCAGGAAGACTCATCTTTCTGAGGTCAGCTTCAGACACTTACTAGCTGTGTGACCCTGGCCAAGTCACATAACCCTGTTTGCTTCAGCTTCTCATCTGTAAAATGATCTGGAGAAGCAAATGAAAACCTGCTTTAATATCTTTGCCAAGAACCCCCCTAAACTTCCCAAAACGGGGTCACGAAGAGTAGGACATGACTGGAACAGCTTAATAGATTGTGGTCTTTTGACCTAAAAGCTACACTGCTCCATGTTGTACCATGGATACTTCCTGATGGCAGGGGCATGAGCCAAATGACATCTTTCTTTTCCTTTTCAACTCCAAGAGTCTGTGAAGCCATTCCAATGTTAGCAAGAGGTCAGTGATAGGGTTTTAGAGGCAGTCAGGCAGTGAACAGGTAATAAATAAAGGATAATAAATAAATTAATAAATAAATACATTTATATATATAGTTATTATACATATATTACCTATATTTATATATAACATATAAATAGCCTATGTAAATAAATAAAATAAAAATAAAACCAGGAAGAAATGAACACCAAGAGAGCTAGGCTTGTGTTCCAGCAAAGATGGTGCTGCTTGGACAACTCACGGAGGAGGTTCATGTCTTCCTTAAATATTTAGCAAGCTAACGGGATTTTGAAGCCAACTGGCTAATTTATATTGGCTGGATTCCCAATGCACGGTGCTGGATAAACACAGTTAATATATAACGTCCTTAGTCAATTCCGTGGGAGGCCTTGGGCTGCCAGGGCCCTTCGTTGTCCTTAAGCCTGTTCCATTTACAGAGAACGACAGGGAGAGAGCTGACTTTAGCAGCACTAATAGGTCATCACAAACTCAAGAGTTCTCCCCAGAAGCAAAAGAAAAAAACAGATAAACGGATCTTTACCTTCTTAGTGTTTGCATGATATTTCCTAAAAAAAAAAAAAGGCCTCCATCCTCTGTTTCCTTCTTCTTCTTCCTCTTTCTCCGAGAGGGAGAGTAGTTCTATGTTTAAGTTTTATCATTTTCCTTGAGATCATACATTTGAAAGGATAGAAAATGTGCTTTGGGAGTCAGGACAAGCTGGGTTCTAGTCCCTCCCCTGATCTATCCTGACTGTGTGACCTTGAGTAAGTCATGTTACAGTGCTACTAACAGCCTCATAATTTAATTTTAACTCTTATAACAGTCAACTCTCTTGGACTATAAGTTGTAGAGTAAGTTCTGATCTGCATTGGGAGAGGGAGTTTCCTCGCCAAGAGTTCCCAATATCAATAAATCACAAGACTGGATTAAAAAAAATCTTGCTATCAGATGCAAAGAAGGGGGAATAAGCATTTATATTGTGCTTACTATGTGGTCGGCATTGTTAAGTGCTTCCCAAATATCTTATCCTCATAACAACCCTGGGTGACCATTGCTATTATTATTAATCTCATTTTATAGATGAGTAAACTGAGGCAGACAGATAATAAGTGACTTGCCTAGGGTCACACAGCTAGTACCTGAGGTTAGATTTGAACTCAGGCCTTCCTTTCTCCAGGTTGAACACTTTTCCCTCTATACCTCCCAGCTTTAAATTATTAACTCAGAACTTATCATTCAGAAGGGGGTGGGGTCTATAGTGGCAAATGACAACACCTACCCTTATGTAGCTTGTGATCTAGTTGGGAAACAGAACATATACGCATAATTTTCATATTATTCTCTCCAATCTTGAGTCTAGACTTGGGATGATTTCAGGGTGGGGGGCTTCTAATGGGGACATTTCCAACACTCCTTCCCAGAGCTGCAGTGAGGATCAAGTGAGACAGTACTTGGAAAGCACTTGGCAGTGCTAGCACATAGTAGGCCCTTACTAAATGCTTGTGTCCCTTTTCTATCATTCAGGAAATGGTTCACAGAAACATGATCGTTTCCCTTTTGTCTTTACATTTCAAGTCTCTAGTCTGGTACTTGGCATTTAAAAGATGTTTTTGATTGATTCATTGACCCTAAATCTGGTACCTGTCTCTTGGGGGGGGGAGAAGGCTTTTTTGGGGAAGAAGAGGATAACTTTATTCACATGCAAGAAGAGAACTAGCCTTTTCTTTCTTTCATTTTTATAACCCTAACGACACAGATTAAGCCTATAAAAATGCCGCCTTATCTCCTTTATGTTGTGGGTTGTTTTAGAACCCTGGCTTCCCTACAGATTAAAAAGGCTAAAGAGCCTGAGGGGGTCAGAATGAGTTGGGGATACTGGAGGCACAAGGTCTCACCTCTGCTACACGTTTTCCTCTTCTGTCAAATGAGGGAATTGAACTAAACAAGCCTGTCAGTCCATTCTAGCTCTGACTCCACAGGCAAAAAATCCTAGTTACTGTTATTATTATTAGCTAACATTTATTTAATGCTTTAAGGTTTGAATAGCACTTAGCATATGCCAAAGTCAATGGAACTCTCTGGCTCTCCGCTTCCTCCTTTGTGAAATGAGAGGGATAGCCTTAGGGAACCCCTAGTCCATTCCAGCTCCAAATCCTGTGATCATATAAATGTGAAGATGAACTTTAGATATGCTCATTTCCTGATCAACTGACAGGTGGTTGGGCGAAATCCGTGGGAACTGGGGCCTGGTGTGCAGCCAGTGAAAGAGGGGAGAGGAAGTTGTTTGTTGAACCTGGAGGAGAAAGAGTAAAAGCCTCATCCTACTGGTAGCAGAGGAGGGGGAGGAGAGGCGAGGAAAGACACAGAGAGACCAAGAAACAGAGAGACAGAGCAAGAGAAGAGGAGGGAGAAGAAGCGGGAGATAGAGACAGAAACACAGAGACAGAGACAGAAAGATGGAGCAAGAAACAGAGAGAGAAACAGAAAAAGAGAAAAGAGGAGAGAAGAGGGAGATAGAGACAGAAACACAGAGACAGAGACAGAAAGACAGACAAACAGAGAGAGAGACAGAGCAAGAGAAGAGGGGGAGAAGAGGGAGATAGAGACAGAAACACAGAGACAGAAAGACAGACAGAGAAAAAGAGAGAGAAGGAGGGAGAAGAGGGAGATAGAGACAGAAACATAGACAGAGACAGAAAGATGAAGAAAGAAACAGAGAAACAGAAAAACAGAAAAAGAGAAAAGAGGAGAGAAGAGGGAGATAGAGACAGAAACAGACAGAGAGACAGACAAAACAGAGATAGGGACAGAGACAGAGACAGAGACAGAAAGAGGCAGAGACAGAAAGACAGACAGAGAAAGAGACAGAGAAAGAGAAACAGAGAAAGAGAAGAGAGTAGAGAAGAAAAGATATATAGAGACAGAAATAGAGAAATAGAAGATAGAGACAGAGAGTCAGAGACAGACACAGAGAGAGAGAGGGAATGAGATTGAGATAAGAGGCTCAGAAGCAAAGAAAAAAGACAGGGAGAAAGAGGCAGAGACACACTAAGAGAAATAGAGGAGAGTCAGAGACAGATAGAGACAGACAGAAAGACAAAGAGAGGGAAAGAGATGAAGAGATACAGAAATAGAGATGAGACACAGAAACAAAGAGAAGGAGAAAGAGACAGAGAGAAACCCATACTAAGAGAAATAGAGAAAGATATATAGAGACAGAGAAAGAGACAGACACACAGACAGACAAAAGGATAGACTAGGGAAGAGAGATTTTACTCAAGAAAATATGGTAGAAAAAATCTTGATCATTGCAGTTTCTATCTAAAGTAGTTGAATTCAGGTTGGAATGGTTTAGAATGAGATGAGTATTAAACTGAGTTAAGCAGGATTCAGTGATTAACCCGTGTTCCTGTTAAGTACCTGTCCACTTACAGTTAATATCCTCAAGATTTCTCACACTACAACATAGGAGTCTGTAACTCCAGCTGGGTTGGTTGAACATATACTATATAAGCTCACTCAAGTGGAAGGACATCAGAGGGGAAAAAAGGGGGCAAGACTGGAGTGCCAAAGTCATGTTCAAGGAAGGATAAGAAACCTCTGATTGCTTATAGAATTACAGCATTAGAGCTGCAGGATACTTTAGAGGTCATCCACCCCAATCTGAGCCCCAGAGAGAATAATCCCAGAGAGATAATTTAGTGACAGAGCTGGGATGAGAATGCTGGTCTTCTGACTTGCAGATCCAGTGTTCTTTCCACAGTTGGTCTTCTGACTTCGAGGTTGGCTAAGCTCCAGGAGGGAAAGGACTTTAAGAATCATTTAGCTTAATTCATATCCAACCAAGCATCATCTTTAAAAAAATGCTTCATAAGTGGTGCTCATCTTTTTTTGAGGACTACCACAGATTGAGGGGTGAAGACTCACTATCTCTTCAGATAGCTTATTCCATTTTTGAAATAATTCAGAGTATTAATAAGCTTTTATTCTGACATTAAGTTGAAATTGGCTTCTGCAACTTCCTCCATTTTGCCTGGTTTTGGCCTCTGGGACCCAACAGATCAAGCGTTAATCTCCCTTTTACTTGACAGCCTTTCAGATACTTGAAGATAGCTGTTGAGTACATATTTGTATATTTGGATTGTGGACAGTAATTTGTTCAGGGATCACACTCACTTTCAAGTGTCAGAGCTCAGATTCTGACTCACATTTCCTGACCCTGACTCATAGTGACCTGTCCATTATATCACTTCTGCCTCTTTGAATCTGACCAGTAGAGCCATGAGACATTTGTAGATCTCAGCAATGTACTAACAGTTATTCAGATAGCTTGGCCTAGGATCAAAATCTGGAAAGACCTTTAGAGATTATCTAGTTTGAGGGTTGGTAAACTGGCATCACAGATAGATTGGTCAGGGATAGTCAAAGATAGATTTCAGAGCAACAGTGTGTGTGAACTACATCACAAATTTGTTCTTAAAAAAAGAGGAAAAAAAACCTTGACATTTATTTGAAAATATGAAAGCCAAACAAAAGTGGAATAAATTGTTTTAGAAAAGAGTAAATTATTCTTCATAAGAGATCTATAATTAAAGGTTTTCGTCTCATCATGCACTTCTAGTCCCATCGTACCTATGTGACATGTATAATGATGAGTCAATGGGACAATCCATTTAACAATTCCAATTTGGGACTAGGCACAATGGGTAACATCTTCATACCCTGAGCTGCTGAATACAACTTTATCTCCTGTGATTCCCTCCCTCTCATTCAATTTCTCTCCAACTTTCTGAAAAAAGCACTGAGGACTCTGCTTGATTTTATTTTATTAAAATTTTTAAAATTGTTTTTATTTTCTAGATTACATGTAGATAAAATTTTCAATAACTGTTGTTGGACATGTGGCCATCCATGTTCTCTCTCTCCCTCTCTCCTCCCCACTCTCCAAGATATCAGTTAATATGACATAGGTTTGCAATATATGTTTCCATGTTCATCATGTTGTGAAAGAAAACATGCTTTTACATAAGAAAAAACTCAGGAAGGAAAAAAATAAAAAATTGTATGCATTAATTTGCATTTAGACCCCTTTCTACAGTGTTAGATAGCTTTTTTCACTGTAGTCTCTTGGAGTTGTCTTGGATCCTTGTATTGCTGATTATAGTTAATCCATTCATAGCTGATTATACGTTATTGCTATTACTATGTGCCATGTTCTACTGGTTCTGCTCACTTCTCTTTGCATCACTTCATTTAAGTTTTCCTGGACTTTTTCATGAGTATCTTGTTCATCCTTCCTTCCTTCCTTCCTTCCTTCCTTCCTTCCTTCCTTCCTTCCTTCCTTCCTTCCTTCCTTCCTTCCTTCCTTCCTTCCTTCCTTCCTTTCTTTCTTTCTTTCTTTCTTTCTTTCTTTCTTTCTTTCTTTCTTTCTTTCTTTCTTTCTTTCTTTCTTTCTTTCTTTCTTTCTTTCTTTCTTTCTTTCTTTCTTTCTTTCTTTCTTTCTTTCTTTCTTTCTTTCTTTCTTTCTTTCTTTCTTTCTTTCTTTCTTTCTTTCTTTCTTTCTTTCTTTCTTTCTTTCTTTCTTTCTTTCTTTCTTTCTTTCTTTCTTTCTTTCTTTCTTTCTTTCTTTCTTTCTTTCTTTCTTTCTTTCTTTCTTTCTTTCTTTCTTTCTTTCTCTCTCTTTCCTTCCTTCCTTCCTGCCTTTCTTCCTTTCTTCCTTTCATTCTTCACCAATCTGCCAAAGGAGTCCAAAATGCAACAAAAAGGTTAAGAACCTCTAAAGAATCAGTCTCCTTATTTTATAAATATAATTATATTTGATTGTTCTATATTTATTTTTAGATGAGGAAACTGAGGTTCAAAGTAAAGTGTCTATGATCTTAGGCAGAGCTAAGTAAAAGCACTGAGATTCAGATCCAGATTCTCTGATTACAAATCCACTGTTCTTTCCATGACACCATGATACTTCTTGGCTTATTTGGTTATTCTGTTCTACATAAATCAAAATGCTTCGGGCCAGGCAGACCCAGTTATAGTAGAGCTTGGCCAGGAAAGCAGTAGTTAAGGAGCAGAACAGATTTCCTTGAGTCATAGCTCCAGTGCTGATTCATAGTGATTGTGGTATATGAGGAATTCTGCTCATGACTGAGACTAAAGCCGATTAAATTAAAACAAAAAGGAAATATAAAATAGAGAAAGCCCCAGCTAAATATTTCTGTGCTGATCATCTGTCTGACAGGGCCCAGTGCAGGGCAGTTCCGAGCAGCACCAGTTAGGGGTAACCACTTTTCCATCCCTTTATCACTGGGCAGTATTCCATGTCTGGCTTTCCACGTCAGAGACAGCTGTGTCCTAAAGGCTGATGAACTAGGCAGCCTTGTTAATATGGCCACCTTGGGAATTCCAACCAAGACCATTGCTTCTGAGAGCTAAACACTTTAAATCCCAGGGCCTGAGGGGGTCAGCAGAGTGGAAGGGATACTATCCCCATTTTTCAGATGAGGAAATTGAGACAAATAGAGATTCAGTGACTTGCTGAAGGTTAATGACTGAAGATTGATACTTAAACCTCTAGTTTCTAATTTGAATATCACATCATATCACATCACATCAATTCTTATTTTCCTGATTCCAGGACCACCATTCAACCCAACTGTGCCAAAAACCGTGGGTCAAGAAAATGTATAGATTTCCATCTATATCATATCCCTCATTAGTCATTTAATTCAATTCAATACATATTATGTTTCATCAGAGAAAGAAAGCTGGAAAAGACCTTTGAGATGATCTAGCTTAACCCCATCATTTTACAGATGAAAGAAATTGGTCCCAATAGGGGCAGTGATCTGTCTGAATTCTCACAGTTATTAAGCGCAGAGCTAGGATTTCAGTGTAGGTCTTCTAAATCCTCATCCATTTAAAAATATTCAAATAACTTATTGATGAGGAGGAGGATGGTAACAATAATAGTAGCTCCCACTTATGTAACACTTGGTTGTTGGCAAAGTACATGATCAATAATAGCACAAGAAGTGCTCATTTTATTAATGGGGGAACTGAACTTCATGAAATTTAAGTGACTTGGTCAGATGAAGACACCCCTAGAGTGTGTTGAGGTAATATTTAAATTCTTAGCTTCAAGCTTGGTCCTCCAGTCACTGTGCCATTCATACACATCAAAGGATGTTGTACATCTTAAAACTTCATTCATGACTACATATTGGGGAGTGAGAATTTGCTCCCCACTTGGAGTGGGGGAAGGCTATTACAAATCACATTATTTGAAAAAGAAATCCATTTTGCATTCCTGTCAAGTACTCAAGGCAATTTAGACTAGGTTTAAGAAAAAAAGTCATTAATTTCAATGAGGACTCACTCAGAGGGCTTTGATGAAAAACTAAAGCAAATGAGTTATTAGCATGTAAATGGTATCTTTCAAGGGCTCGATGGTATTAGGAGACCCTCAGAAACATGCTAAAAAGGCCCTTTAGCAATCTTTTAAAACAACCTAAGTATGACTTTTTCTTAAGCATAAGGAAAGAATTTGTTTAGAGAAGGTGAATTTCAACCAATCCCCAGGATGAAGGACATGTCATCTGTCTCTCCTGGCTTGTTATGACACAAAAGCCTCAAAGCCACTGGTGAGTTAGAGAGATGTCTACCCCAAGCATGTGAAGACACTTCCTGGTCATTTAAGGGCCAGAAGAGAACAATTTATTCTAACAGCCGAGAAAGCATTGAGGAGTGCCTAGAACTTGGTCAGACATCAAAGAAGCCAAGGTCATCCCTGCATCTTGGACCAACACCAATTGTCCTGACTTTTGTCTTGTCACTGGACTTTAATGGCTCTTTTTTTTTTTAATATATTTTATTTGATCATTTCCAAGCATTATTCGTTAAAGACATAGATCATTTTCTTTTCCTCCCCCCCACCCCCCATAGCCGACGCGTAAGTCCACTGGGCATTAGATGTTTTCTTGATTTGAACCCATTGCTTTGTTGATAGTATTTGCATTAGAGTGTTCATTTAGAGTCTATCCTCTGTCATGTCCCCTCAACCTCTGTATTCAGGCAGTTGCTTTTTCTCGGTGTTTCCACTCCCATAGTTTATCCTTTGCTTATGAATGGTGTTTTTTTCTCCTGGATCCCTGCAAGTTGTTCAGGGACATTACACCGCCACTACTGGAGAAGTCCATTACGTTCGATTATACCACAGTGTATTAGTCTCTGTGTACAATGTTATCCTGGTTCTGCTCCTCTCGCTCTGCATCACTTCCTGGAGGTTGTTCCAGTCTCCATGGAACTTCTCCACTTTATTATTCCTTTTAGCACAATAGTATTCCATCACCAACATATACCACAGTTTGTTCAGCCATTCCCCAATTGATGGGCATCCCCTCGTTTTCCAATTTTGGGCCACCACAAAGAGCGCAGCTATGAATATTTTTGTACAAGTCTTTGTGTCCATTATCTCTTTGGGGTACAGACCCAGCAGTGCTATGGTTGGGTCAAAGGGTAGATATTCTTTTGTCGCCCTTTGGGCATAGTTCCAAATTGCCCTCCAGAATGGTTGGATCAGTTCACAACTCCACCAGCAATGAATTAATGTCCCTACTTTGCCACATCCCCTCCAGCATTCATTACTTTCCTTTGCTGTAATGTTAGCCAATCTGCTAGGTGTGAGGTGATACCTCAGAGTTGTTTTGATTTGCATCTCTCTGATTATAAGAGATGTAGAGCACTTCTTCATGTGCTTGTTAATAGTTTTGATTTCTTTATCTGAGAACTGCCTATCCATTTCCCTTGCCCATTTATCAATTGGAGAATGGCTTGATTTTTTGTACAATTGATTTAGCTCATTATAAATATGAGTAATTAAACCTTTGTCAGAGGTTTCTATGAAGATTTTTTCCCAATTTGTTGTTTCCCTTCTGATTTTAGTTATATTGGTTTTGTTTGTACAAAAGCTTTTTAGTTTGATGTAGTCAAAATTATTTATTTTACATTTTGTGATTCTTTCTATATCTTGCTTGGTTTTAAAGCCTTTCCCCTCCCAAAGGTCTGACATGTATACTATTCTGTGTTTACCCAATTTACTTATGATTTCCTTATTTATGTTTAATTCACTCACTTTAATGGCTCTTAAAGAGAGTGAGACTATGACTGTACAACTCTGCTTCACCTAAATCCAGTTTGTGAGCAAGTCAAGGCATCATCCTGTGATGCTGTTGGACGTCTTTGAAAATGAAGGATGAACAGCAACAAGCCAATCTTATCCTCCAGGAAAGCACCTAGCTTGTGGCTAAGGAATGATATTATCCCAGGAGGCTTTGGTTTTATCACCAACACCTGACTTTTCTGCAGCTCAAGTGAATTCTCTCATTGGATGATCATAAGTTTATGGAGGCAAGTTACTAGGAATGATCCCATTTTGTTGTTGTTCAGCGGTTTCAATTCAATTCAACTCTTTGTGAATCCATTTGGCAAAAATACTGGAATGGTTTGCCATTTCCTTCTCCAGTGCATTCTACAGGTGAGGAAATTGAAAAAGAGTTAAATGACTTGCCCAGAGTCACACAGCTATTAAGTGTTTGAGAGCTGATTTGAACTCAGCTATAATTGACTCCAGACCCAGACATCTATCCACTGCACCCCGTAGCTGTCCCCCATCCCCTTTTACAGATGAGGAAAATGAAGCTCAAAGTCTTTTAGCAAAACTGGAGTAAAAGCCAGAAGTAGAGTTACTGTTTTCAGACCACTAATCCAATGTTCTCTCTATCCAGAAATATCATTCTCACCTTTCTTCCCAGTGGGGTAGAAAGAGGGTTTGCTGGTGCTATTTATTTAGCTGGTTCCCCTCTTCTAACATGATTAGCAAAGGCTTAGTAGAGAGGCTTCCAATAGACTTCAATAGATTTGGAAAACGTCATTCTTTTCTGACTGTATTAGAAAATATCAAAGTATAAAAGATAAGATTTAAATTAGGTCCTAGTCTGACCCTTGACTCTGTGCTCTTTCTACTGTATTACTCACTCTGCTATACACTTTTCCCCTTCTTTTAGATAGTTTCCTTTTGAGTTTTTTCCCCTTGTGGCATGTGTGTGCAGAGGCCCGTACTTAAAATATTTTATTATTATTATTATTATTAATATTATTTTTAAAAAGCTGAAGTGGGGGAGTAAAGGGTGGGGAGGGAAAGTCTTTTCCTATTACAGCCTCAGAAATCTTGCCAGTTAGTGCTGACTGCCTGCTGGCAGGACTCCCACCCTCTCAAAAGAAGCCACGTCCACAGTGGATTCCTCCACAGTGGAATCTGTCAACACCCCAACCAAACCTCTCCCATTGACCTGACAATCTAACTGCTGACTGCTGGGAGAAATACTTAAGAAAATGGACTTTTTCTCCCAAGTCTATTCTGGCCTGGGAAACCTATTGCTCCCTGCCTCCCTGCCTCCCCCTTTACTTGGTGGGAAGTTCCTTTCTCCATAATTGAAGATGATTGCATTTTTGGATGCAGAGTGTAGATTTGTTTCTTGAATCCCTAGTGGGCTGACACAACCCCATGAGTCAGGTTTGGGAGGGCAGCCTGATTCTGGGCCTCCAGGATTCAATTTTTTATTTTATTATCACTATGGAAGAGGAAGTATGGAGTCCAGAGACTTGGGTTCTAATCCCCCATCTGTCACTTGAATACTCCAGTAAATCTAGAATCTCATCCATGTGGGTATTCCCTCCAGGCATACAGTCACCCATTTATGGTGAGGGATCCTTAATGAATCTTATCTACATTGTCCTATAAGTTCTCTAGACAGGGTCCATTCGTTGTACTTGGAAACTTCCTGATTTATTTAGATGTCTCTTAAGAAGCCAGTGGAACACAGGGGCTATCCACTGGGTTCTCCTTGATCTCACTAGACTTTCTTTTTCACTGTTTTATACACACACACACATACATACACACTTATTTATTTATTTGTTTGTTTGTTTATTTATTTATTCATTTATTTATTTATTTATGTCTCCTTATCTTCTGTCTTAGAATCAATGCTGTGCATTGGTTCCAAGGCACAAGAGCAGTAAGGCTGGGCAATGGGGGTTAAGTGATTTGCACAGGGTCATACAGATAGGCAGTGTCTGAGGTCATATCTGAACCCAGAACCTTCTATCTTAAGCCCTGTCTCTCAATCCACAGAGCCACTTAGTCATTCCCTATTATCTCTCTCTCTCTCTCTCTCTCTCTCTCTCTACCTATTTCCATATCTATATCCATATTTATATCAATACCTATATATTCATATCTATATCTATACCTATTTCCATATCTATATATCTAAATCCATATCTCTACCCATATATATGTCTATATTCATATCCATATCCATATCTATATCAATACCCATATCTTTATCAATATTCATATCTATAATTATATCCACATTCATATCAATATCAATATCTATACTATTTCCATATCTATATCCATATCAATATTTATATCAATATCTATATCCATATCTATATCTAAATCCATATCTATACCCATAGCATATCTATATTTATCTTTATATCTATATTCATATCAATATCTACATCTATACCTATTTCCATATCTATATCTATATCCATATCTCTATCTAAATCCATATCCCTACACATATCATATCTATATCTATGTCTATATCTATATCCATATCTATGTTTATGTCTATATTGATATCTATATCCATGTCTATATCTATATCTATATCCATATTGATATCTATATTAATGGTCACTCTGAAACTAGTGAAATTACTACTAATAATGATAATATTTGATGATCACGGTGATGAGGAATCCCTTATATTTGTCACTTTCTCACACATACATATCTAGGCAGCTAGACGATGCCAAAGTGGATAGAATTCTGGCTCTGGAGTCTGGAAATGAGTTAAAATCTGGCTTCAGACACTAGCTTAGTGACCCACCCTGGGCAAGTCACTTAAGCTCTTTATGCCTCAGTTCCCTCGACTATAAAATGAGGATTGTAATAGCACCAACTTCACAGGTTGCTATAGGGATCAAATGAGTTGACATTTGTAAAATGTTTATTGTTTAGTTGTGTCCAACTCTTCTTGACTTCATGGATGTTCATGGGGCTTTCTTGGCAAAGATACTGGAGTCGTTTGCCATTTCCTTCTTCAGTGTGTCCCCATTTTATTGTTGTGGAACTGAGGCGAATAAGAATAAATGATTTGTCCAGGATCACACAGCTAATACAAGTGTCTAAGATTGGATTTGAACATAGGTCTTCCTGATTCTAAATTCAGTACTCTATCCATTATGCCACCTAGTCTAGCAGATAGTAGACATTTAATAAATGTTTGTTCCCCTTCTTATACCATATCATTTAATGTTTACAACTCAAAAAACCTCTTCAAGCTTCAGTTTCTTAATGTTAAAAGTGAGATTGATGTAGAGGATTAAATTATGTCACAAGGCTTTGAGAGCTTTAAGATGACATTGTAAAGATTAAAATTTAGGGGAGACAGAGGCAGGTAGAAATTAGTTTCTCTCTGTAAGGAGTATTATATTTTTATGAGGTTTATTAAAGAAAATACAGGAAAAAACACGTGCCTAGGTCGGAGAGGTCTAGACAAGATAATCTCACATCATAGAAGAGCCACGTCTGCTCCAAAATGGAAGTCCAAAAAGCCACAAAAGCCTTTGCAATCAGGTTAAATCCCTTCTCGACCTCAGCCCACCTGAGAATTCAGTGACATTACAAAGCATTTTGGGGAAGTGGAGCAAGGGCTTGTGGGGATTGAAGTCCAGAGTTCAAGTCCATTTTTTACAACATGGGGTTTAGTCACATCTTGGTTTGTGTTGATGAATTGGAATTTGGTCTGGATCCTTGATGCTTGCACATTGGTACTGCTTCTATTCTAGTGGAAGGGAGGGGGGATACAACACCAGTGCAGATAAATATAGGGATAGGGCCTGAAGCTGTGATTTCATTGGCATAGAGAATTCCCAGGTGAAGAAAGACCTCTACTGAAGCAAGTCATCACCTTTTCAACAACCTATATTCTAAGGGAGTTGCCAAGAGCCCTGAAAGTTTTAAATGTTTCACACAGGGTCACACAGACAATATTTGTCAGAAGCAAGATTTAGTAAAAAATAAAATTAATATACAATAATTTCAATATTGGAAATCTTGTACCTTTGAACTACATTTCCCAGGAGCCAAATGACTTCCTGTTGTTAGGTACTGATGTAGACAGGAGATAAATTGGGTGGTCTTCTGTGGCTAGGGACATTGATGGAGCAAGCTGTTTGAACAGGTAGATTAGCCATAGGCATATGGTTTTATTTTGTTACTTCTAGTGATTATTACTAAATCTTATAAAATATAATATTTGAAATTATTGTATATTAATTTTAATTTTTACAATTTGAACCCCAGGTCTTCCTGGCTTCAAGGCTAGCTCTCTCTCTATGATACCTCTCCCACATTCTAAACACAGACAGTTCTTTAAATAGTGCTTTAAAGTCTCCAAATGATTTAAGTGCATTATCTCATTTGGGCTCAAGAGTGATCCTGTGAGGTCAGTATTATAGGTATTTTTGTCTTCCATTCACAAATGCCAAGGCTGAAGTTCACAGAGTCATTGACCCCTGATCTCACAGTTGGCTAAGTGGCACAATCAAGTGGTGTTCCCATCATTCTATGCCTTCCTTCTCTAACTCTCTCAGTCATTCACTACACATTTACTAAAGTTGACAAACTGAGTCTGATATTGTGGGATAGGTGCTGGGGTTACAATAAAGTAAGATCATTTCTGTCTTCAAGAAGCTGCTCTTGTTTTAGAACAGGGTGTTTGGTGCTTGATGACCATAAGCCAAAGTTCTTTTATTTATTTATTTAAAAGCCTTCCCTTGTGTCTTAATATCAATTCAAATACAGGAGAGTAGCAAGGGCGAGGCAATTGGGGTTAATTGGCTTGGCCAGGGCCACGTAGTGTGAAATAGAGAAATATTGAAGGAAATACAAGTACTGGATTTGCCGTGTTATCTCATGAAAAAAGGAGATAGAACTCTGGCTGCCAATGTGGGGATGGGAATGGAACCTACAGCAGTTGAGGATTCAGCTTTTTCCTTTTGAACTGAAGAGGAAAGGAGCAATTTTCACTGAGCCTATCTAGCTATAAATCCCTCATGCAACATAAAAGATCCAGACTAGTCATCTGTTTCATAGTGGTTGGATAGAGACTTTTCCCTTTAGGGAAAGCAATAAACTTATATCTCTGTGCCAAGAAACACAATCATCTTGAACCTACAAAGGTACTAAGATCGTCTGGGACTTAGTCCCTATACTTGAGCTTCAACCCCCTGAAGAAACTATAGGAGGAATATAGTTCAGGGACTTCCTGTTCCCTCTTTCCTAAACTATTATATCAAATCTTTTATCTAATAAATAGATATTTTAACTAATTAAGAAATCAGATATCTTCAATGTACTAAAGGGGATCATAGATACAATCAACTAAAGAAGAAAATAGGAACAGAGATTGAAGGGGATTTTCTCTTATTCTTTAGCTCTGATCAGATCCAACTCCATTTCTCTAGATATCTCTGCCTAGGAGGGAAGCGATGTTCCTCTTTATCTGTTCCCTCCCTCTCAGCTACCTGTCAAATTTTAGTTCCTGATCCCCCACTAGTACAATAGCAAGGAAGTGCCTGATTTCAGATTTGAACCCAGATCCTCCCCTTTCTCTGTTTGACACTCCTTCCACTATGCTCCCTACTTGCCTCCTTCAGGTAATATTTAAATTTATGGAGTAGAGACAACACAGGATTTGAAGTCAGAGAAACTGGTTTTGAATCCTTGATTCTAAAAAATTAACTTTTGTTATTTTGGTTGGTGATTTAAATTCTCTGGACCTTTGTCTCTGCCTATGTAGATGAGGGAGGAACTAACCAAATCATCTCAAAGGTCCTTTCCAATACTTTCCATCCTATGATCCCTGATAAATATGGGAACAGAGGATGAATTTGGGGTCTGGACAGTAAGGCTTGTAGTTCTGTCTAAGAGACATTTGGCTCTTTCCCTGGAAGCATAACTGTTTATCCAACAGAGCTCTTCTAGCCCCAAATCCTGGGGCAAATAAGACAGCTTCCCTCAAACAGATAACTGTTTTATGGAGTCATCATTCCCGGTTCAGGATCATGTGTCTCTGTGCCCCTGTTCTAGGCATCAGTGAAATGCTTTGATAAAGGACTTCATGTGACTCAGCAAGGCTAATGCCATCACCTGAAACCAGCAAGTGGAAAATCTGAGTCAGAGTTGACTTTTTACTGGGCTCTCCCAGAGTGCCAGGCATCATTTTTTGCAAGGCTTTTGGAAACTCGCATTTGGAGGGATGATGAAAGAAATGAATGCCAGTTGTAATACATTCTCAGTGGGGGATCTTGCATGCATGTGTGCAAGTGTGTGTGTGTGTGTGTGTGTGTGTCTTGGATCTTTCAGTTATCTGAGCTCCAGCTGAGTGTGGCGTTGGCAACTGTGCTCTGCCAAGGGAGGATGTTGCCCCTCCTCTCCCACTGCCTCCTCGGTTCAGTGGCCCCTCTTGACCTATCCACTTGGAGGCATCATTTACTCTGATGAGACTCAGTGGTGCTGCTGGTGACAGCAAGGTTAATCTGTCTACATTTGCACATTGGCACAAGAGAAGGAGATGAAAGAGGAGGGAGGGCAGTGAATCCTACCCAAATCAGCATCCCAGGGTTCCTGCCAGGCTGGTGCTGTGGCCTGAAGGAAAGGGAAGATGAGGACTTTGTGTTAACTGTCAAGACAGAGTGATGGGAAGGGTGGTTGCTTTCTTCTTTGCTTTCTCTTGATCTTTCTGTGTCCTCAGATACTTACACACACACACACACACACACACACACACACACACACACACACACACATATACATATTTTTTTTTTTTCTGGAAACCCTTACCTTCTGTCTTACAATTAATACTGAGCATTAAGGCATTAAGTGACTTGCCCAGGGTCACACAGCTAGGAAGTGTCTGATGACTTAAAAAAAAAAAAAGATTTGAGCCCAGGATCTTCTGTCTCTAGGTTTAACTCTCAATCCACTAAGTCACCTAGCTGCCCCCCCAGCAGGCACCATTATTAAAGAGTCCTTCCCCAACCACACCCATGAAATAATAATAACAACAACAACAACAACATCTTATTTAGGATAGCTAGATTCTAACTTGGCTACAGAATTTAGCAGGATTCCTGATCCCTATTTTGATTCCACTACATTAGGCTTCCTCCCATCCCCTTCTTCAGTATCAGGAGCTCTTAGATTTCAGGGCATCGATGAACTTGAATGGGGACAAATTGCATCTTTATTTTCCCTCACCTTTGATTTCCTAAGTGATCCTAAGTGGTTAATTTTTTATATTTAAAACCATTCTTCTGAGGAGTCCATGAGCTTTATTAGACTGCTGAGGGCTCCATGATATAAGAAAAGGTTAAGAAGCCTTGACCTAGAAACAATTGAGATGATCAAAAGTCAGTGCTGTCAGCAGAGTCATCCCTAAGTCAGCCCCAAGTGCATGAAGCCTGGACCTTGGTTCCCACTTCCTACACCTGGACAAAAGAGCTAACCTCAGCAGTTCCCTTCTCCATTCTACTACCGGATCTCCTGATCTGTGGATTAATGAGCTCCTGCAATGTTTAAGCTAAAGGCAGTTTTCTTTCTCTAAAACCATTGACTCTTGGACCAGTTCCGGGAAGGGAGAGTCTGATGGCATTAGCCTAGCTTTGACTTAGATGCCCACAGTGCCTTTGATGCCCTTTCTGGCTGCCAACTAAGGATCACTGAGGAAAAAATAACACACACACACACACACACACACACACACACACACAAAATGCAGTAAAAATGCTCCCCTCCTTGCTCCTTAGTGTAGATCTTTTGGCCATTTCTTGGCTATGGATATTATGGTTCTATGGCAGGCTTAGGTCTACATTGTGCATGAAAAGTGCTTTACTTTACTCTTTCCTGATGATGACAATGATATTTCATCTCAGGCTTTTTGCTTAGGAAGGGGCTTCACATCTATGTTCTCATTTGTGTCCTATCATCACCCAAAGGAAATTGGTCGTGCTGTGTTAGCATCCTTGCTTAAGAGAGAAAGGAACTGAAGCCTACCATTCCTTCACCATGGCCCTCCATCATCTGCCTGCCTCACTTTGCACAGGATGTCCCTTAGTCTTGGAATGCTCTGTCCCCTCATTTCCCATGGCTTCCTTCAATGCCAGTGTGAAGCCCAACTTCTTTGGGAGGCCTTTTCCTATCCATCCAGGCCCCTCTGAGATGACCTTCCACTTACATTCTAGGTATCTTGTATGTAAATACTTATTTGTGCATTGCCTCCCTCATGAGAATTCGAGATCCTTAAAAGAGGACCATGCTGTTATCGCTCTTTGTTGTCCCAGTGCTTAAGCAGCTATTAAGCATTTAATAAATGCTTGTTGGCTGTGTACAAATGGTTGGCTCATTGAATATTATAAAACAGGTTAGTAGAGGAAGAGAAGCTAAATGTTGGGTCTTCCAAGACCAAATCCAGTATGCTGGTTTTTTTTTTTTTAATTCTTACTTTTAACCCTTACTTTCTGTCTTAGTAACAACTCTAAGACAGAAGGACAAGGGCTAGACAAGTGACTTGTCCAAGATCACACATTGAGGAAGTCTTGGGGGCAAGTGCCTCGAATCCAAGTACTTTCAACTCCAGGCTTATTTAAAAAAAAACCCAAAACACCATACTTTCTTTCTTAGTAACAACTCTAAGCTAAGTCAGAAAGGCAAGGCAGTACTCTTAATAATGCTGTATTATTAATAATTATTAATACTTAATAATATAGTAATTATTAATAACAAGGACCACATTTACTCAACTTCTCTTCTTTTAAAACTGCCCTCTGAGGTTAAGAGTATCTTTCTATGAGGAAACCAAGGCCAAGGGCAGTCAAGTGACTTGTTCAGTGTAATACAATCAGTAAGTGACAAGATGTAGACCTGAACTCAGAACTTCCAAATCCAGGTTTCCTTTCTTGTTCAATACCAGCATGCCTCTAAAATCACATGGATTTATGGGGTTAAAATAAATTATAAATGGATGGTTCATTTCTTTGTTTTTATCCGTTGATGACTTTTGTTTTTCTGTTTATTCATTTCTGAATCTATTAATTTCCCTTCCTTTTTCTCTGTCCAAGGAACTTTGAATGAATAAACAAAAAAGCATTTATTAAGTATTTTCTATATGCCAAATACCATGCTAAACTTTTCCTTAAATATGTGATTCTTAAAGGAGGGAAAAAGCAGTTTAATAATACTAGTCAATCCATCAACCAAAAGATAATTTGGAAGAGAGAATATTGCATTCGTAGTCTTAGAATATGGGAAAATAAGTAAATATGCACTTATTTTATTACACAATATGTTATAGTTGCTTATTATACCTACTATGTGGTAGGCACCATGCCAAATGCTGGCGATGCAAAGTAAAGCAAAAGACGGTCCTTATTTCCAGTGAGCTCACAGTCTCTAATGGGAGAGACAATACACAAACAACTCTGTACAAACAATATATATGCAGTGTAAATTGGAGGTAATCAACAGAGGGAAGGCATTAAAATGAAAAAGGATCAGAAAAGGCTTTTTGTAGAAGGTAAGATTTTAGTTGGGTCTTGAAGGAAGCTGGGGAGGCCAAGAGAAAATTTCAGGCATAGGGAATAGTCAGTGAAGATGCCCATAGATGGGAGATAGAAGGTCTTGTGTGAGGAAGAGCAAGGAAGCCAAAGCCACTGGATTGTAGCGTGTAGAAGGGAGGAAGGTACAAGAAGCCAGGAAAGGTAGTGGTGACAGGGCAGCTATGTGGTTCAGTAATAGAGAACCAGACTTGGAGACAGGATGTCCTGAGTTCAAAGTTGGCCTCAACTAGCTGTGTGATTTGGGGCAAGCCACTTACCCCAATTGTCTAGCCCTTCCTGCTCTTCTGCCTTGGAACCAATTGATTCTAAGGCAAAAGGTAAGGTAGTTTTGTTTTTTTTTTAAAGGTAGTACAATGGACTTACAATGTACTTTAAATGTCAGAGGATATTATACTTTATTCTGGGGCTGGTGTGGCCAGACTTACACTTTAGAATAATCACTGAAAGCTAAATGGAAGACAGACTAGAGTAGAAAGAGACTTGTGGCAGACAGACCACCAAGCAAACTATGGTAATAGCACAGACATAAGGTGGAGAGGGCCTGCACCTGGGATGGTAGCCATATCAGAGGAGAGAAGGAGATGTATCTGAGAGAGATTAATGAAGGTAAAATCAACAGGTCTTAGCAATGGATTGGATATGGAGAGTGAGAGAGAAAGAGCCCAGGATCACATTTAGATTGCTAGCCTAGGTGTCTGGAAAGATGGTAGAACCCCTGATAGTAACAGGAAAGTTAGGAAGAAATGACATTGAAGGGACAGATCATAAGTTCAGTTCTGGACATGTTGAGTTTAAGATGTTTATAGGACATTCAGTTGGAAATATCCAACAGGCAACAGTTGGAAAAGTGAGACGTGAGGTTAAGAGAGAGGTTAGGGCTAGATAAGTTCAAATTCTGGCTCTGCTTCTTCCTACGTATCTGACTGGACAAGTCACTTAGCCCTGGGTCTCATTTCCTCATGTAAACATGAAGGGCTTTGACTGGAGGGCTTCCAAAGTCTCTTCCATCTCTAAATCTTTGATCCTATGACCACCTCTGCCAGCATATAAATAATTCCATACCCAAAGTCCCTTACCTCTGTTTTGGAAGGAGGGAGGGTTCAAGTATGGTCATTTAAATTACAATATTCAGTTTTTTTTTCATTATTTCTTTCCATTTCCATTGTTGAAGTCACTGTGTTTATTGTTTTTGTGGTTTTGCTTACTTCACTCTTTATGAATTCTTCTAAGGGAAGACTCATTTTTGTAGTGATATGAGTCAATGGGAAAATATGATTAGATTTCCATAGATTTTGGCTTTTTTTTAACCCAACAGCTTTTGGGGGACATATATATTGTGTGAAATCACTTTTATTTGTAATTACAGCTCTACAAATAGGGTCCTTCAGATAAGTTTCTACAGAGTCAGGTAGGTGCCTGAGTGGATAGAGCACTGGATCTGGAGACAGAGAAACCTGAGTTAAAATCTGACTTCTGAAGAGAATGCTAGACTTTGGGTCATTTAAATCTAGATTCAAGCAATAACTAGTAGTATGACACCGGGCAAATCATTTGTTTGATTCAGTTTCCTCATCTGGAAAATGGGGATGATAATAATAGACCTTGAATTCCAAGGGTTATTATATTACTCAAATGAGGTAATATTTAGAAAGCACTTAGCACAGTGCCTGGCACACAATAGGTGTTTTTTATTATCATGCAAAACACACTTCCATATTAGTCATTGTTGTAAGAGCACACTCATATAAACCCCAAACCCCAATATCCTCATAGAAAGATACTATTAACCTCGGAGTGTAGTTTTAAAAGAAGAGATTTAGAATAAATGTGGTCCTTATTATTAATAATTACTGTATTATTAAGTATTAATAATTATTAATAATACAGTATTATTAAGAGTACTGCCTTGCCTTTCTGACTTAGAGTTGTTACATAAAAATGCAAATACACAGCTGTAAAAGATAGTATAGGTTTCTGTGAGTGGGAAAGTTTTGGGCTTGGCCTGTAGCTGCGGTTTCACTGGGGATTATGTACCTAAGTAAAAGTTAACTCATGACAGTCTTTTTGGGATAGGGTTTGAGGGTCTGATCTTTTGGTGATTTTAGAGAATTAGGGTACAGGTATTTTGTTCTTGCATTATTCCTTCTGAGACTAGGGGGAATAGTAATCATGTCAAGGGGCATTGGTGAAGGAGGTCATGTATGGGGGACTGAGTAGGCAGTCACATCTTGCCAAGAGACACTCTGTGGCCTCCTTAGCTACCACGTGTGACTCTGTCAAGGCGTCATGGCCTGATGGCTCCTAGCATGCTTTGATTCGCATCCATCTAACTCCAACAGTTCTTTCTCTGGAGGTGGAGAGCAGCCTATGTCATAAGTCCTTCAGGATTGTCCTAGATCAATGAATTGCTGAGTAGTTAAGTTTTCACAGATGGTTATCATCTAATATTGTTATTATTGTGTATAATGTTCTCCCAGTTCTGCTTATTTTGCTCTGCATCAGTTCATGTAGATCTTTCCAGCTTTTTCTAAAATCATCTTGCTCATCATTTCTTATAGCACAATAGCATTCCATTGCCAGTAAGTACCACAATTTATTCAGCCATTCCCCAAATGAAGGACATCCCTTCAGTTTCCAATTCTTTGCCACAACAAAAAGAGTAGCTATAAATATGTGTGTACAAGAAAGTCCTTTCTCCTTTTTAATGATCCTTTTGGGATACAGAGCCAGCAGTGGTATTACCAGATCAAAGGGTATGCACAGTTTTATGGCCCTTTGTGCATAGTCCCAAATTGTCCTTCAGAATGATTAGGTCAATTCGCAACTTCACCAACAATCCATTAGTGACCCAATTTTGCCACGTCCCCTCCAACATTTATCACTTTCCTTTACTGCCATATTGGACAATCTGATAGGTATGAGGTAGTGCCTTAGAGTTATTTCAATTTTCATTTCTCTAATCAAGAGTGACTGAGAACATTTTTCCATATGATTATTGATCACTTTGATTTTTTCATTCAAAATTGCTCATATCCTCTGACCATTTGTCAACTGGAGAATAGCTTGTATTCTTATAAATTTGACTTATCTCTCTATAGATCTGAGAAATTAAGCCTTTGTCAGAGATTTGTTATAACATTTTCCCCCAATTTCCTTTCCAATATTTGTTACATTAGTTTTGTGTGAAAAAAAAAAAGCTTTTTAATTTAACGTGATCAAAATTATTCATTTTATATCTCATAATACCCTCTATCTGTTGTTTGGTTGGGAATTCTTCCCTTCTCCTAAGATCTTCCAGGTAAACTATTCTATGTTCTCCTAATTTAGCTATGCCTTTATATCTTTATATCTAAATCATATATCCATTTTAACTTCATCTTGGTATAGGGTGAGAGATATTGGTCTATGTCTAGTTTCTGCTGTATTGTTTTCCAATCTTCATAGCAGTTTTTGTTAAACAGTAAGTTCTTATTCCAAAAGCTGGGATCTTTGGGTTTATCAAACAGTAAGTTCCTAAGTTTACCCCTCTATATAGTGTATCTAATCTATTTTTATCTACCATCCTATTTCTTAGCCAGTACCAGACTTTTGATGATTACTGCTTAATAGTACAATTTGAGATTTAGTAGGCCTAGGCCTGCTAGGCCACCATCCTTCACATTTTTTTTTCAGAAATTCCCTTGATATTCTTGATCTTTTGTTCTTCTAGATAAATTTTGTTATTCTTTTTAGTTCTATAAAATAATTATTTGATAGCTTGATTGGCATGACACCAAATAAGTACATTAATTTAGGTAGAATTGTCATTTTTATTATATTAGCTAGTTCTAGTCATGAACATTTAGTGTATTTCAAATTGTCTAGATCTGACTTTATTCGTGTGAAAAGTATTTTGTAATTGTGTTTATATAATTCCTGGTTTTTTCTTGGCAAGTAGAATTCCAGGTATTTTATATTGGCCAGAGGAATTTCTCTTTCTATCTTTTCCTGCTGAACTTTGTTGGTAATATATATAGAGAAGCTGGTGATTTATATGGATTTATTTTGTATTCTGTAACTTTGCAACAGTTATTAATTATTTCAACTAGTTTTTTAGTTTATTCTTTAGGATTCTGTATACCATCATATTATCTGCAAATAGTAATAGTTTAACTTACTCATTGTCTACTTTAATTCCTTTTTCTTTTCTTATTGCTAAATCCAGTATTTCTAATACCAAATTAAATAATAATGGTGATAATAGGCATCTCTGCTTTACTACTGATCATATTGGGAAAGCTTCGAACTTGTCCCCATTGCAGATACTTGCTGATAGTTTTAGGTAGATACTGCTTCTCATTTTAAGGAAAGGCTTATTTATTCCTATCGTTTCCAGTGTTTGTTTTTTTTTTTAAGAGAAATGGGTATTATTTTGTTGAAGGCTTTTTCTGCATCTATTGAGGTAATTGTGTGGTTTTTGTTAGTTTAGTTATTGATATGGTCAATTATGCTTATAGGTTTCTTACTATTAAATCAGCCTTGCATTCTTGGTATAAATTCCACCTACTTAAGTGAATGATCCTTGTGCTATATTGCTGTAGTCCTCTTGCTAATATTTTACTTAAAAGTTTTGCATATACATTAATGAATGAAAATAGCCTATAATTTTCTTTTTCTGCTTTTGCTCTTCCTGGCTTAGGCATCAATACCATATTTGTGTCATAAGAAGAATTTGGTAGCATTCCTTCTTTGCCTACTTTCCCAAATAGTTTCTATAGCATTGTGATTAATTGATCTTTAAAAGTTTGATAGAATTCACTTATGAATCCATCTGATCCTGGGGATTTTTTCTTAGAGAGTTCATTTGTTCAATTTCTTGTTCAATTTCTTTTTCTGAGAGGGGATTATTTAAGTTTTATATTTTCTCTTTTGTTAATCTGGGCAATTTATATTTTTGTAAATATTTATGCTTACTTAGATTGTCAGATAATTGGACAAAATGAGTCCTAATGATTGCTTTAATTTCCTCTTCACTGGTGGTGAGTTTGTACTTTAAATTTTTGGTACTGATTATTTGATTTTCTCTTCTTTTTAAAAATCAGATTAACCAATGCTCTATATTGTATGTTTTTTTAAATAATATCAACTCCTAATCTTTTTTTATTAGTTCAATGGTTCTCTTACTTTCAGTTTTATTAATGTTTCCTTTAGTTTTTAGAATTTCCAGATTAACCTTTAATTGGAGATTTTTAATTTGTTCTTTTCCTAATTTTTTAAATTGCATGACCAATTCTTCAGTCTGCTTTTTCTTTATTCTATCGATGTAAATGTTTAAAGATATAAATTCTCCCCTAAATATTGCATTGGCTATATCCCATAAATTTTTATATGTTGTCTTCTCATTGTCATTCTCATTAATGAAATTATTGATTGTTTCTATAATTTTTTTCTATATGTTTTCTATAATTTTTCTTTGACCCACCCTTTTTAGCATTAGATTATTTAGTTCTAATGAATTTCTGATTTGTCTTTTGGTAGACCCTTATTGATTATAACTTTTATTGCATTATTGTCTGAAAAGGATGCATTTATTATTTCTGTTTTTCTGCATTTGTCTGTGAAGTGTTTATGTCCTAATACATGGTCAGTTTTTGTGTAGGAGCCATGTACTACTGAAAAGAAGATATAGTCCTTTCTATCCCCATTCAGTTTTCTCTAGAGATCTATTAATTCTAACTTTTCTAAAATTTCATTCATTTCCTTTATTTCTTTCTTGTATATTTTTTGGTTTGATTTATCTAGATATGATAGGGGAAGGTTGAGGACCCCCACTAGTATAGTCTTGCTGTCTATTTCCTTCTGAAGCTCTTTTAATTTGTCCTTAAAAATTTGGAAGCTATACTATTTGTCACATATATGTTTAGTATTGCTATTTCTTCATTGTCTGTAGTACTTTTAAAATAGTAGATGTTTAATAAATCCTTCTTCCTACCCTTCCTTTTGAAGACCTTTCTAACTCTTATGAATTAAAATGGGAAGAATACTTGATGAGAGACAGGAAATTACTCAGTATTAGAGTCCTATCTATAGTTACCCCCTAAGAAAAGACTCAGGGTTTTGACCTTACCTATTCTTGCAGACTCTTTGTTTCGGGGGGGTGGGTGGAGGAAGGGGAGTCTTGGCAACATGCATATAACAGTCTTCCAGGACTCAGGAAATGTCTGTGGCCATTTATTAGACGGTCAGTCTGTCAACAGGCATTTATTTTTATTTTTTTTTCCATTTTAAAATTTTATTGTTTTAAAAATAGTTTTCCATGTTTGTGTGATTCATTTTCTTTCCTTCCCCTTGTTCTTCCCCCCTCCTGGAGCCAACAAGCAATTCTACAGGGTTATACAGCTGTTATCACTTGATACCCATTTCCATATTATTCATTTTTGCAATACAGCAATCTTTTAGAACCAAAACCCCAAATCATATATCCATATAAACAAGTAATAAGTCATATACTTTTCTTCTGAGTTTCTACTCCAACAGTTGTTTCTCTCCATGTGGATAGCATTCTTTCTCATAAATTCCTTGGGATTGTCCTGTATCATTGCATTGCTATCAGTAATAAAGTCCAATACATTGGATAGTTCCACAATGTTTTACTTTCTGTGTACACTGTTCTCTTGGTTCTGCTTATTTCACTCTGCATCAGTTCATTGAGGTTCTTTTAGTTTATATAAAAATCCTTCTGTTCACCATTCCTTACAGCACAATAATATTCCATCATCATCATATACCACAATTTATTCAGTCATTCCCCAGTTGAGGGACACCCCTTCATTTTCCAATGTTTTGCCACCACAAAGAGTGCAGCTAAGAATATTTTTGTACAAACATTTTTCATTATTTTCTCTTTGGGGGTACAAACCCAGTATTGGTATTGCTGGATCAATGGGCAGACATTCTTTTAATGCCCTTTGGGAGTAATTCCAAATCAAGCTTTTATTTTTAATTTTTTTTCTTATTTAATTTTAATTTTTAAAGACTTTGACTTTTTGTCTTAGAATCAACACTAAGAATTGGTGGTATACTGGTATACTGGCAGAAGACCAGTAAGGGCTAGGCAATTAGGGTTAAGGGACTTGCCTAGGGTCACAAAGCAAGGAACTGTCTGAGGTCAAATTCAAACCTAGAACCTCCTGTCTCTAAGCCTGGCTTTCTATCCACTGAGCCATCTAGCTACTCCTAAGCAAGCATATATATATATATATATATATATTTTTTTTTTTAAACCTTTACCTTCTGTCTTAGACTCCATCAAGGCAGAAGAGTGGTAAGGGCTAGGCAGTTGGAGTCAAGTGACTTGGCCAGGGTCACATAGCTAGGAAGTGTTTGAGAACAGATTTGAACCCAGGTCTTTCTGTCTCCAGGACTGGGTCTATCCACTGAGCCACCTAGGTGTCCTGCAAGGTTTTCTCTTAGTAATAACTATTCTAAGATCAAAGGGCTTAGAATTAGGGAATAGATCTTAGAAGTTATCCAGCCCAATTATATCAATTTATAGATGAAGGACTTGAGGTCCAGAGAGGTTAAATGATTTTCCAAATTACATATAGCTATTAAATGTATTAGGTATGATATTTCTAGGCTCCCATCACTAAATCATACAATTTATATAATTTGTAAGGAACCAATTGAACCCAAATTCTTAGACTCCAAATCTAAACGTTCTTTTCATTGAATTGTATCACCACTTTGGTTATGACTTCTAAACCCTAGTTTAGATATACTCTGTTTGACTCAAAGTAATACACATGCTAAAATGGATCACTGGTCCAGATCTCTGAGACTATTCTCTTAGAAATGTTGCTCTAATAATACAAAAACAAAGAATTCTAAGGCAGCTGGGTGGGGCAGTACATTGAGAATCAACCTAGAGGTGGGAGGTCCTGGGTTCAAATTTGGCCTTAGATACTTCCTAGCTATGTGACCTTGGACAAGTCACTTAACCCCAGCTGCCTAGCTTTTACCATTCTTTTTTTTTTGCCTTGGAACAAATACTTCTTATCATTTCTAAGACAGAATTTAAGCATTAAAAAAAAAAAAAGTAATGTTAAAATATGAAGGGACCATAGAGGGACACATAGTCCAATTCTCTTACTTTATAGGTGAGGAAACTGAGGCTCATTAAAGCTCAGAACAGAATTTGGAGTAATGGTTCACCTAGTTGCAGGGGAAGATATAGGTGTGATAACAGCAAGATTTTACTTTTTTAAAAACTTAATTTTTTTCTATGCACATTTCGTTCCTTCTCCCTTGACCAAGGGGAAAAAGAAAAAGAAAAACAAATCCCTTGTAGTAAACTCCACGTTTATTCTTGCATGCCTAGAATCACAGAGCTAGTTGGTATCAGAGGCAGAACCTGAACCAAGATCTTGACTCTGTGGTCAGTTACATTACACATTACACTAGAGGTATCAAGGATGCTCGTGAGTTTATTACTCAAGCAAAACTCCAGTTTCTGCTTATTTCCATCTGTATTAGTTCATACAAATCTTCCCAAACTTCTTTGAAAGCCACGTCCTTCCTGGCTTTGTAGAGCACAATAACCTTTCTAAAGGACTTTCCTAGTCATTACACCTGTTCCAGAAGGGAACGGGCTGCCCCCATGCTTGGTATATTTTCATTCAGTCGCCAGGGTTGCTGCAGAAGGGAAATCTTTACGATTATGTGTATTCTGAGGTCTCTTTCACCCTTTAAAGTTCTTTGAGTCCCATCTCTAGAAATGTTGGTCCCAGGGAAAAGTCAGGATATTTTTCCATAAATAAACAGCTTCTCCGAAAGCTGAGCATTTACCATATTAAAAGTAGATCTCCAGCTTCCCAAATCAAAGCTTGGTGTGGGGCTCTGATTTTGAAATTAGTCCCAAAGTGAATAATTCTCAGCATCATGAGTGAGGAGCTATTTTTGCTCTCCCTATGCTTCTGTTAACCAATGGCACTGAGCCCAAAGTAATAAATATGCTAAATAAAGTCACTGGCCTAGATCTGTGAGAGTATTCCCTTAGAAATGGCCTCTATCACAAAATCAAAGAATGTGAGATCAGGAAGGGGCACAGAGGGTCACAAGCCCCTTTGTTTTGCCAGGTGAGGAAACTGAGGCTTAGCAAGGTTAAATAAAGCCCTTATCCCTGGTTTTAAAGCCATTAAAGAGGGTTCTAGAATCCAGTTCTTTTTACTCTAACTCTAGAACTTCCTATTTTCCCACACAGATAAGCATTTTATTTATAGATACTTCATGGAGGACAGCTTTTGAGAACATGAACCCTAGCCTCTGCAGAAATAATGATAAATTGGGGGCAGCTGGGTAGCTCAGTGGACTGAGAGCCAAGCCTAGAGATGGGTGGTCCTGGGTTCAAATCTGACCTCAGACACTTCCCAGCTGTGTGACCCTGGGCAAGTCACTTAACCCCCATTGCCTAGCCCTTTCCACTCTTCTGCCTTGGAACCAGCACACAATATTGATTCTAATATGGAAGGTAAGGGTTTAAAAATAAAAAGAAATAATGATAAATCTTCATCCATGATTGGGTCCCATGTCTTTTCTTACCCAGGCTATCTCCAAGACAACTCAGCTTGGTACAGTCAACCCTAGGCAGCTAGAGGGCTTGGTGGATTTATAGGAGGCTACCCTGGAGTCAGGAAGACCTGGTTCAAATCCAGCCTCAGGAATTTACTACTTGAATAACCCTGGGCAAGTCACTGAACTTTTTCCTTCTTCAGTTTCCCCAATTGCAACAAGGGGATAATTATAGCACTTACTGTTCAAAGCTATTGTGAGGCTCCAATGAGATAATATTTGTAGAGTGTTTAGTACAGTTTCAGGCACAGAGTAGGTGCTATATAAGCATTGGTTATTACTGTTGTTATGATGAACTAAAAACTTACACGTAGTTTACTTGCTGTGTGATCACAGGCAAAATGCAGGATGTCCTGAACCTTGGTTTTCTCATCCATTAAACAGGGAAAGCAACACTCAAAAGAGTTTGTCATGATTAAAACATTTTTAAAATATAAAGTTCAACAGAAATATAAGCATATAGACATGCATTCATATATGAAAAGAAAGAAATCTACATATCTAGAGAATTATAGTTTTATTGGCAAAAGGTAGCCTATGATAAGGCAGCTCCCTTTATTCTTGTAGGTTGACACCATCTCTGAAACTATAGTCTTAGAGAGTTGCATGAAATGCCTAAAATCACATGGCTTATAGGTCTTAGATATAGAACTCAAACCCAGGTCTTCCTGAATCTGAGGTCAGCCTTCTAGCCACTGTACTAGGTATCTAGGATTCTCCCAGATTAAAATGAAATTGGGTAATAATTAATTAATAAATTATTTTTTAAAATAAAATTTAAATAATTTATAATTTACAATAATAAACAAATAAATTTTAATTTAAATAAATTTATTTTTAAATAAATAAATAAAATTAATTTTAAAATTAAAAATACGATTAAACATAGTTAAGTTTACTTTTCTAGGACAGCTAGGTTGCACTGTGGATAGAGCCACTGGACTGGGTGTCAGGAAGAATTGTTTGCCTCAGTTTCCCTAACTACAAAATGAGCTGGAGAAGGAAATGGCAAACCCCTCCAGCTTCTTTGTCAAGAAAACTTCAGATGGGATCATGAAGAGTTAGACAGGACTGAAAATGATCGAACATCATCAACAACAACGAAGTTTATGCTTTCAAACTAATATGTGGACCACAGGCATCCTTACATATGGATTTGTGGTCCTTGTTTCTATTTGAAAGTTGTCATTCTACTTTTTCTCATATCGTCAGTAGAAGTCTTTATTCTGTTCTTTGACCTGCCCACACTACATGCTCTGAGCTTTGTGAAAGGCAAAGATGAAACACTAATGAATCTTACCTCTTTTGGAGCAATTAATTTTAGTCAAGCAAAGCTGTTATGGCAAGTTCCTCCTACACTCTCCTTGTTTTAGTGTAGCAAACATTTCTAGCCTCTGTGATACTGAGAAGATGCCAAGCTCCTTTTTCTTTGAGGTAGAGCAATGCCATTCTTCCTGGATAACTCATTCTTACTTCTCTTTCTGTTATTTTCCTTAAATCATGCCTCTTTTCTCTGCCTAGGAAATGTAGAATGAATTTATGAAGAAAACCATGGGAAAATATGCACCAAACAAATAAAGTCAAGAAGGGAAACCTCTTGCTTCTAACCTCCCCTTTATTTTTTGAAGGAATGGAAAGAATGCTAGCCTAGCGTTCAGATGTTCTGAGCCAGAATCTTCTACTAACTTATTTGCAAGTCTGTGGACAAGCATTTTCCTTCTACGGGTTTTGGTTTCCGGTATCCTCATCTGTAAAATAAGGATTTACACTAGATTTCAATGGTTTCTTCCAACTCTAAAATCTCCTTTGCCTTGATTATGGGGAAAAATGTAACTTACGTTCTTGTCTCTCTGTAAGAATGGAAGTCATGGCCTTGGAGTTTTGGATTCCTTTTTAGCTCCTGAAGAAAATTAAAACTCCTTTTCCTGACATTCAGGGCCCTCTTATATAGGGTCCTGTCCTACCATTTTAAGTCTTATCTTTTACTCTTCTTTATCTTAAACTCTTTGCTCTAGGTAAAGTGAATTTGGCCGTCCCTGGGACTCAAAGGATAACTTTTGATCTTCCTGACTTTGCTCATACTTTTCTATGCCTGAAATGCCAGCTTCCTTTCTCTCTGCTTATTGGGATTCCTACCTGACACACAGTAGATGCTTAATGAACATTTATTGAATTGAAATGATTATTTAATAGCGAACACTTTACAATTAAAAACTAGCCTTTTAAAGGACCATTAAAGTAATTTTTGAAAGTTTGCAAAGTGCTCTATTATGTCATCTCATTGGATTCTATTTAAATGGTTTAATGATGATTTTCATTGTTTTATGTCTTATTGTTGCCCTGGTAACAAAGAAGCACAGCTAATTAAAACAGATTGACACACTGTTACTAACTGTGCAGACTTCCTTAGCAGTAGTCCACCACTGGCTAAGTTTCATCATCAGGCTTTTTAGAGTCAGGATTGGTTATTGCATCCATCTGAATTCGGCTACTAGATTGATGGAACCTTAGAGGCCATGCTACCCAACTGATCGATGTTTTTTGGGTTTGGAGTCAGGATATTGGAGTTCAAATCTGGCCTTTGACACTTTCTAGTTGTGTAACCCTGGTCAAGTCACTTAACTTTTTTTTTTTAAACCCTTACCTTTCATCTTAGAGACAATACTGTGTATTGGTTCCCAAGGCAGAAGAGTGGCAAGGGCTAGGCAATGGGGGTCAAGTGACTTGCCCAGGGTCACACAGCTGGGAAATGTCTGAGACCAGAATTGAATCTAGGACCTCTTGTCTCTAGGCCTGGCTCTCCATCCACTGAGCTACCCAGCTGCCCTGTTCACCTTAATTCTAAGACAGAAGAGCAGCAAGGGCTGGGCAATTGGGGTTTAAGTGACTTGCCCAGGGTCACACAGCTGGGAAGTGTCTGAGGCCAGATTTGAACCTAGGACCTCCTGTCTCTAGGTCTGGCTCTCCATCCACTGAGCTACCCAGCTGCCCTGTTCACCTTAATTCTAAGACAGAAGAGCAGCAAGGGCTGGGCAATGGGGGTTTAAGTGACTTGCCCAGGGTCACACAGCTGGGAAGTGTCTGAGGCCAGATTTGAACCTAGGACCTCCTGTCTCTAGGTCTGGCTCTCCATCCACTGAGCTACCCAGCTGCCCTGTTCACCTTAATTCTAAGACAGAAGAGCAGCAAGGGCTGGGCAATGGGGGTTTAAGTGACTTGCCCAGGGTCACACAGCTGGGAAGTGTCTGAGGCCAGATTTGAACCTAGGACCTCCTGTCTCTAGGTCTGGCTCTCCATCCACTGAGCTACCCAGCTGCCCTGTTCACCTTAATTCTAAGACAGAAGAGCAGCAAGGGCTGGGCAATGGGGGTTAAATGACTTGCCCAGGGTCACACAGCTAGGAAGTGTCTGAGGCCAGATAAGTTGCTTAACTTTTGACTCAGTTTCTTCACCTTTAAAATGGGGGGAAATAATAGCATCTACTCAGGCCTGCTTTGTGTCTCAAATGAGATAATATTTGTAAAGAGCTTAGTGTAATGTCTGGCACATAGGAAGTGATTAATGGATGCTTGTTTCCTTCCTTTCCTAATAATAATTATGGGACTCAATCGAGGATTCACAAAAGCAGTAGTCAGTCTAGTAATGTATAAAGCAGCAGGTCTTGAGTATTTTTTTTAATGCCTTTTTGAAAGCATTACTAACCTGGCCTATCAGAGAAATGCTATAGATAGGGTTTAGCTAGATCTGAGCAAGTCAAGGGGCCGAGTTTCTCAGGCTGTTCTTGTAAAAGGAGTAACACGATGTCCCGTTGAGTGATAGAGCTTCTCTAATCAGTGAGCACGAAGGGCCTTGCTTATCTGTGCCATTTGTTTACCTTCCTGGGGAGAAGGTGCCGCTCACCGGGGCCCCAGGGTCAATGCCGCAGCCTGCCCACCTTTGAGCTCCTCAGAAGTTGGCAGAAGGAGGAAGACTAGAACGGCTATTTAGACAGCGATAGTTGGGTGAAAGCACCAAGGCAGGAAAAACAAACATCATTCACCAACGGCCTTCACCCTTAAGTCAATAATATGCTGATATTTTACTATTTTTAGTGTGTACTTCTGGGGGGATCTTTTAAACCTCCAGAAGGTGTCCTTCACCCCTCGCCTCCAGGCCTGGGCTCTCCTGGCCTTGCTCAGAGCTTGGGCAGTGCACGGGGACTGTGGCTGGGCCCTATTTTGTGAATCCAAGTGGAGACATCTGGTATGACCATGGGTATCCCTCTCGTACAATCTGCTTACACAAGTACCCTTTATGTCATTGAAATAGAATGATTCAGACCATTCCGTAAATGTGTCTATTTCAATCTCAGTCAAGGCTTTCTCAAGGCTTAACTCCAGCACAATCCCATCCCTGAAGCCTCCCTGCATTGATCTGTATTGATTTTGTATAGATTATTTGTATTTATTTATGAAAGCGCAGGATCTTTCTCACCAATAAAATGTAAGCTTCCCTGGCGTGGATTCCATTTTCTTTTAGTCTTTGTGTCTGGAGGGCCTAGTGTAAAAACAGGGAAATAAGACAGTTCTTGATCTCTAATGGGAGAGGCACCATATAGAGGAAGTTTCAGCTCCAAGTCAGATGGAAAGGCCCCGTGGTCCTTAGAGCTCATTCAGAAAGCACACAGAAACCCTTCCATATTGGGTATGGAGGTGCCTCCATATTTTCAGAGGCGATGCCAATGGAATATAAACTGTGGCACGTCTCGGGAGATTACCAAAGCTTCAGGTAGAAACTGGAGATGAACAGGATGTCTGTCTCTTGTTTGTTTTGTGTGTTAGCTAAAAGGAGAGAAGCTCATTACCAGGCTGGTGATGAGGGGATCTTTTTTTTTGCTCCATCAACTCTACAAGATCCTCCATCAAGTCATCAAAGGCTGTGATCACAGGTTCTGGATGTTTTAAAGTAATAATGCATATTTACATAGCACCTTCCAGTTTACAATGCATTTGGCTTCTAACGATCAAGGGAAGGAGGTGGTTTTATTATATCACTTTAGGAAACTCAGGGAGAGAGACATTCAGTGACTTATCCAAGCTCTCAGAGCTCAAGAATGATGGAGGTGGCACTGGAATGCAGAGCTCAAGTTTATAAGATCAGTGCATCGTGATCTATCTCAAATACACAGTAGAGAGAGATAGTGAGGCATAGTAGAACAAGCTCTGGCCTCCCCTCCAATACCCTCCACATTTGGGGGCCAACAGTACCTCCCATCCAGAACACTGACCATACCCTCAGTCAGGTCCCTGAAGCTGTCATCAAAGGGAGCAAGTTTTGTGGAGATGACTTGTTTGGATGCTGTAGCCCCTGCCTCCTCAGCAGCCACAGCTATGAAGACCCCGAAAAGAAAGTTCTCAATGCAATAGAATGGTTCAACATCAGAAAGGGATATGGTTCTATCAGTGGAAATGACAGTCAAGTAAATGTATCACCATTGGCTTTGCCCCTGGACCTTAGGGACCATAGGACTTTCCATCTGCCTTTCAGATGAAACCTTCCCTATGTGTGATCTTTCTCATCAGAGCCTCAGTTCCTTCAGAGCATAATGAAAAGGAGGAACTCTTAATCATGTACACATAGGGGTGTATTGATGATTTTTTAACTAACCAGCTCTCAGAAAATAAAATATACCTATGACTTACCAGTATAATTATAATCTACATTATTTACCTTTCCTCCATTGCTTTATTAATTCTAGAAAAAAAATAAATTGAGCCTCCATTTATAGTCTGCTAGTTTCTGAGTTGAAAATGCCAACACTGAAAATTTAACAATTGGCTCTTAAGAGCCAGTATGAGCCAACTCCAGGATACCCTCTTCTACAGAACTTCTGAATTCCTCTACTCTTTTCCAAATGTGTGACCATAGACAATTCACAATTGTAGCAGTTAAAATTAGTTTCTCTGCTAAAAGTATTATATTTTATGAGGCTTATTGAAGATTATTAGAATTAAGAAATAAGGAAAATACAAAATAAGAAAAGCATGTGGTTAGGCCCAGAGCCCATTCACATCCACTTACTCTACATCTTGTCTGCTAGGTAGAGAGCCCCATGTCCTTGGAAGCGGAAGCAGGGAGAGAGGGGCAGGTAGGCGGTACAGTCAGTTTAAATACCCATTGTGTTCTCACACTCAGGTGAAGACTCAGGGAGATTATAGGGCATTCTGGGAACTTCAAAGGACTTCTGGGAATTGAAGTCTGGGGTTCAAATCTCCATTTTACACAATCTCTTTGAATCTTCATTTCCCATCCTATAAAAGAGGGATAATAATCGCTACCCTATTTATGTCACCTTACTATTGTGGAGATCAGATGATTCCCCACCTGTTAATGGCCTCCTTTCTAAACTACCTTATATTGAACTATTTTCTCTCTATATATTTGTTCTTATTCACTTTATTCCATTTATATGTATATACCTGGTATACTAACTTACATATGAAGAGCATACATTTGGTATGCTATATGTATATGAAGGTATGTAGAAATTTATAGATATATACATGTGTATATATGTAAATGTGTGTGTGTGTGATTAGAATGTAAGCTTCTTGGGAGAAGGGCTTCTTTGTACTTGATTCCCACTTCCTAGGACAGTGCCTGGCATATCATAGGCATCTAATAATCGCTTGACTGATTGATGAAATGAATATGAAAGTGACTGGTAAATTGCTAAGTGGCATTAAAAATGAGAGCAACAATTTAATATTTTGTTATTAGTTTGTTATTACTTCAGTTGGGATAAAATGGTGATGCTGAAGTTCAAAAGAGATTTAAAGGGGAGGGAAAGTTGATCTGGATAAATACTATTAAAAATACAAGATGAAGCATTAGAAAGTCATTGGAAACTTTAACAGTATTTCATTAGGAAAACTTCTTAATCATCCATCCATAAGTATGTGTTGACCACGTAACATGCTTTCAACACCCTTCCTTTCATCGCCATTTCTGAATTTGGGAAACATTGTGCTTAATGTAACTTTTATTCCAATCACACATCTATCCTCTCTCTGTTTTTTAAAATATAATATTTATTGATGGGGAATAATTTTCATTAATTAGACTTTTATGGTTATCTGTTGCCCAGAGAATGGTTGACTAGAATTGAGTGAGATGCCATCCACAGTGGAAACACAGCCAAGGGTTCGGCTGTGAAGAGGTTCTTAAAATGGTTGGACAAAGAATGTCTTATCTGAAGCTGTAGCAAGAGCTTGAAGAAAGAATGGCTATTCTTCACTTCACTTGGCTGAGGAGTGATTTCTGTGATATTTTTGATGAGAGTCCAGAGCAAAGACAAACCCAGGCTACAGATCACCTGAAGTAGTAGGAGGAGGAGAAGGAGAAGGAGGAAGAGCAAGAAAAGAAGGAGAAGAAATAGTAGTAGTAATTTCTAAGTTGTGCTTGGCTCATGGGAATTTATTCATTCATGACTTCTGCCCAACATTTGTTCCTTTATTTTTCTTTTTTTAACATTATTTTTTTTATTTGGTCAAATTCAAACATTATTCCTTGGATACAAAAATCATTTTCTATTCCTCCCTCTCCTCCCCCTTCATTTTTCTTGATCATAGTCAAACACCTTTTCTTCTGCCTTTTTTCTTTATTCTTTTGGTTGAGAGTGTGTGAAAGCTCAGGCTAATTCCTTAGGAGCTCATACCTGCAATTTTCTTCCTGTTCCTTTTTCACTTTCCTTCCTTTTACTGATTCTTTCTCAGGTAACCCAAGCATTAGTCTGCCTTCCTTTATCCCACTTGTCTAGAGAAGAATCTTTCTGGGATTTTTTTTTCTTTTGAATTAATTTGACATTTTTGTTTCTTTTTATATCATTACCACTTCCTAGTTACCCAACTTCCTTAAAGAACCCTCCCTATTACAAAGAGAAATAGTTAAGCCAAAAAAAAAAAAGAGACACATCAACTAAGTCAGGGATCATATGGAACATTCTGTCTGTCTAGTCCTCTTTCTGTCTTTCTAGAAGTGGTGAATAATAGTTCTTTGGAATAGAAATAGGCCATTTCACCAATATGCAATCTGTTGTGTTTAGATGTTGTTTTTTCTTTACATCATTGTGTGGATTGTGTATATTGTTCTCCTGGTTCAGCTTTCTTAGTTTTGTGTTATTTCAGAACATCATAGATTCAGAACAAGAGGGGAGATTTAAGGCCAACTATTCGTTTTACAAATAAGGAACTGAGAGCCAAAGAGGATGAGTAATTTACCCAAGGCAGAAAGTGACAGAGACAGGATATGAACCAAATTCAGTCCCCTTGACTCCAAATTATTCCTGAACCACCCTGCGTTAAGTCTTCCAAAGTATCTCTGAATTACATTTGTCCATTGTTTCTTTTAAAATAATTATGTTATAACATTTATCTAACACAAATTTTTAGCAATTCATCAACCAATGGGTTCCTATTTTGTTTCTGATTTTTCACTGCTATAAAAAGTTCCAATGTGAATGTTTTAGCATTTATGGGACTTTACCTTTATCTTTGACCTTCTTGGGCCATTGTCTCCTCCTTTTTATTTCCAACCAGCACACTTCAGACCTTCATTACCTCTTGCTTCCTAACTGTTCCTTTCAGCTCCTGTCTCTCTTCTATCCATCACTATTCAATCTGGCTTCAAACTTGATTTTGTTCTCATTCCAACTACTTGCCTATACTTCAGTCAAACTGAATTATTGGTTCTTGCCCCCAAACATGCCCCTTCATGTCACATAGTTGCTTGTGCTGTTTCAGCAACCTGGAACGACACCTTCTCTGCTTCTCTCCTTCTCCACCTGTCAGATTGTTGCTCTATTTCCTCACCAGGAGTCAAATTCTTAGGGACTTGTTAATGGGGTAGGGTATTCTTTTTATAGTTGACCAGGATCTTGGTATGTCTCGTTCCCCATCCAGACATTGAACAACTCACAATCTTTCATTATTGAAGCCCTTTCTATTCCCACTTATGTGTCCTCTTCCATGAAGTCCTCCTCAATCCCTTAGTTCATAATGAAATTGCTATTGTTGGAACATATATAACATGGGGAAGTTATTTAACTTCATTTACCCAAATTTCTTCACGCAGTCAGTGTGATTGAAAAACAACTGAACAACGACAAATGGTTAAGGAAAAGAACAATCAATTTGGTCTGCAGAATCCTTTAAAAACTCTTATCTTCTTAGAATCAGTTTTAAGACAGAATAGTGGCAATGGCCAGGCAATCTGGAAGATTTGAACCCAGGTCTTTCCTATTGCAGGTTTAGTGCTCTCTCCATTGTGCTGCTGCCTACCTAACCCAATCATTTATCATTAAAGGAAATGAAAAAGAATATAGCTCTGGGACCTCTTAGCTCCACTAAGCTGGGAACCACTTAATATAGCTGGTGTTCACACACACACATACACATACACACAGAGGATTTTTACAGTAAAAATGTTTTCACTCATTCCTGGTTTGCTTCACCATCTCAGGGAGCCAAACTACTGACTCTCATAATGTTGATAAAAATAACTAACATTTATGTAGTCTTTTAAGACTTGCAAAGAACTTTTACAAATATTATCTTATCTGATCCTTGCTACAACTCTGGCAGGTAGGTGCTATTATGATCTTCATTTCCCAGATGAGGAAGATGAGGCAGATAGAAGAAGTTGGTGACTTGCCCAGGATCATACAGCAAACAAGTGTCTGGGGTGGGAGTTGAACTCAACTTTCTGACTCCAAGTCCAACTTTTTGTGCCACCTAGACATATGTATGCCCACACACATACAAACATAGACATTTGTATGTATACCTATATGTATGTATAAATGTGTTTATATTTTATATATGTGTATTTATAATCTCTCTCCATCCATCTTTCCATCTCTCTATCCATCTATCACTCCAACCGTCTGTCTGTCTGTCTATCTATCTATCTATCTATCTATCTATCTATCTATCTATCTATCTATCTATCTTTCTGTCTGTCTGTCTATGTATCTATGTATCTATCTGTCTGTCTGTCTGTCTATCTATGTATCTATGTATCTATCTGTCTGTCTGTCTGTCTATGTATCTATGTATCTGTCTGTCTATGTATGCATGCATGCATGCATGCATGTATGTATGTATCTGTCTGTCTGTCTATCTATGTATCTATGTATCTGTCTGTCTGTCTGTCTATGTATGTATGTATGTATGTATGTATGTATGTATCTATCTATCTTAATGAACCTTTTTTTGTGTGTCCTGATTCCTCTGATTCCCAATCCAGAGCTCCTCTATCTCCATCAGTCTATCTCTAGTGGGGAGTGGTAGGAAGGAGGAGACAGTGAGAGGAGGGAAAGAATTTGGATCTCAAAACTTAAAAAAAATTAATGCTAAAACTGTTTTTACATGTGTTTGGGGAAAATATTATTAAAATACATTTTTATTGAGATTATTTTTTTACATCACCAAAATTTTTCCCTATCTTCCTGTCCCCCCAGCCCAGAGACCTATCCTTTATAATCTCTTAGTAGAAAAAAATAAAGGCAGGCAAAAAAGAATCTGCAAAACCATTTGGTCTTGTCTCAGTCAAAGATTATCATCATTTTTTTTGTCACCTAAGTATCATTTTAATTATATATTCAATAATATAAATAAATTTAAAAAATCACTCACTTTTTGTTTCAGAATCAAAATGATGTATGGGTTCCAAGGCAGAAGAATGGTAAGAGTTGGGGCTAGGGGTTAAGTGACTTTTCCAGAGTCACATAGCTAGGAGGTATCTGAGGTTATATTTGAACCTAGGACCTTCGTCTCTAGGCCTGGCACTCTATCCACTGAGCCATGTAACTATTCTATTCTAATAATATTAATAGCTGATTATTATGTGGCATGTTAAAATTTCCATCACTTAAACAACGCTGAATTTGTCCTTCACAGGAATCCCATAAGAGGGGCAGACACCAAGGGCATTATTATTTCCATTTTTCAGGCTAGAAAACTGAGACTCCAAATGATTAAGTGACTTTTCAATAAGCAGCAGAGGCAGATTCAAACCTAAGCTTCTCGTAATCTCCAATCCAGGCCTCATTTCCCTATTTTATGCTATTACTTCTCTCTTTCCCCACCCCCTCTGTATTTCCCTCAGCATTCTTGCTCTTCTGGTCCTCATAGGGTCCAAATTGAAATTTCTAGTTCTTTAGTAGCCTAATACTTTGTGACTCTCCCCGCTAGTGCCCCAGAGGCAGCCTTGTCCCTCTGTTCTCTCTCTCCCTGGGAAGAGTTGATGACTAAGAGCTCTCTTCCTGGCATTCCTCCATGGAACCCCTTCCCTGTGTAAGTCATCAAGACTAGCTTGGCCTAAAGCAATCCTGCTTATTAAAATATTTAGAGCTTGCTAACACTCGGGTGCTAGAAAATGGCTTGACGTGCCCAAGGGACAGGGTCATTTGGACTTGGAGAATGAGGGGTGGAAAACCCCGTGTGAATTTTGACACCTATTTGGAGAAGGCAGCCGTGGTAGGATTTTTCTCCTTTCTTGTCTCTCCTTTTTCTTTTGCAATCCAACCATCAAATCTAGACTTTCCAAGAACTGCCTTAGTGTCCCTGACACATCCCAACCGTGGTGGAAGCTGGATGGAGAAGGACGTGATTTATAGGGAAGTTGTGCTCTTCTGGGTGTGGAAACAATGAAGAGAGAATAAACTGAAGCAAGAGTCACAATGGTGACCCATCTGCCTGCACTAATTATAGCCTCAGTGTTACTGGACAATTATGTAATAGCAGTAGTACCCCACCCCCCACCCCTGCCCCCAAACCACCTATCATTCCCCAGCAAGTTTTGAATAGTCAGCACATTGATATAGGAAGAAGGCAGACATCAGTTTCAATGCTAACCACCCCTGATTTTGCTCTATGACCCTGGGCAAGCCTGGGAATTGTTGTTTCATTCATAAATGTCATAGAATATTGGAGCTGAAAGGGACTTTACTTTAGCTGGAGGGGATAATTTAGTTCAGGCTTTTAATTTGAGAGATGAGAACAATGAAGATCAGCGAAGTCAAAGGGCTTGTCCAAGGTCACTCAGTTGGTAAATAATAATAAAAGCTGATATCTATAGAAATTTTTGAGGTTTGTAAACTACTTTATGGACATTAGACTGTTTGATACTTCCATCCCCCCCCCCCCCCCCAACAACCTTGCCTTGTTAGTTAGGTACTATAATTACCCCATTTTATAAATTGGGATAATTCATAAAATAGAGTAACAAACTCAGAGAGATTAAATGACTTTCTTGGAGTTGTTCAGTCAGCAAACTGTCTGATTCAGGATTTGAATTTAGAACTTCCCATCTCTAAGTCCACTACTTCATGGATTTAAAGCTGGTAGAGACTTTAGAGATGAAGAAATCTAAGATACGGGGGCAGCTGGGTAGCTCAGTGGATTGAGAGCGAGCCCTAGAGATGGGAGGTCCTAGGTTCAAATCTGGCCTCAGACACTTCCCAGCTGTGTGACCCTGGGCAAGTCACTTGACCCCCATGGCCTAGCCCATACCACTCTTCTGTCTTGGAGCCAATACACAGTATTGACTCCAAGATGGAAGATAAGGGTTGGTTTAAAAAAAAAATCTAACATACATTTTACAGATAAGGAAACGGAGGCCAAAAAAGGTTAAATGACTTGCTTAGGATCATGCAATTACTAAGCATTTGAGGTTAAACCCAGGTCTTTCCTCTATGCCATGCTGCTGACTTTATTTAAAAGCTGGATCTTAACTTTTGTTCTTAACTTCCAGTAAAGTGTTTCCATTCCTTCCTTCCTTCCTTCCTTCCTTCCTTCCTTCCTTCCTTCCTTCCTTCCTTCCTTCCTTCCTTCCTTCCTTCCTTCCTTCCTTCCTTCCTTCCTTCCTTCCTTCCTTCCTTCCTTCCTTCCTTCCTTCCTTCCTTCCTTCCTTCCTTCCTTCCTTCCTTCAAAAAACATGTATTCAGCAGCTACAAACAAGAAGAGAGCAATACAAGGAAAGCAGTTTCCTA